>NC_057406.1:59097478-59747184 GCF_019320065.1 Cervus canadensis
TTTTTTTTCCTGTAGTTGACACCTAATCTTACCGCATTGTGATCAGAAAAGACATTTGGAATGATTTCAGTTTTTTTTAATTTACCAAGGCTAGATTTATGGCCCAGGATGTGATCCATCCTGGAGAAGGTTCTGTGTGCACTTGAGAAAATGGTGAAATTTATTGTTTTGGGGTGAAATGTCCTATGGACATCAGTTAGGTCTAACTGGCCCTTTGTATCATTTAAAGTTTGTGTTTACTTGCTAATTTTCTGTTTAGTTGATCTATCCATAGGTGTGAGTGGAGTATTAAAGTCTCCCACTATTATTGTGTTACTGTTAATCTCCCCTTTCATACTTGTTACCATTTGCCTTACATATTGCAGTGCTCCAATGTTGGGTGCATATATATTTATAATTGTTATATCTTCTTCTTGGATTGACTCTTTCATCATTATGTAGTGTCCTTCTTTGTCTTTTTTCACAGCCTTTATTTCAAAGTCTATTTTATCTGATATGAGTATTACTACTCCTGCTTTCTTTTGGTCTCCATTTGCGTAAAATATCTTTTTCCAGTCCTTCACTTTCAGTCTGGATGTGTCCCTTGTTTTGAGGTGGGTCTCTTGTAGACAGCATATATAGGGGTCTTGTTTTTGTATCCATTCAGCCAGTCTTTGTCTTTTGGTTGGGGTATTCAACCCATTTACATTGAAGGTAACTGTTGATGAGTATGATTCCATTACCATTTACTTTGTTATTTTGGGTTCGAGTTTATACACCTTTTCTGTTTCCTGCCTAGAGAAGATCCTTTAGCATTTGTTGAAGAGCTGATTCTGAATTCTGGTACTGAATTCTCTGAGCTTTTGCTTGTCTGTAAAACTTTTGATTTCTCCTTCATATTTAAATGAGACCCTTGCTGGGTACAATAATCTGGGTTGTAGGTTTTTCTCTTTCATCACTTTTAAGTATGTCCTGCCGTTCCCTTCTGGCCTGAAGAGTTTCTATTGTTATCCTTATGGGAATCCCCTTGTGTGTTATTTTTTGTTCTTCCCTTACTGTTTTTAATATTTGTTCTTTGTGTTTGATCTTTGTTAATTTGATTAATACGTGTCTTGGGGTGTCTCACCTTGGGTTTATCCTGTTTGGGACTCTCTGGGTTTCTTGGACTTGGGTGACTATTTCCTTCCCCATTTTAGGGAAGTTTTCAACTATTATCTCCTCAAGTATTTTCTCATGGCCTTTCTTTTTGTCTTCTTCTTCTGGGACTTCTATGATTCGAATGTTGGGGCATTTGATATTGTCCCAGAGGTCTCTGAGGTTGTCCTCATTTCTTTTAATTCTTTTTTTCTCTCTGCTTCATTTATTTCCATCATTCTATCTTCCACCTCACTTATCCTATCATCTGCCTCAGTTATTCTACTGTTGGTTCCCTCCAGAGTGTTTTTGATCTCAGTTATTGCCTTATTCATTATCGATTTTTTATTTCTTTTTTATTTCTTCTGGGTTCTTGTTAAACATTTCTTGCATCTTCTCAATCTTTGTCTCCAGGTTATTTATCTGTAACTCCATTTTGTTTTCAAGATTTTGGATCATTTACTATCATTATTCTGAATTCTTTTTCAGTTAGACTCCCTATCTCCTCCTCTTTTGTTTGCTTTGGCGAACATTTATCATGTTCCTTCACCTGCTGAGTGTTTCTCTGCCTTTTCATCTTGTTTAGATTGCTGTGTTTGGGGTGGCCTTTCTGTATTCTGGCAGTTGTGATTCCTCTTTATTTTGGAGGTTCCTCCCTGTGGGTGGTGTTGGACGAGTGGCAAGTCAAGGTTTCCTGGTTAGGGAAGCGTGCGTAGGTGTTCTGGTGGGTGGAGCTGAATTTCTTCTCTCTGAAGTGCAATAAAGTGTCCAGTAGTGAGTTTTGAGGTGTCTATGGGTTTAGTGTGACTTTGGGCAGCCTGTATATTAAAGCTCAGGGCTATGTTCCTGCATTGCTGGAGAATTTGCATAGTATGTCTTGCTCTGGAACTTGTTGGCTCTTGGGTGGGGCTTGGTTTCAGTGTCGGTATGGAGGCTTTTGGATGAGCTCTTATTGATTAATGTTCCCTGGATTCAGGAGTTTCCTGGTGTCCTCAGGTTTTGGATTTAAGCCTCCTGCCTCTGGTTTTCAGTCTTGTTCTTACAGTAGCCTCAAGACTTCTCCATACATTCAGCATCAATGATAAAACATCTAGGTTAATTCCTCCCAATGGAGGAAAGATTCTCCACAGTGAGGGAAACCCAGAAATGTTTGCTGAGTCACACGGAGAAGAGAAGAGGGAGGAGGGAGACAGACGTGACCAGGAGGAGAAGAGGGGGAATCAAAAGGAGAGAGACCAATCTAGCCAGTAATCAGTTCCCTAAGTGTTTGCCACAGCCTGGAATACCCAAAGAGATTCACAGAGTTGGGTAGAGAAGAGAGGGGGGAGGGAGGAGATAGAGGTGACCTGGGGGAGAAAAGGGGAGTCAAAAGGGGGAGAGGGCAATCAAGCCAGTAATCACACTCCTAAGTAAAAATGGGTACTGAAGATTGGATTCTTAAAGTTACAAAAGTGATAACAAATACCAAAAAGCAAAGATTAAAAATCTAGAATAGAAGTTAGACTCTCAAAAATACAATATTAAAAAAACAAAACCAAATCACAAAAATTATAAAAAATATATATGAAATTTGCTTTAAAAATAGGGTCTTTTTCTATGAGGTAATAGTAGGTTATAAAAATTAAAATTAAAGGAGAAATAAAGGACTTAAAATTTAAAAAATAATAATATTAGTAGTAGTAGTAGTAAAAATATATCTAGGAATTTCTCTGGACTTGTTGTGGGCAGTGTGTGGTCAGTTCAGTTTCAGAGAGTTCCTTGTTCCAGCTTATACGTCTCAAGGTCTAGAGGCCCCTTCCAATGTAGTTGGTGCTAACTACAGGGTTTTAATCTGTAGCACCTGTCACTTCCAAAGCGGTTCCCTCTGTTTATTTTGTCTTCTTCTGTTTGCAGGTCTCTTCAGTGTCTAATTTCTGCCCTGACAGAAGGGGGAGAAGGTGGTCATTTATTTAGGCTCACTTGTTCAATTGTGCTGTGGAGAGGGAGCAACACTGCAAACAAATATCACTGGCGTGTGTGGGGAGTGCTCGCAGTGTCTCAGCCACACTGGGTTTGCCCCAGCTCACGACGTGTGTGCTTTCCTGGTCTACACTTCTCAGGCTCCGGGTTGCTCTGCAGGGGAACTGTCTAAAGCAGATCCTGGGTTGCGTGCACTTCCCAGGTCTAAGCCTCTCAGGTTCAGGTTCTCAGGTACTCCACAAAGGTGCAGACTCAGTTGGGCCTGCGTTTTGTGCCCTTCCCAGGTCTGAGCAGCTCCGGTGACCAGGTTCTTGGTGAGTGCACTCTCCCCAGGTGGAGTGGTGAGTCTTATCACCTCCCCGGTCCCAGCTGCTCAGTTTCCTGGGTGCGCAGAGGGAGCGCTGTCTCAGGTGTGCTGTGTGTCTCCTCTGGGGCGCTGATCTCTGGCTGCAATCCTCCCACCAGATGTCAACTGTCCAGGATCCCAGGAAGACTTGGTTAGCAACTGGGGAGCCTGCTCGCAGTTTGGTAGGGGATGCCATCTCTGGGGCTGAGTTCGCCCCTTACCTTCCAGCTCTGGCTATTGCCCGCCTGCATCCCTGCCTCCAGTGGGGGATGGGCCAGTCCACAGCTGGCTAGCTCTCCTCTGGTATTCGCTGAGTCCTCTGTTCCGTGAGTGGGCCGGCAGTGCCTTAGGTTAGAGCTTTTCACGTGAAAGTTCTCTTTCTCTTTTTTTTCTCTCTCTTTCTGGCTACCCCACAGTTTGGGTTGCTATCCCATGTTAGCTCCCTCAGACTGTCCTCAGGGCATTCAGGCCAGTCCTTACCCTAAGCAATGCAGCCCTTGCCTCCCAGTTCAGCCCCTGCTTGCTGGTGGCAGATGTGAGCATCTGGACTACTTTTCCGCCGGGAGTTGCCATTAGGCATGTAATCTGTAGGTTTTATTTATTTATTATTTATTTTTCCTCCCGGTTATGTTGCCCTCTGAGATTCCAAAACTCCCCACAGGCCCTCCGGTGAGAGGGTTTCCTGGTGTTTGGAAACTTCTCTCTCATGACTCCTTCCCCGTGACAGGTCTCTGTCCCTAACTCTTTTGTCTCTCTTTTTATCTTTTATATTTTGTCCTACCTCCTTTTGAAGACAATGGGCTGCCTTTCTGGGCGCCTGGTGTCCTCTGCTAGTGTTCAGAAGTTGTTTTGTGGAATTTGCTCAGAGTTCAAATGATCTTTCGATGAATTTGTCGGGGAGAAAGTGGTTTCTTGGTCCTATTCCTCTGCCATCTTAGGACCGCCCCCTGCAATAGTCTTAAATAAAGTCTTCCTTGTCTGTTTCATTTGGCTGAGTACGATTTGCTTTGGCAACAGAGGCCACAGTGGTGGGACAGTCCCTTGGAACCTGAAACCCACCGGGGATTATGGGTTATGGAGAGATTTTTAATGTCATGGAAGCTACTTGTAGGGTCTTTCCTTTAATTTATTCTACTGATTGATTTCTTAAGTTGGCACTATCACTGCACTGTGTGAGTGAATTATTCTACTCAGTCAGATATTCCTTTGAAACACTGTTGGATCTGATTTGCCAATACTTTATCAATGATTTCATGTCTGCATTTATAATTCTGGTAAATCTATAGATCTCTTTTTGTGCCAGCTTTATTAAATTTGGGGAATATGGAGAAAAAAAAGATGATAAGTAAAAAAAAAAAAAGCATTGCTTTCACATTTAGATTGCAGGATTAAAAAAAGCTGTCAAATATCAAGTATTTTTAAAGTGTTCCAGTAAAAAAAAGGAGAGAGGACTCTCTTAATGATGCAATCATCTGCTGAGGCTTCATGCTTTCTAAATATTGTGCTACTTGAAGAAATTTGCTAAGCTTGCTGTTGAATCATTTATGTATACTGACATAACTTTTGAACTATCATCAATTTTCATGAATTATATAATTTAGCCTGAGCAATGTTTCCAAAGCCTTTGAAACAACTGAATTATTCAAAGAGTTTTAATATGAGCAATAAAAAGTAAATGAATATGCTCATGAGCACCAGAGGAATTCAGTTTTTTCTGGGAGGTGAGTTTGAGTTCAGATAAAGCAGGTAAAGCAAAAAACCATTGGTTTTCAGGCTTTTTCCTCCATTTGTAATTCTAGCTGCAAGCCTGTTCCTGATTAGCAGCTGGTCAAACTTCCACTCTAAAAAGGACCTTCATCTTCTTGATCTTAGGTTTTCTTTCTCAAGAGGGGCTTATGTGTTTTCTTCCCACGGTTTAGGAATATGACAGCTACACTGAACTTAATTGGGAAGTTTTCTTTCCATCTTTGCCTTTCCTCTGGGGTCATGTAAATAACACAGGGATAATCTGTTGCTTCAAAGAAAGCAATGGCAACCCACTCCAGTACCCTTGCCTGGAAAATCCCACGGACAGAGGAGCCTGGTAGCCTACAGTCCATGGGGTCACCAAGAGTTGGACATGACGGAATGACTTCACTTTCACTTTTCACTTTCATGCATTGGAGAAGGAAATGGCAACTCAATCCAGTATTCTTGCCTGGAGAATCCCATGGACAGAGGAGCCTGGTGGGCTACAGTCTATGGAGTCACAAAGAGTAGGTCACAAGCTAGCAACTGAGCATGTGATGTTAAGAGGCATCACAAAAAGGCCTGGGTCCTTTCCATGGTGTAATAGCAATCTTCTGCCTTGAGCATCACAACCAATGAGCCCAACAGGACCATGGCTCACTTAGTGGCCAAGTGCAGCCTCAGCTTCTGGGAGAGCAGAACCTTTGTCTGACGTCCCCTGTTAGAATCATTTCGCCCTCAGTAACCTAGATTTCTAAACCAGCAAAGCCCAATATCGCAGAGACAGGAACACAGTTTTTGCAAATGGGCCATTAGGAAAGTTCAGTCCCAGTTCTGGCCCTTGTTCCTGGACCAGTATTTTCAAAAAGTCTGAAGACTTCCCTGGCAGTCCAGTGGTTAAGCTTCCACGTTCCCACTGCAAGAAGAACTAAGATCCCACAAACCCTGTGGAATAGCCAGAAAAAAAAAAAAAAAAAACTAGGTCCTCCCCTTTCCCTGATGCTCAGTCCCTTTGGAGAAGGCTAGGAGAAACATTTACCATATACATGTTGGGCAGCGTGGCAGGGTCCTTCCTTGAAAGGACCCACCTTTCCCTTCAATCAAGGGGCTCCGTTCTATGAACCAGCCCAATTCTAGGAGTTGAATGAGGGGGCAAATCTCCTTAGTGTGGTGACTCAAATCACATCCCTGTCCATTAGAAGTTTTTTTCACGTGTACAGATTAAAACTTTCTTAGGCTACCCAACTACATCACTCCTAAGTACACTATGACCAATTAACTTCTGCTAAAGCCCTCTTGGGTTATACTATCCTTTCACTATTTCAGCTCTGCTTCCCAAGGTGCTAACCACACCCACCTTACAAGTACTTCCTCTTAGCCTCCACGTCCCCTGGACTCCATCAAGCCCCACTGAACTTAGGGAGCCCATTACAAAGGTAGCATCTCCCACATCTTCCCTGGTCTGCAAAAAACCACCAGAGACTTTAAAGGAGGTTGCGCTCCTCTCACCACTGAAGCAGGGATTAACACACTTCCAAAGGTCTCTATGAGCATGTGATTTGCTTGATAGAAAGTGATGCAAAGAGTGGGACTTCCCTGGTGGTCCAGTGGCTAAGACTATGTGCTTCCAATGCAGGGGACCGGAGTTGGATCCCTGGTTAGGGAACTAGATCCCACATGCCAAAACTAAGAGTTTGCATGCCACAACTAAAGATCCCTCATGCTGCAATGAAGATGGAAGATTCTCTGTGTACCACAACTAAGACCTGGGGCAGCCAAACAAAAAAGTAAATTTTTTTAGGGAAAGAGAGAAAGATGGAAAGTGATGCAAAAAGACTAAAGAGAAGGACTTAAGGTGATGCTAACAGTCCTTCCTGTTAGCTCAGCTGGTAATGAACCCACCTGCAATGCAGGAGGACCCCAGTTCAATTCCTGGGTCGGGAAGATCCCCTGGAGAAGGGATAGCCTACCTACTCCAGTATTCTTGGGCTTCCCTGGTGGCTCAGCTGGTAAAGAATCTGCTTGCAATGCGGGAGACCTGGATTTGATCCCTGGGTTGGGAAGATCCCCTGGAGGAGGGAATGGCTACCCACTCCAATATTCTGGCCTGGAGAATTCCGTGGACTGTATAGTCCATGGGGTCCTGAAAGATTGGACACGACTAAGCAACTTTCATTTTCACTCTTTCACACAACAGTCCTTCAGTGAAGAGTCTGGTTTCTCCTATCCTATCTTCCAACAGTAAATCATACCTTCCCTTAGTATCCCCTGCAGAGATTGCGGGGAGATCACACCTGAAAGATCCAGCTAGCTTGATCAGTTGCCAAGTGCTTGCACATCATCACAAGTTATGTCCTGCTATGAGCTTGTCCTAACAACGATGCATTCTGAGCAGATGCTCTGCTCTGCACGTTCATTAGATATTTTTGTCTCGTGCTGCTGAACATCTGCACTGCGGTGCAGCTCCATGTCCCTGGATGACTGATGGAAAAGAGGCTTCCCCACCTCCAGTAGGCTTTGCCACATCTCATCAGCCCAAAAAGTATTTCCCCCAGTTTTATTGAGGCATGGTTGACAAATAAAAATTGTATGTATTTACGTGGTACTGTGTGATTTCTTCACACAACATGATGATTTAATATACTTACGCAGTGTTAAATGAACATCACAATCAAGTTAATTAATACATCCATCAGCTCAGGTGGTAACCATGTTTGAGAACTACTCTCTTAGCAAATTTCAAGCAAACAATAAATATGAGACACTACAGTCACTATGTTGTGAGTTACATCCCCAGAACCTATTCATCTTTTTTTTTTTTTAACCTATTCATCTTATAACTGAAATTTTCTTCCTTTTGACCAGCATCTCCCCATTTGTCCCACCCCTAGTTCCTGGCAAACATGATTCTACTTTCTGTTTCTGTGAGTCCTGTTATTTAGATTCCTCATATAAGTGAGATGATATGACATCTGTCTTTCTGGGTCCGGCTTACTTTACTTAGCATAATGTCCTCCAGGTTCAACTCTGTTATCACAAATGGCAGGATTTCTTTCTTTTTTATAGCTGAATAATACTCCACTATGCATATATACTACACTTTCTTTATCCATTCATCCATGAGAAGATCCCCTGGAGGAGGGAATGGCTACCCCCTCCAGTATTCTGGCCTGGAGAATTCCATGGACTCTATAGTCCGTGGGGTCCCACCGATGAACACTTGGGTTGTTTCCGTATCTTGGCCATTGTGAGTAGTGCTACTGTGAACACGAAAGGGCAATTCTCTCTTCAAGGTGCTGCTTTCATTTCCTTTGAATACAAACCCAGAAGTGGACTTGCTAGATCATATGGGAGCTCTACTTTTAATTTTCGTGAGGAACCACCATACTATTTTCCATAGTGATTGCACCAATTTACATTCTCACCAACACTACAGGCTTTCCTGGTGGCCCAGATGGTAAAGAATCTGCTTGCAGTTCAGGAGACTGGGTTCAATCCCTGGGTCAGGAAGAGCCCCTGGAGGAGGGTGTGGCAACCCACTCCAGTATTCTTGCCTGGAGATTCCCATGGACAGAGGAGGCTGGTGGGCTACAGTACAGAGGGTCGCAAAGAGTCATGACTGAAGCGACCCAGCATGCACACACTCACAGAAGAAAAGATGCTGAAGTAAAGAAAATGTCGTGGAGGAGGGGACACACTGTCACTTTCTGTTACAGGCTTTTAAAAAAGTGCCAAGCTATGGATGAGTGGCTCAGATGGTAAAGAATGTGCCTGCAATGTGGGGGACCCAGGTTCAATCCCTGGGTTGGGAAGATCCCCTGGAGAAGGGAAAGGCTACCCACTCCAGTATTCTTGTCTGGAGAATTCCATGGACAGAGGAGCCTGGTGGGCTACAGACCACGGGATCTCAAAGAGTCAGATACGACTGAGCAACTCAACACTATCACTATCCTGTGTGATTATGACAAAATGTGTTGCTTTTGTAATCTGAAGATTGTAAGAAACAAAAAAAGAAAAATATTAAAAGTGAATGAGAAAAAATGAATTGGATAAAAATATAGGCGTAGAAGAATTAAATGGGTAAACCTTGAGAATCTGTTGCTTTGGGAAATCGCCAAGCTTTCCGGAAAAGGGTGGATGCACCTTCGTCCTCTGCCCGTCCGGTCCTTCTTTTCTTTCCAGCCAGAGATGAGGCTTGACTCGGCTTGGTGCTGCCACCTAGAGGTCATCATCAGACATGACTCCAAATACAATAGGCAGAGACGGCCCCTTCTGCGGCAGTATGCAGTTTTCATTCTAAGAAGGCTGACAGCGGAGCTTTGTGGAAACTTCCAGTGTGAAGACAAGATGGGAGGAAACAGTGAGACAGAATGAGATAGACAACACATGTGTGTGCATCTGTTCAAAAGTATTAAACATTTCAAAAGCATGGCAATAGATCATTAAACCAAGTGGGGGCCCCTCTGACTGTAATGCCCTGTGTGACCACATAGGTTGCACAAGGAAGAAGTTGTCCTGGTTTGCACACTTGAATCTGGATGTGTGAATGTTTTCGGTGCTTTTCTGTATCTCTCATATGTGTATGTGTGTACAAACACACGTATCTGTGTGCAGGCATCATGCTGATGTCCAGCAATCTGTGAATACACATTTGTTCAGGTAACTGTGTATGACCATGATGGTGTATTTATGTGTGTGACAGAGAAAGCAGGTTTCTGTATTCTAGGACACGGGAGCCTCAGGTCTGTGACTTGGACTGTTGGGGAATGGTAAATGAGCTGGCTTCCTGTGAAACACTAGCAACAGGTGCATCTGGGCCTGCCCACCGAAAACTGCAGAACTCTCGGAGGATAACTCCACACAAACCCCCACATTAAGAGACTTAACCAAACTCTAGCCCAGCTTCTAGCAACCTAAGGCCGTGCCCCTTGGATGACACCAAGTTTCCCACTCAAAGGCCTGCCTGAGAAAACGTAGCTGCTGGGAGAATTTGCCATCTGTTGCAGCCAACACCCAACCGTGGGTCTCTGCCCTCCCTTTCTTAGAGTGTTTGCCAGAAAGAGCGTACATGACAAGTCCCTCCTCTGTGCCTTTGAGATGTTTGTGTTTCTCCTCCAACCCAGGAGTAGCTTCCTCAAGGACCCAGATGAAAGCCATTCCTTTGAAACACAATCACCAGGGAGGCCAATCCCATCTCCCAGACTCTGGGAGGGCAGAGTCTCAGCCTCCACCACTGCCAACCTCCAGCCCCCAGCCTCGTTACATTGACTTGACCCAAACCTCAGGCTCTGTTTACCTTTGATACCACACTGCTGCCATCTTCACTGTCCAGGGCACCCAGCCACAGGACAGAGGATGGTCTCTGGCTTTGGGAACAGAGTTCACCAAAGGCTCCAGGGACCAGGGACTTGGGGCCCCTGGAGAGCACACCCTGCCCCCACCCTTCAGTGGGGTGACTCTGAGGCCCAGGGTCCAGACGCTTCCCAGACTTCCTTGGGGGAATCAAGTTCCTTCCAGCTGTCCATGTGATAATTTACACATTTCATAATGTACATTTTATTTCTCTCTCGTTTCCTGAGTAAGCCCTTCACAGGATCCCTGCCCCAGGGTCTGCTTCTGAGGACCCCAAACTCAGGCTGCCCTCCAAGGCTGGTACCCCCAGGGACTGCTCTAGGAGTGTTTTTGTTTTCTGAACTTCTCTCTGCTCAGTCAGCTGACCAGGGCCCAGGGAGCCTGATAATGGGTCATGTGTTTATCTGTCTCCTGCAGGCCGAGCTGCGCTCAGACGCCAAGGAGGGGGCCCCTAGCTCTTCTTTCTCACCCTCCATCTCCCCTCTCAGCTTTTCTGCTTCCCAGCTGAGTTTTTACCTTTTTTCCTCTTTCTTTGCTTGTTTGCTTTTCAATGATTTCTGGGGAGCAAGACCATGTGGAAGATAAAATGACTGCATAGCATTTATCAAGCACCTACCCTGGGCCAGGCACTGCTACTGACCACTACATTTAGGGAGCCGTTGACCACCCTCTGTCCATCAAGCTGCCTGAGGAGATTTGTTCTCTGACTTTCCTATTATTACATATGAGGACCCCAGGATTCAGAGCAGCCCGCCCAGGGGCTCACAGCTGTTTGTTGGCTGAGTCAGGCATCCCAAGGGAGAATCCTGAGACTCAAGTGCCAGCTCTGCCTGCCAATGTGAGCTGGGTTAGCAAAGATAAGGAGGTCACCGAGAGGTCATCACTTCACTTGATTCCTTGTACCTCAGTTTCCCCATCTGTTAATTAAGAGAATGCAAGGGTTTTCTAAAGTCCCTCCAGCCTTTGTTTTCATGCTTCTCTTTAGGGATGGAGCACATGGTTTGCTGACCTCAGGCCACAGTTCCAAGACTCCCTGCATGCCTGGTTGCCTGTAAACAATTTACCCAGGTCAATTTTCCTTGTTGACATTATCTGGCTCTCACTCAGATCAAATACTGAGAGTTTGCTTCCTCCTTCACTCAGCTTTTAAAAGATCACTGGCGAAACCTCTTCTGTTGGAAATTGAGTACCTACGATCTAAAGTTTCCTGGAGGTGGATGACCTGCCAACATCTCTCCAGCCCACCCTTAGCTTCCGATTGGTCCTGTGCTTGTGTGGGTGTTCAAAGGTCACTGCGGTAAACAGCATTATAAAGCATCACCTCCCCTCTGTCCCTTTCCCTTTCTTGGACATTGATGGAAAAAAAACAAAAAAACAAGGTTAGATCTCTGGGTACCAAGGACACTAACACTTTCCCAAATCAGTGATCACTCAAGCCCAATGCAGACTGTTCTGAGGGATGTTCACTGGACTCCAGCTGTGGGGCAGGCCTGGCAACAAGTGTGAGCCTCCCTGAGAGCTTTTGCTCAGCCTTTGTTCTCTAGACTCTTCAGTACCGACTGCTTTGACTTTTGTGATTATGTTATGGTGATGTGTAGTCAATGTACCGATATGTTCACAACCTAGAATCATGATATAGTGTGTTTTTTTTTAACTGTTCAGAAAAAAAGGTAACTTAATTACAAATATAAGATTAAAGTGAAAAAAAAAAAAAAGATCACTGGCATTCCACTATCAGAAAGAATTTAAGGATCAGCAGCCAACATGAAAATCCCTGTGTGAACTTCCTTCTCTGGACTCAGATACAAACATTTTAGAAGACTCACCCCATGCACACACTAATTCCTGAGGAAACCACTGTTTACATTTCTCCAGAGCAATGTAACTTGTGGTTAAGGGCAAGGACTTCAGAGTTAGACCCCCAAAATTCAAATCCCAGCTCCACCACTTACCGACTGCATGGACATCTCTGTGCCTCCATCTCCAGATCTATAAAATGGGACCATTTAAGGAAACGACTTTGAAGGAACGTTGTGATTGAGTTGATATATGTAAAGCTCTCAGTGCTATTTTCTAAATGGAGTCGGCCTGGGTTTCTAGTCCCTTAAATCCAAGGACACAGAGGCTCTCCACAGTGGCTCAACTTTCCTGTGGTGGACTCTTGCAAGGAGGCTGAGGAGTGGGTCTTACCCTGGGCAACAGGGTAAATAGGTAAATAGAATGAAAAGGAAAGCAAGAACCTAGGGAATATCTCTTAAGGATCATAGGTTAAGATCTGTGACTGAAAAATGTTGCCTGCCTATCAGCAAACAAAGAATGTTGCATCTGTCAACCACTATAGCCACTCAAACGGTGAGCCCTGAGGGGATTCAGGATGAGAAAGCACAGGATAGGGCCCTAGATATCAAAGGTGCATATCAAAGGAATGATTTCAGTGAGTCCAGACTCTGGTATCTTTCCCATACAGAGAAAAGCTAAATTCCTTAACTTGAGATACCTAGTTTTCTTCAATTAATGGTAATTTTTTGATGTTCCAGCTACCTAGTCTTTGTTAAAAAACCCCTCTATAGCCAGGAGCCCCCCCCCCAACCCCGTTACTTCTGGGGAGCAGTTCCTCAGAGGGATCTGAGAGTCTGTCTCCCGGGCTTGAAGTTCTCAGAAAATCCACCTAATATAGCACAACTCTCAACTTTTAGGTTGTTTTTTTCCCCCCCTGTGGCTACTCTTCATTGTGGTGTGTGGGTTTCTGATGGCAAACACTTCTCTTTTTGTGGAGCACGGGATTAGTTGCTTCAGAGCATGTGAGACTGAAGAAGGAATTCATCGGGCCTGGACTCCATCTCATACTTGTCCGTGCTGGTCGTGCACGGCCACCTCTCCAGTGGACTCTGAGCTCTGTGCTTAGCGCCTATGGGAATGACAATGGAAGAATAAGACTCTCTCTGAGCAGGGGAATCTTAAAGATCACATCCAGGTTACCCATTTCCTAAGAGGAAACATACCGTAATCACCCCTGCCTCCAGACAGGTCATAAATTTTTTCCGTACCTATCGGGATGTAATCACAGGCTTATCGATTATTAACTGGTTGGAACGTGACCACAGGCTTATTGATTATTAACTGTTTGAACACATAACACGTGAATGATGGGGTTATTGTAGTTGTATTTACCTTTCCTTTGAAGTTATGTAAGTTTCAAGTTATGTAAGTTATGTAAGTTTCAAGGAATTTGGGCTGGTGGGTTTGGACACGCACACATGGGGTATAAAAGATTTTCACGAATGCTGGTCGGGGTCCTTGGCTAAGAGGAGACTCTGCCTTGGGACCGCCAGTGTAATAAACTGCACTCCGCTATCTGCATTGTCCTTCTGAGTGAGTTTGTTTCCCAGAACGCGTGGCTATAACAAGATCTTTCCAGATCAGGGATCTAACCAGACCGGAGTCTTCCCAGACCTTGCACTGCATGGAGGCTTTTTAACCACTGGGCCACCAGGGAAGCCCTTGTGATTCTTATTATAATTGCAAGGCCCCCTTCAGCAATAATCATCAGGAAACACTGAGAAAATAAAGCCTTATTACTTACAAGACCTGGAAATTACACAGTATGGTGGGGCCAGAGGGCAAGGTCCTGAGGAGGAAGAGAGAGAGAGAGAGAACAGGAGGACCTGGGTTTCTACTTTTACTGGGGTCAAAGGTGGGGGGCTAAGGTTCTGAGTGTTCATTCTTGTCAACTACAGATTGGCACTTGCCATCCACCTCTACTAAGATTATTAAATCAGTTGCTGCTGCAGCTGCTGACTTTCAATGTCCTCCGAAAGGAATTCAGGGCAGAGGACAGACATGAGGCACTCTGAGCTCTGGGAAAACTGGCAGAACAGGTCTTCAGATAAATATTTTCAGGAGCCAATTTGTGAGCCTGATTCTTGTACCTCCTCATGGACACGTCTTGGTGACATGCTTTCTCCTCGTGACTAGCAGTGCTGTACTGTGCTTAGTCTCTCGGTTGTGTCTGACTCTCTGCTGGCCCCATGGGCTGTAGCCCACCAGGCTCCTCTGTCCACAGGGATTCTCCAGGCAAGAATACCAGAGTGAGTTGCCATCTCCTACTCCAGGGGATCTTCCCAACCCAGGAATCGAACTGGGGTCTCCTGCATTGCAGGCACATTCTTTACCAGCTGAGCCACCATGACTAGCAGCAACCTTCTGGAAAAAATGTGTGCTTGATTGCCTGTATTCCCCCTTTACCAAAATCACATGTATACTGACCTCCCCTTACCTCTTTGGGACAGTTTCTCAGAGCTATCTGAGATGCTATCTCCTGGGCTATAGTCCTCGTTTTGCCCCAAATAAAACTTAATTCACAACTCTCATATTGTGCTTTTTTTTTTTTTTTTTAAAGTTGGCACTGTTTATTGGTGAATATAAAACATAAGCAGGGAAATTTAAAGTGTGAGAACAAGTGACCCAAATAGTGATTGAAATCAACCAAGATCTCTAAAACTGAGGAGACTCAGTGGAGGGGTAGGGGATGGCGGGTGGCATGGCTCTTTTCTTAGTCCTGTGACTGCAAAATGTGCTTCTTTGTGATCTCCATCTTTCAAGTGGGTGCCTCTGTAGTAAAAGCTTAAATTAGGCCCTTGCATTGCAAAGAAGAAAAAAGCAAACTTCAGGGCTTACCCTCTACACTCCTTAGTATTCTGCTCATCTCTGTCTTCCATTATTTTTTAAATATTTATTTAATTTTATTTGGCTATGTCGGCTCTTGTTGTAGCATGCAGAATCTTTGTTGCACTATGCAGGATCTTTCATTGCAGTGTACAGTCTCTCAGTTGTACAGGCATGGTTGCTCCATGGCATGTGGGGTCTTAGTTCCCTGACGAGGATCAAACTCACATCCCCTGCACTGCAAGGCAGAGTCTTAACCACCAGACATCAAGGAATGCCCTCTGTCCTCTGTTACTATCACCATGTAGCCTGGGAGCCCTCTGAACATAAGGACAACTCATCTCTGTCTCTGCACTGGTGCCAAATACCCAGTACCTACTAGGTGGTTGGTAAATGCAAGTCCCCCAGAAAGAGATTAGGAATGGGGGAGATCCAGGCCTGCCTTCTGGCCACTACCTGGAGCAAGTCACCATCTAGCTTGTAATCCAGTGAAGCCAGCAGCACGGGAATGGGAGGAGAGGCTGCGTTATCCCTCACGAGGCCTAATTCACACAGGATCATCATGAATCTCACCCCCTTATCCTAAAGACAGGCTCATGCCTTCTCTTATTACTTATAAGCTCCCCAGATGAGATGCCTGCAGGCTTGGCCAGAGGGAGGAGGCCAGGCCCTTTGGCCTTGATACCGAGCATCCTGGTTGACACATGAGTCCATCCACCACCACTCCCCACCCCCACAAAAAAAAACAAGGCTCCTCTCCCCCAAATGATTCCCCAAGCTTCTGAACCTGCAATTTTAATAAAATCAGTTTTATTGTCACAGCTCTCAGTGGCTTGCTCTGCCTGTGCTAGGCACAGTGGGAAACAGTGGACACTAGGCAATAATTTGCAGTGGCACAATGAATCTTCAAATACTCCAGGTCCTAAGAAATCTTGCACAAAAAGAAAATTAAATCGGCATCATCCATTTGACAATGGGACAATCCTTTACATCATACCTATTAATATGTCCCAGTGTTTCTTCAAACATAGTTGGGAAACCTAGGCCTGAAAGAAAAGAATAAGCATTTATTACATGCCTGAAAGAGGGCTATGCGCTGTGCCTGGTCCTGGATGTGCATTTTCTCAGACAGTCCTGAGACTGGTGTTATTTCCCCTGAGGTAAATGAGAATGAGTCTCTGATAAACAAGGTGATCTTCCCAGGGACTAGAGCCCAGCAAGAGAGTCACTTGTGGCTGCAGAATCTCTTGTTGCTCTTGGATTTCCTCTGGACTTACTGAGTGCATGCATGCCGTCACTTCAGTCATGTCTGACTCTTTGTGACCCCGTGGACTGTAGTTTGCCAGGCTCCTCTGTCCATGGGATTCTCCAGACAAGAATACTGGAGTGGGTTGCCATTTCCTTCTCCAGGGAATCTTCCTGACCCAGGGATCAAACCTAGGTCTCCTGCAGCTCCTGCATTGCAGGCAAATTCTTAACCGCTGAGCCACGGGGGAAGCTGGGACTTAATACAGCTCCTGCTAGCTCCCATTCGCCACAGAGACAATGATTCCTGGAGGGAGAAGGCAGAAAGCCTCTTCCAGCCGCTCTGAACTGTTACTGAGAGTTTGGATTTGCAAAGCCGACCATGTGTACTGTTCACTTCCAGATTAAACAGAAATTCACTTAATTGGGTCTTAGCTTCCACAGCTATAAAATGGAGCTATGAATGAAGAGCAGGAAATACATGGTTAGAAAGGTGTAATTAAATGGTCTCTGGGTGCCCTCCTTAGCACATACATGCTGGATTTCTAAGGTCTAAGTACTTTGCTCTAATTTAGAGACACTACCACCAGGCAGCGAGCTGTACTAGGATAACAGCCAGGTAGAGCAGATTGCCTGAGTCCCAGGATAGAGCATTGGAAGTTGCTTTTATAGGTTGCTCCCTCAGGTGGTACTTGAATTTCAAAGAAAATATGAAGACAGATCTGAATCACTTTGAGTAAATGAAGTCCTGCATAAATGGAAGGATGAATAACTTTTCCATTCTATGAACAAATGCTACTTAAGACCTGGTCCCTGTATTTCCTAGAAACTTAAGAATCACCACATCTACCATCTAATGGGCTTCCCTTGTAGCTCAGTCAGTAAAGAATCTGCCTGCAATGCGGGAGACCGGGGTTCAATCCCCAGATCAGGAAGATCCCCTGGAGAAGGAAATGGCAATCCACTCCAGTATTCTTGCTTGGAGAATCCCATGGACAAAGGAGCCTGGCAGGCTACAGTCCACGGGGTTGCAAGAGTTGGACATGACTTAGCAACTAAACCACCACCACCATCTAATGACCTCAGAAACACAATGAACAAGGAATGCTGTTGGAAACAGCACCAGTGAAATAAAGGTCTCATTTAAGTTTTAAAAGCTGTGCAGGTTTTATTTTGCCAAGATTGCAGCTTCTCTCTCTCCAAAATATTCAATGTTTAATTAAAAAGGGCTTCTCTTAATGTCCGGAGATAAAATCTTTAACTGAAGCAAAGACATAAAATGTCTTTGTTCATTTGCTCATTTTGAATTTCAAATTGAAATTGCTCATTTAACTTAAAATCACCTTCCCCACATTCTGTTACTCAGAGGCTCTTCCTGAGCATCTGAGTTCTCTCAGAGGGCATCTTGCCAGCTCTCACCAGCAGTTATAGGAAACAAAGCAGTTACAGAAACAAAACAAATGTAATGTGAAGTTGAATTTCTGCAGCATCCTTTCAATCCACCTTCCATACTCTGATGAGCAATGAAGCTGTTGGGTGTATGCTTTTTGAAGGTTACAGAAATGGCACATTTCATACTGTAAGGCTCATTCTGCAGACTGTCATTTCCACCCACTATGATATATCGCGAGATCTTTCCGGGCTGATGTATGTAGATGTGGTTCGGCCCTTTCCACTGTCATAAATTACCCGCCTTGTCCATTCTCCTCCTAACAGATCTGTGCGTTGTCTTGCTGTTACAAACAATGCTGCAATGAATATCTTTGCATGAGGTTCCTTGTGTGCATGTTCCAGAGTCTCTCTAAGCTATGCAGAAATTGAAGTGCTAGGTCGTAAAATTTAATTTCAACCTTGCTAAATTCTTCCTTGCTGTTCTGGACTCATGATTCATGAGTGTATGTGACTTCTCATTTCTCTCCTCACCTATACTTGCATTTTAATGTTTGCCAACTCTATGAATTTATTGTTTTAATTTGCATAATGATCTCTCTAATTATTGGAGGTATTGAGCATCTTTTCAACTTGGCTATGTGGTTGCTTCTGTCATTATCAGCCCTTTGTGTTCCAGCCAGACTCTAAGCTCCTGGAGGAAGGGTTGGATCTCACATCAGAAACCCTCAGAAGGCACAGTCCCATCCAAGTATAGATTCTCTTTCTGTGACCCTTTCCCCCTTGACTTTTGTGCCCCACCTTGGAGTCCTACCCTCCAAGATTAACAAATAAGTAGCTCCCCAAATAAGCATGCTAGGTTTGTGCTCACACAATACCTTCAGTCTGGAATGCTGTATCTCTTCCAGGCCACCTGAACCTACCTACTCATGTCCTAAGGTTCACCTCAAGATCTTCTTCTATGAGGTCATCTTTGAGCCCCCAGCCCTCTCTCCCACCCCAGGTTCACCTCTGTGCTTCCATTGGCTCCATATGACCTTCTCACTGCATGTGTAAAACTTATAAGCGTCTTTGATTGATTCATCTCTCCACCAGAGTCTGGACTCCTTGAGGACAGGTGCCATGTCTTATTCATCTCTGAACTTCTGGTTTATTGTTCAGTACTGGACAGAGGGTAGATGCATAGTATGTGTTTGTCAGATGGGTGGAGGAGCTTCAAGGCCAGCTCCTTCCACATCAGTTCTCTGCACACTGTGATGTCCTTAAGGACGGAACTGTATTAATTCATACCATTGTGCCTTATGGTGGGTAACAGAGCCAAGTGGTTATCACCCTCAGTATCTATGATTGTCTGGTAGATCAGAAAACAACTTTGGACAGAATTTCCTGAACTCCCCCCGCCCCCCACCACCCCAGCTTTCTGCTGGGGAATTTCCTTGGTCTCTCTGAGCCTCAGTTTCCTCATCTTCATAAAGAGGATGATAATAGCATTGAGGATGGCATAAGGATGAAATAAGGCTGTGTGTGTAAAGCATCTGGCATACAATGATAAGCATCTGGCATATTATAATTTTTACATCAGAACAGGGTGGGGTCTACTTTAGCTACAATTCTCTAGATGGCTCATTTTTTTTTTCAGTTGCCATATGTGATGAGCAGATAGTACAGTTCAGTCACTCAGTCCTGTCTGACTCTTTGCAACCCCATGGACTGCAACATGCCAGGCTTCTCTGTCCATCACCAATTCCTGGAGCTTGCTCAAAGTCATGTCCATTGAGTTGGTGATGCCATCCAACCATCTCATCCTCTGTCGTCCCCTTCTCCTCCTGCCTTCAATCCTTCCCAGCACCAGGGTCTTTTCCAATGAGTCAGTTCTTCATATCAGGTGGCCAAAGTCATAGCTCAATAGGTAAAGAATCTGCCTACAAAGCAGGAGGCATGGGTTCAACTCCTGGGTTGGGAAGATCCCCTGGATAAGGAAATGGCAACCCACTCCAGTATTCTTGCCTGGAGAATCCCATGGACAAAGGAGCCTAGCAGGCCACAGTCCATGGGTTCGCAAGAGTCGGCCATGACTTAGCAACTAAACCACCACCAGACTTAATTGATAGAAGAGTGGCAGGCTTTGAGAAGACAGAGCAGATAGTAGCTACTCAATAGCTACTATTGAATCCAGATGTTCAATCTGGATTTAGAAAAGGCAGAGGAACCAGAGATCAACTTGCCAACATCTCTTGGATCATTGAAAAAGGAAGAGAGTTCCAGAAAAACATCTTCTACTGCTTTGACTATGTGGATCACAACAAACTGTGGAAAATTTTTCAAGAGATGGGAATCCCAGACCACCTGACCTGCCTGCTGAGAAATCTGTATGCAGGTCAAGAAGTAACAGTTAGAACTGGACGTGGAACAACAGATTGGTTCCAAATTGGGAAAGCAGTATGTCAAGGCTGTATATTGTCACCCTGCGTATTTAACTTATGTGCAGAGTACATCATGAGAAATGCTGGGCTGGATGAAGCACAAGCTGGAGTCAAGATTGCTGGGAGAAATATCAATAACCTCAGATATGCAGATGACACCACCCTTGTGGCAGAAAGTGAAAAAGAATTAAAAAGTCTCATTATGAAAGTGAAGAGGAGAGTGAAAAAGTTGGCTTAAAACTCAACATTCAGAAAACTAAGATCATGGCATCTGGTCCCATCACTTCATGGCAAATAGACGGGGAAACAATGGAAACAGTGACAGACTTTATTTTGGGGGGCTCCAAAATCACTGCAGATGATGACTGTAGCCTTGAAATTAAAAGACACTTGCTCCTTGGAAGAAAAGTTATGACCAACCTAGACAGCATATTAAAAAGCAGAGACATTACTTTGCGAACAAAGATCCATCTAGCCAAAGCTATAATTTTTCCAGTAGTCGTGTATGGATGTGAGAGTTGGACTATAAAGACAGCTAAGCACCGAAGAATTGATGCTTTTGAACTGTGGTGTTGGAGAAGACTTTTGAGAGTCCCTTGGACTGCAAGATCCAACCAGTCCATCCTAAAGGAAATCAGTCCTGAAAATTCATTGGAAGGACTGATGTTGAAGCTGAAACTCCAATACTTTGGCCACCTGATGTGAAGAACTGACTCATTGGAAAAAACCCTGATGCTGGGAAAGATTGAAGGTGGGAGGAGAAGGGGACGACAGAGGATGAGATGGTTGGATGGCATCACTGAGTCGATGGACATGAGTTTGAGCAAGCTTCGGGAGTTATGAAAGACAGGGAAGCCTGGTGTGCTGCAGTCCATGGGGTCACAAAGAGTCGGACATGAGTGAGTGACTGAACTGCTCTGAACTGAAAGATGAAATGTAGTTTTTCTCACATAAGAACAGTGTCTTGAAGAAATCAGGTATATAATATTAAAAAGCTGAGTTGAACTCAATATCTTACACAGTCAGGTACAAAGTAAATATTAAATCAAGCCAAATTCACCTCACTGTACTACATCCAATCCTATCTTAAAGATGTCACTTCTTTTTGTGGAAGAAGGGGCCCTCCCCCTTTTTCTGCCAAAGATGTACTTTTAATTTTTCCAGAGGATGGTGGTCACTGTGGTAGACAGTTATTGTGGTGAGTCCCCAGTGAACTGTTTCTGCTGATAGGAATGCTCTTGTTTAGCCACCTCCCACTAGAAGCTTGACTTGACTCTATTTGTCTCTGACCACAAGGACATTAACAAGCCAGTGTTAAGACATGATAAGTTCTAACACACTGAGTCTTGTCTCCTTGAGAGACTCCTTCTTGGAACACAGTCACCATGCCAGGAAGAAGACCAAGCTGGCCACAAGGAGAGGTGGAGTTCCAACAAAGAAAAAGTGATGCCTAACCGGCCTCCAGCTGAGGCACCGGGTATGTGAGAGAAGCAGCTATTTTCACAGCAGGTGCCCCATGGAGCAGAAATGAGCCATACCTTCTAACCCTGCTCAAACTGCACAATCTAAGTAAATAAATGATTGTGGTCATTTTAAGCTCCTAGGTTTGGGGTTGGTTCAGTGCATATCAGTGATCTGGGCATTGGGGAGTGCTATGTCTTGGAGGCCCACCAGGTTATAAGCTTCGGGATCAGATGGAAAGCATGACTGTCTAACCGGGAACCCCTTCTCTGGGGATTCTTCCTTGGTGCCCCAATTCCGAGGTCCCTCCTCTCTTGGTACCAGGGGCCCTTATTGGTTCAAGATAAGTTTGACTCAAACAGTGAGAAGATGCCCAGGTGCACATTATAAGAAGTCCAGAGGGAGTGGGCGGTGGGTGTGGGCGGGGGAAACTTCTGGCCAGGAGGATGGAGTTAATTGAGGTCACGGGGGACCAGACTGTGCTGCAGTGTCTGCAGTTCCTTTAGTCAAAGGCTATCTGCCAAGAGCTGTCTGCTCTCACGTTTCTCTCACCACAAGAGGAGCAAGGAAGGCTCCCAAGCTTTCCAAGTAGAAAAAAGAATTTCCCAGAATGCTCCACACACCCACACCTTTTCTCGCATCTCATTGGCCCAAGTTGAATCATGTGCCCCTTTCTGAACTAATCACTTTGTGTGTAGAAGGAAGGGTTAGAATTCCTGAAGACCAGTCAAAATTACCCCTGGATTGGAAGAGGCGTGATCAGTCCCTCTGAAGTCCATTGGATCTTGGGGAAGGAACAGATGTCTGGAAATAATTGGGGCAGTGCTAGGGAGGCCGTGCAGTAAGATCCAGCAGGGGTCCCCTATAGGAGCCCTTCGCCCCTGGCGAGGCACCCCGTGGGGGTGTGTGTGTGTGTGTGTCCCCAGGAGGAGAGGCTGGTGTGGGGCGAGGAGGGAACGGTAGTTTGGACTGTTAGGGCTTCTGTCCTTCTCAGTAGGATTCTCCAGCACTGCACATTGCCCTCTCCCCCAACCTGAAGAGAGGAGCCAAGCAGAGACAAAGGTTCGGATGTGTGCCTTTCTTTATTAGCACTTTCTCTGAGCGGAGGGCACCTCTCCTGGGCTGTATCTACTTTGAGTTCTTGTTTTTGCTCTTTTCTTTCTCATCCAGTGCTTTCTGCAAGTTCATGTTCATCGCATTTTTCTGGTGCCACCGTCCTGCAGAGAGGAGAGAAGGAGCCAGCACAAATCACCAGGAGGACTTCCGGAGTGTGCAGGTCCCAGTGGCAACCCATATGTCTTCCGGGCCCACCCCAGGGCTCTAGCCGCTGCTGTGGTTTCTCTCAGGACCTTAGGCCAACACACCCTACCCAGGGAGTTCCCTCCTCCCCCACCCCCAGCTGCCCACCTACCCAGATCATCCGTCTTCCTGCCATGCCAGTGCTCTAAGTCCCTCACCGATTTCTCAATCACCTCGGGGGTGTAGGAAGCCTTCATGAGGCTCTTCGTCTCCTGTGGGGCCCCTGTGGAACCCCATGAAGAAAAGAAGCCTCAAGTCAACAGAGGTCAAGTACTCCAGGGTTCATATCTGGGTGTCAGTTTCCCCTGTGGATCATGGGTTGTGGAAGGGCAGAGGATAGGAAGGGTTAGGCAGAGGAAGGCTGGCCTGGATTCAAACCCAAGGTCCATCACTTATGGACAGTATGGCCTCAGATAAGATTTTAATCTCTCAGAGCTTTAACCTCTTGATCTGTTCAAAAGAATAAAATGTTCTCACAATATTGGGAAGGCTACACTCCTTGGAGCAGCTGGCATGTGGCAGTTGGTACCTATATTTTCAGTGAGGTCTGTGTGTTAAGTTAAAACACACACAAGGAAATAGTTACCATGATCAAAAGTCAGAAAAGTCATCAGAGGACCAAATTCCAAAAGACACAAGGATGTGAATGATCAGTTACAGAATATAAAATTATTGTCATTCAATGTGTGAAGTTGTGAAAAAGAGAATAAAAACATAAGCAAAGAATAAAAAACTACCCAGAAAGAACAGAAAGGTTAGTAAAAGAAGCAAATGGAATTTCAGAAATGAAATATAATAATTGAAAGGTAATGGGTTCAATCCCTAGGTCAGGAAGATCCCCTGAAGGAGGGCATGGCAACCCACTCCAGTATTCTTGCCTGAAGAAACCCATGGACAGAGAAGCCTGGTGGGCTACAGTTCATAGGGTCACAAAGAAAGTTCATAGGACACAACTGAAGCGACTGAGCATGCACACACAGTGGATGGAAAATAAAATAAAAAGAAAGGTGATGGATGGTAAGAGGCCTGGGATTTGCTTCAGAATTATCTGGGGTGGGAATGAATGGGTGGGTGAGGAAAATGATGAAATAAGATTAGTTGTGTATTGATAATTATTGAAGCTGGATGGTAGGTGCAATATCTGCTTATTAAACTCTTCTCTCTACTTTTCTTTAAGTTTGAAAATTGACATCATAACTTTTAAAAACAAATTCAATGGACAGGTAAAAGAGCTAATTAGATACAGATGAGAAAAAATGGTAAACTAGTAGATAATATCTAAAGAAATTAAGTAGAATGCAGCATAGAGGGGGGGAATAAAGATGTGGAAAATAAAAAACTGTTAAATGAAGATTAAATGAGAAGGCCTAACATATATCTAACTGTAGTTCTAAAGGAGAGAGTGGAGAAAACAGGGAGAGACAATATTTGGGAAGATAGTGGCTGGAATTTTTTCAGAATTGATGAAATACATGAATCCTTAGATTCAGGAATCACAATTCCCCAGTCAGTTTAAGCAAAAAGAATTCCTTACCTAGGTACAATCAAGTAAAATTTAGAATACCCGAGACAAAGAAATCTTAGAAATAGCCACAGAGAAAAGACAGATTACTTACAGAGAATAATAATGCATTTAATTAACCATCCAAGTGAGAAGGAAATAAATTAACATCATCAAAGTGCTGACAAAAAGGAATCAACAATCTCGAACTGTTTACAATAACTCTTCCAAGAATAGGATGAAATAAAAATATTTCTGAGCTTAAAATTTACCAACAACAGGGATTTCCTGGGCAGTCCAGTGGTTAAGACTCTGTGCTCCCAATGCAGGGGACACAGGTTTGATCCTTGCTTGGGGAACTGAGATCCCATAGGCCACACAGCTTAGCAAAAAAAACAACAAAAAAAAAACCCAACAACAGAATCTCACCCCAAATATCTTCTAAACAACATAATTCAGAAAGAAAAAATAATCCCAGAAGGAAAATCTGAGGTAAAAGAAGGGATGGTAGGCAAAGATATTGGAAACCTTGAATAAATCTAAATACACATCAATTATAACAACAGTACCAATATTGAATATATGGAGCAAAATAATGACTGTGACAGGTAAGTATTTTTGAAGATTTAGCAGGTGCTAAGCACACAGTTTCATTCAAAGCTTTACAGAACTTCCTCACTGAATTTTCCCAACAACCCTAAGAAGCATGGTTATTACCCCCGTGTTTTGCTGTTTAAGTCACTGATGCACAGAAAGGTTAAGACACTTGTCTAAAGTCACACAGCTGGTAAGTGAAAGATGGAGGACTCAAACTCGGATCCTGCAGCCCAGAATCCATAGCTTAAACTACTTTGCTTATGTAGAGTAAAAAACCTGTAAAATAATCACACGTTAGCTGATATTGGAGGGGTGGCAAGAATAAAGGTGAAGCATTCTAACACCTTTATATTGTTCAGAAAAGCTGAAATACCTTGATTGACTTTAGAATTTGCTAACTATGCATGTAAACATGTCAAAGATAGGAAATTCACTGGAGGTCCAGTGGTTAGGAAGGAGTTTCCATGGTAGGGGAACTAAGATCCTGCAAGTCATACAGTTCAGCCAGAAAGAAAAAAAGTCAAGGATAACCACTGAGAGAATAGGAAGAATAAGGACAAAAATTAGATTGGGGGAAAAAAGAAAGCTCACTCAAACCCAAAACAAGGGAAGGAGAAAAAAAGCAGCATGGAAAAATTAGGTCAAACAGAAAGTACAAAATAAGACCATAAAAGTAAATCCAAATCTATCAGTAATTAAAATAAATATAAATGGAGTAGACCAGCTGTTTAAAAAACAGATGATCAGGCTATAGATGTTTTAAGATATTTATTATTTAAAGCACATTTAAAGCAAAAGGACACAAAGAGACGATAAATATGGAAATACAGAAAAGGATTAATAATCACAAAATCACAAAGCAATCTAGTTATACTAGATTAATATTGGATAAAATAGACTGTAAAGCAAAAGCACTGTAAGAAATAAAAATAACTGCAGTTCATTCCGGTGACATAATAATTCCAAACTAGCTGTACTGGAATAATCACAAAATTGGTAAAGCAAAACTGATAGAACTACAAAGAGCAATTGACAAGGCTGCTATCATAGGGAAAGACTTGAAGGTACATCTTTTAGTAATTAATAGATTAAACAAAAAACATTAACAAGGAATTCAAAGATTTCTATGGGAATAATTAGCAAGCCTGCTTTATTGAACAAATACAGAATCCTGAATTCGAATTATTTTCAAATATATATTGATTATCTATAAAAGTTCACCATCTGCTGGGTTATAAAGCTCCACAGTTGAAAGGACTGCAATCATTACAGGTCGTGTTCTCTAATGATGCTATTGAGAAAGAAATCCGCTTTTTGAAAAATTGATTTTATTGGTGTTTGGTATTTATCGATTTAAATGTTTACAGAACACAATGTTCAGAGACTTGGACTGAAGCCCTAAGGCTAGTAGAGATCAGATAACAGACTGAGCTGTGAAATGACGCCTGGGGTCACTTGGGGAGCTTGACACATTGCCCGAAAGTTTGGGGTGGACCAAGGCTTGGAACAAGAGGCACTGGCCCCAGATAAGAATGAGCCAGGCGTAATGCCTCAAGTGCAAGGATGTACATGCATGTGTTTCTGTGAACCAGGTGTGAGCTAGTGGAGATAGGACCAGCCTGGAGCCATTTTCAGTCCTGCCTCTCATCTGGTCCTCCCCACTGGTCCCCCTGCTTCTAGTCCTGCCCCTCTGGGTTCTGTCCTATAACACTACAGCCAGATGGATCCTTGGAAACAGAAGTCACTCCTTAGTACAAAATCCTACAGTGGCTTCCAGTAAAAGGGCCAGAAAGAGCCTACGTCCTTAGCATGGCCCCTGTGCCTGACTGCTCTTTCCCTGCAATCCACAGGCTGAGCCCCACTCCTTCTGGTCTGTACTCAAAGGTCTCTTGCCCAGGAGGTCAGACACCATAGAGAAAAGCAAAGAGATTGTTAACAAGAGTCAAACAGCGACTTCTCTGCCAGTCAAGTGGTTCAGACTCAGCACTTTCACAGCCATGAGCCAAAAACAACAAAAAAAAGGGTCAAACAAAAATGAGATGAGGCAGCTGGGAGACATACAAGAGAGGCTTCTGAGGTCCCTGTAAAGCCCTTCATTGACCCAGGAGGTGGCACACAACTAGTTATTGTTATTCTTTATACTCTACACACAGACTTTATACACTCTTCTACATGACAGCTTTTACAATTAAAAAAAAAATAATGCGTCTGTTGTTTAATCGCTAAGTCATGTCCAACTCTTTTGTGATCCCCGTAGACTGTAGCCCACCAGCCTCCTCTGTCCTTGGGATTTCCCAGGCGAGAAGTGGGTAGCCATGCCCTCCTCCAAGGGATCTTCCTAACCCAGGGATTGAACCCTCGACTCCTGTGTTGGCAGGTGGATTCTTTACCCCTGAGCCACCCAGGAAGCCTGATAATGCATCTATACTAATTTAAATGCAGGTATACAAGTTTGGTTTAATATTTAAAAATCAGTTACTATAATTTACCATTTCAACAGATCAAAGGAAAAAAATCATATCATCATCTAAGTAACAGTTGTATGACTTTCCTGATGGACCAAGGGTTAAGACTCTGTGCTCCCACTGTGGGGTTCATGGGTTCCAACCCTGGTCGGGGAACTAAGATGTTGTGAGACTCAGACAAAAATAGAAAAACTTTATGGGGCTTCCCTGGTGGTCCAGTGGTTAGGACTCCATCCTGCCGAGGGTCTGGGTGGGGAACTCTTCCATGCAAGCCAAGCAGTGCAGTCAAAAAAACTGAACCAAAACAGCACTCATGCACTACTTTTTAAAAAATTAAAGTGCTAACTAGGAATAAATGGAACCCTCGATCTGATAAGAGGTACCCTCAAATTCTTTTTAAAATATTGGATTTAATGGTACAATGTTAGAATAAAGAAGCAGAGAAGGATACCTGCTTACTTGCACCATTGTCCCAGACAAGCCAGCTGGGACAGACGGTACAAAGATGGAATAGAGCCTCATGAGTAATAATGTGAACTTTGGTCCCAGTCTGCCAGAGTTTAACCCCAACTCTGACTATTCCTAACTGTGTGGCCTGAAGCAAGTTGTTTAACCAAGTGGCCTTAAGCAAGTCATTCTTTCTATCTTAAAAAGGTGGCGGGGGCAGATTATAGCAATACTGCCTAAGGTTCTTATGAAAATTAAAATGTATATAAAGTACTTAGAGCAGTGCCTGACTCATGTTACATGCTACACATAAATAGAGCCATTGTTATTACTAAAAAGAAGCCCCAAAGAATCTACAAATTATTGGAATTAACAGGTGAACTGAGTAAGCCCTCTGGATGTAAGATTAATGTACAAAAATTAAAATTGCCTCTGGGTATATAAGCAGCAAAGTTAGAAAAAAAATCGCATTTTTAAAAAGATACTATTTGCAATAAGCAGCAAAAAATAGATAGATAAAAGATTTTTCAAAGAAGTCTAACAAAAAGTTGTTTAATCTTTGTAGAAAAAAAATTATAAAGTGTTATTGACACATTTTGAAGGTAGATTTAAATTAATGGGGTTGTAGACCATACCCATGGATTGGAAAATTCATTGTCATAAAACTGACAACTGCCCCTAAATTGAGCTGTAGATTCAATGTATCAATACTTTCAATCAAAATGCCAACAGGATTTTTCATGGATATTGACAAGCTGATTTAGAATTTTTATGAAGAGCAAAGAGCTTAGAATAAGCTAAGACATTAGCTGTTCCTGCTGGTGGTAGTGAAAGGGTGGGGAGTGAAGACAGCCCAACCAGATATCAGGCCACTTTTAATACCCTGATAATTAAAAGTGTAATATTAGACCAGTGGACAGAATAGAGAGCCTGGAAACTGATCTATGCACATAAGGAAACTTGATGAAGACCAGTGGTACTGCTGCAGGTCACTGGGGGGGACGATGAGATTATTCAGTAAAAGGTACTGAGAAAATAGGTAATCCCAAACCAAGGAGGAATTAACAATGAATCCCTGCTTCACACTAAAAACAGAAATCAACTCCACATGGATTAAAGACTTCGGTGTGAAAACCAGAACTAAATATTTTAGTAGACTATATAAAAGATTGTCTTCATGACTCAGCATGGCATAGGATTTCTTCAAGCCACTCCTCCTGGACCCTACTCTATCTCAGTAAATGCCAATCTGATCCTTTAAGGTGTTCAGGTCAAAAACCATGACATCAACCTTTATTCCCTCTCATGCGCCCCAAATCCATTGGTTAGTGTGTTGTGTTTGCCCTGCCTTGCACAAATAGCCAGGCTCCTTCTGCGTCAGATCACCTTCACCATTACCTCCCTGTGCCGCCATATTGCATAATGTGTCTGCGTGCTCAGTTGTGTCCGACTTTTTGTGATCCCATGGACTGAAGCCCATCAGGCTCCTCTGTCCTTGGGACTTCCCAGGCAAGAATACTGGAGTGGGTTGCTATTTCCTCCTCCAGGGGATCTTCCCGCCCCAGGGATCGAACCAGCATCTCCTACATCTCCTGTGTTGACAGGCAGGTTCTTTACCACTTGAGCCACGTGGGAAGCCCATTCTTGCACAATGGTACCCATCAGTGTCATAAAATGCAGCAGCCCTGCTCTCTAGACCAAGCCCCCATCATTTACCCCACCTGGATTTTTGCAGGCACCTCCTCACTGGTCTCCCTGGTTCTATCCCAGCTCCCCGTGTTCTCAACACAGCAACTGGAGCCATCCTTTACTCTAAGTCAATGACATTCTCCCTTGGCTCCTTACCTCACTAAGAGAAAAGACCTTCCTGAGGCCTTCCCCACCTAGCCTGCTTCTTCCCTCCCACTCCTGTCCAGTCACAGGTGCCTCCTCAGCCTGGAGCAGCAAATGCCAAGACCAACCGAGGTGGATGGAGGGGGATGGATGGGTGAGGCACATTGCCTGTCTGCTTTCTGCTGGGTGCAGAAAGCAACGCCCTAATTTGTAAGCCCTTGCCAATTTCTGGAGTGTCAATACAGTTGGCCCTTGAACGATATGGGTTTGAAATGCATGGGTCCACTCATATGTGTATTTTTTTTCAATAAATATAGTACCTGCATTTTCCTTCTACAGATCTTTGAAAATTAACTAGGTGTAGGGGAAGTTTGTGTTTGGTTATGGGTCACGATACATGGAATCAAAAGAACTAGGATTTGAGTCCTGATTCTGTTTCAACTATCTCAGTGTCCTCCCTTGGGTGAGTCATTTGTCAATTCCTTTGTTTTGGGGGCAGAGATAGTAGTACTTGGATTGTTGACTGTGTGTTGGGGGTGCGGGTAGGGTGGTGGTTGACACCCTGACTGCTCTGTGTTCAAAGGTCAATTGTAGGACTATGGCCAATTATAAGATAGCTCATGATATCAACAAGTTGGTAAAATTTAACAATCAGCTCTTAGAAGCTGATGCAAGCTAGTTTGCACTGGCTCCATGGGTTTGCTCCCTTAGCGCAATTGTGTTTCTCAAGCTGGCTGAAGTGTGCATGTGCATGTTAGTCCTCAGTCATGTTCGACTCTTTGTGACCCCATGGACTGAAGTTGGCCAGGCTCCTCTGTCCATTGAATTTTCCAGACAAGAATACTGTAGTAGGTTGTCATTCATTCCCTTCTCCAGGGGCTATTCCTGACCCGGGGTTTCCTGCATTGCAGGCAGATTCCTTACATGTGAGACACCAGGGAAGCCCTAGGTAAAGTATACACAGATGCTTTTTATATCATTCTTTAAAATGTATGTAGGCATCACCATATAAAGACACACATAAAATTATTGAGTGACAATTGCAATGGAAGACCGACTTCCAAGACTCAGAAAGGGACAATCCGAGACTGTATTCTCTCTTCTCTCCCCAAGCACTACCCTTTCTTCAAGCTCAAAGGAAAACTCAGAAAGTTTTCTAGTGGTTGTCTGGTTTCTTGGGTGATGAGGATCTGAGCCAGGTACGAGGCTTGCCAGGCCCTGAGGACACTGAGAAGGCATAGAGTAAGGAGAGAGGAAAGAAGGGGGCCAGAAAGACTTTGTATTTTGCAATAAGGCCAAACTGGAATGTGGGGACAGAGAGAAGCTCCCCCTTGCTGACCGAGGACTCCCATCCAGGCAATCAGTTAGACCCCTGGGAACAGGGTCATATTTTGGGAGGTGACCAAGTACTAGGAAAAGACTCTGGGGCTTTGCAGGCGGAAGAAAAACCTGGATTTGAGTTTCAGATCTACCTTGTATGACCGAGAAGCCCTGGGAAATTGTTTCCCATCAGCCTGTGAGATGGAGCTAGGGGTACTCCTCTGACAAACAGGACCTCAGAGGCCCACAGGACTCGCTGCAGATGTCCTGGCCTCCGACCCACACTTTGCCCTGGAGGTGCCCCTGCTGGGCTCTGGGAAAGAAAAATACTGGCCTGTCAGATAGTAAGCTGGTTCCTCATAAAATCCTGTCATGTTATAAGCCCCATTGTACCAAGAAAGTACATAAAGAAGAACCGTAAAGAAGGCTGAGCGATGAAGAATTGATGCTTTCAAATTGTGGTGCTGGAGAAGACTCTTAAGAGTCCCTTGAACTGCAATATCATCAAATCAGTCAATCCTAAAGGAAATCAACACTGAATCGTCATTGGCAGGATTATTGCTGAAGCTGAAGCTCTAATACTTTGGCCACCTAACCGAAAGAGCTGATTCATTGGAAAAGACTGTGATGCTGGGAAAGATTGAAGGCAAAAGGAGAATGGGGAGGCAGAGGATGAGATGAGTAGATAGCATCACTGATGCAATGGATATGAATATGAGCAAACTCCAAGAGACAGTGGAGGACAGAGGAGCTGGGCATGCTGCAGTCCATGAGGTCGCAAAGAATTGACATGACTTAGAACTGAACAATAACAATCAAGAAGGTTGGCTGAGGCTCAGAGAGGTTAAGGATCCTGCCTGAGGCCACACCCATTGGCTAAACTGAACTTTGAACCCAGGAAGTTTGATACTGTCATTGTAACCAAAGTAGGCCAGACCAGAGATGCACTGGCCTCCTCTTGGCAGATTAGGACACCAGAGGTACAGCGGGGAGGTAGGGCTGACTGCCAAATGGGAGGGACCATCTGCCTCTTGAGGACAGACTTGCCAGAGGACTGGACATTCCCAGCACTTGGTATAAGGCCTGGCATATAGGTGGCCCTTGGCAGCTGTGAAACGAGTGTCCCTGGGGATATATCCTGGGGTCTTAGATTCCTTTGGGGATACAGGTCCTTCCTGGCCCAATGATTTGAGGGCTGTGGGTTTTCATAGCCCATACACTTGTCTTTCGGCCTGACCTTGAAACAAGTTTGACCGCATGTTGTAGCCCAGATCATAGTAGTCTGAAAAGATGGAGGTAATTTCCGTGGGGCTCTGGATCCTGCTGGGCCATGAGCTGGCCCTCTTCTGGTCCTCCAAGGCTTCCCCAATGGCCTTTCGAGCCTAAGTAGGAAGGGAAGGAGGGAGAGAGAAGACAAAAGGTAGGGCAGCAAAGTGAATCCCATATCTCCCCTCTAACTTCTCCTCCCTTGGAGCCTGCCCTCACCACCCTCTCCCCACCCTAAGCCTTCAGCCTTCAACCAACTCCCAGTCCTGGGAGATGGCATAGCTAAAGGCCCTCCACCCTCCCACACCACCTCAGCTTTCACATGGGCCTCAGGCATCAAGGAAGAAAAAGATTATGAAAACTCCCTACATTCAATCTCCCTACATTCAGTTGAACTCCCTACGTTCAATCTCCCTACATTGAACGTGTGAACGTGTCAGTTGCTCAGTCTTGTCCAACTCTTTGCGATCCCATGGACTATAGCCCACCAGGCTCCTCTGTCCATGGAATTTTCTGGGCAAGAATACTGGAGTGGGTTGCCATTCCCTTCTCCAAGGGATCTTTTTGACCCAGGAATCGAACCCAGGTCTCCTGCATTGCAGGAGGATTCTTTACCTTGTGAGCTACCAGGGAAGCCCCATGGAACATCACCAGGGGACATTTTTATAAGCTGGTATTATTTCCACAATTTATAAATAAGGAAACTGGGCCTCAGGGCAGGGACTCAACCCAGCATACAGTTGGAGAAGGAAGCCCTGGCTGGCCTCCTACAATGATAGGAGTGGTTGAGCCCAGGCCTAGGAGCCAGGAAACCTGGTTTGGGTCCCAACTCTGCCATATACCAGCTGCTAATTTGGGCAAGTCTCTGCTCCCCTCTGGGCTTCAGTTCCCCTACTCTTTTTTTTATTTTTATTTTTTATTTTATTTTATTTTTTATTTTTTTATTTTTTTTATTTTATTTTTTTTATTTTTTTATTTTTTTATTTTTTTTTTATATTTAAATGAGGGTGGGGGCAGAACTGGGTGGTCTTTGAAGTAACTTCCAGTTCTAATGTTTGCTGGCCTGATGATACTTGTGATCTGGGTCACAGCTGGATACAAAACAAAGCAAAACACAGGTCTCTTGATTTAAGCCCAAGACAATGATGGCCAAAGAGAGAAATGGCATGTACCCTAAGCTAAGAAGGGCAGAGAGAGAGAGTGACCATACTGCCAACCTCAGGTTGGGGCAAGACCCTCCAAGTGGAGCGGGGGTTTTAGGATTTTGACCTCCCAGACTAACAGGTGCAAGGGTCACCCCACCTTAAGATGATAAAGTAGAAAGGGACCCACCCATAGCCTTTCTGACCCTGGCTCTTCTACTTGTTCTGTGTGACCCCAGGCAGATCATTTCACCTCTCTGAGCTCCAGATTTATCATCTGTTCAAAAAGATGGTGAAGGACAGGGGAGCCTGGTGTGCTGCAGTCCATGGAGTTGAAAAGAGTCACACATGACTTAGCCACCGAACAACAGCAAAAAAATAAACAGTGACTAGTGCCTGGCCTGCTGTACAATGTATCCATTATGAGGGTTGAGATGGTGACTTTGAAAATATGCCTCAAAATGCCTCAAAATATCTCTGTTTGGCCAGAAATGGCAGGTAGGCAGGTAAATTTTCTCTCAGCTTTCAGTTGATCAGCACTGAGTTCCTGCAATGATGTATCAAGTGCGGGAAAAGCGCCAGCATCGATTGGTGATGTCTGCCGTGAATTCAGGCTGTTATTTGCCAGCCTGATTTAGTCAGCCTCTCTTGACAGATGTAGAGACTGGGTCCAGAGAGGAGAAGTAGCGATACAAAGTCTCCCAGGATTCAGGCGCAGAGCCAGGATTCAAACCTAAATCTTCTGATTCCCAGTCACTCCTGTTCCCTTGAGGAGACTTAAGTTAAAAGCATCTAATTCTAACATAAATCTTGTAAGTGCAAAATCATTACAGACCAGGGCTCCAGAATCTGCCAGCCAGTTTGGATCCCATTTAACTTGGGTTAATTTACTTAAGCCTGCTAAAGCTTGGGCTTCTAATCTGTAAAATGAGGATTATTATAGAATCTCCCTTACTGGGAAAATTGAACGGTTAGATGTGGATACTAAACAGTGCACAGTGCCTGGGCCATAGCAAGTGTGCGGTAAACACTACTCTGATGATATTATTACAGGGACTCTGTACTCGAGAGCCACTTCCTTCGGGGTCCTTATTGCTCATCTCCATCCTTGACCCTCCTGCCACCCTTAGCTTCCTGAGCCCCATTCTGGCACCTGCTCTTCGGAGACCAGCTGGTCCACCACGTTGCTCCCAAACTTGTGACGAATGTTGTTGGGAATGCTGCTGCCGCTCTGGCCCTGGGCCCCCGAGTTGGGGTCTTCCTTCGGTGCCTGGCACGGCTGAGCCCCTTCTCGTAAGGAAGCCCTGCTCTCCCTCGAGGAGGGTCTGAAGCTCCCCTTCTTCAGGGATTCCGGGTCTGAGTCCCTCCAGGGGGATCCCCGGCTGACGGCTGAAGGGGGTGGAGGCGGGATCTCCTCCAGGGAGGCCCGCCCCAGGGAGCTGCTTCGGGGGCTGTCTCCTTGGTACAAGGATGTCTTTGGGGAGACTGGGGCCTGGTACTTGAGCTTGGAGGTATCCAAAGGGCTACGGGCAGCTCTCCAGGGGTCCGTGTCCTGCTGGCCCTCCTTGTTGTTCGGATGGGCCCTGGTCAGAGTGGTTGTACCTGAAAAGGGAAGAGACAGGGAAGGAAGGAGAGGAGACAGAGAGATGTAGAAAGTGGAGGGTAGGAAAACGATGATGGGGATGGGGAGGGGAAATAGACAACCCAGAGTAGAAAAAAAAAAAAGATGGTATGGGGTGTTAGGGGGTAGACGGAAAGAAGTCATGGGAGACAGAAGCATGGGTGAGAAATCAGGAGAGAGACCAAGAGAGAAGGTAGTAGCCTGAAAAGTGTCACTGGACAAGGCAGCCCTCACTGTTTTTCACCACAGGGGCTGCAGCCCCAGCCTGACCAGCCTTGAGGCCAGCTGTGTGACCTTCAGAAAGGAGGTGACCCCTCTGTGCTTTAGTGAACTGACTCCATTTGGTTAGTTCCCTTCTGTACCTTGAACCCCCTCCCATCCATCACCCCCAACCCCCGACCCCCAACAATCCAGTGAGCAACTGTGAAAGCTGGCAGAGGACATCTTTGGGCTTGGCCAAGTCACACGGCTAGCAAGTACTAGAACTGGGTTGGGCTGGCATTTGCTCCCCACTTAGAGCTGCTTCCCAACCCCACTTCTCTCCTCTGTTCTCCAGCTCATGGAGTGGTGTCATCCCAGCCACTTCCGGGCTCTCACACCTCACCTCTCCCCTCCCCTGTCCCCATTCCCACTCTTGCCCTGACTTCCAGTTCCCAGGAATCTCCTGCCCAAGCCTGCAGGTCGCATTTTCTTCCCTGATCCCCGGCTCCAGCCAAACTGCCACTCCTTCCCCACCACAACTCATGAGGTCCGACCTCCCAGCCTTTGCTCAGACTGGTTCTGCTACCTGGAAATCCAGTCCCTCCTTTCCCCTGAGTCAAAATCCTCCAGGTTCTTTCCAACTCAGCCCCACCAGGAAGTCCTCCCTGACACCCACCCCAAGCTGGTGGAGCCAACGCCTCCTTTTCAACTCCACAACTCTGTTCCCAGCAGGCTCCATGCATCTCTCTGGGTTTTCCCCTCTCACCATCCTTGTAAGCTTCAAACCCTGTTATTTTCTCTCCCTGATGGGGGAGGGGAGTCATGGTAGTGGGTCCACAGGTGAGTCGGTCCTGGACCTCCCGTCAGCACCCACCAGAACCCTGTGCATCAGAGATGCTGGTGGCACCCATCGATGAGTGAGTGAATGAGTAGATGGCTGCAGGGGTATCACACCCGGGGTCACCCTGCAGCTCATCAATTCTGAAATGTCCTTTCTTCTCCTGTTAGCATCCTTGACACTCAGCTGCATCTGACAATCAATGCGCTCTGGTCTAACCAGCAATGTTTTCTTTCTTAATGACCCGTAAGTATGTAACAGTTCACCTTATAACCCACTGGATGGTGACTTACAACACATTTTATGTAGCATTTCACACATGGTATATAATAAACACCTTCTTACTGGGCAAAATACAGAAGACAGGTCTGTCTCTGCCCCCTCCCCGCAAACAGCCACCCCCACAATCCTCAGTCTCAGGTGGTAGCTGTGCCTCCACAATGTTTTGGATGGATCCTCCAGGGCTCCTGAAAGACACACAGCCCCGTGGGCTCAGGAGGAGCCCTGCCCTGAGCTGGGCTTCCATCTCCCATCAAGCACAAGGGAGGGCCATGGTGATCAGGCTGGTGCTGCGTGCTCTTACTGCTGTGTGCCTCCGTTCTCTTGAGAAGGATCACTGTCCCCATCCTGGAAGCCTTGTCCCCAGAGGCGCCCTTTTCTTGGCTGCCTGTTTGTTAGCCAGAACCACAAGACAGGATGGAGGGAAGGCAGTCTGATCTGGGGGAACAGGTTTCTCCTCTTTTGTGCAGAGAACAAAGGGACAAGAACAGGATACTCTGACTTCAGCTCCATGGGGTGATGATGGTGGGAAGGAGAATGGTGAGGAGGAAGCGGGCAGATCTCCAGGATCCATACTCCTGTTTCTCCCAGGCTGTGCTACTGCCTGCCTCCTCTAAACACAGTGTATCTTAACTGCCTGCTCACCCTTCACTTGCCCTTTAGGGTTAGGAGAGCTGCAATGGCTGGGAACATATCTCCTGCCCCTGGCTCAGAAAGCCAATGTGTGTGTGTGTGTGCTCAGTCACTTCAGTCATGTCTGACCCTATGGACAGTAGTCCACCAGGCTCCTTCGTCCATGGGATTCTCCAGGCAAGAATACTGGAGTGGATTGCCATGCCCTCCTCCAGGGGACCTTCCAGAGCCAGGGATTGAACTCTCATCTCCTGTGTTTCCTGCATTGCAGATGGATTCTTTATGCACAGGGTCACCTGGGAAGCCCAGCCACATAAATAATAAAAAATATTGCAGGGAATTCCCTGGCACTCCAGTGGTTAGGGTGCCACACTCTCACTGCCAAGGGTGCAGGTTTGATCTCCGGTAGGGGAACTAAGACTCCACAAGTTGCGTGGTGCAGCCAGAGAAAAAAAAAAGAAACAATAATGCAGTGATTAAAGCAGGATACTAGTTTCTCCTCAAGGGATACCTTTGAGTTTTTCTGCAGGAACTAAGGTCTCCACCCTGGTGGAGGATGAAAACTTCAGACTGGAGCACAAGATTCCTAGAGCACCACTCTGTTACCTCACTACCATCCAATCAGAAGGAAGTCACATACCTTGCAGCCTTCACCCCAAAGCCTACAAAATCTGCCTGAAAACCATCGAGGAGTTCAGGGGTTTTGAGCATGAGCCACCCATTTTCCTTCCTTGGCCCTGTAAGGAACTTTTTTCTGCTCCAAACTCTGATGTTTTAGTTTATATGGCTTCACTGTGCCATGGGCACGTGAACTTGTGTTTGGTTACAAGAGGGGACACTAAGGTGGGGTCATAATCCCCAGACCCGGCAGATGGGAGGGGATCAGCAATCCTCTGTGCCCTTCCTCTTCCTTCTGTCTTCGATAGAAGACTCAAGGAAGTCGGGGCCACACAGCAGGTCCAGAGGCCAAAGCAAGACTAAGAGGGGGCAGGGTTGGTCCCTGCTGTCCTCAGGGGATCCCTCCAGAGGCCCTGCACATGCATTCAGCATGTCCCTGCTTGCCCGTCCTACCTGCTCGGTGGCCCAGCTCCATCGGCTCTTGCTGTGGAACAGGTAATTCCAAGCTTAGTCCTGCAGATAAAGAAACACACAGGGTCATCTCAAATGACAAGTCTCTGTAAACAAAGATGAATGGAGGGCTGAACAGGGAGACCGGTGGCCATCTGCCCAGCCCCTGATCAGAGGGCTCCATGTGCAGCCTCCAGGGCTCTCTGGCACCAAGGAGCCTCCTGCTCCATCCACTCATCTCCGCTGGCACTGGATCTGCTTCCTGGACCCTGGCAGGCTGGGTCACCCCATTCCCAGTGCCTCTTTCTCAAGGAACCTGGGGTTCCTTTTCCTCCTTTACAATCTTCTTCTTCTATTTCCTCCCCCATCTGTACCACCCAACCCTCTCTAGGGGCCCCCAGCAGGCACCTAGCTGGGAGCGGCATTGCCCCAAGCCCCCCATCCTAGAGACTACTTGCCTTCTGCAAATAGGATTTTGTCTGTTTTTACTAACTGGTCATTCAAAGAGAGGAACCAGCTTGGCCAACATGGAGGAGAGCCAAGAGCAGGAATTGACCCTGGAATAATCTCTGTCTTTCTTGCAAAGAACAGGCCTTTGGGTCAAATTCGAGGGCCAGCGCTGGCATCTTCAAAAGCCTCTGCAGCTTTCAGGTTTATGTTCCTTTCTTCTAAGTGAATTTTTTCCTTATTCATATTCTCTTATTCTTTTGCATACGTTTTTAAAGGACTTTTGTGAAATTTGTAATATGAATAGGATAAAAGGATTTATTGTATAATGGGTAATTAATACCTAGATCTAAGTGGTAAGTATCTTTTAATAAGGAAAGCATAGAAGCATCAAGTCAGAGCTGGAAAGGGTCTTTGAGATTAGTTAATCCAATCCCTTTATTTTACAGATAAAGAAACTGAGACTCAGAGGGTGTAATTTGTCATTCACCCAGCGAATCAGTCTCTGCCAATAAACTCAGAGAGGTTAAGAACCAGACGAATTGTATTCTCTTGGAAAATCACCCCTGTTAATTTTGACTGAATTGTTTGGTGATTGTGCAGCTTCTGATATGACTTTTAATTACCCTTAGCCCCCTGGTATTCATACACTGTATTTCCCCTCAACCCTTGAGTCTGGGCTGGACCTAGTGACTTGCTTCCTTTAAAAAAAAAAAAAAGAAAATTATTTCTGGTTTGGCTGTGTCGGGTCTTAGTTGTGGCATGCAAGATCTTCATTGCATCATTCGAAATCTTGCATTGTAGCAAGTGGATTCTAGTCGTGGCTTGTGGTCTTAGTTGCTCTAAGGTATGTGGGATCTTAGTTCCCCAACCAGGGATTGAAGTTATGTCTCTTGTACTGCAAGGCAGATTCTTAACCACTGAACCACCAGGGAAGTCCTGGAAGGGATGCTTGTCATCAGAAGCTAGCTGGTGGTCTGAGGTGGACTGTGACTTGTCTTGTTCACATTCTCTCTGACTCTTCTTGGCTCTTCTTCTTGTGCTGATGGAAGTGGCTTCTGTGTTGTGAGCTGCTGTGTTGTGAGAGGTCCCCGTGGCAAAGAACTGAGGGCCTGTGGCTACCAGATCCAGAAGAAATATGACTCAGTTCAACAATCTGAGGGACTGAGTCTTACCTTGGGCATGGTCATGGAAAGAGGTCCTTCACTAACTGTCCTTTGAGATGAGACAGAAGCCCTGGCCAATCTCACAGATCACTGTCTGTGAGAGATCCTGAGACAGATGGCCCATTGAAGCTAATCTGTATTCCTGACCCACAGAAACTATGAGGTAATAAATGTTGTCTTAAATCACTCAGTTGGGGGGTGATTTGTCATCCAGCAGGAGATGACAAATGCAGCTCATGTGTTAAGCATTCCCCCATCTAGGACACTAGCCTCTTTTCACGAGGACTCAGTGAGGTATTTGGAGAATGTATTAACTCACCCTCTTTCGCAATTGGGAGAAACTGAGGCTCAGAAAAGAAACAGGACCTCTCGCAGGTGGTGCTGAAACCAAGCCCCACTCCTGTCTCCTTGGAGTTCTCTTTCTGCTGCTGCCCCTGTTCCCCATCCCCAGCCACCCCCCGCCCCCGATATGCCCACTGGAGCTCCCCATCAGCTCCGGGGACACGCCCAGTCCAGAGTGGCCTGGACTGGTTTGAACAGAAATATAGGCTTACTGCCAGTTTCTGACCTGGAGAGAAAGATCCCAAGAGATGTTGGTCAAGGAGGGAGGGAAAGTAGATCCCTTGCGGTCTGGGAGCTCCACTCACAAGCAGCTCTGCACAGAGAGAAAAAAGATGAAGCCCCGTGTCCTGGCAGACTCCTGGCCCAGCTCAGGGTCCCTGCCTCACCTGTCCGCTCTCTCTCATAACGTCAGAAAACATGTGAACTGCCCTGGTGTGTGCCGAGGCCCAGGAGTGCAGATCTGCGCCGCACAACTGCTGCTGGAGACCAGTGGATCGTTGCTGGGGAGCAGCCCACCCTGTCCATTGGAGTTGCCATGGTGATCGTTGTACACAGGGCTCTGTTACCTCAGAGGGCTGATAAGCCCACCCTGGGGAACAGAGGCCGGGGAGAGCCAGTACTGAGGGGGCAGCAGGGCCCTCAGGCATTGCTCACTCTCTCATCCACTCAAAATGTCCCAAGTATTCACCATGGGTTTGGCTGCATGCTAGGCACAGATGGCTCAGATGCCATCAAGTGTGAAGGATGTTCTTGGGATTACAAATTTGTTAAGAAGAGAGGGTAATTAGTTTTATCTAGGGAAGAAGAGGCGGGGCTCACAGACGGGCCGTCTGAGCTGGGTCTTGACGTATGCGTAGGAGTTTAACAGTTAGAAGAGACTAGACTATTAAAGGCCCAGGTGTGATTCTGAGCATAAATTAGGTTAAGGGGAGTGGGGAGGGAAAGGAAAGATGTACCTGGAGCTGTCTGAGCTGGTTTCAAAAGGATGCAGGATCAGAGCGAAATGAGAGCAGGGGTGGAACAGCGAGGATCTACTCTCTTCCCCTTAAACCCCAAGGTTACTATCTTTTCTTGCAGCTTCCTGATTCCCGCTGCCAGAGCTCTGAGACCTTCTCCCAGGGACTGAATCTGTTTCTCTGGTCCCTCCCCTCATCACTCCTCAAAAGGTCTTATTCTAAGCCAGGAAAGACACCCAAGGTAGAGACCACCTTCCTTTGGCCTATCTACTTTTTTTAAATTTAATTTTTCTTTATACTACCATATAATTATCAAGTTGTGTTAGTTTCAGGTGTACTGCAAAGTGATTCAGTTATACATATATTTATTCTTTTTTCAGATTCCTTTCCCATATAGGTTATTAAAGAATATTGAGTAGAGTTCCCTGTGATATACAAGTCCTTGTTGATTACCTATGTCATATTAAGAAGTCAGTATAGGTTAATTCCAAACTCCTAATTTGCGCCCCGCCCCCCAACCTTTCCCCTTTGGTAACCATAAATTTGTTTTTGAAGACTGTGAGTCTGTTTTTGTTTTGTAAGTAAGTTCACTTGTATTATCTTTCTAGATTCCACATGTAAGTGATATCATGCGATGTTTATCTTTCTCTGACTTACCTCACTTAGTATGATAATCTCTAGGCCCTCCATGTTGCTACAAATGGCATTATCTCATTCTTTTTTATGGTTTAGCAATATTCCATTGGATATGTAATACATACCACATCTTCTGTATCCATTCATCTGTTGATGGACATTTAGGTTACTTCGATGTCTTGCTTGTTGTAAGGCATGCTGCAGTGAACATTGGGTTCATTGAGCATCATCTGAGCATCACCACTTCTGAAAGGCCCCAGGGCCTGTTGGACACCGCTCTGAACACTCATTTCAAGTGGAAGACCAGTTTTCTTCTCTTCCACCCCTTCCTCCCACAGGGCTGGACCCACAGCAGGAAGGGGTGGCCCCCAGCAAGCCTGGGGCTCACCCTCTTTCTGGCTTACTGATGCCCTTTCCAGGTAACGTCCCCGTGTGCTGCATGTGACAGGCATCAACAGGCAACTTCTTTTGCCAAAACTAAAGTGGTATCCCCAGTGTGGGGGCTGCTGTGACATTTCCTTCCTTGGTAGGTTCTAAGGAATTTGAAAGAGAAGGAAGTACAGGGCAAGGATGGAACCAGGGAGAAAGAGGCACACACAGCTACTTGAAAAGGCCAAGTTTATTCCAGTGTTGTTGGGGAAAGGAGCACTCTACACATTAATTCTAAAAACTTGTCAATTTCCCTGGCTGAGGAGGAAAAGATTAGCTGCAGGCCATGCCGGATCACTCCACCGGCAGGAGTTGTGGGCAAGGGGAGAAGAGGCCACCACTCAGGCCTTCCCACCCTTCCCCTGGGACACCCGGGTCTCCGGGGGGGCCCGATGGAACCACTCAAACCAGGAGCCATCGTAGATGGCCACATCGGGCTTGCCACAGAGGTAAGCGGCCAGGGCAATGTGGCAGGCAGTGACACCCTTCCGGCATGTGGCAATGAGGGGCTTTGCGAGGTCCACCTTCTTGGCCTCGAACATGGCACGGAGCTCCTCCGGGCTCTTTTCAAAGCCATCCTCTGTCAGGAAGTCCATGAAAGGCATGTTGACCGAGCCTTGGATGTGACCTGAGTCCAGTCCTGGGCGAAGGCAGAGGACAGGACAGGGTTAGGAGCAGCACAGGGGGTGGCGGGGAGTGGGCCTGGAGGTCGGAATCAAATGGTTATGAGGATAGAGAGCTTTGCAAACAAAAAATAACGTCCTTGCCTTTCTCAGAGCTCAATTTATTCCAGCCTTAGCTACATCCAGTGCTCATGACCACCACTCCCAACCCCCATCAAATCTACCTAATATAGGTATGTTCTACCTGCTTGAGAGGACAGGGAGGAGTCTCGGCTCTACCATCTACTAACCTTTATCTTGGGCAAATTGCTTCACCTCTCTGAACCTCAGTTTTCTCATCTGTCAAATGGGCTCAGTGTTACATTCCTATAATATAGGGCTGTGGAGAAGAGCAAATGGGATGAGGAATGTAAATGCTATGGGGTGTGCTAATTGCTAAGAACATGGGTGAAGGGGAGACACAGACCATGCTCTCAGGGAGATTACAGTCTAGCAAGGAAGATAGAGTTTAAATATATAACCACGATTCACTAAATATAACGTCGCTCTATTTTACAGATGAGTACACTGCTGCTTGACAAAGTGAAGAGACTAGCCCGAGGCAACACAGCGAGGTGAAGGCAGGGCCAGGACTGTGCCGAGTCCCCTGGTTTTCCTGTCAAGCCCACAGTGTGTAAAGAGCCTGTGATCTGTTATTAGACGGAAGTTCAAATCCCAGCTCTGCCACTTACCGAGGAGTGACCTTAAGCAGAGGAGAGGCCCCACCTCTCTGAGCCTGTGTCCCCATGGGTAACGTGGGAAGGGCTGCTGTCAAGGGTAAAGCACCGACTATCTCAATCGGCTCACTGCCCTCAGGTGCTGCTGCTTCTCCATCAATTTCCCACCTACCGTGGGGGGCAGGTGAGCGTGGGGACCCTGTGGTCCCTTGAGGACCTTCCTAGCAACTCTGAGAGGCTTTGACAGAAGCAGAATGGGGGTTTAGGCTAGCTCCAGGGTCCATTCCAGAAACTTCTCTACACCTAGTCAGGCCCCTCGGCCAAGTCTGGGCTTCAGAATAACCATCATGTGGGGCAAATGGAACTCGGCCATGGCTGAGCTGATGCCACGTGCAAGGCCAAGGCCAAGGCCCAGCCCCCAGCGTGGCCCTGGTCACTCCTCTTCCTCAAGCGCCCCACACTGTGGCAGACTGGAGTGCCCACTGGGAGTGGGGCCTCCTTGTCTCCCACAGCCCCTGCTTAACCCAGACTGTGGGGCAGGACCAGGTGGGCAGCAGCGTGAGAGGCAGATCTGACCAGGGAAACCAGGGCACATCCTGGGGCAGCGTGAAGGCAGCTGTGCCCTGGAGGTCTGAGCCTCAGTTTTCCACCTGAAATGGGGAGCTAACCACACCTATCTCACAGGCTTGTGGGGAAGTCAGCTTCCACAGATAAAAGCCCTTAACAACCTGGGCACCCAGGAGGAGGGCAATCATGCCAAGTGTCCTGTTCTCCTCACCTCAAGGCCAAAGAGAATTTGAAATTCTCTGGGCCATGTTGCTGGCCCAGTCAAGAGTTCCTTTGATTGACTATAGATGTCCTGACTTACTAAATTATACTGATTTATGGGTTGAGTATTCTTGCCTGGGAAATTCCATGGACAGAGGAGCCTAGAGGGCTACAGTAAATGGGGTTGCAAAGAGTCACGACTGGGCGACTAACACTTTATTCCTGTTGTGATTTCATCCTTCTGTCTGGAAATTTTGATCTGAGATCTGATGTGAACTGACCCTACCGATGAGGCACAATTGGTCTGTTGGCTCCAAGGGTGTTCTTTTCCAAGAAACCAACTTAAAATGTCTCAGGGAGCTCCCTGGTAGCCTAGTGATTAGGATTCTGGGCTTTAATTGCTGGGGCCCTGGTCAGGGAACTGAAATCCCATGCAGGCAAAAAAAAAAAAAAAAAAGGTTCCGTACCCAGGTAGTGGGCTGGATGAAGTACATTAAAAAAACACCAGCATTTATTGAGTCCTGAATGCTGTTTCATTTCTTTCCACCCATCCCTGATGAAACAGCTTTATTGTTTTTTTTTTCTAATTACAGAAAAGGCACCTATTCTGAGTAAAAAAAAGTGGTAGTAGGGGTGGAGAGGGTGTTCTGTAGACTCTGGCCCCCACCCTGGGCAAGCCTCAGGAGTTGGAGGCCCTCCCTTTCTGCCAGCCAGTGCTCAGGGCCTGTCGGAGGAATTTAAATGAGCAGAAACTGGCTGCCTGCGTAGGGGGAGGGCTGGGATGAACTTGGTTGGAGAACCTCGGAGACCAGCCAACTAGGGGAAAGGCACTTTGCACCCAGGGGCAAGGACTCCTGCTGTTCCTCCAGGCCCAGCTTCAGCTGCAGGCTTGTGGCTGTCTCCCCAGCCACCAGGCCAAACCTCTGGCATCAGGCACCCAGACAGCTTATCTGAAGAACTTTTCCTCAGTCCGCACACCATACAGATGGGCCTCCTGGCACTCATGGGGGGCCCAGGCTCAGAGAGGTGAGGTAACTCGCCCCATGACACACAGCACAGGTGTGATGTGCACACAGGTGTGTCCAGCATCAAAGCCTGTGCACTCTGACTACCCTGAGCCTTCCTAGAAAGAGCGGCTGAGATGACCTTTCGTGATGACCAGTTCAGAGGTCTGGGACTTGGTGTTCCAGCTTTGGCCAAGAAGATGGAAGTCCAGTTGGCAAGTTAGCATCCCGCAGGTCACTGATAGGTGTGGGCTTTCAAGGCCAGGAAAACCTGAGTAGCTCTATCTTGCTTTCCTCCTAAAGACACCAAGGAAGCCAGCGCAGGCAGCCCCCAGCCCTGCCTGCCGGGAGTCAACTTGGCACCCCCTACCCCATCCTACCCTAGTCCGCAGCCCTGGGAAGACACACAGGCAGAAGTCACATGACCCCATGAAGCAATATGAAGCAACGCTTTGGAGCTATGACCACCCCGTGCTTATTGACACAGCAGTGGCCTTGGGAAATAACCCCATTTTGATCCTGTGACTGGGGTCGAGTCTTGGCCTCAGTGTCTCACTGCAGAAGTTTCTGCTTCCTTTCCCTACCTGCAAAGTGGGACCACTTGGAACCCCCACCTGCCTCCCCTGCTAGGCTGCTGCAGTTGCCCAGGGGAGAATGTATATAAAGGGTCCAGCAAATAACAGTATGCATTAAGGGGTCAATATTCTCCCTCTTGACCCTCATGGACCCCACTTCCTTCCAAGCAGAGAGAAGGAAAAGAGAATAAGGTTTATAAAGATACTGAGCTGGATCAACTCCCAACTCTGTTCTCTCCCATTCCCTAAGGCTCCTCCTATAAGGTCAGTGATGGCGTTCAATAGGAGGGTTGAGAGGTGAAGGGACAAGCCTGAGGCCACACCTAAGTTCCACACAAGAATGCAAACTCAGGTCCGTCTGACTCTCACTTTTCTCCTCTTACAAACAGGACCAAAGGCACTGGGAGCACATAGCTGAGGCCAGGTGGGAGGTTGCTTGCCTGAAATGGGCAGAAAGTGGCTGTGGGGTTTCTAAGGCCCTGCTTCCAGCTCCTCTTGGGGGTCATTCCTTCCAGGGACACCCAGGGCTGCCACCCATATTCCCCTGGGTGTTATATCTGGATGGCTGAGCCCATGGGGTGCCTCCCTGATCCCATGAGCTCAGCAGAGCCTCATGTGCCTAATGTCTTGTACAGGAGGCCAGCAAACCCTCTTAGAGAGGCTTTACAGATAGCCCCAGGCTTTGCACTTTTCTTCATCCTTTTCAAAGTACCTCCAGCCATTGCTGTTTAATAAATACATAGCCAGGTGGGTAGGGCTGGCATTACTCTTTTCATTTTATAAGGGAACACAGGCTGAGCAATGAACTGACTGAGGTCCCAGCATAAAGGAGGAGCAGGATTCAAACTGGGGCCTGTGCTCCTTGGTCTCCAGATGGGAACTGGAGGGGAGAAGCTGGCTACAAGAGAGGAGCCAGGACTTTAGAATCGGGGGCTTGCAGGAGGTCCTACCTGCAGCAGCTGGCTTTTCCCCCTCTCTGAGCCTCAGTTTCCTCATCTCTAAAGTGGGAAAACGGAGGCCGAATCTGGCATTTCTACGCCCTCCTCTCATTTATTCTGTTTGCTTCAGGGCAAGCTGGGGGGATAGCTAGAGAAACAATTCCACCTCTCCTCCCTGCAGTGGCATCTCAAGTGCCAAGGAATGGAAGGTGCCTTGAACCAAGGCCAGGAGGGGGTTGCAGGAGCTGGTGCCAGGAGCTAAACAAACTTGAATCTTCAACTTCAGACCTTCAGAGAACAAGTTGGGCAGGAAAAACACAGTCCTAGAGAAAGCTATGGCAGGGAGGGCAGAGTCCTGTGCCTTCCTGGTTCTGCCTCCAACTACCCAAGTGACCTTGACACACTCCTTCCTCTGTGTACCACAGCCTCTCCTCTGAGCGGAGAGGTGACCTTTCATAGCCTCCAGTTCTAAGAGTGTTGGAATGGCTTTCACAATGCTCTTCACAGAGGCACAGAAAGGAAGAGACTTTTCAACAAGTTAGTCCAAATGTTGCACAGGAGGTGGATTCCACAGAGGTTTCCTGAGGACAGTGCTGCAGCACCCCCAGGCCATCCTGCGCCCTGAGAGCAGTGAGCTCCCGGCCACCGGAGGTGTCCAGGAGGAGGGTGATGGCAAGACCTCTGTGGTCCTGTTAGGAGGTTCTAGAATGCAGTTCTGAGACTCACCCCACCCCAACTTCCACCAGTGTAGAACCCTCCCTCTTTGTCTACAGAAGGGGACTCATGAGCCATATCCTTAGAGATGCCTGGCGAAGGGGCTCCCTGCTGGCCCCAGGAGGTGAGGGTGAGGCAGGACGGTGGTGCATCCTGGTTTGAAACTAGGCAGTACTGGGTTCAACTCTGGACTCTGCCACTGAGCTAAGCAAGCAACCTAAGGAAGGTCAGGGGGTCTGGGAGAGCTGGAAGAGGGAGGGAGTGCTGGGAAATAGCATTGTTCATGTTGCTAAGAATTTCTGAAGAACTCATGGGGTCCTGAGGAGACTTCTGTACAGCGGTATTTGTGTGGCTCATGGATGCTATTGAGCATGTTGGGGAGCTAGTGCGTGGGCATGGATGCAGGTGGATATGTTGTCAGTTACCTCTGCTGATGCCTCTCCACACAGATATTCGGTTGTGCCTTTGCATGTGGCTACGGGAAGGCATGTGTCCATTCCCATGCATCACAGCTGGAAAAACCTTTAGGTTGGGCTCTCCCCTTTCATTTTACAGATGGAAAGACGGAGGCCCTCCTGGGGGCTGCTGAGGGCAAAACCTGGAGAGGGTCCCAGACATCCTACTCCCCATCTCTCCATGAGCATTGCTCCCCAGGGACCATCCCCCCACGGGGCACCTACCTACTGCATCTGGCTCCGGCTGTGTGCCCAGGTATCGCCCTTGGGCCCGTGAATCCACCAGCTGGAACCTCTTTGATTCTAGGTTCTCCAGCACCTGCTCGTAGGTCTTGAGCAGGGAGCGGTTCAGCGTGGCTTTAAAGACGGCTGGCTCTGGGCGTGAGGGCTCAGATGTCACCGGGTGGCCCTCCTTCAGCCAGTTCCGGAAGCCACCATTGAGCACGGACACGGTGCGGTGGCCAAACACACGGAACATCCACCAGACCCGCGGCGCATAGAAGCTGCCCAGGTCGTCACCATCGTACACCACCACATGCGTGTCGTTGCTGATGCCCAGACTGCCCACGTAGTCGGCGAAGCCCGCCTCGCTGGGCAGCATCACCTCGTAGGGCGAGGCCTTGTCCCGACACTCCTCTATGTCAAAGAAGGAGGCGCCGGGCACATGGCGCTCCAGGTATTCCTTGCGGGCCTCGCGGGTGCCCGGCGAGTACCAGGACGCATCCAGCACCCGAAGGCTAGGGCCCAGCTTGCCAGCCCGGACGGACTCCGCCAGCCACCTGGTGGAGACCAGGGCTCGGTAGAGCACCTGCTGAACCATGGTGTCAGCTCTCCGTGGCACCTGGCGCGGGTGGGAACCAGGAAAGAGACCGGCGTGAGGACTGTCCGTGCAGTGGGCTGGGGCCTGGGAGGAGGAGCTTTTCCCCCACTGCACTCCCCCAGGGGTGTCGTGTTTCTGGCAACCCGGCAGGGTTGGGGTGTGCAGTGGGTTAGGTTTGCAGATTCCCTAGGGAAAGCCAGCTTCCGCCGCTCCCTGCGTCCCCCGCCCGCGCAGAAGTGGGTGGAGCGAGAGGGCCGGGGATCGAGGAGCTGGCTGGGAGGGTGTCTGGCCCTAGAAGCTACTATACTCTCCCTCAGGATTCTCCAGGAGCAGCGAAAAGATGTCCAAGATGGGAGGAGAATGCATCTTGGACTTAGAGACCCCTTCCTGGGAGCGTAGGGGAGTGGGCGTATGGGAAAGGGTCCGCTGGATGCCCGCAGTCGCCCTCATCCGCGCCTCTCGCCTCGCAAACCTTCCTGCAGCCTCTCAGCAACCTGGGGTCGCCCGCCTCCTAAATGCCCAAGTCCGGCCCAGCCCGGTGCCCTCTGCTCCAGTTGGGTCCAGGGTTCCCGGGGCACCCCCGCCCCGCTCTCGCCACCGGGACCCTCCCCAGGGTCGCAGGTAGTTTGGCCGGCGGCCCGGGCGCCTACCGCAGCCCCACCCCGCCGCACTCACTCGCCCTCGCCGCCGCCCTGGCGCTTGCCCCTGCCCGCTGGAGAAGTTGGCAGGTTCAAACCCGGAGCCTGCAACTCCCCGGCCGGCCCACACCATCGCGCCGCCGCCCGCGGGGGGGATCGTGCGCCGCCCGCCACTCCGTGCGTCCCCGCCCCGCGCCGCGCCCGCCCCCGGCCAGTCCCCGGGCTCGCTGCGCTGCTCGAACCCGCCGGGACCCGGGGAGGAAGCCGGACCGCAGGGGGCGGCGCGGGGCGCGGCTCGGCGGCGCGGGCGTCCCCCCCCGCGGCCCGGCCAGTGGAAGGCGCCGGCAGCCGAGGCTCCCAGTGGCCCGGGCGGTGGGCTGTGCCGGAGTCTCCTCCCTTTGGCCCGCAGCAGGTTTGTGGCGGGAGGAGGGGACTGCTGAGGGGAGGGGGATCTCTGCTCGAGGTCAATGGCCGAACCCGGAAGCCGAGAGCCCGAGACTCCGGTAACTGCTGAAGCGTGGCTCTTGCTTTTCTTTAGGGGGAGGCCGATCGTCGGTGTGCGCAGCGTGCGGCTCGCCCGAGGGGCCTGAGCGGAGCAAGGGGCCGCAGTCTAGGAGGGAAGACGCACCCCTGCCTTCACCCCAAGGACGGCTGTCCGCGGCTGCTGGGGGGCGGCCCGCTGGGTGGGGTCGGGGTAGGTGGCAGGGGGAGGGGGTTGTCACCTGGTGACAGGGAGGAGGACTAATAAACCCTGACCGAGAGAAGGCCAACTGACCCACAGGCTCCAGGAGGACAAACTGGCAAAGAACTTGCTGGAGTGAAACCAAACTAACATTTGTCAAGGCCTGCTTGCTGAGGCGCTTTACTGGGGACTCCTATGGCTCACTTACTTCCCATAACAACCCTGGGAGTAGGCCAGAAACTTTTTTTTTTTTTCCATTTATTTTTATTAGGTGGAGGCTAATTACTTTACAATATTGTAGTGGTTTTTGTCATACATTGACATGAATCAGCCATGGATTTACATGTATTGCCCATCCCGATCCCCCCTCCCACCTCCCTCTCCACTCAATTCCTCTGGGTCTTCCCAGTGCACCAGGCCCGAGCACTTGTCTCAGGCATCCAGCCTGGGCTGGTGATCTGTTTCACCCTAGATAATATACATGTTTCGATGCTGTTCTCGCGAAACATCCCACCCTCGCCTTCTCCCACAGAGTCTAAAAGTCTGTTCTGTATATCTGTGTCTCTTTTTCTGTTTTGCATATAGGGTTATCGTTACCATCTTTTTAAATTCCATATATATGTGTTAGTATACTGTATTGGTCTTTATCTTTCTGGCTTACTTCACTCTGTATAATGGGCTCCAGTTTCATCCAACTCATTAGAACTGATTCAAATTAATTCTTTTTAATGGCTGAGTAATATTCCATGGTGTATATGTACCACAGCTTCCTTATCCATTCGTCTGCTGATGGGCATCTAGGTTGCTTCCATGTCCTGGCTATTATAAACAGTGCTTCGATGAACATTGGGGTGCATGTGTCTGTTTCAGATCTGGTTTCCTCGGTGTGTATGACCAGAAGTGGGATTGCTGGGTCATATGGAAGTTCTAATTCCAGTTTTTTAAGGAATCTCCACACTGTTCTCCATAGCGGCTGTACTAGTTTGCATTCCCACCAACAGTGTAAGAAGGTTCCCTTTTCTCCACACCCTCTCCAGCATTTATTGCTTGTAGACTTTTGGATAGCAGCCATTCTGACCAGCGTGAGATGGTACCTCATTGTGGTTTTGATTTGCATTTCTCTGATAATGAGTGATGTTGAGCATCTTTTCATGGGTTTGTTAGCCATCTGTATGTCTTCTTTGGAGAAATGTCTGTTTAGTTCTTTGGCTCATTTTTTGATTGGGTCATTTATTTTTCTGGAATTGAGCTGTAGGAGTTGCTTGTGTATTTTTGAGATTAATCCTTTGTCTGTTGCTTTGTTTGCTATTATTTTCTCCCATTCTGAAGGCTGTCTTTTCACCTTGCTTATAGTTTCCTTTGTTGTGCAAAAGCTTTTAAGTTTAATTAGGTCCCATTTGTTTATTTTTGCTTTTATTTCCAATATTCTGGGAGGTGGGTCATAGAGGATCCTGCTGTAATTTATGTCAGAGAGTGTTTTGCCTATGTTCTCCTCTAGGAGTTTTATAGTTTCTGGTCTTGCATTTAGATCTTTAATCCATTTTGAGTTTATTTTTGTGTATGGTGTTAGAAAGTGTTCTAGTTTCATTCTTTTACAAGTGGTTGACCAGTTTTTCCCAGCACCACTTGTTAAAGAGGTTGTCTTTTTTCCATTGTATATCCTTGCCTCCTTTGTCGAAGATAATGTGCCCATAGGTTCATGGATTTATCTCTGGGCTTTCTATTCTGTTCCATTGATCTATATTTCTGTCTTTGTGCCAGTACCATACTGTCTTGATGACTGTGGCTTTGTAGTAGAGCCTGAAGTCAGGCAGGTTGATTCCTCCAGTTCTATTCTTCTTTCTCAAGATTGCTTTGGCTATTCAAGGTTTTTTTGTATTTCCATACAAATTGTAAAATTATTTGTTCTAGTTCTGTGAAAAATACCATTGGTAGCTTGATAGGGATTGCATTGAATCTATCGATTGCTTTGGGTAGTATAGCCATTTTGATAATATTGATTCTTCCAATCCATGAACACGGTATATTTCTCCATCTGTTTGTGTCCTCTTTGATTTCTTTCATCAGTGTTTTATAGTTTTCTATGTATAGGTCTTTTGTTTCTTTAGGTCGATATACTCCTAAGTATTTTATTCTTTTTGTTGCAATGGTGAATGATATTGTTTCCTTAATTTCTCTTTCTGTTTTCTCATTGTTAGTGTATAGGAATGCAAGGGATTTCTGTGTGTTAATTTTATATCCTGCAACTTTACTATATTCATTGATTAGCTCTAGTAATTTTCTGGTAGAGTCTTTAGGGTTTTCTATGTAGAGGATCATGTCATCTGCACACAGCGAGAGTTTCACTTCTTCTTTTCCTATCTGGATTCCTTTTACTTCTTTTCCTGCTCTGATTGCTGTGGCCAAAACTTCCAAAACTATGTTGAATAGTAGTGGTGAGAGTGGGCACCCTTTTCTTGTTCCTGATTTCAGGGGAAATGCTCAGAAACTTCTTTAAAGACTTGGAAAAGAGTTGCCCAGGGGCTCGCGGTAACATTGAGGCCAGGCCATTTGTTAATCCTGAATCTGAAGCCCACGTGGCAGAGGCTGCTTTTGTTTACTTGCTCATCCCTGAAGTTACATATTTAAAAAACAAAAACAAAAAAACTGCCTTTGTCCTTAACCTATTTCATTATAAGTGAATATAATTTAATTTTTAATAATGGCTGTGTTTAACAACCAGTTGGCTTAATTCTTGAAAATCTAACAACTGCTTCTTGCAAGCTATTGGGACACCCCTACCCGCCCTATACTCAGTTTTTTATATGCTATTATGTATGCTTGGAGTGCTTTTCTCATCCCCCTTGGAAAAAAATCTTTTTATGTTGAAACAATGATAGTCTCACGGAAAGTTGCAAAAATTCATACTTTGATAAGCATTTACCCAGGGAATTCTCTGAGCTTTGTGCTTTGCAGTCAAGGGAGAGAGGGGGCCAGAAGTACAAGACCAGGGAAGCCCTTATAGAAGGTCGAGTCTGACTGGACCCTGCTATTCCAGGGCCCATCCCAGATGGCAGCCTGGCGCTTACACCTCCCCTAGCACAGTGTGCACCCGGGAGATAGGCCTGGGGCTGTCCTGTTTGGCTGGGGGTCCTTGACTCCCGGAGCAGCCCCACCTACAGCCATCCATGCGTGCCCAAGCACATCGGAACCTGGTCCACACCCTTCAGTGACACACACGGCCGGCTCTCCCAAAACTTCCTCTACCTCCTACAGTCCTTCATGGGAACTGCCAATCCAGCATAGGGAGTGTGAGTGTGTGTGTGTGTGTGTGTGTGTGTGTGTGTGTGTGTGTGTGGCAGGATGACCTCAGACCTCTGAAGTTCCGATTCTAGACTTGCTGACGATGGATCAGAGGCCACCCATGAGAGTAGCTTTGAAGAAATAATGGGATTTTTATGAAGCTGTCTTTAACGATTATTAAAACCAGCCATGTGCAGGGCATTATGGTGGTGCTTTGATGTTCATTTGGGCTTCCCTCGTGGCTCAGTTGGTAAAGAATCTGCCTCCAATGCGGGAGACCTGGGTTCGATCCCTGGGTCAGGAAGATTCCCTGGAGAAGGAAATGGCAACTCACTCCATTATTATTGCCTAGAGAATTCCATAGACAGAGGAGCCTAATGGCTCAAGTCCATGGGGCCACAAAGAGTCAGACATGACTGAGTGACTAACACTTGATGTCCACTATTTAATTTTCACCATTAAGAGGTGAAGATTGGAAGCTCAATTATAAGAAATGGAAATGGTGCTGGGTGCCTCACATGCCCACCCAGCATACACCTAGTTAAGAGGGGCATGGGACTGGCACTGACTTTGGAGGGGCTCTGGCTCCCAAGTCAGCGTTCTTTCCACTCTAAATAGATCCCTGGGGAAAAAACCAAGGACCCTCAATAATGAGGAGTGAGGAGGGGCTACTGTGGTTCACAATGGGGTCTTCAGGTAGTTCAGTTCAGTTCAGTTCAGTCACTCAGTTGTCTCTGACTCTTTGCAAGGCCTCCCTGTCCATCACCAACTCCCGGAGTTTACCCAAACTCATGTCCATTGAGTCGGTGATGCCATCTAACCATCTCATCCTCTGTCATCCCCTTCTCCTGCCTTCAATCTTTCCCGACATTAGGGTTTTTCAAATGAGTCAGCTCTTCGCATCAGGTGGCCAAAGTATTGGAGTTTCAGTTTCAACATCAGTCCTTCCAATGAAAACCCAGGACTGATTTCCTTTAGGATGGACTGGTTGGATCTCCTTGCAGTCCAAGGGACTCTCAAGAGTCTTCTCCAACACTAGGTACAGGCCTGCCGAATCCCTCAACAATCATAGTGCAGTGTAACCCACAGGCACTGGGATCACCCCTTAGGCAAAGGCTCTGGCAGCCGCACCCTGAAAAAATCAGCTTGGATTTTCCCTTCCCCCCACCTTCACACCTCAGGCTGAGCTAGTGTGCCCCCTCTGCTCCCACTGAACTCCAGACTTTCTACAGTTATGTTGTGTCTCTTTTCTCTCTTCTTGGCAGCACTGGGTCTTCGTTGCTGCACGCAGGTTTTCTCCAGTTGCAGCAAACGGGGGCTATTCTTTGTTGTGCTCAGACTTCTCACTGTGGTGACTTCTCTTGTGGAGCACCATCTCTGGCGCATGCGGGCTTCAAGCGGATGCAGCACTCAGGCTCAGGAGTGTGGCTCGTGGGCTCTAGAGCACAGGCTCAGTAGTTGCGGCACACCGGCTTAGTTGCCCCACAGCATGAGCATGTGGGATTTTCCTAGACCTGGGATTGAACCCGTGTTCCCTGCATCAGCAGGCAGATTCTTAACCACGGGACCACCAGGGAAGTCCTGCAATTACATTCTCTTGAGCAGGCCTGTGGCTGCTAACTCCCAGGGCCTGGTCACATGGGCAGCATGGTTCCTAAAAGCCAGGCTGTACCGAGACTGAGGGAGGGACTGGGCACCAGATATCACACTGTGGACACACGAGGCCCTGGTCATCATTGACCTTCAGGTTGGGAAGCTTTAGCCTCAGAAGTTACAACCCAGTTGTAAATCTTGAGGCTGCCCCTGACCAGCTCTGTGACTAGAGCAAGGCATTTTTACCTCTAACCACCAGTGGTCTTATTCAGAAACAGTCAACGCCACCCAGTGACTGCTGAAGACTGTGTTGCTTAGTACATGGCCTGCAGGGGCACTCCACAAAATGCTCCATTCTCTACCCATCCCCTTCCCCTTCGTGGCAGGGCTGCTTGGAATGGATGCAAGGTTGCACCCTGCACTGGGGGGTACACAGCCAAGGCAGTGGGTGGGGCTGACCTGCAGCTCACACTCCACTCACCCAGCCACGTGCTCTGGTGGAGACTGTGCCTCTGCCTGGCAGAAGGGGCACCTTTCTCTAACCTGCCCAAAGGCACCTAGGGCGTCCACACATTTGGAGCCTGGCCCTGGAAGGCTGTGAGCTGACTTGTCATGGTGGGCTGGTAAACTGCTATACTCAGAACTGCTGGCCTGCAAGGGAGAGAAGAGGGTGGGGAGTGAGGCTCTAATCGCTGTTTCCAGAGAGGAAGAAAGTTAGCCACTCAGTCGTGTCCAACTCTTTGCGATCCCATGGACTGTAGCCCACCAGACTCCTCTGTCTGTGGAATTCTCCAGACAAGCATATTGGAGTGGGTTGACATTTCCTTCTCCAGAGGATCTTCCCCGGGAGATTGAACCCCAGTCTCCTGCATTGCAGGCCAGCAAAGCCCGAGAGGAAACTCAAAGGGTGAAATCAGACTTTGTTGAACTGCCTGGCAGTTGCTGTGAAGCCTGGAAATACCACCACTTCTTTGCTGTTGACCTTGGTCTTTAGTGCACTTCTGTGAACTTCAGTGTCCCCTCCAGGAAACAATGAGAAGAATACCAACCTTCTTGAGGTTACTCATAAATAACTGAGAGCCTATCCTGTGTCCTGCAGTGTTGTAAGGTGTTGTGAGGATTAAAGCACACATGGGGATGAGATGGTTGGATGGCATCACCAACTTGATGGACATAAGTTTGACCAAGCTCTGAGAGTTGGTGATGGATAGGGAAGCATGTTGTGCTGCAGTCCATGGGGTCACAAAGAGTTGGACACCGACAGATGGAGTGAACTGAATTGAAGGAGGATTAATTTACTAATTCCAGTTGCTAGTCCCCTGAGGCTGTTTACGTAAATGTTTCATGAATGGGTGAATTCCACCTGGGATCTTGGTTGATTGCAAGCAAAGCTGAGCTGCACCTTAGGGAGGGGCTAAGACTTTGCCCCTACTTGCCTTAAAGTGCCAGGAGCTTGCGTGCTAAGTCGCTTCAGTCCTGTCCGACTCTGCGACCCTATGTATGGACTGTAGCCCACCAGGCTCCTCTGTCCATGGGATTCTGCAGGCAACAGTACTGGAATAGGTTGCCATGCCCTTCTGCAGAGGATCTTGCCAAAAACCAAGGATAGAATTCAAGTCTCTTATGTCTCCTGCATTGGCAGGTGGGTTCTTTACCACTAGGGCCACCTGGGAAGCCAGCAGGGCCTTCTCCTAATTGGGCTCTCTCCCTATACACCCCGCCTCAAGCAATGGTGAGAGCCATCACCTTGCTCCCTCTAAGGGGTCATGGTCATTCTGCTGATTGCTCTGTGTACATATCCCAGGCTTAGCAGGGCAAGGGAAGGGAGGTTCCCCGTGATCTAAGTCTGTATCTTGGGTTCACCACCGCTGGTTTTCCGCGTTCCCTGGACTTTGCCCTCCCTAGGCTCCACTGCGCCCTCCGGCCCTGGACCCCGCCCTCTGCCCCTGGGCCACTGGCCTCTTCCTTAATATCCTCCTGACCTCCTCCTTGTCGCCCAGGCCTGCAGCCCCACTGTTGCCACCGCCATGGCCTCGAAGCAGCTCTTCCGCGCGCTCGTGTCAGCGCAGTGGGTGGCCGAGGCACTCCGGGCCCCACCGGCCGCGCAGCCCCTGCGGCTGCTCGATGCCTCTTGGTACCTGGCCAAGCTGGGCCGCGACGCGCGCCGCGAGTTCGAGGAGCGCCACATCCCGGGCGCCGCCTTCTTTGACATCGACCAGTGCAGCGACCGCACGTCGCCCTATGACCACATGCTGCCCAGCGCGGCGCAGTTCTCAGAGTACGTGGGCCGCCTGGGCGTGGGCACCGCCACCCACGTGGTGGTCTACGACGCCAGCGATCAGGGCCTCTACGCGGCGCCGCGCGTCTGGTGGATGTTCCGCGTCTTCGGCCACCGCACCGTATCTCTGCTCAACGGTGGCCTCCGCAACTGGCTGCGCCAGGGCCTCCCGCTGAGCTCGGGCAAGAGCTGTCCGGAGCCCGCAGAGTTCCACGCGGTGCTGGACCCGGCCTACATCAAGACGTACGAGGACATCAAGGAGAACATTGAATCCCGGCGCTTCCAGGTGGTGGATGCCCGCGCCGCCGGCCGCTTCCGGGGCACGGAGCCCGAGCCCCGAGACGGTAACCGATGTGCGAAGCGCCCAGGAGTCCCTGGGTCGCGGGGTCAGGCGCGCCCTGAGCACTGCCCTCACCTCACTCTTGCCTTAAAGGGTGGGGTGGTGGGGTGCCAGCTGAGATTCACCCCACAGCGTGGGGGTGCCGGCTGAGATTCAGTTTCTTTTCGTCTCACTGGGCTTTATTCTAAAGTGGAGGCAATAATATTTGCCCCGCCTCCACCCCCAAACTAGTTGGAAACCCAAAATGCCCTGTATAAGTGTGAGAGTTCAAACAGCCCCCTCCCAGTACTATGGATGGGGGTCACTGCCACATGGGAGGAGGGGACAGGCCCAGTTAGGGGAAAGCCCCAAATAGATGGTGCTTGATCAGGTCTACCACCATCTCTGAGGATGATGGAGCCAGGAAAGAGGAGAGAGAAAGTGGAGAGTGAAAGTCGCCAGAGGGGCCAAAGGCTAGCAGAGAGCAGGACTGAGGAGCCTCAAGTAGAGAGATTGCCGCCCCAGATTGGAGCAGAAGCTGAAAAGAGAGGGTGGTTGCTGGCCTTGGTTGGGACAGGGCCTCTCCCACATGGGCTGGGTTCCCCACGGAGTTCAACATCTGGCTGCTTCCTGAGATCTAGGGAGAGGTAGCCATTTTAAGGCTTCACGTCCCCCTCTGTAAGGAGCAGGGTTGGGAAGGGGTCCCCACAAAGCAGGTGGATCAATAACCACTTTGGTGTGAGCTTTTTAATGATCTCACAAGAGGACTTCCCTGGTGGTTGTTTAGCCGGTGAGTCGTGTCTTGACTCTTTTGTGACCCCATGGACTGTAGCCCACCAGGCTTCTCTGTCCCTGGGATTCTTCAGGCAAGAATACTGGAGGGGGGTTGCCGTTTCCTTCTTTCCCTGGTGGTCCAGTGGTTAAAAATCTGCCTTCCAATGCAGGGCACATGGGTTCGATCCCTGATCGGGGAGCTGCAGGGCAACTAAGCCTGAGCCACAACTAGAGAGCCTGTTCTCTGCAACAAGAGAAGCCCCTGTGCTGCATCGACGACCCAGCACAGCCAAAAAAAAAAAAGATCCCTCGAGACGGGTGCTCTTCTCATATAGAAGGGGATGTGGAGCCTTAGAAGGGCCACCTTTTCCCAGATCTCAGGAGGCAGCCAGGCGTTGAACCCCAGTGCAGTACATTTAACTGCACTGAACAACCAGTAATCCCCCAGTCGTTTCTCTCATGTCTGCTTTGAGGGCGCAGGGAACTTGCCACTTCCTCTGGGAAGCTCTCCCTGAATGGATCCCGCTACCCCTGAATCAGGGCTGGCTGGAGCTGCTTTTTCTAGAGCAGCTTGGGCTCAACCTGTCCTAGCACTGTTAGGGTAATCTGAGGGCAAGGACCATCCATGCTCCTAGTGCGTCCTGAAGACTAACCCAGCAGCTGGATGGAGTCTAGAGAGGTTTGGTGAGTTCACAAGGTCCCAACACAGGGAACCCTGCAGAGCTGTGTAGACATGACTGTGGGAAACTGCTGATGGCCAAGCTTTTTTGAACTTAAGTTAGTGGCAGTTTGAGATGGTTCAGCCTAATAGGGATGCCACCTTGAACCTGTGAGACCCTTCAGCTTAGCCCCTGGGTGGGGGTGGGGGAGATGGAGCAATGTAGGGCAGTGAGCCAGAGCCAGGCCTGAGTTCAGAGCCCTCCCCGGCTTGCACTAGCTGTGTGACACCAGGCAGGTCACCTCGTCTCTGAACTGCAGCTTCTGCATGGGTCAAGTCAGGGCAGAACATGGAGCTTAAAGGATGCAGTGAGGGTTAAATGAGAGCATGTGTGTTAAGCACTTAGTTCTGTGTTTGCACATACAGGATGCACTTGAGAAACGGGAAGTGGGATAATTAATGTGTGCTTCCCTGGCTGTGGGTCTTTATAGGGGTGCTTAATGCTTACCTCCATGGTGCTCACTCATTCATAAAATGGAAGATAAGGATAAACGCCCAGCTGGCCTGTTGTCAAGGTAAACGAGCTAATGTGTGTACAGGCTCCACCTAAATCAGTGGAGAATATCAGCGTCCCCATTGTCCCCCCTCCACAGCCTGAGACCTAGCCTGCTTGATGCCCTTTGCCTGGGATGCTCTCAGCTTCTACCACCCAGACCCTTCCACCTGGTTAAATCTTATTCAGCCTTCAGGGCTTCCTCAGAGAAGCTTCCCTGCCCCTCCCCCTCCCAGGCAGTGGATCCTGCTTGGCAGCACAGGCTCTGGGGCCTCTCTGCTCCAACTAGCTTGGGCCACTCTGTTCCGTGTGCCTCAATCTCCTTGTCTTAGAGCAAGGATTAAAGGGGGAAATACAGCTGAGGGGCTCCTAGCACAAAGTAAACCCTCAGTAAGGTCAGCTACAGTGATTCCTGTTACTGTGTATTACTGTTATTTACGATATGTGATATATCTCCATGCCACCCACGAGGGCCTTTTAGTAACACCCATCATCCCTGGAGAAGGAAGTGGCAACCCACTCCAGTATTCTTGCCTGGAGAATCCTATGGACAGAGGAGCCTGGTGGGCTACAGTCCATGGGGTTGCAGAGAGTTGGACGTGACAGAAGCTACTGAGCATGCACACATGCAAAATAACAAGTATGCCAGCATCCATTTACCTAGAACTTCCTCTAATTGTCAGCACAGTCAGTCTTCAGGAAACCTGGGGCAGGAGTGTGGCTTCTGTGGAGTCTGAGTCTTGGGTTCAGATCCCAGGCAGCAATTCACTAGATGTGTGACACTGGACAGCAGCGAACCTCAGCATCTCCTGTAAAACAGATTCCTGTAGACAGTGGCTGCCTGGGTTTCCTGGTGGTGTGGCCTACTGGAGATGATGCTTAGAGAGGGTAGCGGCGTGGCTGCATGGAAGGTTCTCAGGCCCACAGGGGCCATTCCTACCACCCTTGTACAAATGTTTGTTCCCTGCCTCCTGCTCTCCTGTTGCAGGCATCGAGCCCGGCCACATCCCCGGCACTATCAACATCCCCTTCACGGACTTCCTGACCGAGGACGGCCTGGAGAAGAGCCCCGAGGAGATCCGCCGCCTCTTCCAGGACAAGAAGGTGGACCTGTCCCTGCCCCTGGTGGCCACGTGCGGCTCCGGCGTCACAGCCTGCCATGTGGCCCTGGGGGCCTACCTCTGCGGCAAGCCAGATGTACCCATCTACGACGGCTCCTGGGTGGAGTGGTACATGCGTGCCCAACCCGAGGACGTCATCTCCGAGGGCCGGGGGAAGACCCACTGAGGCGTGGCGGGACACAGGAAGCTTGGGCGACACCCAGCCACCAGCGGTACCCAGCCCGGTGGTTCCGACTCTGCTCTGACCAGGACAGTGTTTCTTCCTCCAACTCAGGTGGTACCTGGGGCAACATCCCAGAGGCCAGGAACTCTGTGGACTTGTGGGCTCCCAGTGGAGGCAGCAGAGAAGGAGGCAGCGGGCACAGGGGGAGGGGAGCTGCCCTTGTGGTGCTAAACTGGAGCCCCACTTCCCTTCTGTTGAAGAAATAAAACAATCAAGTGCTAAACCCTTCTGACTGCGGGGCTGCCTCAGCTCTCCTCGGCTCCTGGGCTGACGGCTCCAACATGCCCAGCTTGGGAGCTCCACGGAGCCAGAGCATCTTGAGGATGGTGTCCCTTCTGCCTTCTGAGTGGTGCTGGGGCCCCAGAGGCCTTCCAGTCCCGAGACCGAGTGTCTTCCTGACAGCGGTCTTCTACTTCTTTTGCTACGTGAATGAATGGATGCGTTAGGCACTCAGCAGTGTCTGACTCTCTGCAACCTCATGGACTGTATGTAGCCTGCCAGGCTCCTCTATCCATGGAATCCCCCAGGCAAGAATACTGGAGTAGGTAGCCATTCCCCTCTCCAGGGGATCTTTACTGGGGTCTCCCTTCTGGCTTCTGGGTTATTTAAGGTGAATCTGCTGTGCTATGTCTGGAGTCCCACCCAAAGCTGGCCCCTCACCATGGGTAAGTAATACATCTCAAGACAGATGGTTCCAGAACTTAATAGGAGGCTGTACCACACTGAGGAGGCCCATTCCAGCCCAGCCAGGATGTTTTAGAGAAGGGCAGAGTTTAGTCAAATTAGAGGGGAATCTAGTTCTAGACTCTGAGAGCCACCCTTGGAGCCTTGCCTTTGGGGCTACCTGGGGGTGGGCAATATGAGGGGGTTTGATCCTTTCTGCTCAAGGAGAAAGAACCCTTATCCCCCAGGCTTCTCAAGGGTAAGGAATCTATTCTTCTTCCTCCGTGTTTGTTCTTTGTGCAAGGATGGACATGGGTATCAGAAGGCCCCAGGTGCCCCCTGTTGTAACCTGGGTGACCCCTCCCCGAGGCATCTAACAGCCCCTGAGGCATCTCTTGGTAACAAAGGCCCAGGTGTCAGCCAGTACTGGGGGCACCTCCAGAAGGAAAAAAAAAAGCAGAAGGGGCAGTGACTTACTCAAGCTCACATGATGAACTCACGACACAGCTGGAACCAGATCCAGATTTTCTGACTCTGAATTTACTTTTTTTTTTCACCTCTGACTGAGTCTTCTCTCCCTAGTCCACAGGGATGGTGGGGAACCAATGGGACAGAATCCTGGTTTTCTGAATAAAAGGTCTAAAGTAAGTCCCACCTCTCTGAGCCTCAACTTTCATACTTATAAAATGGGAATAATATGTACTTTCAAAGAAAGGATTTCAGACAAGGACCTGGCCAAGAGCCCAGCCCTGAGCCTTATCTTCATAGCTCAGGGCTTCTCAAATCTTGGGACAACTGACATGTGGGCTGGATAATCTTTCGTTTTAACAGCCATCCTGGGCATCGGAGGATGTTCAGCAGTATTTGTGGCCTCTGCCCATGAGATGCCAGCAGCACCAACCAGTTGTGAGAAAAAGAAATGTCTCCAGATAAGGCCAAATGTCCCTCAAGAGGCAAAAACAACCCTCTAGTTGAGCACCAGTGCTGTAGGAGCAAAGGCCGTACTTGGTGACAGCAGTCAGGACCAATATGGAGGGAACCCCCATCTCCCCATCATAAACCCTTCCCCCTGGGGGCCGAGTTTAACAGTTCAGGAATCTTCCTTTCCAGCTGGTTTCAGACAAACCTCGTTTTCTCTCTTAAAAATGTCCCTGCCTCTTCAAGGAGTTGGGTTTGCTGGCAAACACACATGAGGTCTGATCTGGCTTCCAGTTCCCCTGCCCCATGCAAGGCTGCCTGACCTTGGACACAAGGCTGAGCCCCTTTGAGCCTCAGTTTCTTCATCTTTTGTTGTTGCTGTTAAAATTTTATTTATTTTTGGCTATGCTGGGTCTTCGTTGCTGCACATGTTTTCTCTAGTTGCGGCGCACGGGCTTCTCATCACGGTGGCTTCTCTTCTTATGGAGCACAGGCTTTAGGGCTCGAAGGCTTCAGTAGTTGCAGCTCCAGGGTTCTAGAGTGTGGGCTCAGTAGTTGTGGCACACTTCCCCGACTAGGGATCGAATTGGTGTCTCCTGCACTGGCAGGAAGATTCTTTGCCACCAAGCCACCAGGGAAGCCCCCATCTTTTTCTTTTTAATTGTCTATTTATTTTTGTTGTGAGCCACACGTAGGATCCGTTCTCCCACCAGGGATTGAACCCACACCCCCCTGCATTTGACTTGTGGAGTCTTCACCATTGGACCACCAGGGAAGTCCCAATTTCTTCACTTTCAAAATGAGTGTAATCATACCTTCATTCAGCAACATGGGGATTCAATGAGAGAATCCATAGCAACTGTTTAGGTTGGTGGCAGGCACAGAGTCAATATCGAGTGTTACTGTTATTTTGTAAAAGACTTACTTTATCAGCATGTTGAGTGTCTCCTGTACTTCCAGCATTGTGGGAAGGGAATGCAAGTATGAAAATTATGTTCCAGCCCTGTAAAAGCCTCCCAGCTAGGATGGAGAAACTGGCCCAGTGTATATTTTTAGAGAGAAATGGTGAAATGATCTATTTTACAACAGACTCATTTCACAAGAGCCTTTTGATGAAGGTGAAAGAGGAGAGTGAAAACGCTGGCTTAAAACTCAACATTCAAAAAACTAAGATAATAGCATTTGGGCCCCCCATCACTTCATGGCAAGTAGATGGGAAAACAATGGAAACAGTGACAGACCTTATTTTCTTGGGCTCCTAAATCACTGCAAACAGTGACCACAGCCCTGAAATTAAGACGCGTGCTCTTTGGAAGAAAAACTATGATAAACCTAGACAAGGTGTTAAAAAGCAAAGACACCACTTTGCCGACAAAGGTCCATCTAGTCAAAGCTCTGGTTTTTCCCGTAGTCATGTATGAATGTGAGAGTTGGACCATAAAGAAAGCTGAGCGCCAAAGATTTGATGTTTTTGACCTGTGGTGCTGGAGAAGACTCTTGAGGGTCTCTTGGACAGCAAGGAGATCAAACCAGTCCATCCTAAAGAAAATCAACCCTGAATATTCATTGGAAGGACTGATACTGAAACTGAAGCTCCAGTACTTTGGCCACCTGATGCGAAGAGCCAACTCGTTGGAAAAGACCCTGATGCTAGGAAAGATTGAAGGCAGGAGGAGAAGGGGATGACAGGATGAGATGATTAGATAGCATCACCGAGTTGATGGACATGAATTTGAGCAAACTCCAGGAGACAGTGGAGGACAGAGAAGCTTGGTGTGCTTCAGTCCATGAAGTCACAGTATCAGACATGACTTAGCTACTGAACAATAACATTTCACAAGTGGAAAGACAGGCTCAGGGATGTTGAGTGATTTGCCGAGGGGCACGCGGCTATTTTGAGAGAGGAGCCTAAACAGAGTTAGAATTCTCAGGATAGGAGTGTCTCTGGTGGATTAGGAAAACCTGGGTTGGTTTTCCCAATTTCAGGATGAAGGGGAGAAGGGAGTAGAACTCAGGGTTTGGATACACATGTGGCAAGCTTGTGGAAGGTGCCAAGTATCTTGATCCAGGCTCTGAGTTTTGAGCAAGGAGATTTGGTTAGGCTCCCACCCCCAACCCCAGACCCATCATCCTTCCCTCCCCAATCCCTGCCCACAAGCAAGGAATCCACTAATCTGAGCTGGGGCTTTTTCCTCCTGGAAGGTTCTCCATGGATCTAGAAAAATTCAGAGGTAACCTTCTCGGGGGTGGGAGAAGGGAGACGGAGGTGTGCCTTTATAGATTTCTTGGAGCTGCAGTTGGTTTAACTTTGCAGGAGTTGGCTAGGAAAGACCCAGGGCCTTCTGGAGCCCTGCCTTGGAAGTCTGAACTCCCGGGAATAATTAACTGTTCCCCGCAGGGTCCCGGCCTCTGCCAGCACCCATCCTACCTCACTGCGTGTGTTCCAGGAACTTGTAACATCGTATAACAGGGATGATGAAAGTTTTGTCCACTTGGTAAATATTTGCTGAGCACCCCCCTCTGAGTCAGGGACAATTGGAAGTTTGCATACCTCGTCTCATATGTGCATTGTGCACTCTCTGGCTTGTTGCCTGGAGGGATCATGGCACCAAGGAACCCCAACCCTGCACAGTGGGCTGAATAATGAAGTGATGTGCTGATTCAGTCCTGGCTCTGCTCGAGGCCCCAGAAGGTCTGCTTTCCAGACCCTTCCCAGTTGGGGCCTCAGTCATCTCTTCTGGAAAATGGGAGCAAACTGCCCTGTTGCATACAGGGTGGATGTGGTGTCAGATACGGAAGAACTCCAAATGATCTAAGACATTTTCTATTGTAGGTCATTCCCACTGAAAATAAATAACCCCAGCTATATAAGAAGGATGGAGCTTTATTACCCTTAACATACACAGAATGAGTCATTTGGGAGGAGGTGAAATTTTCAGATTAACTGAAGCTTTATAATTTTTTAAATTAACTTTTATGGGAGTATAGTTGCTTTATAATGTTGTGTTTCTGCCGTACAGTGAGTGAATCAGCTGTATGTGTACATGGTGGTGGTTTAGTCGCTAAATCGTGTCTGACTCTTTGCAACCCCATGGGCTGTAGCCTGCCAGGCTCCTCTGTCTGTGGGATTTCCCAGGCCAGGATACTGGAGTGGGTTGCCATTTCCTTCTCCAATATGTATCCCCTCTTTTTTGGATTTCCTTCCCATTGAAGTCACCACGGAGTACTGAGTAGATTCCCCTGTATTATATAGTAGGTTCTCATTAGTTGTCAATTTTACACATAGTATCAATAGTGTATATATGTCAATCCCAATTCGTCCCACCCTTTCTTTCCCCCTTGGTGTCCACATGTTTGCTCTCTACACCTGAAGCTTTATCATTTTAAGCACCCCCAAATTTAACAGGGGGTGGGACACAGCATTCTGAGGGTACCAGAACTCTCTGTGGCTTTGTTTCATCACTTTACTATGAGCACTGTTTGCCCCTAAACTAAACGGCCCCCAATTGATGTGACTTTCCCGTCCTCGAGTCCTTGCATCTCCAGATCGTCCTTGACCACTGTCCATCCTGGTTAATATCGTGCTCTCCAGAGACTCCATCTGCTTCTAGGTGGGCCCACTCTCCAGATGATGCCAACTATTCTAGGGCTTAAACCACTGGTGAACCAGGGCCTCCGGTAACCCACTGGGGTCCACTGCCTGCAGTCCCCTCCCCCTGCTCCTCTGCCCATGTCCCCTGTCAGAGTGCGTGGCCACCACGCAGGGGTCACCTGTGCCCAGACCTGCCTGGCAGCCAGTTCTCCAGACTTGGCCTCTCGTCCCCATAGCCAATCAACACCCAGGCCCATGATTTCCACCTCTGTACTCACTGCCTTGGTGCAGGTCACCACCCCCACCCCCATGCCAAAGACACACAGATACAACCTGTCCAGTCATTAATTCCAGCACACACCTTCAGGAACAGGCCTTGTACTGGGATCTGGGGCATGGAGGATAAAGACATAAGGGGAAACTGACCTAGTGGAGAGGGGCAGACAGACAGCCAGACCATGACGGGTGTGGCAAGGAGGATCTAAGAGATGAAACAGAACAGGAGAGGGTGGAGCAGGTGGCTCTGGGTCTGAGAGGCTGGGCTGAACAGGCCGGTAGCCCCTTTCTGAATCCCCTGACCCGTGCCTCCTCACTCCATGTGGAACAACAACAGGGGATGGGGTTCAAACCCCAGCCTCCGGAGGCATCTGGACCTCCAGCTCACTGGCTATGAGTGTGCTTCGATTTCCTCATCTGTCATGGAGTAATCCAGTACCCACCTCACAGGATCAGATTGATACAAGCACTGAGAACAGAGCCTGCACAGTGAGCCCGACATCCACGCATTATTAACTACTAATACTCTGTCTCACTCAGGTCCCTCCTGCCTCCTTTAACCTGCCGGGGTGCCCTTGAGGGTAGCATGTCTTATTCATGGTTCTCTTCCTGGCCCCAGCACAGTGACTCAGTCAGGGCTTAATGAGCGTCTGATGTGTATATTAATATCCTGGCGGGGCTAAGAGGGACCCTAAAAAAACCTTCCTCGGGACTTTCCTGGTGGTCCAGTGGCTAAGACTCCAAGCTCCCAATTCAGGGGGCTTGGGTTCAGTCCCTGGTTGGGGAACTAGATTCAGCATGCGCAGCTAGGAGTTCACATACCATGGCTAACGATCCTGCAGGCTGCAATGAAGATGGAAGAGCCTGAGTGCTGCAACTAAAACCCAGTGCAACCAAATAAATACTAAATAGAACAAATATTTTTAAAAATCCCTCCTCTTTACTGAGCACTTTCCATGTCCAGGGAGAATGCTAAGTGTTTTGTACCCACTTAATCCAACAACACTGAGAAATAGGTGTTATTACCCCTTTCTCTCATTTTACAGATAAGGAAGATGGTGGCTTAGGTCAGGTGACTCACCTAAGGTCTAGGGAAGGATAGGGCTGGGACTGGAATTCTAGATGGAATGGTTTCATCATCAAAACCATCATTCATCATGGTGAGACAGAACTGGAGAGGGGGTCATAGAAGAGGGGGTGGGATTTCTGTCTGGGTGGGGGGTTCGTAGGCCCCGTAGGAATGCATTCACACATGCTCACACCTTTGCTCACAGGTGAGGAATTCTGGAACCAGGCTAGACGGTTTGCCAAGTTATGTGTGCACTTTGATGCATATCTCCAGGACTCTTTATAAAAATTGTACTTCGTCTCTTTAAAGAACATGTAGCAATCTGCAGAAAAAAACAGGAGGAAAGAGGCAATTATTGAGTGCTAACAACCACACCCAGTAATTAGGTGCAAGCATGTGATAAACTGCAAAATTGTGTGGTCCAGAATGAGGTGAGAGGGGCTTCTGAAAGTTCCCAAGTAAGCTAGGTACCAGAGAGGCTTCTGAGAACTAGTGCAGTGGTGCAGCCCCCAGGGAGGCTGGTTCCTGTCCATTCTGTCTTCTGCCCTTCTTCCCCTCTTTTCCCTCTCACTCCTGCCTGGCGGCTTTTCTCTATTTCTGAATCATGAAAGGCTTGAAAAATCACATAGCTATTAAATGAAACTGCATATGCCCTTACCTTGGAACCAGCCATTCCACCTCCGGGAATTTCCCCTGAAGATACACTTCCAACAATAGGAAAACACTTATGCATAATTGGGTGGCTTGTTATAGCAGTATTTGTCATTTTCCAGTAGCCATGTATGGATGTGAGAGTTAGACCATAAAGCTGAACACCAAAGAACTGATGCTTTTAAACTGTGGTGTTGGAGAAGACTCTTGAGAGTCCCTTAGACTGCAAGGAGGTCAAACTAATAAATACTAAAGGAAATTAGTCCTGAATATTCATTGGAAGGACTGATGCTGAAGCTGAAGCTCCAATACTTTGGCCACCTGATGTAACAAGCAGACTCATTAGAAAAGACCCTGATGCTGGGAAAGATTGAAGGCAGGAGAAGAAGGGGATGACAGAGGATGAGATGGTTGGATGGCATCACTGACTCAATGGACATGAGTTTGAGCAAGCTCTAGGAGATAATGAAGGACAGGGAATCCTGGCATGCTACAGTCTATGGGGTCACAAAGAGTTGGACACAACTGAGTGACTGAACAACAAACCTCCAGTAAGGGAGTAAACTGATATGCGTACCTCCTGAGATGATTCGCTGAGAACACAGCATCACCTCTGTGGTGTCCCTGCCAAAGATGTATCTGATGAATCAAATCATAAGGACACATCTGACAAACCCAGATTGAGGGCACTTCTATAGGATAAGCAGCCTGTCCTCTTTGAAAATGGGAAACAAAGAAAGACTGAGGGACTGTTTCACATCAAAGGAGATTAAATAAGACATGACAGTTGAAGGCAATACATCCTGGATTGGATTTTTTTTTTCTATAAAAGATACTAGTGAGACAAACGAGTATTTGAAGAAATTCTTAGATAAGTTAATGGCATTGTATCAAAGCTAATTTCCTGACTTTGATCATTGTACTGTGGTTGTGGAAAAGAATGTCCTTATTTTCAGATCACACTGAAGAGTCTGAGTGCAAGGTCATGAACTCTGTAATTTACTCCCAAATGGTTCAGGAGAACAAGAAAGGAAGAAGCGAGAATGAAAAAGCAAATGAAGTAAAAATGTTAGCATACCGGGTAACAGCTCTACCAGGATTCTTGGTATTATTTTTGCAACTTTTCTCCAAGTCTGAAATTACTTCAAAATAAAATTTTATTTAAACAAATTGTAATACAATTTTAAAGGTTACTTTCCATTTACAGTTATTACAAGATATTGGCTGTAATCCCCGCGTTATACAACACCTCCTTGAGGCTATCTTACACCTCATGGTTTGTCCCTCCCACCTCCCTACCCTTATATTTGCCCCTCCCCCCCACACGGGTAACCACAAGTTTGTTCTCTATGTGTTATTTTTCAAACACCAGGTTTCTGATTCAGTTTCACACCGCTAACTGCACCCACATTCCAAAACAAGGTGCTAGACCATCTAAAGCAGCTCTTTCAGCCGCCTTGGTTAAGAACTAATTTAGAAACCGTAGGAGACCTCCCCTCCCACCCACAGCAGAGACAGGAGACATGCCATCAGGAGCCTTTGGAAGGCAGAGAGAGGCTTCCTCTAGGGGCAGTTGTTGGGGTCCTGTGGCACTCCCCATGGTGGGAGTTGCCTGGGGTACCCTCCTCCCCACAGGTTGACTGGCTGGGTGGGGGTTTCAGGGAGTCCACCTGAAGAACTTGAGCTGTGTCTCCTGGATTCAGGGGTCGGGGGTGGAGGGAGCTCAAAGGCTGGGCGAGACCCCTGCGTGGGAAAGCCTCGGGCAGGATGCTGGCTTGGCTGGCTGCCGGGCGGTGCGGTCAGTGGATGCGGCTCCACAGGGTGAATCACGTCAGCGATGAGCTAGCCAGGACTTCTGGGGAACCCACAGAAGACCCAAGTGAAGAAGATGCCTAGGGGCTGCCCTAGAAGGGACTAGCCCCTTCTGGACAGAAGGGACTTTGTCCAGAGGGCTGTGGGGTAGGGCAGGAGGGAGCGAGAATCAGAGGTGGTTCCCAGTGGGGTGCCCCAGACAGCCAACAGGAGGAGTTCCTGCCAGGGTAGGAAACCCCAGAGCGAGCCACTCCCAGCAATGTGGACTCCAAAGAACCCTCAAAGCTATCCTCCAGGGCAAACAAGCCCGCATGAATCATGCTCTGGCCAGAGCAAAGCCGCAGTAGAGGACGTGGGCACCAGGCAAGAAAAACCAGTCCTTTCCTTTCCCACTCCCCATTCTGCTTGCCAGGCCATGCAGGAGCAGGAGGCGGTGGGGAGTGAAGGTGCAAGAGGAGCTGGGGGCCCGGGAGAGCGCACAGAATATGCGGAGGGCTCCTCCTCTGTACAATTATAGTCAAATTATAGTCAAATCTCCCTGTTGGAGTGGGATTAAAAGAGCTAATACAGGAGACTGCTTGGCGCAGAGCAGGGCCCATTGATATGCTCATAAATATCTCTCTGGCAGCAGGGGCTGGGGCTGGGGGTGGTCCATGAAGCCCAGGGGGTCAGGCAGGAGCTCCTGGTTCTGTGCAATTCCTGATTCAAGCTTGGCTCCTGATTCCACCTGTGGGATGATCTTCCCAGGAACCAGAAGGACCTTTATAGGGAAGAGTGGGATCTCTGAGGGAGGCTGGTACATTAGTTGACTGTCATGACCTCAGTATTCCAGAGCAGAGCTTCTGGAAAGGGAAGCCAACAAGAGCAGATGAACCGCGTGGATAGGGTGGGCGGGAAAGCGTTGCGAGGGCCACCAAGGATACAGACAGATTGGTGTGCTCCCCACTGGTGAAGTCTAATCGCAGGCCACACTCCCACAGAGTCCAGACAGGCTGACAGCCCCGCTAACCATCCGTTCCCCAACCCTGACCCGGCCCGCTGGTTGAAGAGAGCAGTGTGCAGGCTGAGGGCATTCAGCAGGGACCCCAGCGATGCGAAAGTGTCAGGGTCAAACTCAGCTACACTTCTGTGCAAATTGGAGAAAGGCAGGCATCCTTTCCTACAGACCCTTGATTGCCCTTCTGCCATGCAAAAGGCGACCCCTGGAGTTTGCAGACATTAATGAGCCCTCTGGGTGAGCTCTTCAAGGGTAGGAGGGTCTGCACCTCCACTTCATAATTCTTAAAACCCAGCACTTGGGGCAGGCTCTGTGAATATTTGTTGACAATTAAAGGAAGTTCTAGGTGAATGCATTCTGGTTTACTTGTTATCTTGAATGTGTGGGTGCTCAGTCGCTTCAGCCGTTTCTGACTCTTTGTGATCCTATGAACTGTAGCCCACCAGGTCCCTCTGTCCATGGGATTCTCCAGGCAAGAGTACTGGAGTGGGTTGCTATGATCTTCTCCAACTTGTTATCTTACAGACAGTCAAGTCTGTGGACCAGGTATCTAGCCTCTCTGAGCCCCATCTGTAAAATGGGTATGATAATACTTCTAGCCCAGGTGTGGCACATAGTAGGTGCTCAATCATAATAACATTAACTGCATGTAATAACACTAAGAAGTAAGAATAACATTATGATATAAATATTGCAAATGGTATAAAATGAGAGTTGAAAAGGTTACATAACTAATTTTACATAACTAATTAGTAAGGTCTCACAGGAAACCATGGAGCAGAGATGCAAAGTCTGGACCATGGGCCTCTGAAAGTCTGTTTGAATATTTCTGGCTGGTAAAGACACCCTCTCTTTTACTGCATAAGCTTGTTCTTCTCCTCAGGTGACCTGAAGAGGTGCCAATTCAGAACCAACAATCTCTATCCCAAAGTAAGAGGCAGATCTGTCAGCCAAGGCAGGGATGGGATTGAATTTGATGTTTAAAAAAAAAAAACACACACACACACACAAAAAGAAGAGTTGAGATGAATCAGAATGTTCTGACATTCTGAACGTGGGGCAGAGGAGGACTGACTCCAAAAAGCCCAGCAGAGATGAATGACATCTTAGTCATGGGAGTGACAGCAGATGTGAACAAAACCCTCAGATGTGGGGGATGCTGTTTAGAAAATGAGAAGATTCAAAATAGGACACGGTGATGTGCTCAGGTGAGAACTTCAGGATGTATTTTCTGTTCCTTCAGCTCTGTCTGGCAGTAGAAAGTTTCCCAGGCCCCTGTAGATCTTGGGGGTTTAGCATGAGGAAATGGCAGCCGCTCTGCTCTGGAGGCTGGGTCATCTGGGGTGACTTTTCTCTCTGCCTCTCCCTCCAACCCCAGCAGAGAAGTGTTCGTTGGGCTGGTTCATTCCAGGCTGCTGGGAAATGCATCTTAAGGGGCAGTCTTTGGCTTAGTCCCTGATCTTGGACCCAAAGGACAATAGGCAGAGTGGCAGGATTGGTTTCATGAAAGCCGATATTCACAGGACCTGAGGCAGCCAGGCAGCGTGCTGAGTGCTCTTCAGGTGGTTTCATGTGTTAGCTTATTGAATCCTCACAATAACAGCATGAGCTAGGCACTATTATTCTCAGTTTAGATATGGGGAACCTAAGGTTCAGAGAGGTTAAGTGATTTTGCCAAGATCACCCAGCTAGCAAGCCACAAAGCCTGGGCTGGCATCCTTGTTTGGGAGCTCTGTGCCCCTTAATCCTGTCTCACTTTCAAGCCCTATTCTGAGCCATGTTAAAAAGCACCTGAGAGCTGCTCTTCCCAGAAGGGGACAGCAGGGGGCAGTGTAACCAGAAAGCATTTGAAGTCTGGCCCTTCTCCAGGGTAACCATCACCCCAAGAAAGTGTCTAAGGGATGTTTAATTTTATCCTCTAAATTCAGACGACATGCATAAAACTGTGAAGCGTACCAGTCCATGATTACAAGCAGAATAGTCTGGGATTCCATGTTTTTTCAAAGACTCTCAAGCCCACCTCCTCTAATCCTAAGCCCCCTCTAGGGGAAGGGACCACCCCTAGTGCCTTCATCTCTGTGTTTCAATGTCTGGCACACCGTTGGTGCTCAGTAAGCAGTAATGTCACTGAATGATGGCTGGTGGGAGGGAGGTGGTATTGCTTCAGGTGGGAACATTTAAAGTGCTTACTGAGGGGGTGCTGGTGTTTAGGTATAGGTGGGGGCTTCTGAGGAAGGAGGCGGGTAAGCCTCCCACTCCACTCTGGGACCAAAGATGCTGGCTGAGCCTCTGTGACACCTTCAGGACCCCATGATGGTCCACGATGGCAATGAGCCAAGCAAACTTGCACTGGGCCACCGAGGTGGGTGTAGTTTCCTCCCAGCATTCTCAGAGTTAAGAAGGCCTGTGCAAGGGTGTACCGGGACTCTGTGTCAGGTTGAGTTTCAGAATCAGTGAGACAAGCTTGAAGGCCACATCTGCCCTTGGTTGCCATTCCCAGCATCACCTGGAAAGGCCCAGGGTCTCAGAGCCTCTATCTCATCTTCCATAAGATGGAGGTGGGAACAGGATCAAGCACATGGGGCTGTTTTAAGAATTCTGCACAGACTTGACTTGGCGCAGAATAAACCCTTTATCAGTGATAGCAGCTGCCGCCAGTACAGAATGCCTAGGACACAGTCTCCAGCATGTTAGATGCATAAATGGTAGCTCCCGCTCTCACCCGGCTCCCTGAGAACACCTGTTACATGAGAGAGATGGGCTTAGAATAGCATCTGACACATAGGAAGCCCTGAAGCAGTGAAACAAAACACATCGGAAGCCAGTGTCAAAGAAGAAGACTGGTCTCTGTCCTAGAGACTCCCAGTATCAGGGAGGGGTTGACCCAGTTGCCCCTCTAGGCCAGGCCCAGTGTCGCTCTGCTGGGTCTTTGTTGCTGCGAGGTCTTTTCTCTGGTTGTGGTGAGCAGGAGCTACTCTCTAGTTGCAGTGCATGGGCTTTTCACTCTGATGGCTTTTCTTGTGGAGCACAGGTTCTATGGTGTGTGGGCTTCAGTAGTTGTGGCTCCGGGGCTCCAGAGCACAGGCTCAGTTGCAGTGCACAGGCTTAGTTGCTCTGCGGCATGTGGGATCCTCCCAGACCAGGGATCAAACCCATGTCTCCTGCATTGGCAGGGGAATTCTTTACCACTGAGCCACCAGGAAAGCCCTTCTTTCTTTCTTTCTTTCTTTTTTTTTAAATATCAGTTTTATTGTGAAATAATTCAGCACAGTAAGGAATTTCACCTTACCTAAAGAGAGATCTGAATTTTGTCCCCCGATATGCCTCTTTAGTTTAAAAGCTCTACACTGTCCACATGTTGCGTGATCTGCGTTCCTTGCTGGGGAGAGGCAACCCCCAGTGGGTGAGGGCTGGCGGCCCAAGAAATCTGGGGTCTGCTCCATATTTGCTGAGTGACCCTGTGCAAGTTATTCTCTGCCTCCAGGCTTTGGCTCTGTCACACCTGCAGGAGCAGGTTGGTTCAGGCAAGCCCTGGGTTGCCACAGCTCCAGGACGCTACAGCTCCACCTTCTCAGCTTTCATTCCTCTTGTGAACTTGTTCATGAAAACTGGCCCCCTCTTGGTCTCTAGAGTGTGGCTCTTGCTCCTCGCTCTCCAGACTGTGTCCCGTCCTCTTCATTCACTGGGGCCACCACCTGAGAGGGCCTTCCTGGGTCTCCAGCTCTGGGACTTTTCAGGTCTTCTTTGAAGGGGTCTTCTCCCTGCTCTAGGCTCAGGCCAGCCCACCAGGCCTCTCCAGGCTAAGCTGCTCTGCTGAGTATGACACCTGCAGAACAATGGTCTCTTGCCAGAAGCCAGGGTTGTCAGCATGGCCCCTCCTCCTTCCTCTTTCTCCCTCCTTCTCCTGCCTTCCCACAGCCCCTTCAAGCTTCACTTCTGTTGCCCAAGTATCCACTGAAGCCACCTACTCCTGGTTGACGCTGCCTTGGTTGGGGTTTCCCTAACCCTCACCTAGGAGCCCTCCTGGCTGGTCTCTCAGGGCTTTGAACCGTCTCCTCTGCAGTCTCCAGAGTGACCCAAGTTACACATCTGACCATGTTGTTCCCTGCCTATGACCCTTAAGTGGAAAACGACATATTCCCTGCTATGGTTTTGTTTCAGCTGATGATGGCGGAGGACTCACCAAGCGCCTGCAGTGCTGCTGCTCTTCCAAGGCCAGTTCATGACGCATAGCCTATTTCATTCATTCATGTATTCAGTATACTACTAGCCATGGATTATGGCAGCTGTTTTACCAACATAATCGAATCTTCATGACAGTGTTCTTCAGCGGCACTTCCCTCTTCGCAAAAGGGAAAACTGAGATTCAGAAAGGAGGTGGCTCAAAATCACACTCGAATCTGTGTTTAAGAGAACACAAGTTCCCAGGAGCAGGAGTCTAGCAGCTGTGATCCACTCCCTGCCAAGGGGAAAAGTTTATGGAGACAGAACCTGAGGGCTAACAGAACCTTCCCCTCCCCGCCCCGCCACAGGGACAGGCTGCCCAGTGGGTGGGGCCTGTGTGTGTGACACAGAGATCACTGACTGAAATAGCGAGAAGGAAAGGAAGCTAAAGAAGACAGCTTTCAGGAATTCTCTGGTGGTCCAGTGGTTAGGACTTGGCGCTTTCACTGCCAAGGGCTTGGATTCAATTCCTGGTCGGGGAACTAGGATCCCACAAGCTACATGGAAATAAATAAAGGAGGACAATTTCCCTTCTGCTCCTTTCTTTCCCAGGACCCAAACCACATGAGGAGCTGTCCCCTTCCCACACCCTGCAGAACCCACCATAGCAGCACCCCCTCACCCCCGCCAAGTCATCTGGCTCAGAAGTACATCCATAGAACCAATCCCTCCTCCCCTTCCCGAATTACAGATGAGTAAATGCAAAGACTCCCAGCACTTCATCCTACAAAAGCCAGAATGAAAACCTAGCTCTCCAGACATTCATCCAGTACTCTCTCCACTCTTCCTCCCTATAAATGTTTCCCACAGAGCAGGAAAGCAGACTTGGTGGTGGAAATGCACTTGAAACCCACCTGGGTTCCTGCCAGCCTGACCCTCACTAGCTGTGTGAATGCAGAAAATCACTTTGCTTCTGTGTCCTCATCTGTAAAATGGGTACAGTAACACCAACTTCACAGGGCTACCGAGGGCATCAATGAATAATACAGATGCATAAAGCATCTGGAATATAGAAGGTGCTGAGCCAACTGTAAGCCCAGCTCCGTTGTCCCCAAAGAGAGTTTTCGTGGGGAAAGAGCACAGATCCCTTCTCCCCCAACCCCCGCCCGCCAAAAGCAGAATGGAAGAATATTAGAAAACAGATACAGGTAAATACTGCTATAAAATTAGGGGAGGAAAATGTTTCTTCTCTTGTCAGTTGTTTGATAACCCAGACTGGACAAAGGGAAAGCAATGTGGCGACAGAATGGGAGGATTGCTGATTTGGGGTATCACTCACTATTTTCCCAGTGACCTCGAATGTGACCTTCCCCAAACACAGAGCACTTTGGCCAAGAGCATCTTTAACAGACCCTCGTTTGTAGACCTCCCAGAAAGGACAAAGTAGGCTGGGGCTAGGGAAAGGCAAGATCCTCACTCCTGCCGTACCCGCCCGCGGCGGCTCGGACTACAGCTCCCGGCATGCCCGGCGCTCGGTACCTGCCCGCCTCCAGCCTCCTTGCCCGGAGGATGCAGACGCTGGGAAGAGCGATGAGGATGGAGGCCGGTGAGGCAGCGCCGCCGGCGGGGGCGGGCGGCTGGGGCAAGTGGGTGCGGCTCAACGTGGGGGGCACGGTGTTCCTGACCACCAGGCAGACGCTGTGCCGCGAGCAGAAGTCCTTCCTCAGCCGCCTATGCCAGGGGGAAGAGCTGCAGTCCGACCGGGTGAGGCCCAGGGGTTGGGCGGCCGTTGGGGATCCCTCGCTCGCTGCTGGCTATCCAGCCAGGCCTGCTCGCGGGGCTGGAAACCCGGCTGGGTTTCTTTCCGAAGAGCTGGAGGCAAGAAGAACTGGTCGGAGGAGGGGCGAAGGAAGTGGATCTGAGAGTGAGCGATGCCATTGCCTTGGCAACAGGACAACGCCAGGCTGGGGCCATTTGGAGCTTTTGAGCTCTGCCCTGGGCTCCCCACCCAGACTACTGGATAAGGTCTCTCCTGTGTCTTTGGGGCTGTGGGGAGGACAGACACGAAGGGCCTTCTCTCCTGCCCAAACTGGACTCCTGCATCACAGGAGTTACTGAGTCTGCTTCTCCCTGCCCTTTGGGGTGTGGGTGGCCTAGGGGTACAGGGAGCTGGGTGGAGAAATCCCAGGTTCCTCCTGAGCTGGGCTTCATGGGGAGGAACGCTGGCCTGGGGCACCATTTCTGGGTTCCCATCTCGGTTCTGCTGCAAACTGCTTGCATGACCTTGGGTCAGATCCTTCCCTGCTCCAGCTCAGCCTCCTGTCTGTAACCCCAGGGGGCCGGCCTGGCCATGACCTCTAAGGCCCCCTGTCTCCCATTTCCTGACCTTCTGATGCTGTGACCTTGGGCGAGTCCGTTTACCTGGTGATGTCTCTGTCTTCTCTCTGTAGAGTTGCACGGAAACCCTTTCAAGCCTCCCTGCAGGCTGAGGGTATCCAATGAGATAGCAGCTCCTTTGGAAACTTGTAAACATCCCCAGAATAACTGGGGTCTGGTGGAGATGGTGTAGGGCTGGCTTCAAGGAACAACCTCTAAGAGGGACGATCCCTGAGCCCTACACTGGATTGAGTGCCATTGAAACTTCACTGGCTGCTCACAATTCTCCCTGGTTGTGGGGGAGAGGAGCAAGGCTCAGAGAGGTCAAGTCACTGAGTCGAGGTTACAGAGTCAGGAAAAGGCAGAGGCAAGATCTGAACCTAGCTGTATCTGACCCCAAGGCCCTTTTACTCCATCATACCACTCTGTTCTGGAGCAAATATGCGCCCCCACCCCCCCTCCCTCTATCCTTTACTGGGACTGAAGGGTGGGGATATGTGCAGGGTCAGCAGGGCAGGGGGGGCTCACTCTTTTCTCGCTGCCTGCCATTGTAGGATGAGACAGGGGCCTACCTCATCGACCGTGACCCCACCTACTTTGGGCCCATCCTCAACTTCCTCCGGCATGGCAAGCTGGTGCTAGACAAGGACATGGCCGAGGAGGGTAAGTTGGTCCAGGGGGCTGGCCAGGGCCTGCATCCTAAGCCTGTCTTCTCTAGCCTGCCAGGGCCTTCCATGGAGGTCCAAAGCCATTTCTCCCATCCAGAGGAGACGTCTGTTTTCTTCCATGTTTCCTGCTTCTTCTCATCCCAGACAGGACTGGATGCCAAAGCCTCTGCCCAGGCTGAACCTAGGGCCAAGGTGACTGGCCCATGCTTCCACTGGGTGCTTCCACTGGGTGGTGCTTCTGGGGAAGTGGCAGAAACATAGGCAGAAGAGAGAGGAAGCCTGTGAGGCCGGCAGCCTCCGCCAGGGGCATGGATGTCCTTTCCCCTGGCTTCCTGGGAAGCCAGTGGTGAGCTGGGTGGGGGTAGAAATGGCCATGGGAAGAGGTATGCCTCTTTCTTTGAGTGATCGGGTATCTCAGATGCCTGGTGAGGGCTCACAGTCAGCAGGGAGGTGGAATGGGTGACTCTTCCCGAGATCTGACAGCCTCTGCTGCACAGTGCTGGCTGTGGGTGGAGGAAGGGGAGCGGGGAGGCTGCTCCCCAGCGGGCGTTTGGTCCCTCCCAGGCTTGGTAGCTGAGGCCCTGTAGATGTCCACTTCCTGGCCCAGCAGATGGCAGGGAAGCTGTGCCTGGGAGAATGGCGTCTTGATAGAACCCCAGCCTGGAGCAGGGACCATAGGTGGGTGCCAAGCCCACTTTTCCTTAGGGCACAGGGTGTGGCTTTGGGTCAGCTGACCCAGCCAGGCCAGCTTGGACATGTCACTTTTCCTTTCTGAGTCTCCACTGTGTATATAAAGTGGGGCGGTGATCTCCATTAGGGATGTGTTCTGGGAAAACAGACATCTCGAGTCCTGGGGCTTGTACCCTGAAGCGGTCTAACACGGCCCCTCCCTCCTCACTCGGGCCCACAGTCTTCCCTCCTGACCCCTGTAGGGCATGGTGATCTAGAGGCCAGGTGGCTCTCCAGAGGACCAGGGCCTCAGAATCAGAGCCCACTCTAGGTATCGGCTCTGGGAGCCCCACAGCTTTCCTGGTGGCCCCTGGGGTAGCAGACAGCATGGGCGTGGCCTGGGCCCAAAAGCCGCTCCCACGGGGAAGGGAGGTAAACACTCCAGCGTCACGGCTCACACCTGTTTACAGGTTCTGGGTTTGTCAAAGCCCTGGCATTCCCAGCACCTTCAGACAGGACTAGCGCCCTGCTCCAAGGGGTCAGGGGGTTTGGCAGGAAGCTGACTAGTTGTGTGAACCCTAGAAAGTCACTTCTCCCCTTGTGGCCCCATGCCTGCATCCGTGGGGTGCAGGAACAACAGCACCCACCTTGCTGAGCTGCCGTGAAGATAAAAGGAGCGAATACAAGTGCGTCACTTGTGCCATGCCTGGCACCAAGGACCTGTAATACAGAGTTTGTGTATCTGTAGGGCTCCATGGGGAACATCCTGGCAGTAGCACTGACCGCCTCCTCTGTGTTAGGTGGATGTGAGCACTGGGGACAGCCAGGGACATCAGACGTGGGTCCTGTCCCCCAGGAGCCCAGAGGCCAGTTGTGCCAAGGACCAGAAGTGTCCCTGCCCTGAGGAGCTGAGGGGAGTCCAAAGGGCTGTCCCCTTCTCCAGAGAGGGACTCACTCAGTCTCTAAGATTGTTCCCTTAACTGCATGGGGACAAGAACGCCCTGGGGCCTGTGAGGAGCACAGGACAGCCTCTGCAGACTGTGAAGTGTGGTTGGTCAGGGAGATGCATGTGCACAAAGATCGTGCACTTAGTGGGACTGGAGGGCAGAGGAACTTGAGTGTGAACCCCAGCTCTGCCGCGTGCTGGGTATCAGGTGTTGCACAGCTACTGCTTTGCCTGGGCCTTGGTTTCCCCTTGCTCAATGGGGTTGATGAAAGTACCTACTTCTCGTGCTGAGAATGAGCTACAGTAAAGAGTGCAACATGCCTGCCATGGTGCCTGCCACTTAGCATGTGCTTCATCAGTGGGAGCATGTAATCAGGGGTCAGCCAAGGCCCCTCTCACTGTGGCCTTCTAGGGTCCAGTCTCACGGTCCTGCTGCCTCTGGTTAGCCCCAGGCTGGGGGACTGGCAGGTGTCCCGTGTCACTGTGCTCAGCACAGCAGGGATATGGGGCGGTTGAACAGCAGCCTCAGCCCTACTATTGAGAGTGTGGGTCCCCAAGAAGGAAGTGTTCCCTCTCGCCTGACCCCTGAACTCAGAGAGGCTCATCACCCTAGTGTGACTGGAGCAGGGGGTGGGGATGGAGGGGACAAGGTGAGAATGGGGCATGCGGGCAGTAGGAGTGATGGGGGTGCTGCTCTGTGTCAGGGGTCCTGGAGGAAGCGGAATTCTACAACATTGGCCCGCTGATCCGCATCATCAAAGACCGGATGGAGGAAAAGGATTACACCGTCACACAGGTCAGGCGGCAGTGGGGCAGCATCCGTGGCCAGAACAGGGTGTGGTGGGCAGCGGGGACAGAAGGAAGGTCAGGAGAGGCAGAACTAGCTTTTCTTGGGAAGGCCGAGCTGGCCTGTAAGGGGTTGTCCAGCTCCCAGATCGCCCCGCAAAGCCCCAGACTGGGAGAAATATACCAGGTTCTCTCCTTGCCTTGGCTCTGTTTGCTGTGTGACCTTGCCCCAGTCACGCCACCCTCTGGACCCTGATTTCCTTTTGTGGCATATAGAGGTGCTGAGAACTGCCTACCCTTCCCTTCCTCACAGGCAATATGGAGTCAGTATAAGGGTACAGAGGGCCCGGTAGGGGCAATGGGGATTAGTACACCATCCATTTCATGGGCTCAAGTGGCCCCCTGGAGCTGGCATGTCTGAGCTTGGACCCTGGGCCTAAGTGGCCAGTCTGTAGGAGAAGCTGGTGGGATTCTCTGCCCACCCTGGGGGAGAGGTAGAGGATGAGAGATGGGTAGGGAGGCACTGTCTTCCACTGTCCTCCTCTCCCCAGGAGCTTGAAGAGGGGGTGCTCTGTCTCTTGGAGGACCTGCCTCAGTGACCCAGGATGCCTCCTAAGCCCTTCCTCCTTGCCCCTTGTATCACCTGTGTCCCAATTCTGGTTCTGCAACTCTTTAGCTGGGTGACCTTGGGCCAGTAACCAACCCTCTCAGAGCTTCCATGAACCTTCCTGGGGTTTTTGGAGGGATTAAGTGAAATTATGCATGTTGAGTGCCTGGCACATCATAGTCACTCAGAACGTGGCTTCTGGCTTACCACCCCAGCCCCATCCCCTCCTTCTGTCCTTCTTAGGGGTAGAGGGTAGGTGAAGAGCAGGTGCTCTCCCATCACGGGATGCTGGGCACTCCCACAAGGTGCCCTCCACGTCGCCCTCTGCCCGCAGGTCCCACCCAAGCACGTGTACCGCGTGCTGCAATGCCAGGAGGAGGAGCTGACGCAGATGGTCTCCACCATGTCTGATGGCTGGCGCTTCGAGCAGGTGGGTGGAGCGCGCGGAAGCCACACCTCCAGGCAAAGCAAGCTCCTCCCTTCCCGCAGCTCCAGCCTTGGGGTTCCCCATCGCAGCCCCTACCCAGGAGTCTTCTTAAGGCAAACAAACAAGATTAAGAAAGGCCACACTTGGCAGCAGATTGATTGGGAAGAAGAGACAAGAGAAGCCCCATGAGCCACAAGGCAACTCTGGTGAAGCCTCTTCAGCAGGAATCCTCCCAGGAGCTGCGTAGCGTTTACACCCAAGTGTCTGAGTCTTTGCCCCACAAGCGACAGTTCTGATGAGAGGAGACAAGATCCCCAGAGGAGAGTGGAGGTCCCCTGGGGGCCACACTTCTTGTAGCAACTCCCCAGGCATAGATTCCAGGTCCCTGCAAGGGACATGCCCAGTTCCAAGCACGGCCACCTTCAGAAGCACAGAGCAGCAGCTTCCCTTGAGGTATTCATGATGTCCTGCATTTCCTCCCAGTCCTGATGCAGTTTACCAGCCAGGAGAGATTTTTATCATAAACAGGTTGCCCTAGTAATCCAGTTGATGTCACACCTCTCTCAGGTTTCCAGAGGATCAGAGCCAGCAAGCAAACCCAAGGTCAGATTGGCCCTTAGAGAAGAGAAGGGTTGGGCTGCCTTTTATCCACACAAGCTCCACAAGCTCCCTCACACCTGGAGGTTGAAGAAGGGAGAGGAAGGCCAGGCTCCCCAGGATGGCTAGGCCTGGGGGGAGAAACAAGCCCAGTCCAGGAACTGGAAGCCTGGATTCACATCTAGGCTTCACCACTGACGTGCTCTGCGACCTTGAGCAGGTCATCTCTCTCTTGGCCTCAGTTTCCCAATCGGTGACATGGGCCAGTAGTGCTTCTTTTGCCAGAACATTGTGTAGATTAGAAAGACCATGGATCAAGTCTCTAGCCCAGGGTAGGCCTCGAAACATTGAAGCTAGCTAGCATCCTATGAATTATTAGAAGCATTTGACTCTGTAGGATTCCAGAGGACTCAGTGTCCTGGATTCAAATCCTGTTCCACTCATTCTGGCTGTGGGACATGACCACCCCTCCAGGCTTCATCTGCCAAAGGGGCTGGTTTTTCCTCTCTGTCTGCAGGATGAAGGTCCCTGGAGGCTGAATGAGACCCACCGTGTGTAGAGTTTTTATCAGCCAGGAGGGGCCTGCAGATGTATTTATTTTAGGGATCCCAGACCAAAAGTGGGGCTGCTTTCCTCTCCTCTCTGGGCGAGAGTCTTTGGCAACTGCATGGGCTTTCAGAGGCTGAGCAAACATGCCAGGCACCACTGGCCTAAGGAACGGGTGACCTGGTCTTCTGCTGCTTCCAAGAGCAAACAGAATATTCTATGGGGCTCTACCAGGTCATGTGGACCCCATCCTGCGACCTGGTTCTGGGGCTGCTTCAGCCACACCCGGGACACAGGAGCACAGTCTGCCTGCTACAGACCTCTGCCTGCTTCTGGAAGTGGCCTGCTAGATCTGGGACTAGGCCGAGTAGGGGAGAAACAGCAACGATAACTGCCTTCCTCTAAGGATCAGGCCTGGCCAAGCCATGTGGAGAGGCTGGCCCTGGAAATTGACCAGAAGCATAGGTGGGGGAGATGGAGAGGACTCTGACTTTGCATCAGAGGTGTCCTCTGGAAAGCCAGGGGGATGAGCCTAAATGGAGCAGCGAGATCAGGGCACAGTCAGTATCTTGACAAGTGCCAATGTTTGCCCACCCCTGCCCCCCATCCCACCTGACCAATCATTTTCTCCCCACGCCCTGTCCCTCCAGCTGGTGAACATCGGCTCCTCCTACAACTATGGCAGTGAGGACCAGGCAGAGTTCCTGTGTGTGGTGTCCAAGGAGCTCTACAGCTCCCCACACGGGCTGAGCTCCGAGTCCAGCCGCAAAACCAAGGTGAGCCCCCTCGCCCGACCTCAGCCTCCCTGCCTTCCCTCCCTCCCTTGCTGCCCTCCGCCTGGCCATCTGTGCTTCTTCTTTCTCCCTCCTGCTGCACACGCCTGACCCCCTGATCACAGCCGATGCCATCCATCCCATGCCACCCATGGTCCTGTCTGCCCACGCCAGTTACCCAGGCCCAGGCTCCGGGGACAGTGAGATGAGATTAGCCCCAGGGTGTGGCCAGAGTGGACTTAGATGTTACTTGGATGGTGGTCACGTGGCAGCCACGGGGCAGCGTGGCACCGGGGCAAGGCACTGGACTAGGGGTCTGGGTGTGGTGTGAGCGCTCTGTGTGACCTTGGACAGGTCCCATCCTCTTTGTGCACCTTGGTTGTATTCTCAGAGAAGTGAGGGGGTGGACCACCAGCTTGGAACTTCTGGGATCCAAGGGTCCAGTTTAGTTCCCGGGGACCAGAGCTGGGGCAGGGAAGCCGAATCTGTTCATTCTGCCCCTCCTGCAGGCTCCCCACATAGGACTCAGCAGCAAAGGGGTCTGGAGCCTTCAGGGTCCAATCCTGTGTTTCCATACTGGCCTCTGAGGCAGCCTCAGCTGGCTGCAGGGAGGGGGTTGATCAACAGTCCTATCACCCTGGACCCCGAGTTGGTCAGAAGCCTCAGGAGCCAGGGTGGAACCGGCGGGGCAGGCAGCAGCCAGTCTGGGAAGAAAGGAGAGCGTTCCTTCTAGAAGCCTGTCCCTGTGTGGTGAAGACTTAGGAACTCTGCTTCCCGTCTGTTCGTCTGCCTTCCTGTGCTGTGACTTCCCGTGCCCACCCCACCCCCAGCGGGGCCAGTGGCTGACGTGGCCTTGCAGGGGTGCAGGGTGAGCCGGCTGCTCCTGCCTCTCTGGGAGAGACCTCAGGATCTGGGATGTCAGAGCCGGTGCTGGCATCGCAGATCTGGCTGGTGTCTGCCCTGGGCCTTCCCTGGCTTCCTATGTACTCTGGGTTGGTCTTTCTAAAATGAGGGCTTCCCGGGCGCCCCTCAAGGATACCCCAGCCACACACCCACGCTCTTCGTCTTCCACCGCTGTCATAGCGGCCGGGCCCAGCCGCCAGCATCCTCAGCAGGTCCCTACCCTCCCGCTGGTTCCCCCAGGTCCCTCCCCAGGCTTCCCGACCGGACACGATGCCCCGGCTTCTGTGGCTGTAGCGCTCCCCTCCCCTGGAGGTCCCCCTTCTCTTGCCCCTCCCCTTCACCCTGAGACAGGGGCCCTCGGGGCCAGCCGCCAGCAGGCCCCGGCCCCCGGTCAGTTCTGCGCTCTTTCTTCCCTGGGTCCGCCGGCTGGTTCACAGAGCGCGGAGGAGCAGCTGGAGCAGCAGCAGGAGCAGGAGGTGCAGGTGGAGGCAGATACGCAGGAGAAAGGTGCAGCCAACCCCCGAGGAGAATGATTGCTAGTAGAAGCCGGCGCCTCCCGCCCGCTCCCTGCTGGAGCCAGCTGCAAAACCTGGGGTCCCGGGGGCGGCTGGGGGTCGGGCGGGCCCACCAGGGTTAGCTCAGCCGCATGCCTGGCGCCTCACCTGCATAACCATCCCTTCTCTCACTTTCTCTTTGCAGCCCAGTCATCTCAGGATCCCGCTAACCTTTTCTTCCTCCCACCACCGCCTCCTCCTCCTCCGCTCCCCGCCGGAGGTCCTGCCTCATCTTCATCCACCTCTTCTTCCTCCTGGATCTCACCTACACCCTGCCTCTTCCCTCTCTGCCCCTGTCCGGGTTTTCTCTCTGCCTGCTCACACCTCCATCCCGGGGCTGCCCTGGTCCCAGCCTCCTGCGCCCTCCACCCAGGCGCCCCGGCCCCGCATCCCAGAGCACCCTGCCTGCCGCCTCCTGCACCCCTTCTGGCACCTCCTGCCTCCCGGGCCGGGGGGGAGGGGCGCAGCTGCACCTCCTCGGCGCCCCCTGCCGGCCACGTCTGAGGCACTGCTCCAGCTCTTCACCTCCTCACGTTTCCTCCTTGCAGGTTTCTGTCTGCACCCTCTCAGACCTGAGGTGGTACTTGCAGGGAGGGCCTTTCCTGGGCCCCTCGCCTGACCCCCAGAGCTGCCATGCCTGGTTCGTAGCCTGGCGGAGCTGGAGGGAGGGGCAGAAGCCAGAAGGGTGCTCATCTCTTACTTCTTGCACTTGAGCCGGACTTCCGGCTGATTTTCTCCCCTCACCCAAGCTTCTCAGCCTATCTTGGCCTTGGGTGTGAGGCTCTGAGAGCAGACAAGAGGGGAGGAGATTCTCTCCCACCTGCCCATCAGGCCCAGAGCCACGCTGGGAAGGAAGGAAGGGAGACAGAAGCCAGGTGCCCAGACCTCATCCCTGATGCCCAGGACTCCTAATCACAGCCTCGGGGCACTGGGTCCCCAGTTTCTGCGGGGCTGGGAAGGACAGGCCACACTTGGATGCCCGTGGCCTAGGAGGAGTCAGCGGGAGCTGGCTAAGGATCGGGCTGTGGCAGAAGAAGCCCTGGCCAGGAGCCCGCAAGCCCCCACTCCATCTTATCTACCTGCTGTGTGACCTTGGGCAAGTCACTGTTCCTCTCTGGGCCACAGTTGCCTCTAAAATGGGGATGGACAGCTGTTCTCCGTGACCTTTTGCCTGAGACACTGGTGACCAGCCTCTCTTGGCCTTCACTCCCCCGGCCAGAGTCTTGGCAGAGTATGGACTCCTAGGAGGCCACCACCCAGCCCAAGATGGGGCATAGGGTCCCCTTCCTGTAGCCCCCCCTCCTCAGCTCTGAATCCACTTTTTCTGGGCTTCAGCCCTCCTCCTTCCTCCCAGAAAGGACCTAGTGACTCACCTAACTCTTTCTCTCTCCCTGTCTCCCCCACCCACCCACCCCCTCCATTTCGATCTCCCCTCTGCCCTTCTCCTGGCCCCGCACTCCCCTCTCCTCACTGGCCCCACCCCCTCCTCCCCCTCCCGGTGTTCTGACCACCCCCACCCGGTCCCCCTGCCCCTCTTATTTTCTAGCTGTTACAAGCCAGAGGCACCCGGATGTGAGGCCCCAGATCACCTCCAGGGACTTGGGGTTCCGTTCTGAAATCCTTTATTTTTGTACCACGGGGTGGGCCCCCGGCCCGAGGCAGCGGAAGAGCTCTCCCCACTGTCAGCTCTGTCTACACCCCGGGGGATGTCATTCACCCCTGCCTCCGGGGTCCAGGAGGGGGCCCGCGGGGACCTCTCAAGTCCTGAGGTGGGCCCTGGGACCCCTGGGCAGAGCTGCCTGCCTGTGGTCGAAGTGTGGTGTTGTCCAGCTGTGTCTCCCAGGCCCCAGCGTCCCTGCCCCCAGGGCCCCCAGCTGCATGGCAAATACTCCGCTCCCCCCCAGCCCAGTCACGTCACCTCCTTGAGCCTCAGTCTCCCCGCATGTCACCCGGGTCATGTCCTGCCCTGCCTACCTCACAAGGTTGTTGTGAGGTTACCAAGAGGGGCGAGAGCCCTGAAGGCCCTCGGGGAGGGTGTAAAACGCAGGCATTGGTGGGGGTGAAAGGTCTGGGGGTCAACCACATCGGAAGGAGGGGATGGGTGACTTGGCCTTCAGCTTGGCTGCTCCCCACGCCCACGCCCACCCCGTCCCCACCATCTGTACTGCTGGGCGCAGAGTGACCTGGCCAGGAGGGAGGCAGGCACCGATCCAGCAGGGGCAGCGGGGCCCCTGGGGACCTGATGACGAGGGAAAGGGGGCTGTCCTCCCTCCACCCAGGGGAGAGTCTGGGGCTGGCAGGGGCTGGGCGAGGGGCCTCTCGCGTTTATGGGCTCCTGGGCCAGGTACTTGCTTCTCAGTTGTGTCCAACCCCGTCGTGTAATAAAACCTGAAGAAACAGCCAGCCTGGCTGCCTCCCTTTCTCTGGGCCACATCTGGGGACAGCGCTCTGTGCACTTAGTTGTGTCCGATTCTTGTGACCCTGTGGATGAGTCCATCAGGCTCCTCTGTCCATGCAACTTTCCAGGTAAGAATACTGGAGTGGGTTGCCATTTCTTCCTCCAGGGGATCTTCCTGACCCAGGGATTGAACCCATGTCTCCTGCATTGCAGGTGGATTCTTTACCTGCTGAGTCATCGGGGAAGTCCCTTGGATCAGGGCCTAAACTTAAGGTGGGATAGACAGCCCAAAGGTAATGGGACTTTTTCCTAAAGTCCTGGGACCTGCCTCTTGTCAATCTCCTGTATGTGCTGAGGGGGAGCATCATGGCCAGATCCTCTGTCCTGTGGGTGGGCGCCCAGGGGACCAATGCTGCCTTGCTGGGTGAACTTTGGAAAGTATCTGCCCCTCTCTGGTCTGTTTCTTCATGGGTAAAAGCAAGGGGTTGGATGAGGTGACTTCTAAGGCCCTGCCCCTGGGGTTACTCAGTCTCTCACGTCCTCCAGGCAGACCTGGATTAGCTGGAATGCTGAGGGATGGGGAGCTGGACTTCCGGGCATCTGGAGTTTCCCTACCTCATCTCACCATTCAGCTGGCCCTCTGCTCCCCGGCTTTGCCCTGCCACTTCTGCTCCATCCTAATCTTCCAGGATGTCCCCTCTGCTTCCCGCTGTGATACCTTCTGGTCACCTCCACCCTCTGCCCCAAGTCCTAAGAAATACAATCCCCAGACTCCCCTCCATCTTCTCAGAGTCCAACAAAGCCCCGCCCGCCCCCACCCCACCTGGCCAATTCCTTCACCACGTGCTGGTCCTGCTGAGTGTCTACCTTGCCTCCCCTCCCCTCCCCCCAGCAGTTTAGCATTGTAGGTGTTGGGGGGACATCTCTGCAAAGCTGTGATCCCCTAAGCAGAGGCCCTCCCAAGCCCACTCAATGGCCTGGGGGTCCTCACCACTTCTCTTGGGGCCACCTGGCTCTCTGGAGTTGACTTCACTTTCTATATCGCAAAAGGGTCACCAGGGGCTTGTTAAAAGAACAGATTACATGCCCCCCCCAAATTCCCACTAAGACTAGGATAAGGCCAGGAATTTGCATTTTAGCAAAGCAGTATTCTGCTCCCCCTCTGAGAAGCCCTCCAGGGTAGTCCTGTCCCCTCCCCAAAGGTGCCCCCCCATAGCAGCTGCTCCATCTGCTCCATCTCCACAGGTGGGACCCAGCAGGTGGAGGGCTCCCCACATGTGGCTCCGGTGGCCATGCCTTTTCTCCCTTTGAAAACCCTCTGGAGACTAGGTCCCCACTGAGGTTCCCCGCTTCCTCTTCCTCCCACTCAGTTAGGCTCCAAAGAAGACTTGTCTGTGCTTGACACCCCCTTCCTCACCTCCACCAGGGCCCATCCCGCGGCCCTGCCTGATCACTGCCACTCAGGCCACAGCCTTGGCTGCTAAGACCCCACCCCCTCAGCTCCCCTCCAGCCACTGGACACAGCCCTCAGCCTCCTACTCTGGGCCCCCACTTCTGCCGTGCGTGTGTCTCCTCTACCTCTTTGGTCTTCCCTGGACCACCTTCCATGCAGGGTGGTTGGAAAACCCCGCCTCCAAATCTCAAGCTCTGCCTATCTCCTGGACATCTCCCTCCTAGAGGCACCCTAAGTTCATGATACCTTCCCAGAGCCTTTCCCTCCCCAGGTGCCCCAGGTCAGGCAATGGGTCCTCCACCAGCCCAGCTGAGAGAGGTCCTCAGATTACCCCCACCACCAACGCACCTGGAGGATAATGAAGGTCCTTCAGTGCTGTGTCCATCCCCACTGCCCTGCTCAGGCCAGGCCTCCTCCTTCTCTTCTTGAGTTCTACAGCGGCCTCCTCACCAGCCTCCCTGCCTCCCATTTTCTCCACGCTGATGTCAGTGTTGGCTCTAAATGTGAAGCCACTTGTGTGTCCCTTTCCTGCTCTAGAACCTTTCATGGCTCCCCAGAGTGTCCAGCATCAGATCTTCAGCTCCACTCCAAGCTCTTTGCCATCTCATCTCAGTTTGCCCCTCCCCAAAGGAATTCTGCAAAGAATTCCTTTGCTGTGCCCCTAACCCCAACCTCTGTCCCAACTAAAAACAACTGACTTTCCCTAAGAGGCCACGGACTCTGAGGACTCTGCACATCCTCTTCCCCTGCCTGGAATGCTCTTCCCTACCTTGGCTGCCTTTGAATCCCAACTTAAGTTTCCTCCAGGCAGCCCTCCCTGACTTTCCAAGTTACTGGCTGCCTCCCCCAGAACCCTTCACACTGGATCACCATCCCACCCCTCCCGAGATCAGGAGCTGAGTTCTGTGCAACTCCGTGACCCCACTTGGCACGTGGTCAGAGCCTGTGAGGTGCTGAATAAGGGACGTGGGATGCAGACGCAGTGCTGAGACAGAGAAGTGGTCGCCTGGGAGTCAAGAGACAGGGCTTCCGCCCCAGGCTCCACTCCTGACCCCTCCCTGGTGCGATCAGGAGGCTCTCTGCCCCTCAGTTTCCTCCTAGGCTTCCAGAAGGAGCCCGTCACTTGTCCCGGCCCTGACTCTGACCTGTGTGTGTCTGACTCTTTGTGGCCCAATGGACTGTAGCCCGCCACGTTCCTCTGTCCAAGGGATTTTCCAGGCAAGAATACTGAGGTGGGGTGCCATTTCCTCCTCCAGGGGATCTTCCCAACCCAGGGGTTGAACCTGCGTCTCTTGCGTCTCCTGCTTGGCAGGTGGATTCTTTACAACTAGCACCACCTGGGAAGCCCGACTCTGACCTGAGGGCACCCAACCACCTTCCCAGGATGGCTCCTGGGACTTAGGAAGCTGCCCTGGAGGCAGGCCCTGCCCCCACTGACCTCACCATGGCCTTCTGGACACTTAGCCAACAGGCTGAGCAGATAGCAAGAGTCTGTTCAGTCAAGGGCATGAGATTGGTGCTGGGGCCCCATTCAACCCCCAGAGCAGGACCTTGGGTCAGACAGCTTTATTCCACAGGGCAGCTGAGCTCACCTCCTGGTGAGAATGGGCAGTGAAGTCCCAAGAGGCAGGTGGGGTTGGGAGGACCCTGGACCCCAGGCTCCCCACCCTTTGGCTTGCAGTGGTGGCTGGCCCACTTGGCTGTCTCCAGGACTCTGAGGGGCCTTCCTGTGGGAGCACCTTCCTCCTCCACCACTCAAGTTAGGCTGAGGGCTTCAAAGACTGGAATCTGCTGTCTGGAGAAGATGCCATCCTAACAGCCTTTGCACTGGGGCAGGGGCGGTGGCGGGGGGACCTGGCAGCCACAGGATCACTGCTTAACTCTTCCCCCCAAAGTCAGCAGCGGAGGAAGCGGGGAGGAGAAGAGAGAATCAGGAGGGGACAGCCTGGATGAGAACCCCCCATCCAGGACTGGTGACCATTCCAGGCCCTCAGGGGTGGTCTGGACCACCAGCGGATGGCCCTCCTCCCTCCTTGGACCCTCACTGAGGCTGACATCAAGCAGCAGGTTGGGGGACGGGAAAGACACCACCTCCTGTCCCCTCCGGGCCCTGCTGCCTGCAGAATACTTGCTTTCGACCCCCCGGTGGGTGCCCTGGGCTCTCTGAGTCCAAGAGGTAGGCCCCTGCTCTGCAGGGGCCAACTCCTCAAGTCAGCACCTGCTGGATCCAGCCGATCACACCAGTGATGCGGGTGTAGACGCCAAAATAGTTGGGCCGGCCGCAGCCCAGACCCCAGCTGACCAGCCCTGCCAGGAACCAACGGCCACTGGGCTCCTTGCACACCAGCGGGCCACCTGAGTCACCCTGTAAGGCAGGGAGAGACAGGACTACGTCAGGGTAAAGGAATCTACTTTCAGGTAAAGGGCTGGACTACTGGGGATATTCTGAGAGTGACAGCAGGAAAATCACATCCCCTTTGAAAGCCTCTGATACATGGAGGGAGCCCGAACCAACCCAGCCTGTCCTCCAGCGGGGCCTGGCTGTCATGGAGGCTTGAATGTGTGTCCCAGTGCCCTGCCCAGCTCTGCCTCCCTTCTGTGGGCTCCATCTAGCCCTCTCTGCTGGGTCACTTGGGCAAAGTACCTCTCAGAGGGTAAGGAGCAGAGCTGGGGTTGGGTCTCAGACCTGGCCCCCAGGGTCTCTTCTGATCTGGGGTCTGCAACCTGGAGCCAGTCTCTCAACCTCCCAACCCTCAGTTTCCTCATCCACAAAGTGGGGACAGCCAAGCCCAGCTTGCCGTGAGGCTGCTGCAGGCTGCTGTGAGCTGAGGGCCGGGCCCCGGCTGATGAGAGCAGTGCCGTCTCCCCCGCCCTCTGGCCCACTCCGCGGGAGTCACCTGGCAGGCGTCCTTCTTGCCCTTGAGGTAGCCGGCGCACAGCATGCGGGGCGTCACCTGGTAGCGGTAGGCCTCGCTGCACAGGTCCTGCGGGATCAGCTGCACATCCACCTTCTGCAGGCCGTTGCTGGTGGGGCCTGCGGGGTGGGGTTGAGGGCAAAGGTGAGAGGGTCTGAGACGCCCGGGGCCCACGCTCTTCTCTTGGCTACTCCTCTTGCATTTCAAGAGCTCCTTCCTCGCCCCTGCTCTGCCCACCCTCCCATCTCTGCCCTCCCCCTCACTGACACTGTTCTGGCTCCTTCTCCAAGTGGCTCATAGGGACAGAGCCCACCCTCCCACCCACCAGGGCCAGAGTCCTCCTCAGGCTCTCCTCCACTCCCTCCTCCATGAGGCCTCTTGGCCGCCTCCCCTCTTCTCTGTGACAGCTCTGGGGGACTTTTCCAGAGCACACACCTCACACCTCTGCTCCCACCTAAAACTCAGTCAGCCTGCTCACTGTCCAGCCAGCGCCTCTCCACGAGGATGTGTGTTAGGGCCCCGCCACCCCCGCCATGGAGTTTCAATATACACCCTGTGCCTAGCTCCACTGGCGGTCCAGTCTGTTCAGCTGGGGTGGGACCCAGACACTGGTTTTCTTTCCCGAAGCCCCGAGACCTTAGTTCAGGTCAGGAGTAGGAATCCTGGCTCAAGATCCTGACTGAGATCCCCTGCCTGTCCTTCCCGCCTGTCCTCACCCAGATCCACCTGCTTCTGGCTCCCCTCTGGTGCTGGGTGTACTCAGGTCGGTTGCCACCTATGCTCTTACCAAAAATGCCTTTCCGCTTTGCTGGGACACTGCTGACCCACCCTGCAAGCCTCAGCTCAGCCCACCCCTCCTCTGGGCTGCCATTGCCCCCACACCCCCATCCATGTCAGCTCTTAACACTGTCTCCTATTCATTTTTATACCACTTTGTCCAACTCAATGCCCGCCATATAGCAGGTGCTCACAAATGTGTCACTGAATGAATGAATGAGCAAGTGAATTGATCCTTGCTTGACCACTGTTCTCTATCATCCTCTTGGACAAAGTCAATTTACACCTGAGCTTCAGCTTCTCCATCTTTACATTATCCCTCAACTTCACCCACCTCCAGACTGTAAAGCACAGTATACACTCCTGAAAGCCACCACCACGAAGGGTGCTGGGCATGGCTGTAGTCATGTACAGAACTGAGAGCTGGCCTCTAGGGACAGCAACCTCTGGTCAGTGTAGGAGGGAAGGACAGAAACTCATGTTTCTGAGAGGCAGTAGCAGGAACAGCAGAGTCTCTGGAGTCAGACAGTCCTGGGTTCTACTATTCCAACCCTCCCTGTGTGACTTTGAGTCAATGCTAAATGTCTCTGTTTTCCCATCCTTAAGATGGGGTCCGTGATAACCAACACTAGAGTGGTTGGATGGATTAAATGAAATCATGTTCCCCTAAAATCTAACCCCCATGTGGTAAGTGTTAGTAATTAAAAGTCTCCCCCCAACACAGACACATACCCCGCCACCCTCCACTGTCCAAGGAGCAGAGGGTTGGAGCTTGCCCATGGGCCATGGGGTCCCTGGCCCGCCCTGTCACCCCACACATATCCCCCAGGATCGCCTCCCATGATTTTGGTTCTCCGTAAGTGCCCTTCTGCAAGGAAGGGAAGGGCCGGGTGACAGGGACCCATGGCCGCAGTAAAAGTTTTATTTTTTTTTTTCTATGAAATCCAACCTCATTTAATCCAGGACTAGCAGGCCTCAGAAGTGGAGCCCCAGGGTCCCTTGCCAACTCCCCTCCAGGCTCAGAAGTTAGGCGAGCCAGACCCACCCTGTCTCCCCTGCCCGCAGTCTAGCTCACCGCCTTCTCGCAGGGCACCCCAGCCCGTGATCCAGCAGTGCAGGCCCGGCTCGAAGAAGTGGGAGCGGGCAGGCAGGCAGACGGGATGCACAGCGGCCGAGCGCACTACGGGGTGGTCGAGCTGCAGCAGGGCCACGTCGTAGTCGTGGCTGTCCTCCTCGTGGTACGGGTGCAGGAGCAGACGGCTCACCTTGAAGGACACCTCGCCCGGCCAGCGTGAGCTCTGCCACACTTTGCCCAGGAACACGGTCCACAGCGCCGGGGATGCCATGCTGGGGGCGGGAGGGGGACTCGCTCAGTGGCCGCCTCCCCCATCCCATCCCAGATCCCTCTGATAGCCAGCATCCCCACCTGGGACCTGGTCCCCCACACCCATCCCCACCCTGCTCTGGGAGACCGTGCAGCTGGCAGGGTGGTGCTGAGTGCTGGCCCTGGAGTCTGACTTCAGCCCCAGCTTCATCCCTTCCTAGAGGTGTGTGTACCTCTCTAGGCCTCAGTCTCCCCATCTGTGAAGTGGGAATAGCATCTTCTGCTCATATGTTCCTGGGGGAATTCAGTAAGACTGTGAATGTAAAAAAAAATCAGCACAGTGCCAGGCACTGGCAGACGTTTTCTGCGTGCTTTATAGATGGAGCAACTGGGAAACACCTGGAAATTGCGGGTCCTCAGGAGGAGTGGGTGGGAGTTGAGTGTGAAAGAGTCGGCAGAGACTGGGTGTGCAGACACCTGCAGGCCAGGTCAGCATCCAGGTCTTTCTCTGCCTTGTGGACAGTGGGGAGCCAGGGATGGAGTCAAAGAACCTGGGTAGTCAGACCGCACCCAGAAGGGCACCTGGGCGCCCAGGCATAGGATGCAGAAGGGAGCTGGACTCTGGGCTGCTGCAGTGACCCAGGGGTGATGCTGGCAGCATCGATGTGCAGTGGCTGAAGATGCATTCAGACCACTGAGAGGGCTTGCTGCCTGGCTGAGTGGGGGGGAGACGGAAGGGTGCCCGGGTGGCTCCAGGCCTTTGGCTTGGACTGAGGACAGAGGAGGTGTGGGGAGAGAGTCCAGGGCTGGCTGTGCTGGGGGCGGGGGGGGGGCTCTGGAGCACCGGGCATCAGGCTGCAGGTGGAGAGCTGTGGGAGCTGTCAGCCCACCACGGAGATGGGGGGATGTCTGTGGGTGGGCTGAGATGGCCCTTCTTGTGGGCTTCTCTGCACCTCTCCCTCCCCGGAGTGGGGGACAGGCACGTCTGGAGGAGGGTGTCACGACCTCTGGCCAGGGCAGGAATTCTGTTCTCAGCTCTACCCCAGTGTCTAGCAGAGGCCCTGGCACAGAGGAGAAGCACAGCAAATATCGCTGAATGGAGGAAGGAGTAAATGAATGGCTCACCGGCCCAGCTGAAAGCAAGACACCGGAAGCGGAGCACAGCAAGGATGAGCAACCTTTCCCAGGGCACAGAGTGTGTTCGTGGTAGAGTCAGGGCTGGACCCGAGTGTCGGGACAGCAAGTCTGAGGGGCTTCCCACCACCCTCCCCTCTGTCTGCTGAGATCTCAGGCACGCTGCCCCCGCCCCCCTCGCCACCACCTTCCCTACCCACCTCTCGTGGCCTCTGTCCCCAGGCTCACCTCTCCTCCTGGAAGCAGTGGGCAGCGGTGATCACCCAGCGGTCCGCAATGAGGGTCCCCCCACAGATGTGTCGGCCTCGAACCTGGAGGCTGGCCTGCCACGGCCACTCACCCTCTGAGGACACGGCCCCGCCCACGATGCGGCCCGAGGGGCCCTGAAGGCCACAGTCTGGGGGCAGGGGCAGGGGTGGACGGAGGGGCAGGGGCAGGAGGGATCCAGTGAGAAACAGAGAGAGAGCCAGAAGGGGAGGCATGGAAGAGGAGAGAGGAAAGACACAGAGGGGCCCAGGGGAAGAGAATGAGGGAGCGAGCGAGAGAGAGAGAGAGAGAGAGAGAAAGAGAGAGAGACAGAGGTGGGCATGAGGGGGCAGAGGCAGGGTAAAAAGAGACAGATGGACAGACGGTGAGCTCTCCCTCCAGGCCCCAGGGTGGGCACCTCCCTCCCTCCCATGCTCGTGGGCCCAGCAGATGGAGGGTGTCCTGCCCACCCCAGCCTGTCGGAGCGCCCAGGGCTCACCGCAGAACAGCTCGTCCGAGCCGTCCCTGCAGTCGGGGTGCCCGTCACACTCTGGGTTGGGCTTCTTCACACAGCTGCGGTCCTCACACTGAAAGGTGAAGGTCCCACAAGGCACCCCTAGGATTGGGGGGACAGGGTACAGAGAGTGGGTCCCTGAGCCTGAAGGAGCCTCCAAAACAAAGCCCAGGGAAGATGGAGCCTGAAAGAGGCCAGGAGATGACTGGGGAGGGGTCCCTTGATCACATTAAAGGGTTCCCTGAGGCTCCTTTAGGGTTCCCTAGAGGCAGGACATATCCCTCACTCCCTCGCTCCCTCAGACTGTTTTTTGAGAGAAGGTGATGTCTCCCCTCTCAAACCTGGGCTCCTGGTACCTGAAGCCAGAACTGTGCCTCCACCTTGAGATGAGCAAGGCTCCCAAGAGCAAGGCTATGCCCCTCCCATCACACTACCTTGGCCTGGCAGCCCCCCAGGCCCCGACCCACCTAGACACCCACCTGCTCCTCACTACCTTCATTGTGAAGAGCTTTCTGCCCCACCAGCCAGTCTTCACCTGGTCTCCTTTCCTCCTCTATTTATTTCTCTTCAAGGCCTAGTTCGAAGCCCACCTTCTCTGGTTTTCTCAGCCTCATCTCCTCACCCTCCAGTCTTCATGTACTACTGGACATGATGTTCAGAGGCTTTGGCCCAGAGAGAGTAACCCATATTTTTTTAAATTTTAAATCAGATAATCCCCAGAGGACAGGGACCACTTCTCTGGTGCCTTTTATTTCAATTTCCTTACTCTGCCTTGCATATCACTGGGTAGTCTGCAAGTGAAGGTTGGCTGGTCTGAGGGATGGATGGGTGGGTGGATGGATGGATGGATAAAACAATAGAGACTCAGACAAGATATTGGGCAGACCAACAAATGTGTGGTTTGATAGTCTGATAAGAAGACTGACATGCAGCTATTTAGATGGATAAATGAGTGGATGTAAGTACCAATGGACAAACAAGTAGTTAGATCCCTCGATGGATGCATGCACATGTGCATTCATGGATGCATGGATGGAGGATGGAACAACGGACATACAGACAGGAAATTGGGTAAACAAATAAAACCAATAAATGAGTAGATTGATGGCTTAGTGGACAGGGAGATAGGTGGTTGGACAGGCTGATGGATGAATCAGTGAGTGGATGTATGAATCAATGGACAGACAAATGGTTGCAGAGACCAGAAGATGGAAGGACAGATGAATGGATGGACAGATGGATGGAAGAATGGGTGGATGGGTAGATGGATGGATGAATAGAGGGATGGATGGACAGATGGATGGATGGACAGATGGATGGATAGACAGATGGACATGTAGGCAAACTTATAGATGGGCTGGTAAGTATTTGGACAAGAGGGCAGAAACCTTTGTGGAAGAAGCACGGAGAAGGGCCAGGTTGTCTGGCCGAGCCCATTCTTTGGTTTCCCTCTAGATACCTAGTCATACTCTGCCCTACCTTCCTGGCATTGCTCTTCGTCACTCCCATTGAGACAGTCAGGCTGCCGGTCACAGACCCTGGACAGGGGAATGCACGTGCTGTCCTCTTGGCACTGGAATGTGGCTCTGCAAACTGTGAGGACACAGAGGCGGGACAATTGGGAGGAAGCCAGAGGCACCAGGCTGGGACTCTGCATCGCCTGGAGACCATGTATGGTATCGAAAGTTATGATCACAAATCTCTTTCTCAGCTACTTTACCCCTGAGTCTCACAGCAACTCAGTGAGATATTCCATTTCACTGGTGGAAAAATGGAAACGAAGTGACTTGTCTGAAGTCACCTGGCTGAGCGAGAACTTGAAGCCAGATGTTCCGGTTCCAAATACGAGGTGCCCTCCCCAGCATGAAGGCAGGATCAGTCAGAGGCAGGCACATCCCCCTTGCCTCCTACTTCCCTCCCCACATGGATAAGACTTTGATGGGATGCAGGTTGCTGTGATGGTGACTCTGGGGGCCAGAAGCCAGGATTCAGAGGCAGAGTTATTAGTCCAGGAGAATCCTGGCTTGCGGACCGTCAGAAGCCCCTTCTGATTCCCTTCTGCCAGGGTTGGCTGGCGGTGAGCACAGCCCCAGGAAGAGTCAGCAGCTCCAGTCTGAACCCCTGCAGTGGAGGGTCCTGCTCAAAAGAGGCAGATACAGGGTCCTCTCTTTGGCCACCCTGGGCCTGCCCAACCCTGCTTAACAGCCTTCTTTCTCTTGGTCCTGTCCTCCCTCCTCTGCTCTGTTCCTTCTCGGACGGCTGCCTGGGCAGAAGGCTGAGGGTGATAGCCTGGTGGTGAGAAGCCATGAGCTGGGAAGCAGCATAATCGGGTCCCCATTTGTCTCTGCGACTGCCCCACGGGGCGGCCCTGGAGGGGACACTTGCCCATCCTGTGCATCCACCCTGCCATCTCAACACAGCGAGGGAGTTTCCTGGATGCTGATAATGGGAGCTGCCCATTGGGAGATCTCCAAACGATAGGCTCAGCCCAGCAGCACGGAGGTGGGGAGGGAGGAGGGACGGGGTGGGCGGGCTGCTCACCGCAGTTTCTCTCATCCAGGCCGTTGGGGCAGTCCTTGACCCCGTCGCAGGCGGGCACACACAGTCCATTCACGGAGCAGAGAAACTCTCCAGGGCAGGCTGGATGGAGAGAGCACCATCGGGACACACATCATTAGGAAAACACGTGCAGACACACCATTCCTGTGTGCTCACATGTGTACCCATGTGCCTGTGCACACGGTCCATGCAGACATACATGTCTGGGCTCAGGCACACAGCACACGTTTGGGTATGTATGAGTGTGTATACCTCGTAAACACCTGTGAGTGCTTTGCACATGTGGGCACACGCAAAGCTGCCTATGTTCATGCACATGTGGGGGCACATGAGTGAACACACACACACACACAACACTCCTTTAGACCAGCCTCTCGGTGCTTCCAGAGAGGGCTAAGAAGCAGGGAGGAGCTGCAGGGGCTGTGGGGTCCCCCCCCACCCCCCGACCTGCCCACACTCACGGTCTGTCTGGTTGTACAAGCTGTAGAACACTTGCACGCCGGGCCCAGTGAGGGAGATCTGGGACGTGAAGTTGATGGTGATGCCGGCGCTGGCCACCACGGGGATCCTCTCAGCGTAGGGCTGCAGGGTGCGCAGGCCACACAGCCTGCGGGGGGACCAAAGACGGACTGAGGGCTACACGGGCTGGTCCAAGCAACGGGACAGCCTGGGTCCCGGCGCACAGACAGAGCCAGGACAGGGCAGCTGGGGAAGAACGGGAAGCTGCACCCCGGCCCCACCCCCACCTCCTCTGTCTTGGTTTCTCCCCTGGGTGACCGCTCACCCCCAGGGTCATCTAGAAAGCAGCCTGGCAGTGCCACTGCCCTGCTCAGAAGCCTTCGATGCCTCCCCATTGCTGGCAGGATAAAACTTATCGTCTGGATTCTAGTCCCAGTCAGAATCCTAAAATGGGTCTAGGGGACTAGAATGGGTCTAGTCTAGTCCCAACCTAGGAGCCTTGAGATTCTAGCAGGTCAGAGTCCTTCTCTGGACCTCACTTTCCTTGCTTGTAAAACAAGGGAAATTCGCCTCTCTCTTGACCTGACAAAAGGCTCCAATGTGTCAGTGGAAGGAATATTCCTTGACTGGTCTACTCTCCATAGGCAAGAAGGGATGTTCCTACTGTACTCAGAGTGGGGCAAGAAGACAGCCGTGTTCTCCATTCAAGCCCGCGCCTCCCACTAGGTCTCCACAGCCCCGGGGGCTTCCCTGTGGCTCTCTGGACATGAGTGGGCACCAGTGCTGCTCCAGGACCAACAGGTGATGGGCAGTGCCTTCTCAAGCATGGCCACACCCAGGTGGGACCATCCCCCAACCATGGGAGCACATTCATATCCCTGCTGGTGCCCTCCCCTGCCCCCACGGATGATGCTTTTGTTCCCACAGAGCAGGTGGGAGACCTCCATGGAAAGGTGGAGTCCCACCCCTTGGGGAGCAGGTAGGAATCCTTCCAACTCCAGGGCAGAGGGCACAGGGGGCTCTTTCCACACAACACTGGTCGCAGCTCTTGCTGGGGCCCACACTTGCTCTGTGGACATGCCTTCACAGAAGGTGCAGCCACGCCCCCAGAGTGGCAGGACCCGCTGCAGAGAGCAACCCGGGGTACCCTGCCTTCCCAGGAGGGACACCCTCACGGAACAGATGGGTCAGCCCCATCAGATCATAGGAATGCCCACCCCCATTGGGAATGCCTTTACAGATGAAAGAAACACCCAGAATATGGGTGGAAAAGTCTGCGGGGAGAGGTGAAAACGCCCCTAGCAGAGAAGGTAGGAGGAAGTCAGGAGAGCAAATGAGAGTGCCCCAAAGCATGATGGGAACATCTCACAGCAGATGCAGCAGCCCACACTGCAGGTCCCCTAATTGCCAGGGGCCAGAGGCTTCCTCATAGCTCCTAGAACATGGCAAGCACTTACTGGTTCAGTAATAGTTGGAGGCCTCACTGCATGGGGATTTTGAGGTTGCAGCAGCTCCACCCTGTAAACAGGGATTGTTCTCATCCTGTTTTCCAGATGAGGCTCAGCGAGGGAAGTGCCACGATAGGCAAGAATGCAGCTTTCTTAGGACCCAGAAGGCCCCACCTGGCCTGCTCTACGGGGAGGTGGGCACCTTGACCCTCACGCCACATGAGCTCCAGAGGCTGAGCCCTCATGTCCCCTGTGGCCCCCCTCAGACCTGGCCATACTGTCTGGCTGGGGGAACCATATTCTTGCCCCTATGCCAATGTACAGTTCTCAAAATGTGGTCTGGGGACCCTTGGAGGTTCAGAGAGAAAAATATTTTTATAATAATTCTCAAGTACGATTTGCCTTTTTCACTCTCATTCTCCCACAAGGATAAAGTAGAATTTTCCAGAGACTATGTAAGGATGTGCGTGTGTGTTCAGTCACTCAGTTGTGTCCAACTCTCTGTGACCCCACGGACTGAAGCCTGCCAGGCTCCTCCACTCATGGGATTCTCCAGGCAAGAATACTGGAGTGGGTAGCCATTCCCTTCTCCAAGGGATCTTCCTGACCCAGAGATCACACCTGGGTTTCCTTCATTGCAGGCAGATTCCTTACTGTCTGAGACCCTAGGGAAGCCCCCATGTAAGAATAGAGTAGAATTTTCCAGAGACTATGTGATATGTGATACAGTAACCCACTGAACGAAGAAGCCGGTGTGGGGATTCAGTCCTGATCTATTAATCCAATTAATAAAGAAAGTTGCAAAAACATAAAATGAGGATATTTTTCTTCACCAAATGTTTTTAGTTTTGGAAAATATAATTCGTTTTATGTTAAAATGTAATGGGTTTCTTATTTTAAATGATAAATATGTTTAAATGTTTTAAGTTTTCATCTCTACTACTGTACATATAGATTACAAATATAGTTTTTATATGAGGCATATAACTCTCTGGGTTGCTCAATAATTTTTAAAACAGTGTAGAAGGTTGTGAGATGGAAACTTTTGAGAACCAGGGCAGCACAGCCCAGGGGGACCAGAGAGGGATGAGGTGCCACCAGGGGGCGTCCTAAGCAAACCCGGTCCTTATCTTTTCAAAGCCAAGGTAACAAGGCGCGGATGGTCTATTAGTTCTTAAAGTATTTTAGTAAAAGTTATCAAGGATTGCTATCCCCAGAAACTTGTCCTGGGGAGTGGACAGGGAATCTGGGGGTTGGGAAATACTGAGCAGGGGGAAATGAGAAATCAGGGGCATCCTGAACATACTTAAGGTTCAGGGGCCTGGGGCATTGTCCCCACATACTCACCGTGGACAGGGATGGAACCAAACCTGGGTTGGAGGGGAGGGGAACCTTATGGTTACAAGAATTGGAGGGCTGCGTGGTCGCCGTGGCCAGAGGCTCTAAGAACATTTTGGGGCAAGGCTCTTCGTTAGCAGACGCGAACGAAAGAATTCAAGGCAGAGGCTGAAATCTAGCGACGCAGGTTAAATTACTCAATCGAAAGAGGATCTATTTAGCCTATGCAGTGTTAAAAACATTTTAAAAACTGCATGTGCCAGCTAATTTCACATAACAATCTAGATTCTTGCTTCTGAAAAATACACCCCAGAAACACTGTCTGGAAGTAATCAGAGGCTGCCCGAGTTAGTCAGGGCATGTATAGTCCAGCTAAGGAGGCTCCTCCCTCCCTTGCTCCCTCTCCCCAACGCAGCCCGGCTTATGGAACTACACACTGGCTTGGCCTCTTCGCACATCTTTGTTTCTGGTTCTTACTGCAGTGCCTTCTGGGAGAAGGTTTTTGTTTTTTTTTTTTTTATTATTATATGAATACTTTAATGCAAAATGCTTAACACTTAAAATTAGCAAAGCTTCATCCCCTGACTCTCCAGTCCCTCCTCATCTATCAAATGGGGCCCCCACCCCCATACACCCTCTCCAAGGAGTGCCAAAAGTCTGAAGACTGTGAAGCCCACCTCTCCTCTCAGCTACAAAGTGCTCGGGGTCTGAAGGCACCATTTTTTGCACTCATGCCTGCCTTGCTTTCTGCCTTCTCTGAATGTGGGGAATTTTGCTTCTTGCCTCACATAGACAGCAAGCAGGGATCTGGTCAACCTTGCATATCAGCATCTCTAGCTGAATTCAGGGAGTTCAAGAAAGATTGGATGGTGGATGGAGAGAAGGGTGGGTAGATGGAAAGAAGGAAGGGTGGGTTGGTGTATTGATGGATGGATGAATGGATGGAAAGAAGGAAGGATTGATGGATAGATGAAGGACTGAAGGTGGGTGAATGGATAGATGGATGGATATACACACACAGATATTCCCTTCCCTGAAGACAGGCTAAATGGGAAAGAGAGTCAGAGAAGGCGAGCACTGGAAAGGGGAGGTCAGCAGTGTCTCACGTGGCCAGAGCACTGGACCTGGAGCTGCAGAGCTGAGGCTGAGGCTGGGCTTTGCCACGTGACCCAGCTGTGTGACCTTGGGCATCTCGCTCAACCTCAGCAAGCTTCTGTTTTCATGTCTGTAGTAAGACGGGGTGGTAGCTCCCCATAGGATGTTTTATGGCATGAATGAGAAGGGATTTCTTTGAAAACTAGCTGCTGACGTCATCCGGCTGTGAGCTCACAGAGAACAGTAGCTCCTCCTTCCATATTGCCAGCCCTCAGCAGTGCCCAGGGAGCCTCTGGGGCCACACAGAAGCTCTGGAGACCAGAAGGGCTACCCCATAGCCAAGCCCAGCCTGAGGGGCTCCAGCAGGCTTAAGGAGCCAGTGACTCTGCCCGTCACCATTGGCGAAGTGGAAATGGTTGGGCAGATCACAAGAAAAGTGACATCACAGGAGAGGAAGCTGGCAGGAGGCAGGTTCCCGGAAAGGGGGAAGCCTGTGCCGTATTGACACCCCGTCAGAGTGGGTTCTGTGAAACTCAGCTGCTGCTGGCCGGATGTCACGAGGTCAGCTCCCTCCCCCGCCTCCTGGCCACTCAAAGGGCATGAGGTCTTGTTGGCCAGAGAGAAGCTGCGGAGGAAAGAGGGAGGTGGGGGGAAGGCAGAAAGGGCTTAGAGGAGGCAGGTGACATGCCCAAGGATGCCTCGCCAATGGAGGGAGCCCGGCCAGCCTCTCCTTATCACTATGCTGGCACTGAGGGGTGAGACCCCCCCTCTCCCCCAACCTATCCTCTGTCGCCTTGTCAATAGCCATTCTGTGCGTCCCCCTCCTTATAAATCCTGTGCCTGGAAATCTACACCGTTCCCCAGACCTCTCGTGTCTCTACCACCCACACAAGCAGATTTTCCAACAAATGCTTATTCAAAGAATTTCCCAGCAACTACATGGGCTGATGGTTATCAAAAAAGATCAGAACTAGAGGAAATGGTTTGCCCAGTGCTTGCAATCTGGAGGTACACCTCTGCATCCCCTTTCGTACTCAGACATGGGCAGGAGCCTCAGGGCAGGGGGCCACGAGTCTCTCCCAGGGACCCTGACCCTTACAAAGGTCTGCGAAGACAGAGATGGGACTTCCCAGGTGGCTCTCAGATGTGGTGAGAGACAGCAGTGGTCAGTCCCCTTAGCAGGGTGCCTTGGCCATGGGAGGGAAGAGCTGACACGGCTGCCCCAAGGCTCTGAGGGAAGACCGCACAAGTGTGAGTGCGCATGCTTTCACAGACACACGCTCACAGGCCCGCATGCCCTCGTGCATGCTCTGTATCTCACCACTCAACTCTGGTTTCTCTAGTTATGAGCTGGGTGATTTTGTGGGAACGCTTTTTGCCTCTCTGTGCCTCGGCCCCTCATAGGTCTATGAAGGCATTGCGGGGCCAGCTCCCTCACCAGGTTGCTGAGGATGAAAGAAATGGCACCTGAGCGCAGGGCCTCCCTGGCGCAGAGTCAGAAACCAGTTCTGAACACGTGGTTGGTGCCTTCCTGAACTGGACTTTATCTCAGCCTTAAGGAGCCAGCAACCTCTACCCATCATTTCAGTTACTCTTCCCTGGATGGGAGGTCTGCTTCATGCCCATTTTTTAGATGGTTTACTTGAGGCTGAAAAAGGTGAGTCCTTGCCAAACAGAAGGAGAGGAACCAGGACTTGAACCCTGCTTTCTTGTTTCAATAGCGATACTCTTTCTACCTCTCCAGCCCAACTTGAAATGACATTTCATTAGGAACTAATAAACACAACTTACTGGGAGACATCTTTCTGATGGTAAATAATAAAAAGTTAGGGCCTTGGGCTGGCCTAACCACCTTGTTTTATAGATAAGGAATGGGATGTACCCAGAGTTACATGCAAAAACAGGTGGACAGGCTTCCCTGAGCACATCTTTATCACCCCAGTCTCCCCTCTGTCGCTCCTCGTCAATGGCCAAGGTGGAAGAGGCTTCAGAAGAGAAAGGGAGCACCTGGTGGGAGCACCAGGCCCTGTGGGGCTTCATCCTCCTCACCCCACCCGCCACCCAGCTACACCCGGGTCCCTTGCCACTACTTCAAGACAAAGAGACAAGGACAAGAGGCCAGGGACTTCCCTGGTGGTCCAGTGGTTAGGAACCTGGGTTTGATGTGGGTTTGATCCCTGATCAAGGAACTGAGATCCCACGTGCCACAACTAGAGAAAGTCACAATGAAGACCCAGCGCAGCCAAAAAATAATAAATAAATAAGTAACAATAAAAGGGCAAGTCCTTAGTCCGCATTTGGCCTCAGTTTTCCCACCTGTACAATGGGTAAAATAGGCTTCAACAGCCAGCCCAGCTTACTTTTCTGTAGTTTAATGGTGCTATGAGACACTAGGGAGGGTGAGACTCCTCCAATTTTGGTAGATTCTGTCACAGTGCCTGAAATTTCACCACTGCAGCATCATTCCTTTTGATGAAGACTCTCCCCATCTGTGATCCACCCTTGAAACCCAAGGGCAACTCATGTAGTCCTACCACCTAATGCCCCCACCTCTGCCCAACCCTCTTGGCTGCGTCAGGGAGGCAGGAAGGAGGACCTCCAGGGGAGCACGGTGTGGACCACTGTATGTCCCGCTGTTCCCATGGTGTGCATGGGAGAGGGACCCTGACTCTGGACCCATCTGGGTACCACTTAATCCCACGGAGCCTTGATTTCCTTCTCTGGGAAATGGAATGATGATACTGCTGACATCACAGCCTGTCAGGCCAGTGAACTGATGCCCTGTGCTGAACAACAAGCAGGTGGAATGGGGCACCTGATGCTGGGGTCCACCTCCCGCCCATATAATAGCCTTGAGGGTGGGAGGTACGTGAAGGAGCATCAGACCCAGGGCCCTTCTGTCTTCCGAGCTCCTCTTGAGATATCAGATTCACCTCTAGGATTGAGAAGGCAACAGGAAAAGATGTTAACCTCATTCGGAGAATGATGAATCAAGGACCACTCTCAAGGTCACTCTGGGGGCTCCTGATGCTGGGTGGGGGGTGAGCCCAGTCATCCTCAATCTGGGTGGCCCCAAGCCGTTGGGGAGGGGCCCTGAGGGAACTCCATGAAGGATCAAGGCAGTCATGCCCAGAAAGGCCACCCACATGCTGGGACCTATGGGACAAGATGCCTTCTGCTCTCCAAAAAGCACAGGGCCAGAGTCACACCACTTGACATCACCCCCAAATAGCACAGGCTCAAACTCACATCCTCGGCATGGCTTCTTTTCCCTTTTAATCACAAAAACCCCTGATAGTTCCCCAAACCCCTGGAAAGGATGGTGACAAGTCAATGAGTGTAGTCAATCTCTGACTCCCTTTGTCTGGCTGATGCTTTTCAATAGGATCAACCAATAAGCAAAACCCAAGTGTGGGTGAACATGAACACTAACCCAGAATCTAAGAGTTCCAGAGTCCCAGAACTTTCCAATTTTAATGTATTGGAATCTTTGATGTCGAAAATCCGTGAAACTAAGAGATCAGGAACCTTGCACATTAGAATCCCAGCCTCTCATAGACCCCTAGGATCTCAGGGTTGGAAGGAAGAGCAAAGGCTCAACCTGCGATGAGATGTAGAATCTTCTCTTGGGCATTCTTGGACCCCAAGTGGGGAGGGGGCTCCCCAGTTCTGCGAGGCTACTTTGAGATCCCTTCTCTCTCCCCAAGCCTCTGCCCCACCCCTGCAACAATGGTGCCATGGCAGGGTGTTCTTCTGCCCTCCGTGCCCCCTGCTCCCCTCCCGCCTCACCCCCCTCCTTGTTATGACCTGTGCCTGAGCCATCCTCTCCCACTATGGGATGCTCCCACACAGTATTTAGACACAGAGCCCCTCCCGTTGTACACATCCCCTCCCTGAATGCCCCAGTTCTCTGTCTCTCTCCAGACCAGGGGAAGCTCATCAGCAATGTCTCCATTTCCCACCTCCCCACACACCATACTCCTTTGCGACTGCCAGGACCACCTGTGGCCCTCAGGGGGCCAGCCCCCCCTCATCCTACTGATTAAACTGCATTCACGCTGACCAGAGGATGGCCTGGCTCTGCTGTGTCCTGCCCACCTCTCCAAAAGACTCAATGCTTCCTCAGGAACTCTGTCACCAGGGGGCCAAGGGTAGGACAGAGAGCAGGACCGGCATCCCACGAGGGATGCGGGTGACTCAGGGTGGCCTTGGGGAGTTGTCAGGTTAGCAGAAGTCACGTGGACTCTGGCTAAGCAGTGTTGAGGCCCAGAAGCTGCTTTACTTTGACCAACAATGGGGGGCAGGATAAGAGATGGCAACTGGGATGGATTTAGGAAAGGTGCCCTAGCACCGCTGAATCCTATGACTCTGCATCATCTCATTTAAGGATTCTGGGTGCCAGGCGGTGGGGTGACAGTACCTACAGAAATGAAACCATTTCACTCTAACTAGGATCAACATCCAAGGTGACTGATGACAAATGTGTGTCTGAGAACTCTGAGTGGCAGGAGGTGAGGCTGGGGCTGGAGGTGGACAGGGACTGGGTCAAGGGTAAGGCAACAGGCCTGACCAACTCCACCTCTGCCCTCTTCCCGTGATGCCCCTCTGAGATTCCACACTTGAGCTCCCAAGGGAGGCTACCTGCAGAGAAAGGGAGGGGGTTCAAGGGGCAGGTACCTTCTGTTTTGGATGGTCCACTGGCCCTGGGTGCATGGCATGTCATATTTCTGCCTCCGCAATGCGTAGGCATCAAACCAGAGGGCCAAGCCGTAGTCCAGAGAGGGCACCTAGGACAGAGTTGCTGGTCACTAGGTGGCCCGTGGGCTGTGGCCGGGCCGATGGCCCCATCTCCCAGGATCACAAAGCAGGAAGGAGGCCTGCCAACATAGAGTGCTGGCTGGGGCTGAGGTCTGTCAGTCACTCAACAATCAAGTGTCGCCATGGCCAAGGGAGCCATCCCACCCACCCCAGAGGACTAGTACCCAGGGGGCAGCCTGGGTCAGAGGCAGGACAGTGCTCCCCTCCCACTGGGGTCCCCAGAGGTCTATAGGCTGTGGGCTCACCGTCAGGTGCCAGGAGCAGTGGGTGCTGGGTGAGTAGTAGCTGGGGAAGTACGGTGTGCTGAGGACGCCCTGCGGCTCCAGCCGGCCCTCCAGGGTCAGGTTCACCTCGCAGGCTGGGTCCAGAGAGCAGAAGTTACAGAGGGGTCCTCAGCCCCGCCCCACTGCACCTGCCAGCAGGTGGGGGGCAGCGGAAACCCCACCACCCTGCCTGCCACTGAACAGTACAGCTTAAAGACTGAGTGTGAATGCGTGAGCTTGGGCCTCAGTTTCCCCCTCTGTAAAATGGGGACAATAAAAGTACATACTTCATAGGGTAGTTGAGCAGATTACACAGACATGGCAGGCAGTAAGTGCTCAATAAATGTTCGCTGCTGACATCAGCTGTGCAGCCTTTGACCGTTTACTGGACGTGCTCACTGCTGTGCCAGCCTCACGGTTACAGGGACTGGGGAGAAAGAAACATTCCCCTTTTCAAAGATGATGAGGTTCAGAGAAGAGGGGCAATTTGGGTGAAGTCACACAGTTAGCGGGCGAGGGATGGGGAGCAGCTGTGTCCCCACCTCCCATGGAGCCAAGGTCCCTAAAGCCCTCCTTTCCCTCCCCATTGAGCTGTATCAGAGACGCCCATGAGAATGGGCCAACTCTGGCACTTCTTCAACCTCAGGGACTCCAAAAGGGTCACCTGTGGATTGGGTGACCAACAGGAGACCAAGGGGGTGGAACCAGGGGAGGGAAGGGGAAGTGGGTGAGGAGATTGAGACTGACGGCAGAGGAAGGGAAAGGGGGCAGGCTGTGTGTCCTCGGTGTAACCCTCCCTCCACGGAGCCCGGGAAAGTTCAAGTTTTGCTTTGTCTGCCTAGAGGCGGCTGATCGATGATAACTGAGGGTGATGATGAGACTCTCATCGGCAGGTGTGAAGGGTGGGGCCTGCTCTTCCTGAGAATGCGGGTGGTGGAGGGGGATTCGGAAGCAGGAGAAAGTGGGGAAGGCTCAGAGGGACAGCCCAGGCACCCTTTCCCATGAATCCGCTGAAAACCCTTCCCCCGCCATCTCCAGGGACAAATGCACTGACCTTTAGTGTGAGAGGGTCATCTGGGGGACCCCACTCTCCACGCTCAGAGGGAGGAGGGTAGGGGAGGAGACCGGGAGAGGAGACAGCCAAGACGAGGGAGAGAAGAGAGAGGAGGTAGGACAGACACAGGTTGTCTGCAAGAGGGCAGGAGAGAGGATGAGCTGAGGAGGAGGGAGAAAGGATGGGGGACAGGGGAGGGGGTGATGGAGCAGTTGGGGGAAATGGAGCCAGAACAGAGAGAGATAAAGGGGCTCAGAGGGGTGGGTGTGAGTTTACAGAGCAGAGATGCTTCCAGAACCTTCCCTCCCCATCACCAACCAGAGCAAAGAAGGGGAAGGCAAGCCCAAGGAGCACCCCGACTCCTGCCGCTGAGCCCCTCTCCTCCCCAAAGGACTCCTGAGCCCTCACCCTGGAAGGTCACAGGCTGCACGGAGAGCACGAAGGGGTCGTAGTAGCTGTGAAGGCCCTTCTTCCAGACCACTGCCATGATGGCGCCTGATGCTAGGACCTCCACCACGGGCTCCTGGCGACTGCAGCCATAGACCCTGGTGGGACAGAGAGAGGCGACGAGGAGGGGCGGGGCCTGGGAAGGACATCCAGGAGGGCTGTGGGCTGCCCAGAGGAACAGATGAGGAGGGACTGGGAGCCTGTACATCTGAGTCTACGGCCAGGCTGCTGTGTGTCCTCAGGCAGGTGTCTGACCCTCTCTGGCCAGGGGGCTGACCAGAGGCCCTATAAGGGTCAGGCCAGCTCCTCAGGGGAGAGATGACAAGGGGTTTCCCAGACTTCTGGAGCTTACAATTCCACTGTGACTGCCGACTCCTGTCCCACAGCACCCCTCCAGCCCCCTCAGAATCCCCGTGACCCCTGAGTGCCCAGACTATGCCCTGCAAGACCAGACTGGCACCTATGGGGGCCATGCCCTCTGGATGACCATACCTAACTCCTGGCTCTCCTGGCTAGAACAGAGAGAAGACAAGTGTACAGTCTGGTGGTCCCCTGGGTACCCCAGGACTCTACCCAGAGCTTGGCTTGGGGGAGGCACAGGAGAAATAACCATATCTTAGAATTCTAGACTCAGAGGAATGTCAACCATGATAAAGTTCTTCAGGGATTGTCAAGGTTAACTGCTTGGTTACCAGGTGGGGAAACTGAGGCTCATGAAGCTGCCAAGGCCCCACTCTGGGTCCACAGCACAGACGGACCCATGCTGGGCACTGCCTGTGATAGCGGCTGGCACTCCCTCTATCTGTTACCCCGTTCAACCCATTTCAGGGTAGGATGCTCCCGGCTTCCCCCTCCCTCACTCTTGGCCAACCTCTGCCAAACTTCCTCTTGACTCAGAATTCTCTGGAGCCGTGCTCATCAGTAGACCAATTCCTAGGAAGCTAGTAACCCTGCCCCCCCTGGAGGGGGTGCGCCGGCATCCAGCAGGGAGGTACTACCTACCCGCCCTGTGCCAGCTCTGAACTTGACCGGTGTGAGTGGATGGCAATGGGGGGACTGCGGGCACCCAGGCAAATGCAGGAAACCTAAGCACAGCCTCAGAAACACCATCCACACCAGCCCTGGGAACCCTGCAACTGGCGAGGGAAGAGTGAGCAATCCCAGAAATTTCCCCAGGAGAGTCTTGGTGCCCCAGGGTCCTGGAAGGGTCCTTTCCCCTGGCCTCAGCTTGCCCAGGAGGTGCTCACCCCTCCCTGATCCTCCTGCTTTGGCCATCGTCAGTTTGTTCTCACTGCTGGGGGCCCCCCCACCCTCTTATACCATGCCCTCCCCGCCTCCACTACTCCTCTCCTTCAGGAGGTGGGACATAAAATATAAGAGGTCGCCTTTAATCCTGACTTGTAATATTGGGGATTTCTTTTATTTACTTAAGCAGCTGAGCCCTTGTTGCAACTAAAACGAGGTGAAGGTTGATGGAGACCCCACCAGCTCCCCCTACTACCCTATGCCCCTCGTTCTGTGTTCCCATCACCACTAAAGTACACCCCTCATGGTATGGGGTAGAAGTCTGAGGACCCCCCAGTCCTGTCTGATCCATCATTTTACACCTTCTCTGAGGGCCTGACAGCAGTCAGATCCCCTCTCCAGCAGCAGGCTGAAGGGGGCACTTGGAGAAGCCCCAGGAAAAGCCCTAAAGTGTCCCCACCCTCATCAGGCCTGGAAATCAGCTGGTGTCTAGCTTCTCTGCTTCCCAGAGCCCTCCAGGAACCCAGCCTACGCACACCCCAGACTGCGGTCAGCACATGGCAGTGGGTGGGGCTGCAGATGAGAAGGCAGCCTCAGAGCCTGGAGAATCAGAGAGGCCCTGGGGGAGGGGGCTGGGGAGAACTCACTCAGCTCACCCTGCAGGACTACCCTGGACCTGAACATGCAGGTCGCACCCCCATCGGGCTTGGAAGCTGGTGTCCAAGCAGGACAGAGGAGGTAGCAGCCCGGTGCCCCAGGGTCTCCCCCAACCTCCTGTAGTCCCCCGCCCCACCTCCACCCTGTGGGGAGGTAATCAGGCTCCTGGAGGCCAATGCCATTTCCAGCCCCTTCGTGGTTTCCCCATGGCCCACTACTTGCCTGTCTTCTGCATTCCACATCTTATCCTAAAGTTCTCTTCTGCTCAAGAACTTTCCATTAGTTCCCCACTTATCAAGTATTAAAGATCAGATTATCCCTTGCATTCCATGCCCTTTGTGACCTAGCCCCAGCTAAACTGTATATAATGATAAGTAATAATGGCTAGCAGCTGCTGGAGGTTTAATGGATACATCAAATGTATGGTAATAATGGACAGCATTACTGTGTGTAAAGAATTGGCCCAGAATCTGATTGAAATCCTCTCAATAACCCTGCAAGGTAGGAATGGCTGTGTACCCATTTTACAGGTGAGCAAACTGAGGTTCAGAAAGGCAAAGTAACTTGCCTTAGGGCACACAGCTAGGAAGCAGTAGCGTAGGGTTAGAAGTCGGGGACTGCCAGCCTTCAGAGTATTCTTACAAGATCATGTCACCTCCCAGAGCTGAGCTTAGAGATCCTCTAGTACAACTGCTTTGTTACAGATGGGGAAACAGGCTGGAGGAGGGGAAGGGGGTTACCCAAAGTACACAAACACTTCCACTCTTCTCTCGCCATCTCCCTCTGGCCTCACTGTCTCCCAGATGCCAAATGGCCCAGGGCCCAGGGTCACCCTGCCCCTTGTCTCAGAGCACTGGGTGTGGCTTTGACCTCACACCATCACCCCCTTCCCAACCTCCCGCCCACCACCTTCCCAGGGACTCACGAGGTGATAAGCCTCCTCTCAAGAGGCCCCGCCACATCATACATGGCCAGCCGGTCCCGGCAGTCGGCCAGCTTCCACTCGAGCCGGAGTTTGAGCATGAGATCCTGGGGGCCCTGCAGGTGCCACAGGCAGCTGGAGGCCAGGGTGTCGGGCCCCTTCAGCCGGAGGACCTGGCCCTGGCCCACGTAGCTGTAGCGGTAGCAGCCTGGAGTGGGGAGACGGACAGGCCCCCTGACCCCTGTTAGCTGGGAGGAGGGACCCGCTGAGGGGGCAGCCCCACCAGGTCCTCATCCAGGCAGGGGTGGGGTGGGGAGAGTGGCTGGATGGGGGTCAGCCCAGAGGCCCTCTGTCCCAGCTTCCTGTTTCCCCAATGCTTCCATCTCCAGCCTCCTCATCCACATATTCGTTCATTGGTTCATTCATTCATTCATTCCCTTCATGCTCACTGAGCTCACCAAACCAGGCGAATGCTAGAGAAAGTTTCGGTCAACTGCTGGGGAGTAATGAGAACAGCAGGGAAATATATAGACACTGGGGGGAATATCTCGGAAGTGAGGCCTCTCAGAGAAGTCTGGTGGGGGGGTGGGGGGTGCGTCACAGAGTGAGCAAAGGTCTGCAGGCTAGGGTAGGCAGGGGACTTGGAGGCAGGAGGGCAAGCTGGAGGAGGGAGGCAGGGCCCCCCTTGTGCCCAAGGGAGAAGCCTTTTGGTCCTGCGGCCATGAGAGCCATGGAAGGTTAGGTAAGGCTGGGACACGATCGGGCTTGGGTCACAGACTCCTCCGGCTGCTGAGAGCAATGTCAAGGAAACCAGGAGACCAGCAGGATGGCCCAGCAATAAGGGGAGCAGGCTCAGGGCTGCATTTCGGATGGAGAGAAAGGAGTGTGTTCCAGTGGGGCTGGGAGGCAGCAAGGTAGAGGAAGTCAGCTCAAGCTAGTGATCATCAAACAGCAGGAATGAAACAGATGGCACTTAGCAAGCATTTTGATACATGCCTAGAAGTGAACCAAGGGCCATACACTCACCATCTCATTCAATAGCTCCATGAAATAGCTTCTATTATTGTCCCCATTTTACAGACCTGGGCCAGGCAGATCTAGGTTTACCTAATCTCCATCTGATCTTTCTTGGGCCTCAATTTTTTCCTCTATAGAATGGAGGCAGTGATGATCTTTGCTAGATTGTCACAAAGCTTAAGGAGGGTGCATGTTTGAACACTCAACATAGTGCCTTGCACATGCATGCATGCTCAGTCGCTTCAGTCGTGTCCGACTCTTTGCAACCCCATGGACTATAGCCCACCAGGCTCCTCTGTCCAAGGAATTCTCTAGGCAAAAATACTAGAGTGGGTTACCATCTCCTTCTCCAGAGAATCTTCCTGACCCAGGGATCGAACCTGGGTCTTCTGCATTGCAGGCAGATTCTTTACCACTGAGTCACCTGGGAAGCCTTGCACATAGCAGGTGCTCAATACATGTAGTGACCATTCTTCTTTAGGTAGGTGTGGGGGAAAGGGAGAAGGTGGAGCTGGGAAGAAACTCCTATGACTTCTCACCCTTCAGTCAGTTACACTTGAGGCTCAGATGTAACCTGTCCCACTGGTTGCCCTCGCTCCACACCTCCTTCTCCATCACACCTGTCTACATCCACACCCCCACTGTGCTTCCTTCCTCTCTAGCGGTTCTCCATGAGCTTTGAATGCAGTGCTAGACCTTGCATAGCAGTATTAGCTATACCATTCATTCACTCATCACAGTTGTTGAGCACCTACCGTGTGCTTGACTTAGGCTCCAAGGACCAGCAGTGAACCTGGGCCATAAGTATGTCATTTAAACCTCACCTTGAGCTTTGAAGAAGGGATGATGCATGCTCTGCCAGGAAGCAGAAGGGATGTGGGAGTGAGCCCCGGATGTGAGAGGCAGCCTGGTGTGCAGGGAGTTCACCCTCTGTGTGATTGTCCTGGCACCACCTCCCATCTGCTGTGTGACTCTGCATCAGTTGTTCAGCCACTCTGAGTTCTGTCAAACGGACATAATGCTAATCCCTGTCCCACCTCCTTCTCTGCTTGGTTCTGAGAACCAGGAAGGGTACAGAGGTGAACGAACAGGCTTTGCTCTGACTGCTGCCTGCCACTTGCTCAGCTCTCTCGTCCTGACCCCTGGCCATCCTGACCCCAGCTGTGGAGCTGATCTCTCCAGGGAGAAACCTCTGACATTGCCAACGGGAAGGGAGAGGGAGCCTGGGAAGAGGTTCCCGGCTGTTCCCAGGCATTTGTATTCTTGCAATATTGCTCCAAGCTGATGCTTGCTTTTGCTGCTTTAATAATTACTTTTTTGTATGAAGCTGATTTAGGGGAGTTCTTGTCTCTGTTGATCATCAGAAACACCTTTAGGGAGCCCGGGAGAAAGTAAATGAAGCTCCTGTGTATTCCCCTCGCTGCCCTTTGCTCATGCTCCTCCCTCTACCCAGAGTGTCCTTTCACTGCAGGATCTGACAGACTCCTACCTATCCTCCAATCCTGAGCCTCCCTCCTCCAGGAAGCCTTCCAGGACCTCTCTAGTCAGGAGCACTCCTTCCTCCCTCTAGAGACACATCCCTTCCTCTGCTTTGGATCACAGCCCCGGGGGTCCACCTCTGTCCCAGGGCAGAATGGCTCCCTTTCTGCACTGCCCCTGGGACCTCTATTCTTGCCCTGGCACTTGGTGTTGTGAGATTCTGTTTATGTGTTTGTCTCCCTCATGGGGGCTCGGAGCTCCTCTGAGGGCAGGGGTGAGGACACGGTCAGCTGGTGTCTCCAGAGCCAGCATGGGGCCTGGCAGGGAGAAAGTGCCCCCAAAGCCTACTTAGAGGACTTGAATTGTCATCCTTGCCCCATGAGACGCTGTGCTCTGGGAGGGCAGGGGCTCTAGACATGTACTGAACCGAATAAAGATAATTATAAAGCAACTGCCAGAAACCTGGGCACATGTGAACACTCAGCACAGGCAAGCGCAACGGAAAGGCCTGTCTGAGACCAAGGATCAGGGCAGCATGTGCACCAATGTGGTGTTACATGATGCATATCAATAAATATAGACAGATTAATTTCTTGTGCTCTCCTTTAGACATGAAGGAAAACCCTACTGCTTCCCTCATCAATGAGTTAAACAAATCTTTGACATGTACTCATATCTTTGTATGAGAATCATGATTTTCAGTATTTGAAAACTGTCCTTTGACCCCATCACCTCCATCTACCAAGGAAATAAGCCTTTGACCAGCCACATGGGAGAACAAGAAGGTCATAGAAGGATTTCAACTCTTCCTCCCTAAGTAGAAGAAGAAGAATCTGGGAATTAAGGAGCTCTTGCTCAGAGCCGCAGGGTACAGTAGCCCAGGTGGTGCACTGCCCATTTCCGGAAGTCAGTAGTCACACAGCCTAAGACGTGGACAGCATTCGCTGGTGGCCCTGCTGGTGCTTTGCTTCCCAGGGCTCAGTTGGAAGACTGGAGCCTCTTGGCTCCAGCACAAGGTGACTCTGGCAATAGCATGGGATGGGGTGGGAGGAGAAGACAGATGAGCCCGACTGCCTGAGAAAGGGAAGGAAAAGATGGAGGGAGTATCCTTACCTGTGACAGAAATAGCTCCAAGACCAAGTTTCAAAGCCAAAGTGACTGATATACCTCAAATCGACAAGATTATTTTCTACCATCAGTGGAAACATAAGATTTCAAAACAGAAGAAATGGAATTCCATGAGAGAAAAGCAGGATCACATTGATGTGCAACTAAATCTGCTACTCACTCACACCCCACACATGAAACACACACGCTTTTGTGCAAATACACACTTTGTTCACATGTGCACAACACCTCCTCCCCCCAGAGGCCCCCAGCCCTGCTCAGGACCTGTCACTGAGTCTATTATCGTGCCCCTTGGGTGACACCAGACCAGTGCCCCTTGCCCCCAGAGAAGCCGTGTGGACCCCTGACACTCAGCCAAACCGAGAAAAATACCAACTCAAAAGGAAAGTGGGGAGGAAAAACCAAAGTGGCGTACCCAGCGTGGAATTCAGTGCAACTATGTCTTTCACGCTGGCTTCTGTTAAAAGGAAATGAACAAACAAATGAACAGAGAGAATAAATAAACGAAATGAAAATAAAAACAGAAGAGGTTATCAGAGCCTGTCTGAGATTGACCCTGATTGCCCACCGTCCCCCAAGACCCACCCCTCAGTCCTGGCTCCTGACCACTGGGGTTGGGGGGTGGGAGGGGCCATCCCGAAAGCATCCCATCCCTGGAGGCAGGCTTGCTGGGCCTCGCCAGACCGTCCCATGTTCCTCGTCTCCAGTACTGACCCAGGATCACCAGACCCTCGGGGTCCACCTCGTACTCGGTCCGGTAGGGAGCGGGGACCGAACTGTTGGCCGCGGACAGAAGCTCCTCCGCCAGCAGGGCCCGCACCACGTCGGGGCTCAGCATTGGCCGGCGGTGCTCCGGGATTTGGAGGATGAACCAGAAGAAGCAGGTGAATGGTCCCTCCCTGGGGCAGGCGGAAGTGAGAGGGGCTGGGGGAGGAGCCTGGAGTGTGGGCCCCACCCAGCCCCCTGCTCCTGGTGGGAGTTAGAGGGGGATGGCAACTGTGGCTCATGTGATGGGCGTGGAGCCAGGCATCCCTTTTCATCTTCACGTGGAAACCTAACACCCTCTGAGGGAGGAGCTTTGGAGAGGCCCACCCATTTCACAGATGAGGAAACTGAGGCGTGAGAGGTTAGGTTATATGCCACAGACTATGTTATAAGTGAATGGGACCACTGCACTCCCCACCCCTACTACTTCTCCGTGGTCTCATCTGATACCTGTCAGGCCCTTGATAAAGACACCACAGTCACTGTCTAGTATAATCCTTGTCACACCATTGTTTCCATTCTACAGATGAGAAAACCAAGTTCAGTGAAGGGAGGTCACATGCAGGAATCCAAGTTTCCTCTCTGTGTCTCAGTTTCCCCATTTTAAAACATGAAGGTGTTGCATCAGAAGCCTACAGCATCTCCTCCCATTCTTCGAGTCAAAGGCTCTAGCAAAGGCTGATGAGGGTGGGGGGTGTGCAAGAAGACTCACCCAAAGGAGTAGACGGCACTGGAGTTGTAGTAAGTACCTAGGCGGGTGCTGGCAATGAGCTCCTTGAGCTAAAAGGAGGGAAAACAATCAGAGTCCCCTCATGACGCTCTGCAGAAACCCTCTCCTACCCTGGGATACCCTTTGACCCTCCCACAGCCCTCCTTGACTGAGGAATCTATAGGATAGAGAGGCTTGCCCATGGTCACACAGCGGGTAATGGCCACGATAGGGAAGAAACCTCATTCAGTCTTTATTTCCCTCCCCCTGCACACAGGTGGGCTTCCCTGGTGGCTCAGAGGTAAAGAATCTGCCTGCCCCTTCCACTAGCTCTGAACTTGACCAGACTACCAGTGGCTTCTCCCCCTCCATCAGATCACTCCTTGACTCTGAGAAGCTCCCCCTGGGCTTCTGAATCCCCTCCTTAGGCCCAACCACCAGCCACAGGGGCTCAGACAGTTGGTCTTCGCACATGTTCAATGGCAGTGCTGCTGCGGGGTGGAATGCAGGATCATGGGTTCTTAAAGAGCTCTGAATGGCACAGAGCTAACATCCACATGCTCTCATTTTAGCCCCACGACAGCCCCGCAGACAGGCACTGTTGTTATCTCTCCACTCTGTAGAAAAGGAAAGAGAGTCTTGGGTGGGTCTCCCGGAAGCAGGTCCTGAGGCAAGTGGTTTATTTGCAGGTGATTCCAAGACGCACTAGTGGGGAAGGAGACAGGCAGGAAGGCAGCCAACATGGCTGCGAAGGTTCTGGGCAGAGCTGTGGGTGGCTGAGGAGCAGATCCAGCAGGGATCTCTGAGAGACTGTGGTGGAGGTGATGGTTTAGTCATTGAGTCATGTCTGACTCTTGTGACTCCGTGGACTGGGAACCTACCAGGCTCCTCTGTCCATGAGATTCTCCAGGCAAGAATACTGGAGTGGGTTGCCATTTCCTTCTCCAGGGGATCTTCCCGACCCAGGGATTGAACCTGGGTCTCCTGCATTGCCGAGACCGACTGAGCTATGAGGGAAGCCCGAGAGACTATGGGCGCATCTTCAGAACTGCTCTCACCAAGAACTGAGGGATCCACTTTCTCTGTCTCTTGTGCCTGAGGGTTGCTGCTGGGAATTACTCCTCAGCACTTCCAGCCCACCCTGCTGGACAGGGTGCTGGCTGCAAGGGAGACCATCCCCAGTGCAGTAAGCCATTGCTAGGAGGAGAAGGGGTGTGGGTGAGTCCTGGCAGCATCCTTACGCTGCCCTAATTTTCAAAGGTCATGCTTCTACTAAGTGGCAAAATCAGGATTTAATCCAAGTGCAATTTGACCCCAGAGTCCACTAGCTTTCCCAACCAGTCTCCACTGTCTCCCTTCCATAGTGCCTAGAGCAGAACTCTGATCCTAATGACCGTTCTGGATGGTTTCACCCACTGGCTGGACATGATCAGGCCCCTCCCCTCTCCCTTCTCGTCCCCGCCATCCTTCCTACCATCTTCTGAGCTTTGGCAGTTTCACTGCGGAAGGCACTGGACTCCCGGCGGGCAAGGTCCTGGGAGAAGTGGCGATTGAGCACACGGAGGCTGCCTGAGTACACCTGGCTGACCGTCACCTCTGCCTTGTACCCTGCCCAGGAAGAAACCAGCAAAGGTTAACCAAGGGAGTAGATGGGGATGGTTCCTGTGTGCCCTACTCCTTCTCCTGCCACCCTGAACCCTCAGCACAGCCTCCAGCATCCTGGGCCTCCAAGGCACCATCATCACTACCATCATCTTTGTCGTTGTCATTCAGAGTTTGTGTAGTGACAATTGGCCCCACGGAGCCAGGGAGGACAGAGGCCCACAGGTGGGTGGTGTCCCAGGGGCTCCCAGGCAGAAGTTGACCCAGTGATCGGTCCAGGACATGGATACCAAGAAACCCACATGGGCCCAGAAGGTCAAGTTCTTGATTTAGCACCTCTGTGTTGTCCAGGCTGCACCTACTATGAAGGGTACGCTAGTAAACCAAGACAGACAGGTGTCCCCACATGGCCCTGACAGTGATGGGTAAGATAGACTTTCCCCCAGTAGCCATACAGCCTGTGGGATTCATCTGCCAGGATGTCTTAAAGGAGAAACACAAGGTGCTATTGAGGGGAATGGAAAGCCCTAGGCCAGGGTGACACTCCATCTGAGACAGGAGGAATGGAGACTAAATTAAAAAGAGGGGAAGCAGGGGAATATCTTCAGGGCAGAAGGAATAGCATGTGCAAAATCTCCACAACGGGGCTGTTTGGCTGGAGCAATCAGACCGGGGTAATAAGAGGCTGAGACATCAACAGGGCGGGATTTTGGTCTTTCCCTGATGAACAAGGGAAACCATGAAAGGTTTAAAATCAGGGATGATGTCATCAGATTTCCGTTTTACAAAGATCATTTTGACTGATGTGAAGACAACAGATTCACAGCCTGGACTTTCTTCTATCCTTATTCAGTCATTCATTCATTCATTCAACACATATTTATTGAGAACCTGCTATGTTTAGGGACTGGCCTAGAATACATGGGAATATACTGGTAGGACAGTGAACAAATAACAACAACAAAACCAAACCTGTCCTTAACAACTTGTAGTCTAACAAGAAAGACAATAAACAGCGAACACAGGACATAACATGTTAGAGGTGTTAAGTGGTGTGGAAATCAAGGGTTGCTGCAACATGGAGGCCAGAGAGGAGGAAACTGGTGTTGGCCAAGTGGATGTTAACCGACGGAAAGAGTATTCCAGGCAGCATACTGGCAAGTGCAAAGGCCCTGAGGCAGGAGCTTGTCTGCCGTGTTTGAGGAACAGCAAAGATTTGAGCAAGGGGAAAGCAGAAGGAGATAAGATGGTGGGCGAAGGGTCACATAGGACCTTGCAACCCGGGGAGGACTTTGATTTTTGCTCTGAGTGAGATGGGAGCCATGGGAGGCTTTAAGCAAAGAAGTCTGATGATTTGATTCACTTTACAAAGCAATCCTTCTGCCTTTGTGTTGTGAACAGGCTGTAAGCAGGCCAGGGCAGAAGCATGGGGACCTACAGGAGGCTCCTGCAGCTGTCCCAGTGTGAGTGGTCCAGGGGAGCCTGACCAGGCTGCGCAGGGAAGAGAGAAGTGATTGGGGTCAGGGTATATTTGGGGTTTGCTGGCTGGCAAATGGGGGCTGGGCAGTAAAAGAAAGGGGAGTAAGGGGGAACATGGGAAGGATAAAATGACCACCACCTGGGGTGTTCTCTCCATTTTTCTCAATTTTAAAGGATTTTCTTAGTTCACGATTTTCTTTTTTATTTTTTTGGCACACTGCAAGGTATGCAGAACTTCCCTGACCAGGGATTGAACCAAAACCTCCTGCAGTGGAAACAGTCTTAACCACAGGACCACCAGCGAAGTCCAGGTCACTAATGATGATACCATAAAGTTACAATCATTTCTCAAAATCTCAAACTTCTGAAAAACTTATCTATAAAGACACATTGCCTCAGAGATATGGAAAATCAATAGTTCAATATCATTTTATGTTAACAACTGGTACAAATCAATTAAAAAGTTAAAGCCCCCTTCAAAATATACTCCAAAGGCAGACTGACAATTTAGAAAAGTTAACTCTCAGTGAGGTCTGAAATACCCTTAGACATCCTGGAGGAAGAACAGCGCCCTCCCCACCCTCCCACCCTCCCATTTCACAGTGGAGCTCAAGGGCTGGAAATGCAAATTTGGGAATCATCAGAGGGTAAGGGCACAAATGGAGGCAGAGGGGAGGAAAGTCCTTCCAACAGCAAAGACACAGAGGAGAAGCCATCACGAGCTGAGGACAAAGAAAGTGTGGGTGCCTCGGAAGCCAAGTGAGGAAAGTGTTTCGAGGAGGAGGGGATGAGGTACCCAGTCAAGTGCTGCCTGCAGGTCAAATGCCATGAGGACTGGCCACCGGATTCAGCAGTGACCGTGACAAGTACTCTTGGGGTTGTGGGGGGTGGGGGGCAGGGAGTCAGATTGGAAAGGGTACCAGACAGAGGTGTAGAACTGGAGGGCACAGTGTTTTGAAACACCAGGAGTTTGCTACAAAAGGAATCTGAGAAATGGCTGGCGGGGGTGGGGAGACCAGAGGGACTGAATACAGAAGCGAAGAGAAGCACTGTCCACTGATGGATGGGGCCCCCAGAGGAGAGAGGGGCCATGGCTGGAGCAGGGCCACTGCATGGGCAGGCTGGGAGGACAGCAGGCTTTACAAGGCCTTTTGTTTGTCTGGTTGGTTTGTTCCCCACCCCCTGACGCACCACACAGCATGTGGGATCTGGTTCTCTGACCAGGAATCGAACCTGCGCCCTCTGCATGGGGAGCCCAGAGTTTAACCACAGAGCTATCAGGGATGTCCCACATCTGGCTTTAGGAAAGGCAGGGCTGGTTCACCCATGCGGATGGTGGTGGGTACCCATGCAGAGCACATGGGTACAGCTGGGAGAGCATCTATAGGGCCTCTCTTCTGAGTGGTTCCATTTTCTTGTTGAAGCAGGAGGCAGAGTGGGTGGGGGATATGGGAGAGTTTGAGAAGAAAGCATAAAACTGTGGCCCCGGAGAGCAGGAGAGGGAAAGGACCAGGGCAATACAGCTGAGCAGCGTGAAGGGCCTCGCTACCCGGATCTGAGTGGGCCAGCCCAGGGCCCACTGGGCTTGGGAAGCCAGCCCTCACCCTATCCTTTCCTGGGCCACTGGGTCAGACGTTTGCGCCTCACTTCAGGCTTATCCTGATCCAGTATAATAGGCCTCTTGTCCATCTCTCCTTCCAGACCAGACAGGACATGTCTGTGGCCCATCCCCTCCCCAGTGCCCAATATCCGGAGCACCGCCTGGCCCAGGATGGGAGAAACTATTCAAACATCTCCTAAAGTGCTCTTCTACCTGCATCCCTCTGGGGAGATGGTTGCCTTCCCCCAGCTGGAAGGAGCTCTCACCCCCTGGGTCCTCAGCCCCATGGAGCATCCTCTACCCCCATTGGGGTGATTCACTTCAGAAGTCTAACCAGGAGAAATCAGACGCTGTGAAGACAATTGGCAGGTGAGTGCCTGCCCCCACCCCCACCCCGTCCCACCGCCCCAGCTTGGTGCTCTGCAGTTTCCCCTAAAGACTAATTATCCTGCAGCCTAAGGAGGCCTTGGCAGCCCTGTGCTATTAGGGATGCTGGCTTCCTGCCGGTGGTGAAATGCACACAGCTTCCACTCTTAGCCCGCGTTGCTCGGTTCTAAGCAGAATCACAATCCACCCAGCATCACGGCAAGTGGGTGAGTGTCAGACCCAGGCTTCCTAACAGCTTTGGCCCAGGGGCTGGTTCTAGAACACCCCCTACCTCAACTCCCTTTGGAGTCGGGCGTAGGCTGCTCTCCCCAATGGCTGCTCCAAAGTGAGTCCCCATTCCTTTCAATGGACCTGAAATTCCACCAGGAGATGCAGTCAGTAAGAAAATGGTCTAACTTTTGCAGAGTGCATAATGGGAGGTCTCTGATCTCTTGGGCAAGGTGGGCTCTCCCTGCCAGGGTTCTGTTGGGTCCCCTCAGCTTGCTCTGTCCTAACACATGGCAGACTTTATGCTGAGGGCAGGGACTGTCTCCAGAACCTGCACAGAGCTGATGTATCTAGGAGGTGGTCAGTACTGAATGAATGAAGGATGGACGAATGGACCCAGAATAGAGGCTAGTTGCTCCTGGGGCCCCAACAAACTGATTGAGAGCTGTGATACCAGAGACAGAGGGCCTAAATTCAGGACATGGGGAGACGCACCTGCTCTGGACATTGTTGCCCCCATTTCCCTCTGGGTTGAATTCCAGGTGTGTTCAGGCTGGGGTATAAAGCCATCGGCATGCATGGACACTGCCCTGGACACCTGAGTCCTGGGTACCCCTCCCCTTAATCCCAACTCCTGCCGGGTCCTGGAGACTCAGAGATGATAGAGCCAAGGTCCCCCCACCCAGAAGAGCTGCCAGATTGGACTCAAGTGAGCAGAAACACTAATTGGTCAGGCACCACTAGCACCACTGGGCCTCCTCCAACTGAGCCAGCTGGCTCCAAGCCCAGGGGCAACCCAGGAGGGTGCAGGTAAGGGGAGGCAATGCTTACACTCCTATAGCTTATCAGTTTACAAGAACTGGAAGAGCGCTTCTTCCTCAGCTGCTGGGAGTTAGGGGCAGCTTGGCACCAGAAAGGATCTTGCACCACCATCTTACAATACAGGAAGGGAGACTCCAAGAGAAGTGCATGTCCAAGGGTACACAGTGAGTTTCCAGGTGTTGTTGAGCCTGGAATCCTGGTCTGTCCTGTTGTGCCCCTTCGACCACCCTAAGTTCTCCCCAGGTGCCTCTCCCAGGGGCCCATGTGGTTACCTAGGAAATACCAGAGCAGGACCCCCACTGAAGCCAACGCGACCAGAGCCAGCCACAGGGGAGCCAGGCGGAGGTAGCCTCGGACTTTTCTCTTCGTGTCCTTGGGGTCCTTGAACATCCCTTCCGGCTCTGCCTCTTCACCATCACCTCCATCGCCCTGCCCGCCAGCTGCTTCGGGGGCCTTGGCCGTGGGCATCCTGGCAAGGAAACAGACCAGGGTTGGACACAGCCTGGCATTTGCAAGGGAGCCTTTGCTGAATGCTAGCCTTGTAGAGAAGTAAGACAGCACCTCTGCCTTTTGGAGGAGCAGGGTCATAATGCCAGGTACCAGTAATTGAAAGTGGGCCCTGAGCCAGCTCCCAAAGGAGGGAAGCACGCCTCGGAGCGGCTCACCCCAGGTGGCCAGCAGGAACCCCTACCTTTGCATCTGGCATCAGGGGAGAGAAAGACATTTCACTACCTAAACCCCACCCCCACGGCTGTACCCTCAGATGGAACTGGGGTGCATACATGGCATAAATGTTTCTATAAAGCAATTCCTCCTGCTCTTGGGATTTCCTAGCCTTGGCTTCTCTTCCATTAAAGGGATGCTTTTTCCTTGCTCTTGGTTCTCAACAGCAAAGCTTCCACAACATCTATGCAATTCATTTACTTGGCCCTTCCTGCCTAGAAGTCCTGAGTCAGCTCTGTGTTGAGCCAGGGACTGCCCTCAAAGGAGCAACACCCTTCTTGTGACCCCACTGTCCAAAGTATCTTAGGGGCGGAGGAAGGAGATAAAAACTAATATTCGAAAAGAAAATTCGAATAAAATTTAATATTAGAAAAATATTAGAAAATTAATATTCATGTAGTGTCTACACAAGACAGTTCATAGATATCACTCCCTTTAATCCTCTGGTCTCTGGGATGTGAGGACCATCTTCCCCATGCATTCCTCTTCCTCAGGTCTTCTCTCTGTAGACACTCTACTTGTATTTTCTTGCTTAACCTCCAAATGCCTTTCAAGGTTCTGCACTCATTGAACAGAGGAGAAGACTGAGACCCAGAATGTTTTAGCAACAACTCAGTCCAGGGATTTCCTAGCCTCATTTTTATCAATGCAATATGAATGTCTGATGTTGGCAACCAGCCCCATTTTTCAGATGGAAAAACTGAAGCCCAGGGTGGCTAAGCCACTCACCAAAGGTTACGTAGCAGATAAGTGGGGGTCAAGCCCTGGTGTCTGACTCCCTGATCTTTCCGTTACTCTGGGCCACTTCCTGGAAATGAGGTGTTAAATAACAAATCATGATGAAATAATACCTGAATGTCACCTCTCTGTGCCCCAGGCCTGCAGCTGTCTCTCCTTCTAAACCCTCCAGGAAACTGCTGAGAGCTATTTGGCTTCTTGGGCAAGTTTTCCACAGTCCAGAGAGGGCCCTTCACTCGCCCGCCCACCAGCAGAGCAAGGATCCCACACCTCTGAGAAATTAGCCTCTTCTTCCCACAACCCAAAGGCCATTGCACCTTTAAAATACATCCCCAGGTGTGTGTGTGTGTGTGTGTGTGTGTCTGTGTGTGTGGCAGAGGAGTTCTTTGGGTTGTGTCTTGGGTTTTCACACAAAGGGTTTCTGAAAACAGGGCTCATTTGTGATGCTTGAAGGTTCTCAGTCAAGGATGTCTGGCTCCAGGCACATGGATCTCTTAACTGGCCTCCATGGATGCAAGGAAAGGAGGCGACTGTTGGCCATTCTCAACTGGGTGTAGGACTCCCCTCCACCAGAGGACTTCTTACACACAGGCCAGGCCCTGCTGGCTTTCATGGGGCCATGACCATGGATAGTAAAGATCCCGCAATGGGTGGACAGCCCTGCCCACTGCTCAGAGTGTCCAAGGCACCCCAGGTGAAAGTGGCTGCCCCCAGGAGCTGAGTGGAGTGACTAGAGCCAGGAAAACCCTGTGATGGGCCAGTTCCTTCCCTCTCTAGGCCCTAAGTCCACTCCCTCTGCCAGAGAGCCACATCCCTATTTTACTGAGTCTGGATCACCAAGGACCTACTGGGGACTCGGAGAGCACAGAGGTGACCACGACTGACGTTTATTTGAATTGTTTTTTCCAGTGCTTTAGTGATTTTCCTGGTGGCTCAAAAGATAAAGAATCCATCTGCTGGTGCAGGAGAGGCAGGTTTGATCCCTGGATTGGGAAGATGCCCTGGAGAAGGAAATGGCATCCCACTTCTTGCCTGGAAAATTCCATCAATAGAGGAACCTAGTGGGCTATAGTCCATGGGGTTGCAAAGAGTCAGACATGACTGAGTGACTAGCACTTTCACTTTCCAGTGTTTTATAAGCACTGTCTCGTGTAAGCCTTCTGTGGACTCTTGGGGGATAGGGTCTGTTATTATCCATCCCCATTTTACAGGTGGGAAAGTTGAGGCACAGAGAGATTGAGGAACTTGACTGAGATCCTGCAGTTGGTCAACAGCAGAGTCAGGCTGCAAACCCATGCTATTTGTCTCCAGGATGATGCCCTCACCACCATGCTTCACTGCCTCACACATTATCAGGGTACAAGGGGAAACTGAGGCTCAGAGAAGGTCATAGATCTGATACAGGAGACCCAGAGGGGAGTAGTCCCAGGTAGGATGCTCAGTAGGCGCCCCCTTCCTCCCCCCATACCCCAAGCACTGCCTTTACTCCCTGGCTTTTGCCTCCCTCATTAATGACACTCACATTCATCTGGGGGAACTCTGAGTATCACAGACCCAAGATCTGACACAGCCCAAATTGGTGGGGCAGGTGAGGAACACACCTGGGCTCCCCATCACCTCCCACCTGGACTCCCAGGGCACTCTCCTAATGCCCTCTCTGCCTCCCATCTCTGCCTCCAGCACCTCTTCCATGTTGTCAGCAGAGAGCTCTCCCTGCCCAACTCCAACCATTCACATGCTCAGAGTCCTCTCAAGGCCCCCAGCCACCTCCAGACCCCTAGCTGAGGCACCCAAGACCCTCCATGGACAGGCTGCTGCCTTCGCCCCCATAGCCCTACTTTCATCACACACATCACCCTGCAAGTTTACAAGGTGTGCCTTTGTATAGCCACATCCTCTGCCTGAAGGACGATGGGACCCCTCAATGCCAGCTCCAAGGTCAACGGCCCAGTGATGGGGCCCAGGGCCTTGGAGAGTAAGCCACTTCCTCCCCTAGGCAGCCCTTGGTCAAGATCAGCAATCTGCCTGGCTTTTGGCTTTGTTTTCTCTTCTCTACAAGAAAGGCAAGACTGTGCCTTATTCACTTCTGGATCCTCGTAGAACCCAGCACAGGGCCTGCCACTTGAATGAATGGTTCATAAAAGAATGGGTGAGCAAAAACTGAATTAAATTTTTCAAAAATAAAACTTAAAAAAAAAGACTAGATGAGTAGAGCCCCAGTTATCTAGACTCCCAGTGCAGTGCTCTCTTTCACATCTTGCTGCCTCTGGGAAGCAGGACGTGTGAGGCTTGGAGCTGGGTCACGGAGGTGGTGCCGGTTTCTGGGGTCCAGGGTTCAGCTATCAGGCCCCTCTGTGTCTGTTGAGCACCTGCTTGGTGTCAGGCTCTGTGCTAGGCACCGGGGGTCACACTGGTGAATATAAGAGACCTCATTCCCAGCCTCTTGGGGCTGACAGTCCAGCAGGAGGCGGACAATCGTGACAATTGACAGTTGTGAAGATGACCCCAGCCTCCTGTCTTTTACTATTATTATATGATGACTCTTCCATTGCTTTTAGATCCAGTCACCATAAAAGTCTGTGGCTCTATCTTCCAACTGCTCTCAGAACCCAACCCCTTCTTGGCACCTCTGTGGCTCCCACCGCCATCCAGGTCAATATCATCTATCACCTTGACTCCTATACCAGCCAGTCATCTGGCCACCCTCACCAGCCAGTTCCCACACAACCACCAGAGTGGTCTTCACCATGCATCCTGCTCACAAGCCCCGCCTAGAACAGAGCCCAAAGCCCTTGTCACAGCCCACCAGGGCCTCCATGACATGGCCCTTGTGTACCTTTCTGTCCTCTCTCTCCCTCGGCTGCACCTATACCCAGCTCCTGGCCAGATCTTCACCACAAGGAGTACAGGATACCTCAGGGCCTTTGCACTTGCTGTTCCCTCTGCAAGAAATGATTTTCCTTCTGTCTTGCCTCATGACCTGCTCCTTTAACTCCTTCAAGTCTTTACTCAAATGTTACCTCTTCACTGAGACCTTCCCTGACTGCTCCCCTCTCTTGGCTGCATCTTTCTTTATGGCTCTTTTCAGGACTGAAATTGCCTGATACGCTTCTGTGTCCCTGGTCAGTCTCCTCCCCGGCTGTACTGGAGCAGGGGCTTTATTCTATTTGCCCTGCATACCCTGCTCAGAGAGCAGAACATGGTTCCTTCCCATGCAGCCAGGGTGCTGGGTGCATGTGTGGCCAACTCTTTTCTGCCTCCTTTGGCCCCTCTTCCACTTTACCCTTGTTGCATCCTAATGATATTGGGCTTCCCCGTGACTGATTCTTAAAATGAAGATGGTAAAAAGCTTTTCCAGATCTAGGGTTCTTAGCCAGCTTTGGGTGAAGAGCTTCACAGGAATGTGTTTTGAACCCTGAAAGTTCTTGCTCACCACCTGACTTTCTTCCTCCTCTCTGGGCTGGACCTCCTGACCTGGCCCCTTCACACCTCTGCTCAGCTCTTACCCACTCCTGGCAGCTCTCCCAGAGTGCCCTGGGGGGGCGGCTGCTCCTCTGAAGCTTCCTGGGCTTCTCCCATCAATGCACAGTTCATCTTGGGGCATTCTCTGTGTCCCCCTTGTCGGAGAGCCCCTGGGGAGAGGGACTGGGTATACCCCAACTGCCACAGGATCTGAGGCTTCTCCCTTGATCCAAGAACCTAGACACTAGCCCGGAACCTGCTCCTCACTCCCTCCGTCCCTTCTGGTCATTGCAGGTCCTCGGTCTGCCCACGGGAGGCTGAGCTCTCTAGGGCCGGACGGTTGTTCCTCCTGTGTGCCAGCCCATGCTGGACACCGACATCATCAAATTCTATTTCTCCTCCAGCAAACTTGTTTTCTCTACTTAATGGTTGGGAAAACCAAAGTATATATATAGAGAAAAGGACTTACTCGGGTCACTCCCCCAGGATAGACAGAGCAGAGCGGGGTGGGGATTCTGATCTAGGACCTACTGGGGAGGCCATTCAGGCCTAGAGTTCACCCCCACCACGAGCTGCTCTGACTGAGTCCCCAAGTGTAGGGGAAGGGGTGAAAGTCCCTTCCACACACTCCTAAACTCACACACAGATGTACACCAATGGAAGCAGGCTGAAGTCCATGCATAGCGATCTGTGATATACAAATGGCTAGGTACATGCTTGTGTACACACACACACACACACACACGCACACACAGAGCTACATTCAGCTCTGAGCGCGCCGCCTGTTTAGTGCAGTGGGGAGCTCTGGGCCTGTCTCCCGTACCAGAAACCGCAGGTGGGGTACCTGAGTATGGAGGGGGCAGCTTGTCCAGCCCAGAATGAGGGTGGGGTCTTCAGCCTGGCCAACCAGGCCTCTCCCCTGCCCCGTGCCTGCCCCAGAGGCAACCAGCCACAGCTGAGCCCTGGGCCCCCCAGACCCCAGAACCTGTAGCCCCTCCACTGCCCTGTGCCTCTCCCCAGCTCTACAGTCTCCTCACCTTTGGCTCACCCGGTCACTCTCTGGCCCATGGGGCCCAGCAGACCAGGTCTCAGAGCAGAGCAGTTGGCTGCTGCCCCAGGGAACCAGGCCCGACTCTCCAGGTGGACGCTGTCACCGGCTCATTCCTAGGTCCTGATCTCCTGTCTTGGAGGTCCCCGCTTACCTTTGGGAGTGGCGGGTGGGTGCCAGGCCTGCACACAGGCCTCAGAGCCTCTGTTTGTCCAGGCCAACGTCTCCCCGCCCCCACCCAGCCAGCCTGGGATCAATGACCCACAGCCATGGCCGGGGTGTCTGGCCCTTGTCCCCTGTGGCCTGTGGCCCCAGGCTCCATGGGCTTCCTGCTGGGTGGGGGACAGCACTGTGACTGAGCCCAGGTAAACAGGCCAGAGGCAACCCAGGAGGCAGGAGGCAGGCAGCGCCCCGCCCCGCCTCACCCCTCCCGTGAGCACCCGGGGAGGCTGGCAGGCAGGTGCAGGAGATCCGAGCTCTCCCTCGAGGCCCGTTGCCTGGTGATGTTCCTGCCTGGCTACAGCCCCTGGTCCCCTGGAGCATGGGGTGGGGCTGGCCAAGGACTGGGGTCTGGGCAGGGGCCCAGGCAGCACAGGCAGGGGCTCATGTGGGTCTCCTTACCTGGACAGAGGAGTCAGTGGCCCCAAGAGAGCAAAGGAGCCAGGGCCCATGTGCTCTGGGGACAGGAGGGGAGAAGGTGGAGTGGGGGTGGGGTTGGATGCTATTTTCTGTTTAGCTGGAAATTATTTGAATTGCAGCCTGTTTCTGGAGAGCTGTGCTGTCCACTTTGGTGGCTTCTGGGCACATGTGGCTCTTGACCCCACCAGGACGTGGACAGTCTGAACTGAGATGTGCCGCATGGGTAAGAAACACACCAGGTACTGAAGACTGAGTGTGAAGAAATTAAAATAGCTGAAGAAGAATTTTTTAGGTTCATCACATGTTGAAATGATAACTTAGCAATATGGGGTTAATAAAATATATTGTTAAAATTCATCTCACCTGCTTAATTTTACATTTTTTATACGACTATAAGAACCACAAGTGTGGTAGTGAATGGAATGCAGCAGAGATGGTGGATTGGATATGACCATGCTCCAAAGCACTTGTTGGGAACCAGGGTTTTCTGGTTGTGTACAGGCTGCTGGCTACCTCCAGGCAGGAGAAGGACTGGCTCAGGCTCCAGCAGAGGACACATGGAGGGGCTGGTTAGGAATTCTGGGTCCGGAATACCTTCCCTTACTTCTCCTATTCTTTGACCCTGCCCACGAGTCCTAACCCTGACTTTAGACAAGGACCTCAGCCTTGATTCCCCTCCATCGGCCCCAGCCCCGGGGCAATTTTCCTTCCTCCTTCCAGTCTGCCCTCCTGCTAGGCCCTGGCACCCCACTCCCGGAAAATGTTCCAAGGGAGAGGTGCTTAGGATGGGAGCAAGGAGAATTGGGGTGTAAAGACAGAGATAACCCAAGCCCTGCCTCTGTCCTCCAAAGTAGCCCGGGGCTCTGGACCAGGCAGGCTGGTAACGGGAGTCTTTTTTTTTTTTTTTAATTGGAGTATAGTTCCTTTACAATGTTGTGTCAGTTTCCACTCTTCAGCAAAGTGAATCAGCTATACATATACATATATCTTCTCTTTTTTGGATTTCCTTCCCATTTAAGTCACCACAGAGCTCTGAGTAGAGTTCCCTGTGCTATACAGTTGGTTCTCATTATTATCTCTTCCATGAAAAGTGAAAGTGAAAGTGACTCAGTCATGTACAACTCTTTGTGACCCCACTGACTATATAGTCCATGGAATTCTCCAGGCCAGAATACTGGAATGGGTAGCTGTTCCCTTCTCCAGGGCATCTTCTCAGTCCAGGGTTCGAACCCAGGTTTCCCACATTGCAGGCAGATTCTTTACCAGCTGAGCCACAAGGGAAACCCAAGAATACTGGAGTGGGTAGCCTATCCCTTCTCCAGCAGATCTTCCCCACTCAGGAATTGAACTGGGGTCTCCTGCATTGCAGGCAGACTCTTTACCAGCTGAAGCACCAGGGTATCCCTATCTCTTCTATACATAGTATGAACAGTGTATATATGTCAATCCCAGTCTCTCGGTGCATCCCGCCACCACCCCTTCCCCCTGGGAGCTGGACGGTCTTTGAAAAGCAGATCTTGTGCAATCAGTCCTCTGTACTTGTCGGCACCCAGCCATCGATTGGTCACAGCCTGGGGGGAGGGGCTGACTTAGGGGGGCAGCAAAGTGCCAAGGGAGGCGTTTGAAAGTAGGGGCCGCGTGCCAACTCCCCAAGAGCTCAGAGAGCTGTGGGCCGGGGCTGCCCACCACTGAGACAGGCTTCCCTCTGTCAACTGGCAGACTTCCCTGGTGGTCCAGTGGTTAAGATTCCACATTCTCAGTATAGGAGGAGCAGGTTCAATCCCTGATCAGGGAAGATCCCTCACGCCTCATGGTACAGTCCAAAGAAAGAAAGAAACGTTGATTAAACCTTTGTCAACGGGGCAACAGTATGTACCTTGTCCCTGAGGAAGCGAGACACAGTCACCAACAAGGGACAGAGGTCTTGCTGTTCCCTGGGAATCTGCATTTCACACTTAACACTGGGTCCCCTTGTTAAGGGAATGTTTAACAGGAGGATTCCTGTGTGCTGTTTCCTATCTCTCTTGAGCCCTCTGTTCCTTATCAGTCCCTATCGAGGTGAGAGGAGCTGGCAAGCCACTCCCAGGACAGGGATCATAGAGATGGGATGCTTGCATAGGATCTCCTTCCTTAGCTTTTCCATCTGGTGATAGGGATTATTTATGACCCTCTTTTGATATGGATTGTCTTTTGGCCTTATGGCCTCTATTGCTCTTTGTTTCCTTGGTAACTTGTAAAGTCAGGTCTTTTGATCTTTATCTGAAGAAGGTACCTTGTAATACGGTATATACACTCTTACTGAATTCCGTAAAGCACCCTCACTCCACCAGAGACTTGGGTCCCTGTGTCCTCTCTCTCTCTCTTTCAGGCTGACTCCCTGGAGCACGAAAGCCGGCTGTGTAACCCAGGGAATATTAGCCTCTTTCCTTCTTTCACTTTCTTATTGTCGACTCTGGACCACCAAGTTCCGGTCCATTAAAGGATCCAAACAAGTGGTACCCAGAATATACCAGGGGCCTGGTATACGCGGCACTTTGGACGGAGTGACACAGGACCCATTGAGGTCGGGACCTATTGGGGTCGGTAAGTACAAGGACATGGGTCAAATGGCTGGAAAGTCCCCTCACTTTTCTACTTTACTTCATCATCTATTTAAAGTTCAGGGACTCTCGGTTTCACGCCAATGAGTAGAGGCTTGCCTTCAAATAATAGTTGAACATAATCCCTGGTTCCCTGATGAAGGCAGTTTTGATTTAGAAATTTAGCATCGGGTCAAAGAAAATGTTGAATGAGACGCCAGAAAGGGAAAAAATATTCCAGTTGATTTCTGGCACCTGTGGGCTCTCATTAAAGCTGTAATTCTGCTATTTCAAGGCAATTCTAGCCCTCCCGATATTCAACAACAGACAGAACGCTTATTACGTGAATATGAATTAGATGATGAAACTTTACAAAAGGCCCAGTTAGAACAACACAAAATATTTCAGAATTTTCCTACAAGCCCTGCCCCGGCTGCTCCAAATGCTCCTCCTCTGCCATCAGGTGCGAATCCAAAAGTCTCTCTTTTTCTAGAACCTAGTGATTCTGACGACTCTCCTGAGATACTTTGTGACACCAAAACTGGGAATGCTGGATAATAATGATAAGTCCTTAGCACAAACTCATATTTGCAAAAAATTGCTACCTACTCACTCTCCTTCGTGACAGAGGCTCTCTGAATTGCTGGCTTTGCAATCACAATTCTCTGAAGCCGATGATTTTTCTGCATTCCCAGTTTTTAGAAATGCTAACGCTCAAGGGCAAATAATTCCTCAATATGAAGGTATTAACCTTTTTCACATGCAACAAATGAAAAAGACTGTAACTATGTATGGCCCACATTCGCCTTTTACTAGAGAAATTCTAAATGCTATGGTGTCTTCTATTGGAAACTTTATTCCCTATGATTGGCGAATTTTAATAAAAGCTCTTCTTAAATCAGGAGAATATCTTCAATGGACAATGTGGTTTCAAGATATAGCCAGAGATCATGCTAACAAAAATGCTCGAGCTGGTGCTCCCCAAAACCAAATTACTTTTGAAATGTTAGCTGGCACCGGACAATTTGATGCTATAGAAGCTCAAATACAATGCCCTCCTTTGTTGCATGAACAATTAAAAACAGTGGCCTTTGAAGCCTGGGATCGATTACTCCTCAAGGGGAACCTACAGGTAGCTACACTAAAATATTACAAGGACCTAATGAAACTTATGCTGATTTTTCAGCTAGATTGGGAACTGCTATTTCCCATACTGTAATCGGAGAAGAAGCTAAAAGGCAACTAGAGAAATTACTTGCTTATGAAAATGCAAATCAGGAATGTCAAAAGGCTATAGCCCCAATTTGTGAGACAGGGACTATTATTGATTATTTGAAGGCTTGTGGCAATCTAGGAGCAGAAACTCAAAAAATGCAAATACTAGCTGAAACAATGGCTGCTTGTTTTATTAGGGGAAATGAGGGATGTTTTATATGCAGAGATAAGAACCATTTAAAAAGGGATTGCCCTAAGAAAGCTAATAAAAAAATCTCCAAAAGTCTGCCCCCGCTGCCGTAGGGGAATGCATCGGGCCAAAGAGTGTAAATCTAAATTTGATATTGAAGGAAAACCTATTTCGGGAAACTCCAAGCAGGGGACCCCCCCACCCAGGCCCCTTCAACAAAAACCAGGGACAAAATCCATCTTTTCCCTCAAACCCTCTACATACGGCAGTGCTGCCATCGATATACCAGCCCTAAATGATTTTCTCCTTTACCTTCAAGCAGTCCCCTCTAGAATACCTACCGGCCTTTTTGGGCCCCTGCCCCCACAAACCTTCGGTCTTGTACTTGGCCGACCTAGTTTGACTTCTAAAGGATTACTGTTCACCCTAGAGTAATTGATTCAGGTTATAAAAGAGAAATTCAAATTATGATGTCATCTCAGATTTTATGGCAGTTCAAAAAGGGGGACAAAATTGCTCAATTACTCCTTTTACCTTACATTTCTATTAACTCCTCTAATGATGTACGGACAGGCAGATTTGGCAGTACGGATCAAAAACAGTCCTTATGGACATCACTGGTATCTGAATTTGCCCGTCCGAATATAAATATCAAAATTAATGGTAAAAGATTTTCTGGTCTCCTCGATACTGGATCTGATATTACTATTATATCCAAACATTTATGGCCCAAATCCTGGCCTATACAAAAAATCTCTTTCCAAATTGCAGGAATTTCTCAAACCAAAGTACAAGAAGTTTATCAAAGTGTTCAAATCTACCCATGCGAGGGACCAGAAGGCCAACCTGCAACATTAAAACCTTATGTGATAGATGCACCCCTTAATAGGAAGGGATTTACTTATGCAATGGCAAACTCAGATTTACATTCCACATTTTTCCTAGGGGCCACTGCTCATTTAACAAATAATACAATTATTAAAATAACTTGGAATTATGATGAGACCATTTGGACAGAGCAGTGGCCGCTTACGAAAGAGAAACTACAGGCTGCTAAAGAACTTGTAGATACACAGTTAGAATTGAAACATATTGAGGAATCTTGCTCTCCTTGGAACTCTCCTATTTTTGTTATAAAAAAGAAATCTAACAAATGGCATCTCTTAACAGACCTTAGAAAAGTTAATGCATCTATGAAACCTATGGGTGCATTACAACCAGGAATCCCATCATCTATCACTATTCCTCAAAATTGGCACATTATTATTATTATTGATTTGCAAGATTGCTTTTTTAATATACCTCTACGCCTTTTAGACCGAGAGAGATTCACTTTCTCTCTCCCTTATCCTATCATATTGGGCCTCATAAACGATACCAATGGACTGTATTGCCTCAAGAAATGAAGAATTCTCCCACCATGTGTCAGTACTACGTAGCTAAAGCCCTTGAGCCTGTGAGAAAACAATTTCCTGACTTTCTTGTTATCCATTATATGGATGATATATTGTTTTCAGCTCCACCCATTTTAGAAACTCAACAAATGTTTGATATAGCTCAACAATGCTTAAAAAACTCTGGATTAATTATTGCCCCTGAAAAAATATCAAACCTCTACTCCTTATCATTACTTAGGATTTGTTGTTAAAAGACAACGTATTACTCCCCAACTAACCCAGATTCGTACTGATAAATTATCAACCTTAAATGATTTTCAGAAACTCTTTAGGTGATATAAATTGAATTAGATCCTCTTTGAAAGTGAAAGTGAAAGTGAAGTCGCTCAGTAGTGTCTGACTCTTTGCGGCCCCATGGACTGTAGCCTACCAGGCTTCTCCATCCATGGGATTTTTCAGGCAAGAGTACTGGAGTGGGTTGCCATAATTATCAACTGACTAATCTATTTAATACTTTGAAAGGAGATCCTGATTTAAATAGCCCCCGAGCACTTTCTCAAGAGGCATGAGAGGAGCTCTATTTGGTACAAAATAAATTACAAAAGCAATTTCTTACTCACATTAGACTAGATTTACCTTTAGAACTATTTTTACTCCCCTCTCTTCATTCTCCCATGGGACTTTTTGCCCAAAAAGAACACCCAATAGAATGGATCTATACCCATTTTAGAGGAATAAAGTCACTTACAAGATACCTTGATTTAATTGCTCTAATCATTATCAATGGAAGAAATAGGACTAAAACTCTAATTGGCTCCGATCCCCATAAAACTGTGATACCTGTCAATAAATCTCAATTTGAGAATGCCTTACAAACGTCTACTGATTTCCAAGTAGCTTTTCTGGAATATTTTGGAGAAATTTTATTTCATTATCCTTCTAACAAGCTATGGAATTTCTTCAAAAATACTGAATTTATTATTTCCCGCATCGTCAGCTCACAGCCAATACCTCAAGCTGAAGTTTTCTATATAGATGGGACTAAGAACGCTAAAGTCTTATTCAGGTCTCTCAAAGAATATAAAATTTTTTACACTAAATTCTAAATTCTATTCTGCTCAGCAAAATGAACTATATGCTCTTATTCACATCACACACAATGGTGTAGCTAGTTTTCTTGATATTGCTTGGATTATTTACTGCCCTTTCTTTGTCTGTGAACCATGTTTACACTACTAAAACTTTAGGGAAAGAGTTAGGGAAAGAACAAAGAACATTATGTAAAGGGTTTACTTATAAGAACTTTAAATATACTCTGTTTGTTGGGACAAATGTCAAGCCAAATCAAGAAAACTAATAATTGTGGCTAGCCACACCATTGTTGATTGGGGACCCTGTGGTATGTGGTTGTCTAACTGCTCAGATGACATTAATAACACTGTGTGTGATTATGCTACTCAAGTGGCTTGGAAAGTTACTAACACTACGATGGAACAATACCTTGACAAAGGACTTCTTGGCTGGCTTGACGGTGGAATGGCATCTCCTCGTCCTTGGATTGTCCTCGATAAACAAATTGGGCCTGAACTACGGGACATATGGAAACTTGCTGCGAGCACTGAAGAACTTGGAACTTGGACCAGACATTTCACAGGAACCAGCTGTAGTCATAATTATTTCTTTCGTTATAATCAATCATATTTCATACAAGCTTGTGTTCCCCTTCCTTTTGTTTTAGCCATAGGAAACTTATAATTCAATAAGACTTTACGTTCTGCAATTTGTATAAATTGCAAACTGTATATCTGTCTTAACTCTTCTAGTTCCTTAAGAAATGAATCCCTTTTGATTCTTCAATCTCGACGTAATTTGCGGTTACCAGTAAATCTCCAATGGCCCTAGGAAGAAGGTCCCATGGCCGGGCTTGCTTCCCGGTTACTTACTAAATTACTCTGACAATCTAAATGATTCACTGGATGGATGATTCTTGGCATTTGGGGATTAATAGCTATTTGCACCACTGCTGCTGTCACTGGTGTTGCTTTACAAACCTCAATTCAAACACATAATTTTATCCAAAATTGGACTAAAGATGCTCATACTATGTGGGCCTCTCAGGCTCGGAAAGATGAGGATATTCAAGATGGAATACAGAAACTAAAAACAGCCATCAAATGGATTGGAGATCAATTAATAGATGTACAAAAACAAGTGATACTAAAATGTGATTGGAATTCTACTCAATTTTGTGTTACTCCTGTTCAATTCAATCATAGTGCCTATAACTGGGAGCAAATCAAATTTCATTTACAAAATATACATGATAATACCTCTCTGAATGTACAATTATTGCAAAAAGAAATCTTTGAAACCTTCTTTAAAAGTCTGCCCTCATCCACCGATCTGGAAATTTTAGCTAAACAACAAGCTGATCAAATATCTGGGCTAGACCCACGAGGATGGTTTCAAAGCATCATCCACAGCATTGGGTCTGGAACTGTAACTCTGGCGATTGTCTTGGCAATTATATTTGTTGTTTACCATTGCCTTTCTGCAAAAATTGTTAAAACTAAACAAACTTAAATGGTCAGGACCTTTTTTACGAATATAATAAAATAGTGGGAATTGTCAGGGAATGTTTAACAGGAGGATTCCTGTGTGCTGTTTCCTATCTCTCTTGAGCCCTCTCTTCCTTATCAGTCCCTATCGGGGCAAGAGGAGCTGGCAAGCCACTCCCAGGACTGAGATCATAGAGATGGGATGCTTGCATAGGGTTTCCTTCATTAGCTTTTCCATTTGGTGATAGGAATTATTTATGACCCTCTTTTGATATGGATCGCCTTTTGGCCTTATGGCCTCTATTGCTCCTTGTTTCCTTGGTAACTTGTAAAGTCTGGTCTCTTGATCGTTATCTGAAGAAGCTACCTTGTAATACTGTATATATACTCCTACAGAATTCCATAAAGCACCCTCACTCCACCAGAGACTTGGGTTCCCGTGTCCTTCTTTCTCTCTCTCTCTCTGTTTCTGGCTGATTCCCTGGAGCACGAAAGCCGGCTGTGTAACCCAGGGAATATTAGCCTCTTTCCTTCTTTCACTTTCTTATAGTCAACTCTGGACCACCAGGTTCCGGTCCATTAAACCCTTGGTCTCCAGGGACAGAGAAGCTACCCAGAGGCCTGGCCAGTGAGGCTTGGAGGCCACAGGGCACAGCAGGCTGGACCCAGCAGGACAAGGAGAGACAGTCTTCAGCATGTGCACCGCGCTCAGGCGGCAAAGATCCAGCTGGAGAACAGAAGACCTGGCCCGAATCTCAGAGCCCCCACCTGCTGTGACCTGGCAAGATACACCACCTCCCCGTGTTGCCATCTAGTCACCTGTGGGATGGGGACAGTAAAGCTGGGTTGTTGAAGGCAGAAAGAAGAAACTGGATGTGAATGGCAGATTCTGTGCCTGGTCAACGGGAGGCTTTTAAAAAAATCAGCTGCCTTTTGTTTTATTATTATTATTCTTTGGGCTATGCCATGTAGCATACGGAATCTTAGTTCCCCAGTCAGGGATCGAATCTGTGGTCCCTGCATTGGGAGCACAGAGTCTTAACCACTGGACCACCAGGGACATCGCTGGCTGCCTTTCTTTTAATCCAAGGTTAGGGAGGAGTCAGGGGCAGGGTCGGGCAGCCGCGTGCTCCCTCACTCTGCATCCCAGGGTTGTGATAAGGGCGCTCCAGGCCCTGGTTAGTGCTATGGGGAATGCTCACTGTGGGCCAGACCCTGCCCCAAGCACTTCTCAGATTGTTTAATTTACTTCTCACAACCACCCTTTTGTCGACATCATTTTTAGCCCCAATTTGAAGAAACTGAGGCCCTGGTGAAATCTGAACTCACAACTTCTAGTTTATTTAATCACACAGACATACATTAAGTGCCTACGAAGGGTCAGGCTGTCCTGGGTGCTGGGAAAGGGATGTGAAGGAGACACGTCTGATGTCTGTTCAATAGAGCAGAATATTATGCAAAAGTCCTCGGGTGGAAGGGAAAACAGGTGGACGTTAGCACTCCCCCTCACAAGACATTCTGAAGATGAGCTGATGCTCTGAGGTGGAGGCCAGGGGCAGCGAGTCACAATCCTGACCTCAGCCCTGGCCAGCAGGACAGGTGCTGCCTGACGTTCTGGAAGCAGAGATGTGTTGAACTGTGAACCCCCAATTCATATATGGGACCCCCAGTAGCTCTAGACGTGACCTTATTTACAAATAGAGTTGTCACAAATGTAATTAGTTAAGATGACAATCGCACTGGAGAAGGGCGGGTCCCTAATCAAATATGATTCATGGCTTTATGAAAAGGGGAAATTTGAAAAAAAAGAAAAGAAAAGGGGAAATTTGAAGACAGATACACAGGGAGAATTCCATGTGAACATGAAGGCGGAGACCGGGGTGATGTTTCTACTGGCCGAGGTAAGCCAAAAGATCACTAGCAAACTATCAGAGAGCAGGGAAGAGGCATGGAATGGATTCTCCCTCACAGTTGCAGAAAGAACCAAGCCTGCTAACAGCCCTGATCTTGGACCTCTCACCTCTAGAACTGTGAGACATTACATTGCCATTGTTTAAGTTGCTCAGTTTTAGGACTTCCCTGGTGGTCCAGTGGTTCCACTGACCTTCCACTGCAGGGGCACGAATTCAACCCCAGGTTGGGGAACTAAGATCCCGCATGCCATGGGGCAGGGCCAAAAAAATTGCTGCTCAGTTTGGGGTACTTTATTACACAGCCCAAGCAAACTAACAGAAGGCGCTGGGCAAATGCCACGGCAACCATGTCTGTGCTGTGTGAATACAGCCGGTGCTCACAACTGGCCACCAGAGAGGCTGAAGAGCCAAATATCTGCATTTTTAACGGTGTCTTGAGCTCAGACACGTTGGAGGAAGCTGGGGAAGCTGACCTTGTCTGAACTCAGGAAAGCCCCACAGCGAGAACTCCAACAGCCCAGAGGCAAATCATGTCACAACACACCTCTGAAATCATCCCCACCCTATTCTCCCCACCCCTAGACTGTGAGCCTCACGAAGACAAAGGGTTTGTCTGTCTCGTCCCATCTAGAATCCCAGCCTAGAACAGTGCCTGGCAAACAGGACAAGCCAACATTTGTTGAGTGAACAAATAACAGTTCCAGTCTACTCCATGGATGGTAACCTCATATTTTGAGTTTCGGGTCCCCAGCTGGAGCCCCGGTGATGCCTCAGGTTCAGGCTTGGCAGTGGGACTGCATGTCTCCACTCAGCAGAAGAAGAGACCGAGGTTCTGAGAGAAGAGGTTGGCCCGTCCCCGGATACATAGCCTGGAGCAAGTGGAACCGATCTCTTCGATGGGAAGTATATCAGTTTCCTAGGCAGCCATAACAAATTGGCTCAAACTAGGTGACTTAAAATGACAGGGTATATTGTCTCATAATTCTGGAGGGGAGTCCACAATCCCACGTCAGTCCATTATCTCTCTGAAGGGAGAAAGAACCCTCCCTTGCTTCTTCCTAGCTTCTGATTGTCACCAGCATTCCTTGTCATTTCTCGCCTTGGAGAAGCATCACTCTGATCTCTACCTTTATGGTCACGTGTTCTCTTCCTTGATGTCTGTGTCTATGGGTCCAAATTCCCTCTTGGTGTAAGGACACCAGTTAGAGAGGATCTAGGGTCCCTCTGACCCAGGATGACCTCATGGTTACTGGCTTACATCTGCAAAGACCGTGTGTCCCAGGTTCCTGGTGGACATGGGTTCTGTGGATGCTGTTCAGTCCAGCACAGGGAATGACTGTCTCAGGAGGATGAGGCTGGGAGACATGAGAGTGCTAACCCTCCTGGTTAGCCTGTCCTGCGGGTCAGCAAGTCTCAGAGCTCAAAAAGGCCAGTGAGGGTAGAGCTGGGATATCCCTGGGGAAGGTTCTCGACCGGCTGAGCTGGCTCTGACACCCTCTGAGTGAGCACAGGGTTCACAGTCCCTGGGCTGCGGTGAGGGGTGAGGGGCGGGCTCCAGGTGCCCCCGACAGATGCTGTCTAGACAGTGTCTGGAAAGAGGAGGCTCTTCTAGCCAAGGTGGTGTGTAATTGTTTCCCGGGACTGTCCTAACACGGAACCACTGGCGGGGTGGCTTAAAACAATAGAAACTCTTTCTCTCATAGATCTGGAGGCCTCAAGTCCAGGATCAAGGTACCCACAGGTGCACACTCTCTCGGAAGCTCTAAGGGAGGCTCCTTCCTGCCTCTCCCAGCTTTGGTGGCTGCTGGTACCCTTGCTTGGGTCGCGGCAGCGTGACTTCAACCTTTGCCTCCCTTGCAGCATGGCCTTCTCCCTGTGTGTCTTTCTCAGTGTCTCTTCCTTTAAGGACACCCGTCATGTTGGATCCGGGCTCACGTAGTGACCTCATCTATTCACAGTTGCAAAATTTCCTAGATCCGGATAAGGTCACATGCAGAGCTACTAGGATTTGGGATTTCCACATATCTTCTGGGGACACAGTTCGGCCTGTTACAGACAAGGTGAGAGGCTGGGAACGGGCTGGTTACTGACAACACTCTGGACTGCTGTTCCAAAGATCCGTGTCGCCCTGGGTCCTCATGTCGCTTCCAAAGCCTGTTTTTCCTCTGAACTCCTACCCTCCTCACCCTCCTCCCACACGGACACAGGTCCAACCTGCCCCCTTCTCCCTCCTACAGGCTCTGGAGCTCCATGGAGGCGGGCAGTGGGGAGGAAACTCCCTGAGCTGCACCCATCTTTCCCGTTGCCTCAACCAAACCTTCAGAGGCTGCCCAGGCAGGGGTCCCTCTGATACCTCTGTCCAATGCACCGCACACCTACAGCCACTAGCTCACTTCTTCTTTAAACAGGTGTCAAGCACCTACATGGTGCTGGCCTTTGCTGACCCCCAGGCCACGGAAACAAGCAAGGCTCAGTGTCTGCCCCTGAGGGATGCAGCCCACCCCGGGAGACAGCGGGACAGACGAAGACCTCTGTCTTCACAACGGCAGATGGAGGACAGGGCCCTTGGAAGACTTAGAGATGCTCCTTAGTGCTTCCAGGGAGGGGAATCCATAGGAAGGGGCTGCCGTGGAGCCAAACAGGAGCCCTCTCAGGAGTCTTCATCTTGGCCCCTGAGTTCCCTCACGTGCAGAGGGGTTCAAGGTCCTAAGTTCCTCCAGGATCCCCATAGAGGCCCTGAGACTCTGTGACTTTACGCTACTACCAACCAGACACAAGGCGGGCCTCATCCCCTAATTAAAAAATGGCCACTTGACCCCATTTTGCAGGTGAGAAAGTGGAGCTGAGAAAGCAGGTGTCATTCGCTCTTGGCCACACGGCAGGAAGTGCTGGGGTTCAGACCCAGGAGCCCCTGACTTCAGAGCCTTCTGACTTCATCCCCTCTGGGTGTGTGTCCCTCCCCCCCTTGCCACCCCTTCTCTGGCTCCCTCAGCCCTCTTGGACCCTGGCCTTTGGCCTCTGTCTGCCAGGTGAGAACTCACAGGTTCACAGGTCTCCAGCCTGCCCTTTCCCAGCCGGGCGGTCAGGGCAGTGGCTTCTGATCAGGGGTTTGAGGTTTGAGAGGCACTGCCTCAGGCCAGGCCGCTGGGGACACAGAATGGAAACTCTTGATGCGTCATTCAACCTGGCCTTCTCCACCGTGGGGTCCCAGCAGGAGGGGTTCCAGGCAGGTGGTTGGGGTGAAGAGACAACTACCCAAAGTCACGTGGCATGGCTGAAACAGGGTTGGGGCTGAAATGCAAATTACCCAGGTTCCCAGGCCTGTGCTCTTGCCAGTACTCTGACCCAAATTAAATGTTTAAAAATAAAATCAAAGGGCAATATCATTACCGAGCATGCAAGTTCTTAGGTAGAAAGTTAAAAAAAATTTCCAAGGCACGTACACACACGTGTGTGTATAACCTCAAATATTGTTGCAGCCAGAGCTCCTCGTTATAGGTGGTTGAGTTTGAGAGTCTGACTCTTGCTCCTCCAGGGGAGCCCTGTTCAAGGTCGAAGGAACAGAAAGCTCTCCAAGGAGCCTCTTTCCTGCTGCCCTTAGAGGCAGCCCCAGCACTGGCTCTGGCCTTGAAGGGTGCCCCTCTTCTCCTTGAGGCTCCATGTCATCAGGGCAGCTGCTCATGCTGGTGGGGCTGCGTGAGGTCCTAATGCTTGTGGGCTCTGTCCCTTCGGCCATCCTCGTTGGTTTCTGATTTCTATGCAAGTCCATGTTCTTGGAACCTCTGTGTAACTGCCTCTCCCTCCCTTTGTGTCTTCCCCTCTCCCTGCCCTCACCCCTTCACAGTCTACACATTCACTCAATGAACATCCTGTGGTGGGTGCTGGAATCCAGTGATGAACGGGGCATTCGGCATCAGGGCCCGCAAAGGCTCACAGTGGAACTCAGAGCACGTGGGGGGGGGGGGGAGGATGGAGCGCCCAGCCCAGCCAAGGTCTCGAGGAAGCGACCTTTTACAGTAAATCCCAGAAGATGGCTTTCCTTTATTCCTCCCAAGAAGACACATTTTGCTTGGCCTGTTTGTGTTTTAATTTTTTTTTTAAAGTTAGTTGCCAATATTTAAAACTCAGGATACTATACTCTCCAGTTTCCCTTAAATGTTTCAAAGATCTGGGTCTGCCTCCCAACACAGCAACTGTCAGTGGTGGCTCCCCTGAGCAATTTCAATATGACACAGACCCCTACCACTCCTAATTGTCTTCCACTATCTGGGTTAAAAACACAAGTACTGAAGCCAGAAGCCTGGGTTCAAGTCCCGACTCTGACTCTTATTAGCATAAGACCTGAGTTACAAGTTATTTGATCTTGTTATGCCTTCGCTCTCTCATATAGAAAATGAGACAATAACTATAAGTGGTGTGAAAACTGAAAGAAAGAACTGATGAGTGGAACTCAGAACAGTGCCTGCACCTACTAAGTACTCACTGCATGTTGCTGTCATCATTTTCAGCACTGTTGCTGTGATCTGCCCCCCACAGCTTCCCCCAGCAGTATCTGCATCTGGGTTGGGATCCCAGCAGTAAAGGTTTCGTTGTTAGTCTCCTATTTGCATAAATCACAAGCAACAGACTTCGCTGACTTACTCAGCTCCCGGATGGTTGCTTTGACCACTGCAGCTGGAGCTCTCCTGAACCTGTTTTTACTAGAGTCACTGGACCCTTGGCCAGGGACACCCTCTCAAACACTGGAGTTGACCAATACCAAGCCCTGACCCAAGAGATCCCAATTCCCTGCAATCCAATGTCTACTTTGAACAGTGCCGTGCACACAGTAGGAGCTCAACAAATGCATAGGAATGAATGGGGAATGGGTTGCCTGCAGCAGGGTGGGCTACCAATCATGTCACACAAGGTTCATCTAATTAGTATCTCCCCTGGGTACTTAGCATTGAGATGGGGGTTGGGGAGGAAAATTGCCAAGACAAATTTTCTGGGTCATTTTTAGCTGAGTGAGTGGGGACTCCATCCAGAACAGACTGGTTGAGTCAGAAAAGAGCTTTCAGGTTAGACAAACTCCCCTCCCCCTGCACCTTTCACCCCAGTTTACAGTTGAAGAGACTGAGCCTCAAAGGGGATGAGGGGCTCAGAGCTGGGACAAATGGGACAGACTGAATGCCCTTGACCCTGGACTAGGCTGGCAGCAGCTCATGTGGATGGATTTGAGAGGCAGGTGGAAGATGCAGTAGATTTCCTTCTGCCTTTCTCATACCTCTGGAATCTCCCCTGTTAGAGATTGATCCCTTGGGGCATTTGTGTCCCCCTAGGGAAGGTCACACCTTAAGCCATTATCCCCCTGAGACTTACCAGGTGCTTGGGGTAGATAGACACTGCAGTGGCATCCATGTCAGCCCTGCCCCAAACAGCAGAGAGCATCTGAGAGGCTGCCCAGCAAATCAGCTGCCTCCACACTTGCACCCCTTGGGTTTTCCCTGGTCACAGCCCTGTATCTGTCTGTCCTATCTCCCCAAAGCCAGCTCATCTCTTTTAACTACTTTGTATACACTCACTTCTTAAATCCTGACAACAGTCCTGGTCCTTCCCTCTGCTTTTTACAGATGAGAACACGGAGGCACACAGAAGTTTAGGCACTTGCCCAAGGTCACAGCTGGTAAGTGGCAGAACCAGGATTTAATCCATGTCACCTAGGTCTAGAGTTAGGACTTTAACCACCACACCCATTGTCCCAAAGGGGCTGTAGGAGCCTCAAGGCAGGCTGGACTGTGTTTTGTCCACTGCTGCATTCCCGGCACTACTAGCACATACCCTGCACATAATAAGCCCTCAGGAAATGCACATTGAGTGAATAAATGAACACTTCCTCCAGGAGCCAACTTCGGTCAACTACAGTAACCCACACCCCCCCAACCCGTATCTGCAGTTTCAGTTGCCCGCGGTCAACCTCAGTTCAAAAATATGAAATGGGAAATTCCAGAAATCAACAACTCCTAAGTTTCAAATCATTTTCTATCTCATCCGGGCCATGAATTACTCCTTTATCCAGCATCTTCTGCCGTTAGTCACTCAGTAGCCACCTTGGTTATCAGATGGACTGTCGAAGTATCTCAGAGCAGTGGTCAAGTAACCCTTGTATTACTTAGTAACGGCCCTAAAGTTCAAGAGTAGTGATGCTGGCAATTCAGATATTCTCTTATTGTGCCTCATTTATTTATTTAAAAAAAATTCTTTTTAATGTTTTGGCCATACCATGCTGCATATGGAATCTTAGTTCCCTGACCAAGAATTGAACCCGTGTCCCTTGTATTGGAAGGCAGAGTCTTAATCACTAGACCCCTGGGGAAGTCCCCTGGGCCTCATTTATAAATTAAACTCTATCATAGGTATGTAGGTACAGGATAGGTAAAAACAGTATATATGGGATTCGGTTCTCCAGTATTCTTGCCTGGAGAATCCCACGGACAGAGGAGCCTGGTGGGCTACAGTCCACGGGGTCACAAAGAGTTGGACGTGACTGAAGCGACTTAGCACACAGCGCTATCCTTGGTTGGAGGCATCCACTGGAGGTCTGGACTGTGTCCCCCAAGGGGAAGGGGAGACTGCTATGTGTGTATCTGAAACCTAATGAGGCTGAACTCCTCTTGTTAAAGACCTATACAAAATTCCACCCTCCCTCCCCAAGCTAGAAGACTCCGGAGCTTTCCCAGGTCGGGTATTTCCGATAAAGGCTCTGATTGACAGCCCTCCAGAGCAGGAGGGTGCGACTGTGTGTTGACTGGTCCATCCTTTGCGGTCACGCCCTCCGCCAAGGGCTGGAGTCTAGGCAGTCTTTTCGTGGCCGGGGCTTGGCATGCGGCCCAGATGCAGAGGACTGGAAGCTGATGCATCTCCCGCCAGCTCCTCCCTCCCCTCTGCATCCTGACTTCCTGGAATTGTAGACTGGGTACCTTTTCTCCCCACAGGCAACTCTCCCCCCACTCAGCACTTCCGGCCTTGCTTTCTCACAGCTCTGTCCGACAGCCTCCCTCCCGGGCGCTGCGATGGGACGTGTGTCATACCTGCGGTGGTGGAAAATGTCTCAGAGCCACCCAAGGGGATGTCCCGGGGCTGTCACAGGGGCCAGGCCCAGGCTGTTGGTGCTGAGCTCAAGTTTAATCAACAACCCAACCACCCTCCCCACCCGCAGTGACAAAGGCCAGGAGACAGCAGGCTGCAAGGGTGGGAGTTCAGGTTTCTAGTCATTCCCCGAGTCAGATTCACTGAGTGGCCTGGCACAGGGCACCCTCCTCTCAGGACTGCATGTCTGTATCTGTGATGCAGAACCTGGAATCTTGGTCATTCTTGTCAGGCTGGGTTGCTGAGAGATTGTATGAGATCTTTGAGACACACACTTGAAAGCAGTAAAAAGCTAGCCCGTGTGAGAGCTAAAGACTGCCTGGGTTCAGATCCTTGCTCTACTGTGTTCCAATTGTGTCCTTGAGCAAGTCATTAACTATGTGACTTAGTCTTCTCATCTGTAAAATGGGTAAGAATAGTCCTTTCCTTGTGGCAATGTTGTAAAGATCAAGTGAGTTAGTAACACCATGCGTTCAGAAGAGAGTCTGATGCCTGCTAAGTGCTCAAAAAATGCCCCTTTGATGAGACCCTGAAGGATGAACGTTCCACTGTGGCCCTCACAGGTCCTTCTCCCTGCACCTGCCCCTCCCACACTGCTTGTTGATAAAATCCAAATTGCTAAATGGTAGCTACTGAACTGTAAGACCAGTTTCTCTCTCTTTCAAGAACCACCCTCAAACAATTGTTTCCAATACAAGCTGAACTCCAGCTGAGCCCCTACTACAGCCCTGCGCAACATTCCCCCTTCCGTCCCTGAGTCAGAAACTCCTTTATTGTCTTCTCGTGCCTGGTATTTCCAAATAAACGCTTGTGCTAGTGGGGCTCTAGCTGGTTTTCTCCCATAGCTGTTATTATCAGCCCTGTAACTCCAGAATCTAGCTCAGGATCTCTCTGGCCCATAGCACGAGAGATGTTAAGAGAGGGAACTCAGGAGGGGCACTGTAGGAGGAAGTACACAATCCAACTTGGAATGAATCAGAGGGCCTTCCAGAAGTGGGGATACTTGAAGGTCCTGAGGGATGTGTAGGAGTCCAGGAGTGAATTGTTTGGGTGTTGGGTCTGCTTCAAACCCAGAGACCAGCATGTCCCAAAGCAAGTGAGTCAGTTGTGGTCCATGTTCCCATCCCCACCCCCGAGCCCCAGCCTCCCACTCTTGAAGTGAAATACATGTAATCCCAGCCACAAGCCACATTCCGTGTGACACCTGAAACTACAGACTATCAGGGCTAGGAGAGTACTTAGAAATCATCCATCTGACTATGACATTCACAGACAGATGAATGAGCCATGAAACCAGATGGGACCTGCGTGGAGTCCCCAAGTCATTCATTATCACATTAATGCTTTCAGCTAGTGTCCTGAAAACAACAGGGAGTTGTTGGGGGTTTAGGTGGGGATGTGGCATGACCCAGATGTGCCCATGATAAGATCACCCTGGAAGGGCTCAGAGGTGGAAGAATGGGGGGGGGCAAGTGGAGGGGGACCAGTGGACCAGGAGGAGGCTGAGCAGGAACCTGAGTGAGAAGTGATGTTTCCAGGGCACAAGGATGGGATGGTTTCGATCACAATCACAAGCATGGAATATAGGCTGCTTTTGTTTTTTCAACTGGTTACCAGGAAGCATCCAGTCCCATCATTTCATGGCAAATAGATGGAGAAAAAATGAAAACATGACAGACTTTATTTTCTTGGGCTCCAAAATCACTATGGATGGTGACTTGCAGCCATGAAATTAAAAGATGCTTACTCCTTGGAAGAAAAGCTATAACAAACATAGACAGTGTATTAAAAAGCAGAGACATCACTGCCAACAAAGGTCCATATAGTCAAAGTTATGATTTTTCCTGTGGTCATGTGTGGATGTGAGAGTTGGACCATAAAGAAGGCTGAGCATTGAAGAATTGATTCTTTCAAACTGGAGTGCTGGAGAAGACTCCTGAGAGTCCCTTGGACAGCAAGGAGATCAAACCAGTCAATCCTAAAGGAAATCAGTCCTGAATATTCATTGGAAGGACTGATGCTGAAGCTGAAACTCCAATACTTTGGCCACCTGATGCAAAGAGCCAACTCATTGGAAAAGACATTGATGCTGGGAAAGATTGAGGGCAGAAGGGGATGACAGAAGATGAGAGGGTTGGATGGCATCATTGACTCAATGAACGTGTGTTTGATCAAACACCAGGAGATGGTGAAGGACAGGGAAGCCTGGCGTGCTGCAGTCCATGGGTTCACAAAGAGTCGGACATGACTTAGTGACTGAACAACAACAACAACCAGGAAGATTAGAATGGAATTTTGCTTGTTTTTTCCCATTAATGTAATTGTCCCTTATGCAGCCTTGTATATGGAAAAGGGTCAAAATCTCTGGGACCAAGTGCACTGAGTTTGAATCCTGGATCCACCAACAATCAGCTGCATTTCTTAACCTCCATGAGCCTTGGTTTCCTAATCTGCAAAATGTGGAGCATGACTCCTGCCTCACAAGGTTCTTTTCAAGTGATGAAATGCTGCTTGGAAAATGTCTGGCACTGTGTCTGGAACGTAAAATATTAGCTGCCTTCCCACTTTTAAAGGTGCTTCTTGATCATTTTTTTAAGTTATCTAGGATGTCAATTGGAGAAGGAAATGGCAATCCACCACAGTACGCTTGCCTAGAAAATTCCATGGATGGAGGAGCCTGGTGGGCTATAGTCCATGGGGTCGCAAAGAGTTGGACACGACTGAGCAACTTCACTCACTCACTCACTCACTCAGGATGTCAGTAAGTCGGAGGACAGTGGTAAGTGATTCATCCTAGCCATGAACTGTTTCCACAGTAATTTGCTTGATAACTGTGGACAGTGGAAGTTGCTTGGAGTGGGAATTGGTAGGTCGGGGGAGAGCAGAGATATTGGGGGATTGGGGAGGTGAAGGAATAAATACAGCTCAAGACATTGAAGACCTGAGGGGCTGGAAGGCCCTTCTCACCTCTCCTCTCTGTTATTTTATTCCCCAGTCAGCCCTGGCTGCCTCCTACTTACTGCTCCGCACCTGACAGTTCTTTGAGACCCTAGGCTGCCTGGTCCCCAGCTGGTGCCTCTCCTCTCTCCTACAGTCTGACCCAAGCAAGCTTGTCTTTCCTTCATCTCTTCTGCCCCTGCCAGCTGCCCCCTCCTTACCCCATCTCCCAAGACCCATACCCTACTGCACATTAAACATGTCACACTGTGGCTTCCAGCCCATCAGTCCATCTCTACTTGGTATAAGGTGATTCCCTACTCTGCTCACTGCCAGCTCCGGTCTCCTGTCAGACTGGGTAGGGACAGCTGGGTTCCCTGGATGTGCCTGCTCATAAGCCCTTCTCAGCTTTCCTCTCTCCATCATCTCAGCCTCAGTTTTACCTGCCAAGAAAATTGGAGTCGGGAGCAATAACTTCTGTTGTGGAAGAAACCTAAGGGGTTATCTGGTCTAGAGCTACCACCAGGTGCCAGCTATAATCAACTGGGACCTGCCTACAGAATCTAAGACTGCGTCCAAGCACCAGAGAAAGGAGGGCTGTGGTCAGCTAGCAGTGTCTGCCAAGCACCAGTACTATTGATATGATTGATTAGCAGTGTCTGCCCTGAGTGCAGCTTAATGAATGCCAGACGTTGCTACTCATGATATGGGTCAACTTTTCAAAATCAAGGACACTGAAAAAAATAAACTTATATTTTAAACATAAATAAAATTATTGTTACATATAAATTTAAAATTATATATATGATTATACATGTTTGGTTATATATTTGATTAAACATATAATTTGAATATATATATATGTATAATCAAGTGGGGCTTCCCTAGTGGCTCAGCTGGTACAGAATCCGCCTGCAATTCAGGAGATCTGGGTTCAATCGCTGGGTTGGAAGATCCCCTGGAGAAGGGGACAGCTACCCACTCCAGTATTATGGCCTGGAGAATTCCATGGGGTCGCAAAGAGTTGGACACAGCTCAGCAATTTTCACTTACATAATCAAGTGCAATATTTCCCCATAAGACCATGTCAAATGGTGCCTGGACACAGAATAAGATAAATCTGATTCCTTTTAGTGAAAAAGACATTCCATTTATAATCCTTCAGCATTTTCTCAAGAAAGAAGTCTCTGGTTTTCATATGCCTTCATCAGCTTCCCAACACTTGCTTATCTCCCCTTTAAAATAAGAGAGCAGGTTTTCAGTAGGTAATAAATTGAAACATTCTGTTTTACTGTATTTACTTTGTGCTATTGCCTTTTATTTATAGTGAATATTGGTTTTTCCATTTACAGAATCAACATAAAGATTTTTCCTTAAATAAAAGTATTAAAACAAAAATTGAAGTGATTTAAAGAAAAATACTAAGTAAACAATAATGATACACACAGATCATTAAAATATACAAACATATACACGTGTGTGAGATATATATATATATATACCTCACACAATGATCAAGACCTGAGAAATGTAACCTCTAGTAGGATTTTGCAAAGTGGAAAATCACTCGCAGAGAGATTCCCTAGTTTGCCCCAGGACCCACAGCACAGCTGCAGGCACTGAGTTTGGGACTGGTGCTCTCCTCAGGACTGAGATGTCCAGAACACACAGCATTGTAAGACAGGAGGCAGGAAGAGAAACAGGCGGGTAATTAAGCTATTCGGTGGTAAGTATCCAAGATTCAGACGTCCTCAGGAAAAGGGGAGTTTATTTTGGACATAAAAGCAACAGGAATCCTGAGTGAAGGCAGCAGTCCCCTGTGGAGCAGGCGCATCTGTACTAGGAGCCCAGACACCCTCTGCTAACTCCCCTTTCGGTCCCTCCTGTCCCTGTTCCACGTGGCACCTGCTCCCAGAGGCTCCCCTCCTGCTCTGTATTCAAAAGCCGACTGAGAGAAACCTGATAGGCCAGTTCAGGTCTGGCCTCCCTGATTGGTCAGAGCTTCTGTTCTCAGTCACCTCATAGGCTGCCGACGAAGTCATGGGTGGGCTTGTGTCAGGTGCCCAATCAGTTGAAAGCAGGGCCTATAAAAGCAGGCACTGGGCGCTTTCACACCTCGGCTGATTAGCGGGGACCCCTTGTGGTTCTCGCCTCTGGGAGAATTCTTGTCGTCACAAGTGTGATCAGTGCCAGGCATTGAAGGACGAGAAGTGGACGGGTGGTGGGAGCAACGAGAAGGAAGGGGCTCGCCGTGTGTGGCGCGGCAGGACTGCCATGTGAGGGGATGAGCCTTTTGCTTGGGGCGGGCATGCCGGAACCTAGTGGACATGGACTGCCTGCCTCTCCAAGGCTTGACCTCAGAGACGTCAAAGTGCCAGGGGTGCCCCTGAGAGGTCGATGGTATCCCCCCTGAATGAAGGCAGCAAGGGCACAGGGAGACCAGGCATGGTGATGCCAGATAGTTCATTAATTCACGCAGGGACTCTGATAGGATGTAAAGTGCACTCTGTCAAGGGCAGGGAATGGAACTGCCATCAGGAGGCAGTGTGCCAGCCTTTGAGCTGCAGAAAAGACCCCTCCAGTGGAGGGTGGAGCAGGAGGGGCGCGAGGGAGGGCTCCTGCGACAGCATCAGGACCCACCACTTGGAGGGGTTTACTTTCCAGCGGCTTGCCATTGTGGAAAGATCCAGCCAGGGTCCACTTTGCTGGGCATTTGTGCACAGACTTGGGCCACAGCTGTAGGCAATCATTCCGAGGTCACCAGAGATCCCAAAGGAGACGTGACAGAGACACTTTGTCCCGCCACCCTGTGACCCTGAGAACCTGTCCCTCCAGCACTGAATCTCGAGTTTGGGCACATGAAAGGAGGCAGTGTTTCCCCGCAAGGGAAGCAGAACTGCCACCTGAAGGATAACGGGAGCTTGTCACCAAAAGATGAGGGAGGAGAGGGCCCCCCCAGGAACAGGAAATCACAAGCACAAAGGTGTGGGGAAATGAGGGAGTTCCAAGTGGCTTTGTAGGACTGTTGTTGTTCAGTCGGTTGGTCGTATCTGAATCCTTGAGACCCCATGGACTGCAGTACGCCAGGCTTCCCTGTCCTTCACTATCTCCAGGAGTTTTCTCAAACTCATGTCCATCGAGTCAGTGCTGCCATCCAACCATCTCATCCTCTGTCACCTCCTTCTCCTCTTGCCTTCAATCTTTCCCAGCATCAGGGTCTTTGAGTAGGACTGTTGGGAGGGTTCTAGATGGGAATGTCCCAACATGATGCTGGAGGACCCAATGGGTAGGCCAAGAAGTTGTACTGAGGGCAGTGGTGAGCCATGGCAGGATTTTAAACCAGGAGCAGCATGTGTATGCTCATTCGCTCTGTCGTGTCCAACTCTTTGCAATCCCATGGACTGTAGATCGCCAGCTTCCTCAGTCCATGGGATTTTCCAAGCAAGAATACTGGAGTGGGTTGCCATTTCCTTCTCCAGGAGGGGCAGCATAGCTCCATTTATGTTTTGGAAAGATTCCACTGATTGTCCTGTGGTGGGTGGGTGGGAGGGGTGTGATCGAGGCAGGAAGCCCAGTGAGAAAGCCAGGGTGAAGAGGTAAAACCCACAGGACTTCATGACGAATGAGGGAGTGGGGGAGTCAAAGGACCCCACCCCCAAAGTTCTTGGCTTGGGGCGTAGGTGCAGGGAGCAGCAACTGAGGTTTGGAAATGAACAGCTGAGTGTGCAGGACTGGGTGAGGCCCTGGGCAGAGATGTCCAGAGGCTGCTGGACACCCAGTGTCTCAGCAGGGGACAAGCTTCATGGACACAGTCCTCAAGCAGGCCTGGCGCAGCAGTGGACGGCCACCTGCCTCCCAGCGCCGGCTGTCTGTCTACACCAGGTAAGCTGGGTCCTGATCCTGGAGCTCTTGGAGGGACAGGTAGGCATCGGTGTTCAGGGTCAGGCAGGCAATGGGGGCCCTGACTTGGCCTTGCCCGGGAGGGCTGACCCAGGGGAAGCTGGTCCCCTCCCTTGGACGGGGGCCAGGCACCTTCTCTCTTGCTTCTCCCAGCTCATGCTCTGGGGGTGACTGCAGATCCACCAGGTCAGGGGTTTCCAGAGCAGGAGGCCCCAGGGACTGGGGGGTCCAGTCTCCAGGGACTCCCTCCTGTGGGCTGGCAGCCAGCCTCTCTTCACCAGCCCCAGTGCCCCCCTGGGCAGTGTTCGGGGGGCCTGGGCCACTGAGCAGACTTGGAGAGAAGAGCAGCAGGTCTTCCCCGGGGGGGAAGGTGCAATAGGCATCGTCATCCCCTGGTGGAGTCGGCAGGGGTGGAAGGAGAGCTCCCTCGGGGGCCCTGGGCCCACCCGCATCGAGCTCCTCAGTACAGGGGTCATAAGCGAAGTAGACCTGGCAGGCCTCGATCTCCAGGGCGTCCGGGAGGCGGAAGAAGAAGTAGCCTTGGTTGGTGAAGCAGCTGGTCACTGAGTGGCCGCTGGTCTCAGCTGAGGATGGCGAGCTCTTGTCCTGCTGAAGCAGGAGCAGCTGTGTGGCCTTGGCATCCCTGTCCAGCACCTCCAGTGGGGAGATCTCAGGGGTCAAACCACTGGGGCTGAAGGAGGACGAGGGGAAGGGTGAGGAGAGCCACTTCTGTGAAGAGAAAGGACAGTGGGAGGGTGAGGGGGCCGTCTCTTCTAAACTCAGCAATAACCCCTAACTCGTCCTTCTTTAGCAGTAGACTCAGGGCTGCCCCCTCTGGGATGCCTTCCCTGACTGCAACCCCGCCCCCCCCACACATACACCACCACCACCCCCGCCCCCCGCTGCCCTACCTCCCAAACACACACATGCACACACACACAAACTCTGCCCACCGGTTGGGGGGATGTTCCACATCAGTGGGTGTACCTGCTTCCCAGCCTCAGCACAGGTCTTTCTCGCTCACTAGGGGCCCAGGGGATGTGTTGGGTCAACGCCTGACTGCTTATTGAGTGGCTAGTATTGGGAACCTAGTGCTGCTCCAGGTCCCAGGGACATACCGATGGGTGGAATCCTCAGACCAGTGTGAGTGTGTGAACCAACCAATCAACCACTGCCGAAGCAGGAAGAGCCCTGAGAGTATGTCACGACCACCATACGGATTCCCAGAGAGAGCTTGTGTCCTGGCCCTGACCACACAGCCAGCAGGTAGAAAAGCTGGGCCTCAGGTTCCCCACTCACACTGCCATGGAACCATCTCCAGCGGGGAGCTAATGGTCCAGCCCCCTGCCTCCCACACCCTCCACCCACTGAGAGAGGCAAGCACCCATCAGAGGCAAGCACTTCTCAGTTGCTCTGGAGTCTGGAGAGCCCTGGCAAGGAGCAGGGAGACCCAGTTCCAGCCCCGGCCCTGGCACTCACTAGCTGTGTGACCCTGGGCAGGTGACTGCACCTCTTGAGCCTCAGTTCTATAATAGTTAGCTGCCTCTTTCCTGACTGCCTCACTATGGCCCAGCAGAGAGATGTTAAAGAAGAAAATGACGATGGAAACACTTGGCACAAGTTAAATGCAATGCCCAGCAGAGGCGTAGGGGACAGTACACCCCTGAGGACAGGGTGATGGGGCTTCAGGAGGGTGCACTTGAGAACCCCAACAGCCTTCTGTCCTGGGAGTCCTCTGCAGCCAGACTGTGGTCCCCTGAGTGCAGGGACCAGGTGTGAAGGGTCCCCTCTGCACCCTTGTGCCCAGCATGGGGATCAAGAGGCCCAGTCAATATATTGCAGCTGAGTTAATGACTAGACCACTCAGCAACATCTACCCCGTTCCCCAAACCAGGTGTTTGTGTTACAGGAGAAAAGGCCAAGAGAGAGGGACAGTGAGGCCCAACTAAGGATGGCAAAGGACAGAGGCATGGGAGAGAGGGCAAGAGCCAGGCCGAGTGGGGCTCCAACACTCGAAGAGGCAGCAGAAGGCAGGGCCAGGCAGCAGAGCTGAGCAGCGGCCAGAAGGAAAGGGCAGCTCTGTGGCCTGCACTGGTGTGCTGGGCCTCAGAGCTGTGTGGTCAGCCACTTCCGGGGCCTAGGCCTCCATCCACAGTGCCTTGAAGTGGACCTGGGAGGGGAGGGGGGATTGTGGTGCAGCACAGGAAGAAATTCATCCTTATCACACACACTGACACACTCACTCCTGGGTCCCACAGACAGGGCAGTGGGCCCTGGGGTCTTGGAGCTCGGGGTTCTGGGGCAGAGAGAGAGAGGAGCTGGCCTGTCACCCAGATGCAGAGGAGAGGGTTGGGTCCCTCTCGGCCATCTGTCGCCCCCAGTCACATCTGCATCCCCAGGGCCTTTTCGGGATACCCCCACCACACATGGCAGGCTTGGGCTAGGCACTTCGACCTAGGGTTGATCTCATGGGAAGATGCAGCTGTCTAGAAAGGACCCCAGTCTTGCCTCAAAATGTCCCAAGCCCATAGACTCGGAAGGACCTCAAGCTGGAAGAGGTCTGAGGCTGCATCTAGTCCAGCTTCCTACTCGGTATCCCTTCTACCATGTGACCAACACATAGTCAGCCAAGGCTGACTTGAATACCTTTGTTGGTGGGGAGATCACTAATTTTCAGGCTAAAGGAAGAGTTTTAAGGAGATACATTCCCCACATAAGGAGCACTGCAGGAAAGATGTGCCCAGTCCTGAGAGTTTTCCAGAGACTTCCAGAAGAGGCCCTGATCAGCCCCGATAGAGAACGCCAAAGCCAGCTTGTGACAGGCCTGCTCCAGCATGGCTTCCCAGCCTCTGGGCATTTCTCTCGACCTCTGTCCACTCCCACCTCACCCCCTCCACCAACACCAATCTAGTGAGCCTAGAGTATGGGGTGGGGTGGTAGAAGCGGCCCACCATATCCCCCTCCCTCCCGGAAGCTTCCTTCCTGAAGCATGTGTGGGCTGAGGGAGACGACTGAATTCTGCATGGCATTCAGAGCATTCCGACATACAGGGGTGCACTTTTAAAATGAATCTGTTTTGTAACTAGAAATGCCTAGAGGTCTTGCTAGCATTTGTGATAAGTCATGGAGGCTGGCTGGGGGGATTTTCGAGAGCAGGGAAAGCAGATCTGCACGAGAGCAGGGTGAGAACTTGAACCTGGTGAATCCTGTTCCAACAGCAGCCCAGTGCGGGTAATTCCAGTGAGGGTTTTGTGAGCATTAACTGTGTGCTGGGCTATGTCCTTGGGATCGTAAGCATACTAATATTATCTCACCTTACCCCACCACCCATTTTACAGGTGAGGAAACTTGAGACACAGAGAGGTTCTATAACTTGCCCCAGGCCACACAGCCAGGAAGTGGTGGAGCCAGAGTTAGAGCCTAGGTAGGCTGGCTCACTCAGATGGACGCTGCCATTCAGCCTGAGAACACAGGTGCCAGAACTGGGGAGAGGGGTCCAGGGCGTCCCGAGTGGTGAAGTTGCTAAAGATTCTGCCTGCCAGTGCAGGAGATGCAAGAGACTTGGGTTTGATCCCTGGGTCAGGAAGATCCCCTGGAGGAGTCCATGGCTACCCACTCCAGTATTCTTGCCTGGAGAATCCCATGGACGGAGGAGCCAGGCCAGCTACAGTCCATGGGGTTGCAAAGAGTCCTACACGATTGTTCACACACACACACCTGCGAGGCAGCTGACTTTGCATTTCTTCACCCGAAGTGCAAAACCCGCTGTTCTCCACCTCCTCCCCACCCTGTCCACACCCCAGCCCACCCTCTGGCCAGCCCATGTCAACTGCCTGCTCTGTCCTCCTCCTCCAGACTCCTACCTGGAAATCTCCTCCATGCTCAGAGCTCAGCTGGGAAAAAAACTCCGAGGGGTCTGGGATGTGACACTTCAGAACCTTCTTCAGCCTACAGAGGGGAGAGGAGGGAGGGAAGAAGGGTGAGAAGGGAAGGGGGCCCACAGAGTCCTGCCATCAGCCCCGCAGGTCTGAGTGCGGGGCACAGAGCCTCACCACACACATTCATTTATTTTGTTGATGTTGATTGCATGCCCAGTAAGGGAGAGTATTGTGCTGGGCACTGGGAACACAAGAAGAATCAACAGAGGAGGTCCCTGCTCTTAAGGAGCTGACGTTCTAATGGGGAGCCAGTTAATGAACCAAGTATGCAAGTATACCATTTGTTCTGTGGAGAGAGAGCAGAAGGACGTGGGGGTGGGAGACCATAAAGAAGACCAGAGCAGAGTGAACCAAGAGGAGGGAGGTAAGAGAGAGGCCAGACTGTGGGCTTCCTCATCAAGGCTGCCATAGACAGTGGTTCAAGTTGTGCACTGCCCAAGGGCGCCTGGGTTTTTTGGGTTTTTTTTAAGGGGAAGGACCCATGGTGACGAGAAGCTGAATCCCAGCCCATGCACTGCTTGCCAAGCTGAGTGCCCCAGTGTCTGTGTGCATTCACTTCAAGATATACGCCTCAAGACCCCAGGAGACCTGGCTGCTGCCCAGAAGTCCAGGCTCAGGTCCCAAACTTCCTTCTGGTCTCTGACCACACCCACTTTCCTATACTCTCTGTTCCTGGAATGCTTCTCCCTTGTTCCCACCCAAGGTCTTTGCACAAGCTTTTCCTCTGCTTGGAATGGACAAGCTCCTGACCCTTCCCTGCCTGATTTGCTCCTCCTCCAGATTTCAATGCCATCATTGCCTCCTCGGGGATGCTTCCCCTGGTCACCTCTTAGCTGAGGCTCCCCTTCCTATTGTCTACTTCTAGTACATCTAGCACCTTCCTTCACCACCCTAATCTCATGTCATTATAAACCTGCATGATAAATATCTGCCATCCCCCACGGGACGGTGAGTCCCTGAAAATGCGACGACATGCCTGTGGCTGTGCTTACGTTCCCAGCGCTCAGCACCATACCTGGTTCTGAGCTGGGACTCAGCAAATGAAGGAAAGAACAAATGAATGGTCAGACCCATAACGACACCCCAGCCCCCAACACAAAGCAGCTGGCTCATATACATGTACATACTCAAGTCCTGAGCCTAATGCTCCAGGCAGGGCTCCCATGGGGTTCTCCCTGCTCCTCTCCTCTCGGGCTGGTCCCTTGGACCTCCCTTTTTTGGGGAAAAGGCCAGATGTTAGGCAGGGAGGGCCCTTGGGATGGCAGAGGGGGCATTGGACTGTCAGAACATGGGGCTCAGCCCAGAAGCTGACCTGGCCATGGGAGATGTCAGACCGAGACGTGGAAGCCGGGGAGGGGGCATTCTTCTTACCATAGCCTGATGCACCGGAAGTTGCCCAGAAAGTAAACCAAGAGGACAAGACCAGCGAAACTGCCAACGCCCAAGACGATGTGGCCCAACCAAGGGAGAGGTGGGATCTTCTTCCTGGTTTCTGCCCAGAGAGTAGAAAGAGGAGAAGGGGAGGGGTTAAAGAAGTGTGCCCCACCCCCAGTCACTCCAGCATCCCCCACCCATAATGTGGCGCTGAGGGATGACCCAAGGCCTTTATAAGGTCCCAGGTGATCCAGCAGACCTGCTGTGTGCTCAGCCGACATGGGGCATTGTATGACTTCATCACAGCAGCCCTGCCGTGGTACCGTGGTACCTACTTCACAGATGAAGAAATAGGCTAACAGGTGAAAACAGCCCACCCCAGACCTTGGCAGAAACCAAAAGCTTGAGGTTAAAGGGTGGAGAAAGAGGAAAGAGCCTCACTGGCCTCCCCACTAACTCACAAGGCCTCTGAGAAGTCCCACCCTGTCACGGAATCCCTGTTCCCATCTGCAAAACTTGCCCACATTTCTCACCCTGCAGGTCACATCCAGTGAGCTAAAGATGGTTGAAGGGTGCTGTGAATATACCCCAAAGCTGCCCCGCCAGTCCCTCCCCATTACCCAGGCTGCATCCCCACCTCAGCTCCCCATCAGTACCTGCAGGGACCGTCCTGAAGGCCAGGGGCTGGCTCCAGTGGCTCCAAACCTCATGCCTGCCTAGCTGGGGCTTGACCCGCACCTGAAGCTCATATTCCATGCCTGGAGCGAGATTCTCCAGGTAGATCCATTGCTGGTTTTGCCTGAGGGTCAGCAGTGGGGTGTCCTGGGGCAGAGATAGGGCTGTCAGACCAGAGGGGCCTGCACTGCCCCCTCACTTCCTGTGGCAGGGCTGGCTGAGCATATGAGCAGAGCAGTGCCTTCCTTTATCCCCTCTAGCCATGCACCCTGCACTGTCCCCCCCTCCTACAGAAAGTCTCCCCAACTAACCACTTTGCAGGAGCCCCAAGAATCAGGGTCTTCCTGAACCCCTCCTCCTCACTCAACTCCAGTATCCAAAGCCATCTGTCAATCAGCTGGTTCCACCTCCAGAACCTATTCTGGACCCTCTCTCTTCCCTCCACTCCTTCCTCCTGCAGGGCTGAGCTCCCACGACCTCTGAGCCCCATCCAAGGTCTCCCTCCTCCCCTGCGCCCCATACCCCTGTGCTCTATGGCAGTCTCTTCTACACTCAGCCAGAAAGAGGGGCTTCCCATAGACCTCTCCCCACTCGGCGTCACCCTTTTTGCTTTTTCTCCAGCACACCAGACACACAGGCCGTGTTTTGCCTTTGCAATGGTTTTTTCCTCTGCCTGGAAGATCCTCCCCAGATCCTCAAATAATCAGCTCCTACTTGAACCCAGATCTCAGAAAGGCCTGGTCACTTGAGTCTGAAGGTGCCTGGCCTAGCCCTTCTCAACTGTGTTATCACAATGAAATTTCATGAGAGTATGTAAAAACATTGCAGAGTCTGCTCCTGTCCCCCAAGTGAGTTTCCTCAGAGGCAGCTTGCCCGACTCTCCCTCCATTCTCTCCCCAGCATCCAGCACATAGTAGGTACTCAGGGAATGTTTGTTGAATGAATGAGTGAATAAAGGAATGGGTAAGTGAATGAATAAGTGATCAACCTCCGTGCACTTGGACCACACTGGATTTGAAGAGGGAATGGTGGCTGCCCAGGGCCTCTGAAATCTTCAGAGGGGGTGTCTGCTGCCTCTTAGCTTTGTAAATCTTGTCTAGAAACTGCCATCGGCAGGACCCCTGGGGTGTCAGGGGACATCAGAGGGAGGGTGTGGGGGGGCAGTTCCAAGGAGCAGCAGGGGTTGATTAGGGGCTTCTGCGGCTTTGCTGAGATGAAGGATGGACAGGGTGACGAGGATAGGGAGGAATTAGGGCAGGTGGGACGGAGCCAGGTATACTCACCTCCCAGCTGTGGTCCGCAGACCTAGTCCGGGCCTCGAACTGCACGTCTGTTTGGATGTAGTGGGATACCTGGGAGACGGTCCAGGTTATGTTGCACCTATGGGTCTCTACGTGGACGACTTGGAGTGAGTGGGGTGGAACCAGACGAACTGGAGACAGGAGAGAGACAAAGGCAGAGAGAACAAGCTTGGGGATTGCCACATGCTGATGCTGAGATGAGAAAGCCGAGCCGAGCTCCCACCTCCACCTTTGTACCTGCTGTTCCTCCCTCCCAATGTTCTCTTCTCCCAGGGATCGGCAGGTTCCTGCTCAAATATCACCCATTTAGAGAAGCTTACCCCGACCATCCACCACTCTCTGTCCCCCTCGCTTGCTTCATTTTTCTACCTAGAACTTATCATCATCTGACATATTAAATATCTGATTCTTTATTCGTTTTCTGTCTCCCCCACTAGACTGAGTTCTCTGAGGGCAAGGACTTGATCTCTGGAGTATCCTTGGTGCCTGGAACGTTACCCGGCCGTACGTGGTAGGCAATTGATTAGATATCTGCAGAATGAAAGAATCAAGGCAGCCTTTCTCAACACTCATATTTGATCAGAGATTTACCTGGATCGTCTCATTTATTTTATTTAATTCTACTTCAGCAATCTTGGATGATTATAAGTTTGTATTATTCTGAAGTTCAATTGATCTAAATTTTTATACTTCTGAGATTCTGTAGAACTCCACAAATAATAATAAGCAAATGTTTGTGGAGATATTTCTGTGTCTTGGCTCATAGGCTCCTAAGCAACCACGTTGTTGTGGCTGTTGATTAGTCGCTAAGTCGTGTCTAACTCTTTGCGACCCCATGGACTGTAGCCCACCAGGTCCTCTGTCAGTGGAATGTCCCAGGCAAGAAGACTTGGAATTGCCATTTCCTTTTCCAGGGGATCTTCCCAATCCAGGAATCTAACCCACGTCCACTGCATTGCAGGTGGATTCTTTACCACTGAGCCACCACAGAAGCCGTACAGCAACTGTAGGCAGCAGGTAACTGGTTTTCCCCACTTTACAGATGAGGAAACTGAGGCTCAGACATGTTAAATGACCTGCCATTCAGATTACAGTCACTTCCAGATCATCCCTTATGCTGAGTATTCAGAACAGAGATGTAAGAATGGCAGAAGCTCTGCCCTCAGGGAAACTCACAGCCCAATGAGGAAGACAGACCCATTATCAGGCAGCAAAGACCCAGGACATAAACACCCTGAAAGAGGAGGTACCAAGGGCTCCAGGAGTATGGGAAGGCCTCCTGGAGGAGGTGACTCCTCACTGAACTTGATGGGTGAGTGGCAATTTTTGGGGTGAGAAGAGCCTTCCAAGCAGGCTGAGGCTGCTTGGTGTGCAAGTGTTTAGAGGCATGGAAAGGCAAGCTGAGCCTGGAGAGCTGGCCCTTGGTGTGGCAGGAATATAAGCCACAAGAGGAGGCATTCTGGAGAAGGAAGCCAGGCCCAATGGCCTTGAACACCAGGGTAAGTGTCCGGGATTTCATCCCAAGTTCAGCGGGCAGTGAGTTGCTCAGATGGGGATGTGAGTTGATGGGGAGAGAGTAGAGACTAGAGAGGGAGACAGGGAGGAATGTGGCTGTCCACCCCACGCCAGCTCCACCCTGGAGTCCTCACTCACTGTAATCAAAGGGCTTGATATCCTGGGTCATCATCTTCCTCCACTTCCCGCCTTCAGAGCACATCACTGTCAGTTTCATGACATCCACTATGGTCAGTTTCTGAGACTGAAAGGGAAAGAGACTGGGGATAAAACTTCCAGGAGCTGGTGTGGGGATGGAGAGGCTGCTGAGATATGGATGGCAGGAGAAACCATGGCTGCAATAAACTGGACCTCCTCCCTGACATCCTCCATCTAAGGCACTGCTCAGCAAACTTTACGAAAAGGGTCAGATAGTTAATATTTTTGATGCTGCAGGTCATATGATCTCTGTCACAACTATTCAATGTTGCCATTGTGGCTGTCCTGCGAAAGCAGCCATAAAAAAACAAGAGAGCAAATGGGTGTGGCTGTGTGCCAATAAAACTTAACTTATAAAAGCAGACAGTAGGCAGGAGCAGAGCTGAGCAGCCGACATCTCAATAACCTCGGATCCTTCCACCCGTGGGTCAGTCATCTGCTCTCATGGAGGCTGCCTTCTTCCTCCTGCCTCCCCAGCCCAGGAAGCCCACTCTGCCGCAGCCCCTGACCACTGGGTATGCTGGCGCCTCCACCAGAAAGATGCTCCTCTGCACCCACCAGCCCTGCTGGCCTCCCCCTCAGCTCTGGCTACTCACTTCTGGAGATGGTCCTAGGACCAGATTGCATGCCCAGGATCCCGGCTTCACTGGTTGCAGCTCACAGGTGTGTTTCCACTGTTTTGTAGGAAAAAGCTCCTCTCTTTGAAGAAAAAGAGGGACCCCCTCAGATCTGGCCTCAGGAGGGTCCCCATGCAGCATTACTGATCGGAGCCCAGGCTTTATACCAACCCCACCTGCCCCGTGTCCCTTTGTGAGCATCTGTCCCTCCCAGTCAAGCCCCAGGGCAGTGAAAGTGATCCAGAAACAAATCCGTTCAGGGCACATGGCCCTTCCCACCTAAAGCCTTCCAAATTCTCCCCATAGGGCTGAGGGTGTGGACAATCCTTGCTGGGCCCTCCAGAGACCCTTAGAATCACCACCCGCCTGGGAGCCAAGGTCAGAGCTGCCCTGCTGGCTGCTACCAGCAGGATGTTTGGATCAGTGCCCCTTCACGGATTCCTTCCCAGCTGGTGGGTCTCCCCAGTCCCCTGTCCCCACAGCTGTCCTAGGCATCTCACAAAATCCGAGGTTACTCAAAAACTTTGGGGAACCCCATTCAGTCCTTCTTGCCTCTAACATTGAGTCCATCCTCGGAGTATCAGGCGAGCAGCCCAGTGTCCCCAAACTATCTAGTCTGGCTCATGCCCAGGCCTGCCACTGCAGCCCGGATCACTACTGCTACTCAGGTTCCAGGAGTCTAAATATCTGACCCCCAGTTCTTTCGTAGTCTTGTGACACCAGCAGTCTGGGGGTCTTTTTAGGCCAAAATTCTCAAAGTGCAGAATTCTTGGAGTCTCAGAGCTGTTAGTAGGATTTCAAGAGTCTAAAAGTCAGGATGATAAGACCTCCATGCCCTGCGGTTCTGTACATTTGACCATCAAGCCCACACGCACCTCTTAGGCTGATGGCTGTGCAAGCAGCAGGTGGTGGCCTGCAGGCCCCCATCATGGCTCCAGATGCAGGAGACGTTGGCTCTCGAGTTATAGAAGCATGTGATGTTGGAAGCAAATGCCGTGAAAATGTGGCGTGTGGGGCTAGCTGTAGGATACCCATGGCCTTCAAGGGTTTGCCCGCCACTCCTGTCCCCATCAGGTGAGGAGATGCTCAATCCTGGTAGGCAGAGAAAGGGTTAGTGGGTCCATTTCAGAGAAGACAAAACTAAATCCCACAGCCTGCAAACATTCCCAGAATGGTCGAGGCAGTGCAAGGACAAGAAGACATTGTCTTCCTGGGATTTGGAGAGGCCTGTGGGTACAGTGTAGACAGGATGGTCGAGGGAGAAGGTAGATACCTGGTCTCTGGTCCCATTGGCCCCCTCCCCCACCTCCTGCCCCTGCTGATGGAGCTCCTGCCAAGAATCAGGGGTCTCAGAACAAGTTCTAGAAGGGCCTCGGCCTCCCTCCTGAGGAAAGCCCAGCTCTCCAGATGCCAGGGTCCTCACCATTCACTGATGTAGATGCCTGAGGGATGGCCAGGGGCAAGAGGAAGACGAGGAGGGACAGGCAGCAGGACAGAGCCGGAGCCGCCATCACATCCACGGGTGGGGGCTGGGGAAGGGAGCCCTGGATGGAGGAAGAAGGGGAGAGAGCGTGAGTGAGCACCTAGCCACCTCCTCCCCCACCCAAGAGACAGGCTGGGCTCTGTCCTCCCGAGGTGCACCCATCGGCTCCCCGCCATGCCAGTCTCAGGGATTTTGCACCTGCAGTTCCCTCTGCCCCACACATGCTCTTTCCTTTCCTTTCAAGATTCAGGGACCCATGTTGTCATTGCTGAAAGGACTCTCTAGCATGTCCAACCTTGTTCAAAAGTTGGGGAAAATAAGGCCCAGAGAGAGGAAAGACCTATTTACATCCAGGTAGAGAGGCCAGCACAGAGCTGAAATTAGAACCCACCTCCTCTCTACCCAGTTGCCCCCTTAACCACACCAAAACCATTTGTCAAGAGGTTCCTCTATGCCAGGTTCTATTTTAAATCTTTAACCATGGCGATCAGGGTATCTACTGGAGATACACTCATTGTTCCCATTTTCAGATGAGAAACGGAGGTGCAGAGAGGTGAAGCAAATTACCCAAGGTCACACAGCTCATAAGAGGCAGCTGTGGAATCAGAGCTAAGGAACACTGCCTGGAGCCCAGTAAACTGTGCTGATCACCTCATAAGGATACCTCATAGCAATTCTAGAGGAGGCGAGTGGGGTGGGGGATGGGGACGAAGCCCTCACACTGTGCCAGGGTTTTGCTGCACTAGCTCATCTAATCTACCAGCAGCAGGGGCTGGGAGTATATACTGTCTCCTTACTCAGATGAGGAGACCAAGGTTCTAAGCCATGAGCTCACCCAAGATCGCATCGCAGAAGAAGCAGAGCTGGATTTCCACCCCAGGACTGCACCCTGAGGCCCATTCCCTCCCATCATTCTGCCCCACCCAGATTCTGTCCCAGAGGTAGGGCCCACAGCTTCCCCTCCCTGGGGAGTCAGACCCTGGCAGGGGCAGCGAGCACCTGACCTGGTTGTGGAGAAGGGCCCAAAGAGGTACCTGGGGGCACCTCCTTGCCTATCCTACTGTCTCCCCAGGGCCATGCTCCCAGGATGGGGCTGTTTGCCTCTTTCTTTGGATCCTCCGACCCACGACAGCACGGAGCCCAGGGCTGGGACCCCAGAGGCCGGGGAGCCCAGGAAAGCAGCTCCAGCAAGCCCCTGGTGCCCTCTCTTTGTGGATCATGGCCCTGGGGGCCCCCCGGATGGAGTTGCCTGGGGCCAGACCCCCACCTGCAGGGTCACCCTAGGCCCAGGACAGGATCTGGCACAGAGCCTCCGTGTGAGAGGAGAAGGGTAGAGGCAAAGCTGTGCAAGATCACAGGAAGGTCAGGGCCAAACCACAGCCCCAGCCTAAGTGAGTCGGGCAGGAGAAGAAGCATCATCTAGAATGAGTTCCCGCCACCCATAGCCAAAAGCGTGCGGCGGAACCCCGAGAGGGCAAAGAGCAAGGAGGATGGGGTGAGGAGGGCTCCCAACTGTCTCTGAGGCTGCCCGCTCCTGCAGAGGAGGAGACAGTCTCGGGTCAGTTAAGAAACCTGCTCAAGCTGGCAGAGGAATGATGAGGCCCAGCCTCAGGGAGGGCAAGTGGGATCTCGGAGTCCCCAGCTGGCTCCATCCTGAAATCTCACACACGTCCACGCATCTTTGCCCTGCCCTTCATAACTGCACAGCCGAGCACACTCATGGACTCATTAGGTCCCCACCTTGCCCTGGGAATGTGTGTTGTTATCCCCATTTGATAGGTGTCAAGACTGTCAGAGCTGCCCAAGGAACTGGCCTCTAACGCAGGTTATCTGATGTCAAGTTAGAAGAGGATAATGATGATGATGATGGTGGTGATGACGGAGTTGATGGTGATGGTGACGGTGGTCGTGATGATAGTGGTCATGATGACTAATGCTCAGCCCTCACTCTGCCCAGCACTGTCTTTAGCACTTTCAGATATTACCTCATTCAAAGCTCACAGAAGCCCTGTGAGTAGATACTGTTATGACTCCTTTTCTCAGATGAGGAAACTAAGTCCCTTGTAAGCCTCTTGGGCTGGAGTTGGGATTTGAACCCAGTCAGTATAGCCTGAGGCTCTGCCAGGGCTAATATCATGGGATGTGGGGTACCCAGGGGCTGTGGGAGGGTTTGAAGCAGGGGCTCGGTAGTCTGAGTCACATCCCACCTTTCCTCTGACCTTGATGGGCTCCATCTCCCCTCGGCCTCTCCAGCCAACCCCTCATCTCCCATTCTAAACTCCCTCTTGCTGTTTAAGTCTGGGAGCATCTCCCCAGCTGGGTGTGGGATGCTGGCTTTAGGGGAAGAAAGGGGACCCTTGGGGGTGGCTCCACCCCTTAGGTGCTCCAAACACAGTTCAGGGTGGGAGGCCTCGGCCCCCAGGAGTGGAGGGAGACCCTGACTTTGGGGGCACCTGGAGACCCTCCTGACCTGCTGGGTCACACATACAAGTAAGGGACAACAGATATGAACTCAAGCTCAGGAGTCCGGCCTCCAGCCCAGGGCTCCCAGAAACCTCCCAGAACACCCACTTCATAACCAGGTCTCAGAGGGGTCCCTCTACTTTCCCCTCACCCCACAGCCTTCTGAGGTGCCCTTTATACAGGGGCACCTTCCCAGTACAGGCCACATCTCTCCCACCCACACCCCACACCCTCTCTGGGCACCCAGCACATCTGAGTCTCAGCCAGCCTTCCCCTTCCCAGGTCTTGAACCTCCTTCTCCACTCCTCTCGGTTGGGGGACCCAGCACAGGGCCTGGGAAAGCCCCTCATCCCAGAGTAGCTCCCGGCCTCCCACAGTGAGAGTTGGGAGGGAGGGAAAGACTAGAACCTGAAGCCAGAGCCACGGGAACAGGGCCTGCCCCATCCCTCGGGGGCTCTAAGTTAAGCTTGGGGGCAAGGGCTGAGAGATGGCAGATCAGGCAGAAACTTTTGGTGGGTCTGAGTCAGAGTTGAAAGAAATCCCCGTGTCCTTCACCTCCAGCCCCCTGGCTGGTGGCAGGGGCCAGGAGGGAGGCTTGGGCTGCCTGGGGATCAGGCTGAGCTGGGCCAGGGCAGGGTGGGTTTTACCTGTCTGGGACATGGAGCTGCGATGCGCTCTCTCTGCTTCTCTCCGCTGCTGGGACCGCAGCCATCTCCCCAGGGCCGGGCTCCGGCTCCCGCGGCCCAGGTAGTAGAAGGCTGCTGGGGCCAAGCAGGCAGAGACTAAAACCCCAGGGCCAGCCCACTTCCTGTGCAGAGGATGGAGGGGGTAAGGCCTGGGGGTGGGAAGGCGGGGGAGATCTGACTGGTTAGAAAGCCTGAAACTCCTGCAGCACCAGGGGCCAGATAAAGATCTCCCTCCTCCGCTGGGGGCGGCCGGGGTATGGGGGGGTCCGGGGGGGGCCACTGTGGGTGTTGCGGCAGCAGGCGCGCGTGTACGCCGTCGCACACATGCCGTCTCTCACTCTTAAATAGGTGCTGCGCTGCACCCCAGAGCCCATGGGGACAAGGCCCCTTCTTCTCTCTCTCATGCCACCCCCACCCCATCTCACAGGCCACCTCAAGCCTCTGACACCTTCATCCAGTCACACACATGTCCACTAACACCCAGGCCTCACTCAAACTGCTCCCTTTAGGTGCACCCCAGCCATGGAATGAGACACCCCAACTCCCTCAGACATCCTTTCTCACCCGGCCTTCCAAGAAGCCCCTGACTCAGTTTAGCATTCCGGGGTGACTATTTGGGGGGCCTTCACAAACAATTGCAAACAAACTGGCCACTTATTGAACATTCTAGAACCTTCCTCTGCCTCTCAAGTCACAGTTTATAATCCCCTTTCTCCTCCTTTCTTTGGCAGAGAGAATCAGTTCCAGGCTTTTTCTTTTTTTTAATACCGAGCAGTTACAAACCCCCTCTTTGGGAAGGTGCATATCCACCTATATCCAGTGTCACAGGCCTAGGGACCCCGTGACATTCCATCCAGTGTCAGAAGAAGCAACTCTGCTGCCTCTTGATTCTAAACTCTCTGCCTCGGGGAAGGTTTTCCTGTGAGCTGCCATCTCTTTCACCACAGGGAATGGGGTGAGCAGGACGGGGAGTAAAAAGAGCGGCTCTGCAGAAGTTTCTGTCAGCAGAGAAGTGAGAAAACAGAGTGGAAGACCCTTTAGACAATCAGGCCGACTCCCTTCTGAGCAGGAGGCAGGAGCCAGTGTGGCTGAGAAGAACAAGACCGGATTCGAGGCTCCTGGAAGCTGAGTGACCTGCTCACCTGTGTTTCCCTGTCCCCGGCCATAGAATGAGGGGTGGCTGTTCCTGCGGGGATGTCAGGAGGACCGAACGGCAGGAGGGCGTGAGTCTCTCACCTGGTGACCCCATGGAGTGGGCCCTCAATAAGCCCATCTCCCCTCTCCCCTAGAGCAAGTCTTCTGGCTGCAGGAGAGAGTGACAAACTCGAGCACCACAAAGATGAAGATAACAGCCGAGATTTGTTAAGGCTAGAATAGTTCTGGAAGCTTCTCAGCGAGGGATGCTGATTCTCCCAGGGGGAAAGCCAGCTCAGGAAGGGAGAAAAAGGCTGCTTTTTGCTGTAGACCCTTTTATACCACATGCATGTATTTCCTGTCCCCAAACTCATGAACTCAGTTTAAAGCTTTTAAAAATGCATATAAAGAAAAAAAATGCATATAAAGAAAAATCTAAGACAAATAGCATATGATATCACTTATATGGACTCTAAAATATGACACAAATGAACCTATCTATGAAGCAGAAACAGACTCCTAGACATAGAGAATAGACGCAAGGTTGCCAAGGGGGAGGTGGGAACAGGAGGCATGGATTGGGAGTCTGGGGTTAGTAGAACTTGCAAACTCTTACATGTAAAATGGATAAACAACGAGGTCCTACTATATTGCACAGGGAACTGTATCCAATCCCCTGGAATAGACCATAATGGAAAAGAATATAAAAAAGAATGCATATGGGTATATAACTGAGTCACTTTGCTATACAGCAGAAATTAACAACATTGCAAATTAACTATGAAAGTGAAAAGTGAAAGTGTTTGTCTCTCAGGCATGTCCGACTCATTCCAACTCCATGGACTGTAGCCCGCCAGGCTCCTCTGTCCATGGAATTCTCCAGACAAGAATACTGGAGTAGGTTGCCACTCCCTTCTCCAGTGGATCTTCCCAACACAGGGATCAAACTCTGATCTCCTGCATTGCAGGCAAATTCTTCACTGTCTGAGCCACACTTCAGGTTAAAAAAGAGAATAATAAAATCCATCTGCAGGTGAAGGCAGAAACTGTGGACCCAGCTTCGTCCATGCTCAGGCATGGCTGCCATCAGCAAGCATACCAAACACCCCACCTCCACCCCCACCCCCTGTGTACACACTGGTACGCACCTAGCTGGTCTCATGTTCCCTGCAGAGCTAATGCCTTCCTTCCCATTTTACAGGCAAGGAAATTAAGGCTCACTGGTCACCCAACCAGAATGCGGCAGGACCGGGATTAGAACCAGAGTCTGTCCGACAGAGGACATCAGATTCTCTCTGAGATGACCTGAAGAGGAATCCAGGAACTTTTCCAATGGCAGGGGCCTGACAGAGCCCTCTCAGGCCTGCCCAGACCTTGATCTCAGGAGTTTGGGGGTTGTACCCAGCCTCTTCCAGCCATCCCCCTTCTGTCCCAGTACCCAATATACAAAGCCCCTTAAACCCTGTCCTGCGCCTTCCACACTGTGTCCTCAGGGTCCCACTGTGAACCAACCTCCCTGCACCCTTGGCTCTCATGGACAGAGCCGGCTCCTGCCCAGGGACCCCACTTTCACAGAAGCCGTGGGGCATGTGTGTTTGGGCCCTTCTCCTGTGTCCTTCCTGACCATGACGCTTCCACCCATCACAGGGCTGCGTCTTCTGGGGATGCCAGACCCTGTGCCCACCTCAGCTGTGGCCGCTACCAAATGCCCCTCCCCCTTCCTCTGTGCTCCAGCTCCCAGATAACTTCAGGGCCCCGTAGCAGCCTTCAGATTTCTGCACCATCTTCTCCCCAGGGACCCTCTGCTGACTCCACATTGCAGCCCAGGTCCACCCTGGGACCCCATCATCACCCTGACTTGTGCCAGCCCAGACCCCCTTGCGGCCACCACCCCTTCCACTCTGCAACAATGTCCTAGTTTGCACTGAGTCCAGCTGTGTCTGTCAAAAGAGAACTGAAGAGCGTAACAGGACCCTAAAATAAGAGAGCAAGTTTGTTTCTCTTTCACATAAAAGCCATCCATGGACTTCTTAGATGGTCCAGCAGTTAAGGGTCTCCTGATCAATGTGGGGGACATGGTCAGGGAACTAACGATTCCACATGCCACGGAACAACTAAGCCCATGTGCTACAACTACTGAGCCCAGATGCCACAACTAAGACCAGACACAGACAAATAAAATAACAAACAATTTTTTAAAAAAGTCGTCAGAGGAAGGCTGTTGAAGGCTGGTGGAGGGGCCCTATAATGACATCAGAATCCTCAGTCCACTCCATTTTGCTACTGGGGCATCCCCAATACCTTTCTTCTGCCTCGTGGACCAAGAAAGCAGTTCAAGCTCCATCCATCACATATGCATTCCTGCAGTTGGACAGTGGAGGAAGCAGCAAAGAAGGGCATCCTCTGCCAGGTAAGGACCTTTCCCCAAAGTTGCCCTAAGTTAACATCCCACTGGCTATAACTGAGTCACATGACCATTTGTTTGCATTCCACCATGAGTGGCCTGGTTCATCAGCCATTCCAGCACTAGCTCCTGAGCGACTCCTGTCTCATGCAAATGATGACATTCACATAGAAAGTCATTCCCTGTTCCTGTTCCTCACCAGCAGGGCACCAGGGGAAGCAGCTGTCCTACTTTGCCTGAGGCAGTTTCCAGAACACAGGACTTTCAATGCAAAACTAGGACAGAGCTGGTCACCCCATTGCCAGCCCACTCTTCCAGACTAACTCAACCGGCTGATTTCAAGCCAATTCTTCCTGGAACCCCCACCCCAGCCTGATCGGATCTGAGACACACATCACTTGCTTATTTCGGGTCATGACTGTCTGTTCAGGTGTCTATACTAGGCGTTGCCTGAGAACAGGGATCATGTTTGATTCACCCAGATTGTCCCAGAGCCTCGAAAATGACCTGACACACAGAGGTGTCAAGCTGCAGGGAAGGAAGGAAAGAAAGGAAAAGGAAAAGAACTGAGGTTTTCAAATCTCTAATGCCCTAAAGGACCCAGAAATGGCAAATTAGAAACACAGAGAATATCAATATTTGAAGCTTCAAAAGGTTTGCCAGGGTTTCCCTGGCTGCTCGGTGGTAAAGAGTCCATCTGCCAGTGAACACCGAGTCAGTCCCTGGTCTGGGCAGATCCCACCTGCTGCAGAGCAGCTAAGCCCGTGTGCCACCACTATCAAGCCTGTGCTCCAGAGCCCAGGAGCCACAACTGCTGAAGCCTGTGCTCCTTAACAAGAGAAATCACTGCAGTGAGAAACCTATGCAGCACAACTAGAGAAAAGCCCATGCAGCAACAAGGACCCAGCATAGCCAAAAACAAATAAATAAAATTCTTTTTTTTTTAAAAAAAAAAAAAGAAGGTACAGTTGTCTAATCCTGATGTGGAACAATCCCCAGGATGTGCCAGTGGGTGCAGACAAGCCAAGTTCAGTTCAAAGTGTGCAGTGGAAGGGTGTAACAGCATGAGCATGTGACTGTGAGAGGACATGTGCCAGGGTGTGTGTGTGTGTGGGGGTGGGTAGGTGTGAGTGCCTGATGGGTGTAGGATGAGCCTGTCTGTGTGTGAGAGGGCGTGCGTGTGTGAGGGGGAGTGGGGTGTGTGCAAGTGAGTGTGTATTGTGTGCGTGTGCCTGTGACCTGGCAGGTACAGGCACCGAGTTGTTCTGGAACAAATTCTTAGGGACTGGATTGACCTCAGGGAGGGAGCTGGGAGACCCAGGAAGCCGTGGAGGGTGGGGGATATTTCCTGAATAACCTTTGGTACCTTTTGAGCTTTGTTTCATGGGAACAAAATATCTATTTAAGAAAATAAATAAAATAGGAATCAGAATTAAACTGTAAAAACATGGGACCCTTGGTGGGGGCTGGGGTTCTCCTCAAGGGTCACCAGACACCAGACCTCCCACTGCTCCTGCTTAATTCCAACCTTTCTGCAGAGGAAGGCTGGGGTGTCCCAGCGTGGGGGTCACCTCGCTGTGCTGATGGTGCTTAGGAAGGGAAGCGTTTTGTCCACAGTCCACCAACTCCTCACCCCCGTCTCCTGACTGCCAGGCCAGAGTCCTGCTACGGGGACAGTCGGGGAAACTCTGAGGACCCTTTGACAGCTCCTGTGAATGGTTTCCCCCCCTTTCCCGTGAGAAACAGGTAGAAAAAAGATCTTTTCACTAGTTCTTATTCTTAAGTAGGTTTCACCAAGATCTGTGATCTTTCTCAGAAGACAATCTAGGTGTTGCAGCGAGGAAAGAGGACGTGTGATGTTTGCAAAGTGTCTGTGAGAAGTTCCTCTCTATCTAGAGGTTATGCTTGCTTGCTTTTCTTTTCTGGGTGTTTTTCTTAAGGAATGGCAAAACATTTAAATGTCCCTTTGCTTAGATTGTCCCCAGCTGTCAGTACGGTCTACAGTGTCTGCTTGGAGGAAAGCAGTAAACAGGGTAAGAAGCTCACCCAGCTCTGGAATGATGGCCCCAGTCAAGCCTGGCCAGAGGGCTGGGAACCCTAGATGGCTGCTTCCAGTCAGAGAACGGGAACCCTGAACTCCTCTGAGCAGTGAAGATGCCTGCTTCAGGCTGTAGGCAGGGGCAAGGTGAGGCAGATCTGGCTACCACCTGGCCCAGGATCATACAGAGAGACTGTGAAACCTTCCCCTGGCCCTTGATTCTTGGCGTCTTGGCATGTGAATCTCATTGCCACCTCAAGGATCTAAATAAGGTGGGACTGAGAGAAGAGAGGCAGCCATATTTTGGCAGATTCCAAAACAACCACGATGAGGGTATAGAAAAGACCTTGAGTCTCCTGCAGAACAAAGGGGCTGAACTGAGCCGGATGAGCGGGAGCTCTGGGCAAGTGCAAAGCCTCGAAAGGTGTTGGGTGAGCATCGAGGATTCGTGGAGAAGGGCCCCTCTGGGTGGCACTCTGGGAAGCATGCTGATGGGGGGAAGCATGCTGATGCGGGGAAGCCCTGTCATTATTCCCTCCACAGCTGCAGCTCAAAGCTTTCCCAGCTGTGTGCTCCTACAGCGGCTCCACCAAGTTTAAAACAGGCTTCTCTTGACATCGTTTCTCAGGTTACTCCCTCAGGTTCACTCGAGGGCCACCTCAGCTGGACTGTAGAGATATCAGGGACCAAGTAGTTTTCGGACAATCGGCAATTCACTAAAATACATCTGACTCCCTTGGCCTCCCAACAACAAAGGCTTTTCTTTGGGTGAGGGAGGTGGCCTCGTCTCTCCCTCGCTGTGGGTTTGGGTGGGGGACCCCAACGCAGATGCCACAGGGGCCAGGTTTACCCACACTTGAGGCTGGCAGGAGGGGACCATGGCAAACTAGGGTCTCCATTGCTGTGGGAGATGGCAGATGGGAATGATGGCTCAATACTGCCAGGAAATGCTCACTTTTCACAAAAAGCAGAAAATTGAGAATTTTTTTTTTTTAATGTGAACTTCTCTTACTTAAAATAACGGTCATTTATTCTAACTTCAACCCACAGCAAGACACCCACCACCAAGCCTGCCCCAGAGAGAACACACTGCCGGCCACGAGGTGTGAGGAAGCCAACTTTAGGAGGCAGGGGTGGGGCTGAGGGCTGACAAGGACCCTCTGTTGGGGATGTTTCTTCTTAGGTGCTGGCCGGATATTTATTTTTCATCGTGGTCACACTGCAGCTTTGCAAACCTTTCCTGTGTTTGTGGTGTTTACCTCTTTAGGAGCCCTGGGTCCCAAGTAACAAGCTCAAGCTTTACTTTCGCAGTCTCCCTTGCAGCGGGGTTAGTGAGCACATGATCAGGCTCACCCATTCAGGAGTGTCTGCTGCAGACCTCCCTCGGGATGGGAGACAGGGATGCGGGTTAGGAGGCAGAGAACTCCAGGAGGCTGGTGAGGGTGACATCAGAGCATTTCAGAAACTGTTTATAGCCTCCAAGCCTGGTTTATAGATTCTTGAGCTGCAGAAGATCTTGAACCAAATGCTTTTCTAACGAAAGTGGCCAGGTGGGGCTCTTTGGTTTGCATTTGAGATTCCTGACTGACACAGGTGCTTTGAAGCCAGACAGGGTGGGCAGTCACTTAGCGTGCAGATTAAGACTCGAAATCATCTTTAATTACTAGCCCCCCACCCCATCCTGGGACTTGGTGGCTCAGACAGTAAAGAATCTGCCTGCAATGCAGGAGACCCAGGTTTGATCCCTGGGTTGGGAAGATCCCCCGGAGAAGAGAATGGTAACCTACTCCAGTATTTTTACCTGGGAAATTTCATGGACAGAGGAACCTGGTGGGCTACAGTCCATGGGGTTGCAAAGAACTGGACACCACTGAAGGACTAACACACACACACACACACCCCCACCATCCCACTCTTCATGTAGAGCTGACCAGCTAGGGTGATAGCAAAGTAGAAACCAAGTGAGAGGGCACACGAGGAGTGTGTCTGTGTGGGGTTTTCTCTCTGCTGGGGCCCTTGGAATAAAATCTGTGTTGTCATGCAGATCTGATGGCCAGGCGTGAGCACTAGCTCTTGAGGGCAAAACAGAGGGCGGTAAGACAGAAAGCCGCCTTGTGTCCTCCAGTTGTAGGTGACTCTAAAGAGGCAGTCACAGCTGGATGTCCTCCTAGCCGATTCCATGATTGAGTGCCTGGGAGGCCCATGCACACTCAGTGGGCTGGCTGACAATGAATCTCTCTCGCTGACTGGTTTCCATGTTGGGTGCTGGTTAATAAAGAGACAGCATGCCGGAGGCCCCCATGTTTGGTGGGTGGCTGGTTTCGCTTTCAGGGTGAGTTAGACTCAGCCCGTTGTGAGTCCTCCCACTGCACAGAGTCACAGACCCACCCTGACTTGTCTGAACCAGATCAGCGCATGCTCTGCTTACCAATTCCTCCTTCCCTGGGGAAGGCCTGCACCCCCTCATCCCTACCCAGAGGGAGTTTCTACCACATGCCAGGGGTTCTGGGCAGGGGCCAGGATGTGTGTGAGGGTGGCAGGGAGCCTCAAGCACTGGCTGACCGCTTCTCACCTTCACGCGCCTCCTCACACTCTGCCCAGCAGTCAAACCACTAACACCCCCACCCAACACTGGGCTGGAGCTGAGAACACATGTATCTTCACTGCGATTCTACTTCATTTCAGTCCTGTCCCTCCTCCCAGGCCAGGGCACCTTCTAGGGGACACAGGCTGGGAATCTAGGGACCTGGGTTTGAATCCCAGCAGCGCCCCCAACCCCTGAGTCACATGTCCTCCCCTCTGGTAATCACCACTCTGGGGCTGCGGACCATAGGAACAGGCTGTGGCTAACTCAGGAGACGCAGAAATGAAAGGATCTGGAGTGGTTCCGAAGACCAAGACCTCAGGGGAACAGATTCCAGACCAGCTGCAGGGACCTGGCTGCAAAGATGCCTTCGAGGCACCAAACTCCAGCTGTTTCCTGGCTTCATTCCACTCCTCTTCAAAGAGTACCATTGGCTATGATGAGGTCAAATGGCCACCCCTTGGCTGGAGAGGTTGGTTGGGGTACTTTGATTGACAGATTGACCAAGCTATCTAATGCAGAAAGTTAATCTCTAAAGAGAAATGAGTGATGTTACCAGAAACAGGGGGCCAGATGATGCTGAATAAGCAAGAACCAAAAGGGTCAGACCACTCCTCTTTGGGCCCAGCCTCCCAGCCCTACAAGGACAGGATCAGGTCAGAAGAATTCTTCCAGGAAAGGCATCCTCTGATTGGAGGAATCTGAACCAGGCACCTTGCTTCCCTGCTGGGATGGGGTGCAGGGGGGTGAGGGGGAAGCCACAGGGTGGTGAGAGAGGCTCTTCTCAGCCCTCAGAGGGGGCTCCTGGCATGAGGGTGCATTGCACACCCATGCTGAAGCCTCCCTATTTAAGAGAGAACCAGGCAAGGTCAGGGCAGCTGCCTGAATGGGAAGGAGGGACGCTTACCTCCTCCCCCACATGGGGCTTTAACCAGTGACCTTGATCTTGCGGGCCCCCGTGAGCTCATGAGCTAACCTGAAAGCAGCAAAGGATGAAGGGCCCCAGGCTGCATCACCCTCTCTCAGGGCAAGGCCGGAGGAACGCTGTGACTAGCTCGTTCCTCGGGGCCTGGAGCTGGGAAATAACCTAAACTGGAACTCAGTCAGCAACCGGCTGTACCGGCCAGGAGGCCCTCGCCTGCTCCTGACTGAGGAAGGTGATTTGTATACCCACTTTTCATGGGTCATCACATGGCACCCTCTGGAAACACCCTGTTAGGTAGAAAACAAAGACCGTGGGATGAGGGCGCCTAGGGAGGGGCAGGTCTCGAAGGCAGAGCTGAGTCAGATGCTCAGCCATCCGGGCCCCCAACACAGAGTTCTCTGTCTACAACCTCTTCACTCTCCCACCCCCCAACCTCCACCTCTTCAGAAGCATCCAGGAACCCCAGCCTCACCACCACTGTCCAAGCCAGGACTCAGGGACTGCCAGGCCTGGCCAGTGCACCAGAACCCGGGCGCGGTGGGGGGGCCTGGGCAAAGCAAGGAAGGAACCGAGGGGCACTTCCATTGAGAGGATGTGGCCGGGGGCTTCAGGCCTGCGGTTCCAGCCAGAGCGCTGCTGGCCCCTGGCTGAAGTCACCTGTGCCCTTCCCGCAGGAAGCAGGGGGCGGCAGGAGCGGAGGGGGCAGGGGAAGCTGCGAGGTGTGCGGTTAAGACTGTGAAGCGCACACCAGGGTGAGCCCGGACACTCGAGTGAGCGGGCCTGGTGAGCTGCTTCTGCCGCCAGGCCCTCTTCCTGTGTCTCTCTGCTCAGCTCTGTCCTGACACCTGCCCACCAACACCTGTCCCTCCTCAGCGCGCCGAGCACAGACCACCAAGAAGGTTCAGAACGGCCGACCTCAGACAGCAGCAGAGGTGCCAGCATCACCAAGGCTCCAGACAGCAGAGCACCGAGAAGGTGCACTGAAAGAGGCCAGAAAGTTCTCAAAGCCTTCTTTGAGAGGTACCAGGTACCAGAGCTGACGACACTGCCCCAGTCCCTACCATGCTCCAGGTCCTGTTCTTAGTTTACAGGTGTTAAATCCTGAATATGCCAAGTGAGGTTTGAGGTCCAACAGCACCAGCATCCCCAGGTACTTGTAAGAAACGCGGTATCTCAGGCCCCACCCCAGACTGAATCTGAACCTGCATCTTAACCAGGTTTCCGGGTGATTTCTGCATACATGGAAGTTTGAGACGCATCATACTAATTCATTTAATCCTGATAACAGCACTTGGTACCTCAGACAGTAAAGAAAGCGCCTGCAATGCAGGAGACCTGGGTTCAATCCCTGGGTTGGAAAAATCCCCTGGAGAAGGGAATGGCTACCCATTCCAGTATTCTTGCCTGGAGAATTCCATGGACAGAGGAGCCTGGTGGGCTACAGTCCATGGGGGTCACAAAAAGTCAGACACGACCGAGCTAACACTTTCAGGTAGGTATTCTTATGATCCTCTTTTACAGATGAGGAAACTAAGGCACAGGTTAAATAGCTTGCCCATGGCCACACAGAGGGGTTAGTGCCAGGGCTGGGACTTGAACCCAGGCAATCTGGCTCCAGAGGACACACTCCTCACTGCTGGGAGGCCACTGCCTTCGGAATGAGAGGACCATGGGGATTCCAGTCACTGCTGGCCATTCAGCGCCTGTTTTATCTGTGCTGCCCTACCTTCCAGAAGCCACTCCAGCCTTCCCACTATTTTTCTGCCCCCCCACCCCCACCTGTCTAGGGAGAGTCTGAATCATGGTTTTCTCAGGCACAGAAGGTAAGAACACCCACCAATTGCACGGACCATTCGTCAAGTATGTGTCATCCTGGGAGTTATGACACTTACAAAAGATGCTCAGGATTCAAGTCTGCCTCAGGGAGTCCAGGGCCTAATAGAAGAGACAGAAAACAGGAATGGTCACATGTGTGAATATAACTTTATCTGGAGGTGTTCAGACACCTCTTCAAGGCAGCCACACAGGGAGGAAGAAGCTTAGAGCCAGACCTTGAAGGCTGAAATGTCTAACACAGGACAAGCACCGGCTTGAGTGAAGGGCAGAGTGGGGCATAGATACAGGTGTAAAGCGGCCTGCGTGGCTGAAGCAGGTGAATGGAGCTCAGCTTAAAGCATCCCTCCCATCCAACCCTCAACTGATGCCCAGCTCCCCTCCACAGCATCTCACCCAGAGTGCCCAGACTCCATTGAATGCCCCCCTGTGATGAGGAGACCACTCCTTCCTATAGCATGAAGCCCAGGCCATCTCTGATGTGCCCACAGATGTGTTCATTCTAGCCAGCACACCTGTGTACAGGTAGATGTCCTTCAAGCACACCTGAGCTACACAGATCCAGCTGGTCTTGCTGCTACCTGGGGAGTAAGAGATGCCTAAATGCCCAAGACATCTGCTGTACCAGACAGGCCCCCAACGCTACAGCCTTGAAGTCCTGGCTCTGTGGGACACCCTTCCAGAGTATTGGCCAGCACATGAAAGGGGCCTTTAGCATCTGGACTCCACCCTGCTTGGAAGAACCCTGAGGCTGGCATGTCCTCGCACACAGCAGGGAGCCCTTCTAGATGGGGTGCCCCCCAGGTGGTCTTTCCTGAAGGCACTGAGCATGCGCGTGTCATAAACACAGCCTGCTCGTCCTGGGCTGGAGCGGCGCTGACATGCGGTCCACCTGCAGTGCCGTTTAACGCCCTCTGCAGCCAAAGGACCTCCATCTACCATGTCTACCACTAGATAGGAGGACACCCAGGGCTCCCTCATAATCCAGATCTGAGCTCAGCTCAGCAACCCTAGAGTTGAGTTCTGAGCACCTGCACAAGATTCCTTCTCTCCATTTCCTCATCCACCTCCTCCACGCTTGCCTCAGTACTTTGCACACAAAGGGCACTCAGTAATTGCTTTAGAACATTAGAGTTAAGGGACTTTCCTGATGGTTCAGCCGTTAAGAACCTGCCCGGCCATGCAGGAGATGGTCACACTCCATGCCACATGCCAGAAGCCCGCTTATGGCATGGGCCACAAGGAAAGATCCCACGTGAGGCAGCAAAGATTCTGCATGCTGCAACTAAGACCCTACAGAAGTGAAATAGTAAATAAATGTTAAAAAAAAAAAAAAAAAGAGAGAGAGAGAACACGGAGTTATGGGCCCAGAAGTTGCCACTAGAGGGCGATGTGTGCCTCTTCCCAGCCTCCACACTGGAGCAGGAAGGTAAGATGAAGGCAAGGAGGGCGGCCAGAAGTGGACAGTGGCCTCTTCCTCCTTGGGAGCTCCAGGTGCCCACGACAAGATAGGGAAGCAAGCAGGGCCCGTCAATTCCAGGCAGGCAGCATGAGGGGAACCCAGGGAAAGAGAAAGCCAAGAGAATGACCCACAAGGGATCTTGGAGACTCTCAGATCTATCCTTTCCCTGTAGAGATGATGAGACTGGGCTCAGAGAGGGGCAGATGTCAGCCTTAGGTCACACAGCAGGGTGGAGGTTTAAACCCTGCCCTCCAGCCTCCCAGAACCCTTCATCCCACTTAACCCCCAGATACAGAGAAGGAAGCTTAACTCAACGGATTCCTCACCTTCCTCTATTTGGTACAGATCAGAAATGGGTTCCTGAGACAGCCCCAGGCCCCAGCCCTCTGCTCCTCCTGTATCTCTTTCCCAAACACCTCCATCTCCAACCCTAACTACCCAAGGACTCACAGTCCTGAAGCTCTCTCTCTGACCCACCTCCTCAGCCCTCCATCTCCCTTGTTCTGCTCATCTGGCCATTATTCTGTCCCCCAAGTACCACTGCCAAGCCTTCAGGCTCAGCTGCTGTCCTCTTAGAATGAAAATCAGATAACATCCTGTCCTTGCTTGAACCCCCGCCCAACAAAGTCTTCCTGATGCACTTATGATACAACCTCACCTGCTCACCCTGCAAGTCTCAGCCCTGCTGTCCCTGCCCCTGCCTTCCCGCCAGCCCCTGGAGGGCTCTAAGCTCAAACCTGCCGGACCCTCATCATGCTCCCTCTGAGCTCCTACTACAGTCTTCCCAGACCAGTCTCACCTCATCTAAAGCCGACAAGTGCCTGCTAAGTCCTGGCACCCACCTGTCTCCCCAGAGCACTCACTCTCATCTGTAATTGGCTGGACACTGAGGAAGGATTTGCTTGGGATCTGTCCTCCTGGCTGGACTGTGGCTCGTCAAGATCACAGGTCAAGTCCCTGGAGTCCCATGGGTTCTCTGGCAAGTGGAGCCATGTGTGGTTCATGGTAGGTGCTCAGATTGTAGTTGTTGAGAGAACTGATGGATGGAGGTGACAGCTTATGGTGAGCAGTCTCGGATTCGTGATCTCCGGAGGAGAGGATTTCGCTTCAGGACCAAAGACATGGCTCCAGTCACTCAGAGCTTTGCAAGTTTCATTACAGTGAAAAAGAGATAGAGAAAGCTTCTGACATAGACATCAGAAGGAGGCAGGGAGCGCCCCACTCACTAGTTGGGATGGGGCTTTATATACTTTATCAATTGGTTACTAACAATAGATTAAAAGAATGTTTCAAGGTTTTAAAAGTCTTACTAGACCCACTCCCATAACATACACTTTAGGATAACAGGATTAGCCGAAGGTTCTTGTTAAAAAAGAGAAACATGTTCTCGAGCAAGATACATTGCTGTTATATAATCATTAGTACAGAGCTTAAGAAAGAACATACCCTTCAGCAAGATGAGTTGTTTTGTTGTGTAATCATTAGCTCTGGGCTTAAAGAAAGTTAGTATTAGGCAAAATAGATTGTTGCCATAACAACTCAGAGCTTAAGAAAAAAAAAGTCTTAGGTAACTAAAATGAAGGAATGTAGAAAGAAACATTTGTCCCTTTCTCCTCCTTGAGGGCCCCGGACTCCTTATCAGCCTACCTAAGAACAGCTCTGTCAGAGGGATGGATGGATGAAGGATGTGGTGGTTGTTCAGTCACTAAGTCATATCCAACTCTTTGCAACTCCATGGACTGCAACACACCAAGCTTCCCTGTCCTTCACTGTCTCCTGGAGTTTGCTCAAATTCACGTCCATTGAGTCGGCGATGCTATCCAACCTTCTCATCCTCTGCCGCCCACTTCTCCTCCTGCCCTCAATCTTTCCTAGCATCATCAGAGTCCTTACCAATGAGTTAGCTCTTGGCATCAGGTGGCCAAAGTATTGGAGCTTCAGCAACAGTCCTTCCAATGAATATTGAGGGTTGATTTCCTTTAGGATGACTGGTTTTGATCTCTTTGTGGTCCAAGGAACTCTCAAGAGTCTTCTTCTGAACCACAGTCTCAAAGCATTAATTCTTTGGCACTAAGCCTTCTTTATGGTCCAACTCTCACATCCGTACATGACCACTGGTAAAACCAGTTTTGACCATATGAACCTTTGTTGGCAAAGTGGTCTTTGCTTTTTAATACACTGTCTAGGTTTGTCATATCTTTTCTTCCAAGGATCAAGTGTCTTAATTTCATGGCTGCAGTTACTATCCATTGTGATTTTGGAGCCCAAGAAAATAAAATCTGTCACTGCTTCCACTTTTTCCCCTTCTATTTACCATGAAGTGATGGGACTGGATACCATGACCTTAAATTTTTTGAACATTGAATTTAAAGTTAGCTTTTTCACTGGAGGATGGAGGGATAGATGGATGGACTGAGACAAGGATGAAAGATGAAATGAAGGAAGGTCTTGGCACTGGGTTGAGAAAGGGTCTATTCATCCATTTATTGATCTAACAGTGATTTACTGAGTACCTACTGCCAGCATGTGCTGGACACTGTGGGTGTTACAGAATGCATGGGACTTGAAATCTGTCTAACTCAAAGAAGCATCTCTTAGTATGTAAGTAGGGCAAATATGCAAATAATAACAAAGGGAGTGTGTCAGTACAATAACCATTGGGTTAAATTTTCACAACAGTCCAAATATCAAATGATAACAGTAAATACTATGTCTGATTCTAAATCTTTCAAGGTTTTATCTAAATAAAGTAGCAATGCAGGGGAAAAATGATTTTTCAGACTATATAGGCAATTTTGTCTTTAGAAATGTGGTCATAATAAGTATAAGATGCATAGAGTAGGCCACTTCAAATAAAACATATGCAGAGAGAAGAAAAACAGATCCTTGCTTGACTGAGTCAAGAAGGGAAGACCTTCTAGATACCTTCTAAACCTTCTAGGTACACCCTTAACCTTCCAAAATTCTAGAATTGTACTCATTCAATCAACAAATTTTTATTGAGTACCTACCATGTAGCTAGGTTCCTGGACTATAACAGTATAGAGCTTACAGTCTGGTGGGAGTGGGGGTCAGGGGAGACAATAACAGTGGGTGGGCAGAGACAGTAAATGCAATAGTTAAGTAAATTCCATAAGGAGGGGCTTTCCTGATGGCTCAGAGGTAAAGAATCCACCTGCAAATTCAGGAGACACAGGTTCGATCTCTGGTCCTATAAGATCCCATATGTCTCAGAGCAACTAAAAGAAATCAAAAGTTTGAGGTTTCAGGGTGGAGAGAGTGGAAAGAATCTCACTGGCCACACACTAACTCACAAGCCCACTGGTAAGTCCCACCCCCTCTCTGAGCCCCTCTGTCAAACACGCCCACGTTACCACCCTGCAGGTCACATCCAGTGGGTTAATGATGGTCAAAGGGCGCCATACCTACACTCCAAGGCCACCCCAGCAGCTGCCCCCAGTCTCTGCCCCCTGCCTAGGCTGCATCCCCACCTCAGCTCCCCATCAGTACCTGCAGGGACCGTCCTGAAGGCCAGGGGCTGGCTCCAGTGGCTCCAAACCTCATGCCTGCCTAGCTGGGGCTTGGCCCGCACCTGAAGCTCATATTCCATGCCTGGAGTGAGATTCTCCAGGGAGATCCATTGCTGGTTCTGCCTGAGGGTCAGCAGTGGGGCGTCCTGGGGCAGAGATAGGGCTGTCAGACCAGAGGGGCCTGCACTGCCCCCTCACTTCCTGTGGCAGGGCTGGCTGAGCATATGAGCAGAGCAGTGCCTTCCTTTATCCCCTCTAGCCATGCACCCTGCACTGTCCCCCTCTCTTACAGAAAGTCTCCCCAACTAACCACTTTGCAGGAGCCCCAAGAATCAGGGTCTTCCTGAACCCCTCCTCCTCACTCAACTCCAGTTTCCAAAGCCATCTGTCAATCAGCTGGTTCCACCTCCAGAACCTATTCTGGACCCTCTCTCTTCCCTCCACCCCTTCCTCCTGCAGGGCTGAGCTCCCACGACCTCTGAGCCCCATCCAAGGTCTCCCTCCTTCCCTGCGCCCCATACCCCTCTGCTCTATGGCAGTCTCTTCTACACTCAGCCAGAAAGAGGGGCTTCCCATAGACCTCTCCCCGCTCGGCGTCACCCTTTTTGCTTTTTCTCCAGCACACCAGACACACAGGCCGTGTTTTGCCTTTGCAATGGTTTTTTCCTTTGACTAGAAGACCCTCCCCAGATCCCCAAAGGCTCAACTCCTGCTTAAGCCCCAGATCTCAAAAAGGCCTGGTCACATGAGTCTGAAGGAGCCTGGCCCAGCCCTTCTCAATTGTGTTATCACAATGAAATTTCATGAGAGTATGTGAAAACATTGCAGAGTCTGCTCCTATCCCCCATGTGAGTTTCCTCAGAGGCAGCTTGTCCGACTCTCCCTCCATTCTCTCCCCAGCATCCAGCACATAGTAGGTACTCAGGGAATGTTTGTTGAATGAATGAGCGAATAAAGGAATGGGTAAGTGAATGAGTGGTGGTTCTGCAGTAAATAATTTGCTGCATGCAGGAGACCTGGGTTGAATCCCTGGGTCAGGAAGATTGCTGGAGAAGGGAATGGCAACCCACTCCAGTATTCCAACCTTGAGAATCCTGTGGACAGAGGAGCCTAGCAGGCTACAGTCCCTGGGGTCACAAAGCATCGGACACGTCTGAGTGACTAACACACAGTGAATGAGTAAGTGATCAACACCCATGGACGTGGACCACACTGGATTTGAGGAGGGAAGGGTGGCTGCCCAAGGCCTCTGGAATCTTCAGAGAGGGAGTCACCTGCTTCTTGGCTTTGTAAATCTTGCCTTGAATACAATACCAGCTGGACCCTTGGGGTGTCAGGGGACCCCAGAGGGAGGTGGTGGTGGGAGTGGGGGGCAGTTCCAAGGAGCAGCAGGGGTTGATTAGGGGCTTCTGTGGTTTTGCTGAGATGAAGGATGGACAGGGTGACCAGGACAGGGAGGAGTCAGGGCAGGTGGGACGGAGCCAGGTACTCACCTCCCAGCTGTGGTCGGCGTACCTTAACCGGGTCTCGAACTCCACGTCATTTTGGATGTAGTGGGATACCTGGGAGATGGTCCAGGTTATGTTGCACCTATGGGTCTCTATGTGGATGACTTGGAGTGAGTGGGGTGGAACCAGACGAACTGGAGACAGGAGAGAGACAAAGGCAGAGAGAACAAGCTTGGGGATTGCCACATGCTGATGCTGAGATGAGAAAGCCGAGCCGAGCTCCCACCTCCACCTTTGTACCTGCTGTTCCTCCCTCCCGATATTCTCTTCTCCCAGGGATCGGCAGGTTCCTGCTCAAATATCACCCATTCAGAGAAGCCTGCTCCAACTACCCACCACTCTCTGTCCCCCTCGCTTGCTTCATTTTTCTACCTAGTACTTACCATCATCTGACATATTAAATATCTACTTCTGATTCTTTATTTGTTTTCTGTCTGCCCCACCAGACTGAGGTCTCTGAGGGCAAGAACTTGATTTTCTCAAGTATCCTTGGTGCCTGGACCATTACCCAGCACGTGGTGGGCACTTCTTTAGATATCTGTGGAATGAATGAATCGAGGCAGCCTTTCTCTGCATTCAGATTTGATCAAAGAGATTTACCTGGATCATCTCATTTATTGAATTTAATTCTACTTCATCACTCTTATATGATTATAAGATTGTTTGATTCTGAAGTTCAATTGATCTTAATTTTTATACTTCTGAGACTCTGTAGAACTCCACAAATAATAATTAGCAAATGTTTATTGAGCAAGTGCTAAGCAATTTCTGTATCTTGCCTTATAGACCCCTATAGCAACCATGGTTTTGGTGTTGTTTAGTCGCTAAGTTGTGTCTGACCCCATGGACTATAGCCCACCAGGCTCCTCTGTCAGTGGAGTGTCCCAGGCAAGAAAACTGAAGTGGACTGCCATTTCCTTCTTTGGGGATTTTCCTGACCCAGGGGTTGAACCTGCATCTGCTGTATTGCAGGTGGATTCTTTATCGCTGCACCAACACAGAAGCCCTACAGCAACCACAGGCAGCAGGTAACTGGTTATCCCCACTTTACAGATGAGGAAACTGAGGCTCAGACATGTTAAATGACCTGCCAGTCAGAGTACACTCAGTTAATGCAGGATTGCATTTAGAACCCTGGATCTGACTCTGTGCTCCCATCTCTTCCCTGGATATGACCTCCAAGGCTGGAGAGGGAGGGCGATAGGCTGGAGGTTATAGAGGGCACTCAGTCATTCAACAAACTTTCCCCCAGCACCACCCAGATCAGCCCTGATGCTGAGTATTCAGAACAGAGATGTAAGGATGGCAGGAGCTCTGCCCTCAGGGAAACTCACAGCCCAATGAGGGAGACAGACCCATTATCAGGCAGCAAAGACCCAGGACATAAACACCCTGAAAGAGGAGGTACCAAGGGCTCCAGGAGTATGGGAAGGCCTCCTGGAGGAGGTGACTCCTCACTGAACTTGATGGGTGAGTGGCAATTTTTGGGGTGAGAAGAGCCTTCCAAGCAGGCTGCGCTGCTTGGTGTGCAAGTGTTTAGAGGCATGGAAAGGCAAGCTGACCCTGGAGAGCTGGCCCTTGGTGTGGCAGGAATAGAAGTCACAAGAGGAGGCATGCTGGAGAAGGAAGCCAGGCCAAGTGACCTTGAACACCAGGGTAACTGTTGGCGAATTCATCCCAAGTTCAGGGGGTAGTGAGTAGGAAGCTGATAGGGGTGTGAAAGCTGATAGGTAGAGACTAGTACTGGGTGGTCCCAGAGGGGAAGACAGGGAGGGAAGTGCCCACCCTTCCCACCCCACGCCAGCTCCACCCTGGAGTCCTCACTCACTGTAATCAAAGGGCTTGATATCCTGGGTCATCATCCTCCTCCACTTCCCGCCTTCAGAGCACATCACTGTCAATTTCATGACGTCCAATGCGGTCAGTTTCTGAGCCTGCCAGGAAAGGAGGCTGGGGATGTAACTGCCAGTAGCTGGTGTGGGGACGGAGAGGCTGCTGAGATGTGGATGGCAGGAGAAACCATGGCTGCAATAAACTGGACCTCCTCCCTGACATCCTCCATCTAAGGCACAGCTCAGCAAACTTTATGAAAAGGGTCAGATTGTTAATATTTTTGATGCTGCAGGTCATATGATCTCTGTCACAACTATTCAATGTTGCCATTGTGGCTGTCCTGCGAAAGCAGCCATAAAAAAACAAGAGAGCAAATAGATGTGGCTGTGTGCCAATAAAACTTAACTTATAAAAGCAGACAGTAGGCAGGAGCAGAGCTGAGCAGCCGACATCTCAATAACCTCGGATCCCTCCACCCGTGGGTCAGTCATCTGCTCTCGTGGAGGCTGCCTTCTTCCTCCTGCCTCCCCAGCCCAGGAAGCCCACTCTGCCGCAGCCCCTGACCACTGGGTGTGCTGGCGCCTCCACCAGAAAGATGCTCCTCTGCACCCACCAGCCCTGCTGGCCTCCCCCTCAGCTCTGGCTACTCACTTCTGGAGATGGTCCTAGGACCAGATTGCATGCCCAGGATCCCGGCTTCACTGGTTGCAGCTCACAGGTGTGTTTCCACTGTTTTGTAGGAAAAAGCTCCTCTCTTTGAAGAAAAAGAGGGACCCCCTCAGATCTGGCCTCAGGAGGGTCCCCATGCAGCATTACTGATCTGAGCCCAGGCTTTATACCAACCCCACCTGCCCCGCATCCCTTTGTGAGCATCTCTCCCTCCCAGTCAGAAACAAATTCGTTCGGGGCACATGGCCCTTCCCACCTAAAGCCTTCCAAATTCTCCCCATAGGGCTGAGGGTGTGGACAATCCTTGCTGGGCCCTCCAAAGACCCTTAGAATCACCACCCACCTGGGAGCCAAGGTCAGAGCCGCCCTGCTGGCTGCTACCAGCAGGATGTTTGGATCAGTGCCCCTTCACCAGTTCCTTCTCAGCTGGTGGGTCTCCCCAGTCCCCTGTCCCCACAGCTATCCTAGGCATCTCACAAAATCCCAGATTACTCAAAAACTTTGGGGAACCCCATTCGGTCCTCCGAAATTCTCAAAGTGCAGAGTTCTTGAAGTCTGAGAGCTGCTAGTAGGATTTCAAGAGTTTAAAGTTCAGGATGACAAGATTTCCATGCCCTGCGGTTCTGTACATTTGGCCATCAACCCCACACACACCTCTTAGGCTGATGGCTATGCAAGCAGCAGGTGGTGGCCTGCAGGCCCCCATCATGGCTCCAGATGCAGGAGACGTTGGCTCTCGAGTTATAGAAGCATGTGATGTTGGAAGCATATGCCGTGAAGATGCAGCGTGTGGGGCTGGCTGTAGGGCACCCATGGCCTTCAAGGGTTTGCCCACCACTCCTGTCCCCATCAGGTGAGGAGATGCTCAATCCTGGTGGGCAGAGAAAGGGTTAGTGGGTCCATTTCAGAGAAGACAAAACTAAATCTCACAGCCTGCAAACATTCCCAGACTGGTCGAGGCAGTGCAAGGACAAGAAGACATTGTCTTCCTGGGATTTGGAGAGGCCTGTGGGTACAGTGTAGACAGGATGGTCGAGGGAGAAGGTAGATACCTGGTCTCTGGTCCCATTGGCCCCCTCCCCCACCTCCTGCCCCTGCTGATGGAGCTCCTGCCAAGAATCAGGGGTCTCAGAACAAGTTCTAGATGGGCCTCGGCCTCCCTCCTGAGGAAAGCCCAGCTCTCCAGATGCCAGGGTCCTCACCATTCACTGATGTAGATGCCTGAGGGATGGCCAGGGGCAAGAGGAAGACGAGGAGGGACAGGCAGCAGGACAGAGCCGGAGCCGCCATCACATCCACGGGTGGGGGCTGGGGAAGGGAGCCCTGGATGGAGGAAGAAGGGGAGAGAGCGTGAGTGAGCACCTAGCCACCTCCTCCCCCACCCAAGAGACAGGCTGGGCTCTGTCCTCCCGAGGTGCACCCATCGGCTCCCCGCCATGCCAGTCTCAGGGATTTTGCACCTGCTGGTTCTGAAACCATTTACTTCAGATTGGGACTCAAACCCACGTGACCAGGACTCGAGCCCAGTCAAAATCCACGGTACCTGTGTTTAGGACCTAATGAAGCTCAGGTTCTTGATGTCTCAAGAATGAGTGTAGGCCATCTCAGAAGGCGAGTGCAGACAGGAAGTGTGGTGTGGTTAGTTTTTATGGACTGGGTAATTTCATATGTAAATGAGTGGGAGGATTATTCCAACCATTTTTGGGAAGGAGTGGAGGTTTCCAGGAACTGGGCCACAGCCCACTCTTGGTCTTTTGCCTCTGGCTGTGTCATTTAGCTTGCTGATTGAGGATCTGGTTCTCCTCAAGACCATTTATCTGCCATCTTGGACCCATTTGATTCTAATCAGCCTATGTTGTGTCCTTGGGCTATGTCAAAGTTGTGCCCTGCCCCTTTCCCTCCGGTTACAGTCCCTCTGCCCCACACCTGCTCTTTCCTTTCCTTTCCTTTGGAGATTCAGGGCCCCATGTCGTCATTGCTGAAAGGACTGAGTGGGCCCAATCCTTGTTGAAAAGTTGGGGAAAATAAGGCCCAGAAGAAGGGGAGACCTGCTTACATCCACATAGAGAGTCGAGCACATAGATGGAATTAGAGCTCACAAACTCAGGTTAGATCCCTGGGTCAGGAAGATCCCCATGGAGAAGGAAATGGCAACCCAAATCAGTATTTTTGCCTGGAAAATTCCATTGACAGAGGAGCCTGGCGGGTTACAGTCCGTTGGGTTACAAGTAGTTGGCCACGGCTGAGTGACTGAACACAACCTCTCTACCTGGCTGCTCACTCACCCACACCAAAACCATTTGTCAAGATGCTTTGAAACCATTAACCTCAGGTTAGGACTTGAACCCACATGGCCAGGACTGGAACCCAGCCAAATCCCAGGTTGGGTCTTGCACCCACAATCTTTTAATTAGAATCACTCACTTGATGTCTGGACTTACTGAGGCTCAGGTTATTTGTGTCTCATCACAGAAAGGATTCAGTGAAAGGCAAAGTGATAGGTATGAAGTGGATTTATTCAGACTCAGAGAGAAGCACTCCACAGACAGGGTATGGGCCGCTATAAAGTGGCAGTGAAATGTGGCTTGGTTAGTTTTTATAGACTGGGTAATTTCATATGCTAATGAGAAGGAGGATTATTCCAACTAGTTTTGGGAAAGGGTGGGGATTTCCAGGAATTGGGCCACCACTCACTCCTTGTTCTTTTGACAGTGCCTTGGAACTGTCAGGGGTCTCACGTCATTCAGCTTGCTGACTGAGGATCAAGGTCTAATCAAAGTCCATTTGTCTGCTCTCTTGGACCCATTTGATTCTAAATCAAATGTGCTTATGTTGCGTCTTTGGGCTCTGTCATTCTTTCAAAAGTTGTCCCCTGCCCCTTCCCCTCCTGTTACAGTTCCTCTATGCCAGGCTCTATTTCAAACCTTTAACCATGGCGATCAGGGTATCTACTGAAGATACACTCATTATTCCCATTCTCAGAAGAGAAATTGAGGGGCAGAGAGGTGAAGCAAATTACCCAAGATCACACAGCTGAAAAGAGGCAGCTGTGGAATCTGAGCCAAGGCACACTGCCTAGAGCCCAGTAAACTGTGCTGATCATCTTGTAACAAAATCTCAGAGCAATTCTTGAGTAAGGATTTGGGTGGGGGAATGGGGACTAAGTCCTCACACTGTGCCAGGGTTTCACTTGCACCAGCTCATCTAATCTGCCAGCAGCAGGGGCTGGGAGCATGTATGGTCTCATTACTCAGATGAGGAGACCAAGGCTTTAAGCCATGAGCCCACCCAAGGTCACATCGCAGAAGAAGCAGAGCTGGAACTCCACCCCAGGGCTGTGCCAAGAGGCCCATTCCCTCCCATCATTCTGTCCCACCCAGACCCTGTCCCAGAAGTAAGGCCCACAGCTTCTCGTCCTAAGCCGCACTGGCACACCAGACTGCATCTGGCCTGAGTGTGGAGCAGGGCCCAGAAAGGTACCTAGTTGCTCCTCCTTGCCCAGCCCAATGTCTCCCTAGAGCAATGCTCCCTGACCAGGCTGGTTGTCTCTTTGGATCCTCCAATCCCCTATAGTACAGAGCATAGCCTCAGTACTTTGCACACAACGCGTGCTCAATAATTGCTTTAAGGGCTTCCCTGGTTGGAGAAGACTCTTGGGAGTCCCTTGGAATGCAAAGAGATCCAACCAGTCATTCATAAAGGAAATCAATCCTGAATATTCATTGGAAGAACTGATGCTGAAGCTGAAGCTCCAGTACTTTGGTCACCTGATGTGAAGAGCTGACTCATTAGAAAAGACCCTGATGCTGGGAAAGATTGAAGGCAGGAGGAGAAGGGGATGACAGAGGATGAGATGGCTGGATGACATTACCAACTCAGTGGACATGAGTTTGAGCAAGCTCCGGGAGATGGTGAAGGACAGGGAAGCCTGATGTGCTGTAGTCCATGGGATTGCCAAGAGTTGAACTTGACTTAGCAACTGAACAACACTGAACAAGGCTGCAGAAAAACTAAGCCTGCATGCGGCAACTAGAGAGTCCAAGGGTTACAGGGAAAGATCTGGCATGACACAAGGAAGATCCCTCCTGCCTCAACTAAGACCCGGCATTCTGCAAATAATAAATTTTTAAAAACCCACGAATTATGAGCCCAGAAGTTGCCACTAGAGGGCGATGTGTGCCTCTTCCCAGCCTCCACACTGGAGCAGGAAGGTAAGATGAAGGCAAGGAGGGCGGCCAGAAGTGGACAGTGGCCTCTTCCTCCTTGGGAGCTCCAGGTGCCCACGACAAGATAGGGAAGCAAGCAGGGCCCGTCAATTCCAGGCAGGCAGCATGAGGGGAACCCAGGGAAAGAGAAAGCCAAGAGAATGACCCACAAGTGATCTTGGAGACTCTCAGATCTATCCTTTCCCTGTAGAGATGATGAGACTGGGCCCAGAGAGGGGCAGATGTCAGCCTTAGGTCACACAGCAGGGTGGAGGTTTAAACCCTGCCCTCCAGCCTCCCAGAACCCTTCATCCCACTTAACCCCCAGATACAGAGAAGGAAGCTTAACTCAACGGATTCCTCACCTTCCTCTATTTGGTACAGATCAGAAATGGGTTCCTGAGACAGCCCCAGGCCCCAGCCCTCTGCTCCTCCTGTATCTCTTTCCCAAACACCTCCATCTCCAACCCTAACTACCCAAGGACTCACAGTCCTGAAGCTCTCTCTCTGACCCACCTCCTCAGCCCTCCATCTCCCTTGTTCTGCTCATCTGGCCATCATTCTGTCCCCTAAGTACCACTGCCAAGCCTTCAGGCTCAGCTGCTGTCCTCTTAGAATGAAAATCAGATAACATCCTGTCCTTGCTTGAACCCCCGCCCAACAAAGTCTTCCTGATGCACTTATGATACAACCTCACCTGCTCACCCTGCAAGTCTCAGCCCTGCTGTCCCTGCCCCTGCCTTCCCGCCAGCCTCTGGAGGGTTCTAAGCTCAAACCTGCCGGACCCTCATCATGCTCCCTCTGAGCTCCTACTACAGTCTTCCCAGACCAGTCTCACCTCATCTAAAGCCGACAAGTGCCTGTTAAGTCCTGACACCCACCTGTCTCCCCAGAGCACTCACTCTCATTTGTAATTGGTTGGACACTGGGGAAGGATTTGCTTGGGATCTGTCCTCCTGGCTGGACTGTGGCTCCTCAAGATCACAGGTCAAGTCCATGGAGTCCCATGGGTTCTCTGGCAAGTGGAGCCATGTGTGGTTCATGGTAGGTGCTCAGATTGTAGTTGTTGAGAGAATGGATGGATGAAGGGATGGATGGATGGAGGGAGGGATAGATGGATGGATGGAGGGATAGATGAATGGAAAGAAGGACGGAGGATGGAAAGAAGGAAGGTCTTGGTACTGGATTGAGACAGTGTCTATTCATGCTCTCATCAATCTAATAGGGATTTACAGAATACCTACTGCCAGCACCATGCCGGGCACTGTGGGAGTTACAGGATGTGTGGGACTTGACGTCTGTCTAAATCAAGGAAGCATCTTTTCGTATGGGAGTAGGAAAAGTGAAAGTGTTATTCTCTCAGTTGTGTCTGACTCTTTTGCCACACCACAGACTGAATCCTACCAGGCTCCTCTGTCCATGGAATTCTCCAGGCAGGAATACTGTAGTGAATAGCCATTCACTTCTCCGGGGGATCTTCCTGACCCAGGAATTGAACCCGAATCTCCCACATTTCAGGCAGATTCTTTACCATCTGAGCCACCAGGGAAACCCATGGGAGTAGGACAAATATGTAAATAACTACTAACGGAGTATGTCAGTACCATGTCCTTTGGGTTGAATTTTCAGGACCCGTATCAAATGAAAAGAGTAAATACATATGATTTGATTTTAAACCTTTCAAGTTTTTATCTAAATAAAGTAATAAGACAGAGTAAGTCATTTTTCAGATACATTTGGGGTCTTTAGAAAATGTGGTCATAATGAGTCTAAAAGACATAGAGTAGGTCAGTTCAAATAAAACACATGCAGCAGGGAAAAAAAAACAGCAGATTCTTGCTTGATAAGATCAAGCAGGGAATACCTCCCCACATATGCCCTGAACCTCCCCAAATCTAAGACTTTCTTCAGGCAACTAGCTGTTGACCAACCATTGGCAGGAAGACACTGGAAGCCACCAAAAAAAGATACTCCACATCCAAGGACAAAGGAGAAGCCACAACAAAATGGTAGGAGGAGCACAATTATAATAAAATCAAATCCTATTACCCACTGGGTGGGTAACTCACAAAGCAGAGAACGACAATACCAAAGCAGTTCTCACAGTGTTGTGAAGGTTCTAGACCCCCATATCAGGCTGCCCAGGCTGAGGATCCAGCCAAGGGATTGGGAGTCCCCAGGGAACCTGATTTTGAAAGCCAGTGGGATTTGATTACAGAGTTTCCATAGAACTGGGGGAAACAGAGACTCTTGGAGGGCACAAACAAAATCTTGTGCACACCAGGACCCAGGGGAAAGGAGCAGTGACCCCAGAGGAGAGTGAGCCAGACCTACTTGTGAGTGTTTGAGGGTCTTCTGCAGAGGCATGGGTCAGCAGTGGCCCGCCGCGGGGGTGGGGGCAGTGGCGGCAGCAGTCCTAGGAGATGCATCTTTGCATAAGTTCTCTTGAAGTTTACCAATAGCCCTACTATAGAAGTCTACAGACCCCAGGACTGAATTGCCTCAGGCTAAACAACTAACAGGGAGGAAGCCCAGTCCCACCCATCAGCAGACAATTGGATTCAAGTTTACTGAGCAGGACCCTGCCTACCAGAGCAAGACCCAGTTTTCCCCACAGCCAGTCCCTCTCATTGGGAAACTTGCATAAGCCTCTTATCCTCATCCACCAGAGGGCAGACAGAAGAAATAAGAACTACAATCTCAACAGCCTCCTGAACTAACACCGCAATCACAGAAAGCTGCTCAAAATGAAAAGAAATAGATTATGTCCCACGTGAAGGAACAAGATAAATCCTCAGAAAAACAACGAAAGCAAGTGGAGATAGGCAACCTCCCAGGAAAAGAATTTGGAATAATGATAGAGAAGATGATTCAGGATCTTTGAAAAATAATGGAGGCAAAGATTGAAAAGATGCAAAAAATGTTTACCAAGGACCTAGAAGTACTAAAGAATAACAAACAAAGATGAACAATACACTAGAAGGAATAAATAGCAGAATAACTGAGGCAGCAAAGTGGATAAGTGACCTGGAAGAAAGAAAGGTGGAAATCAATACAGAAAAACAGAATATAGAAAAAAGAATTAAAAGAAACGAAGACAGCCTAATAGACCTCTAGGACAACATTAAACACACCAATATTCACATTCACATTCATATTATAGAAGTCCAAGAAGGAGAAGAGAGAGAGGGAAAGGACCCAAGAAAATACCTGAAGAGATAATAACTGAAAACTTCCCCAACATGATAAAGGAAATAGCCAACCATGTCCAGGAAGCACAGAGAGTCTCAGGCAGGATAAACCCAAGGAGGAATTCACCAAGACACATGGTAATGGAACTGACAGAAATTAAAGACAAAGGAAAAGTATTGAAAGCAACAAGGGAGAAAAGACAAGTAACATACAAATCAGCCGATTTCTCAACAGGAACTCTACAAACCAGAAGGGACTGGCATGATATATTCCAAGTGATGAAAGGGGAGAACCTACAACCAAGACTACTGTACCCAACAAAACTCTCATTCAAGTTTGATGGAGAAATCAAAAGCTTTTCAGACAAGCAAAAGTTAGGATAATTCAGCACCACTAAACCAGTCTTACAACAAATGCTAAAGGAACTTCTCTAGGCAGGAAACACAAGAGAAAGAAAAGATCTACAAAAAATTAGCCAAAAGCAATTAACAAAATGGTAACAGGATCATATATATCAATAATTACCTTAAATGTAAATGGATTAAATGCACCAACCAAAAGACATAAACTGACTGGGTGGATACAAAAACAACATATATATATATATATATATATATATATATATATATAGTCTACAAGAGACCCACTTCATATCTACAGACACTTACAGACTGAAAACAAGAGGATAGCAAAAGGTAGTTCATGCAGATGGAAATAATAAGAAAGCTGAAGTAGCAATACTCATATCAGACAAAATAGACCTTAAAATAAAGACTGTTATAAGAGATGAAGAAAGACACTACATAATGATCAGGGGTTCAATCCAAAATGAAGACATAACTGTTATATACGCACCCAACATAGGAGCACTTCAATATGTAAGGCAAATACTAACAAAGATAAAGGGGAAAATTGACAGTAACACAATAATAGTGGGGGACTTTAATACCCCACTTTCATCAATGGACGGATCATCCAGACAGAAAATCAGTAAGGAAGCACAGGCCTTAAATGATACTTTAGACAAGTTGAACTTAATTGATATTTATAAAGCATTCCATCCAAAAGCAGCTGACTACACATGTTTCTCAAGTGCACACGACATTCCCAAGGATTGACCACATGCTGGGCCACAAGGTAACCCTTGTTAAATTTAAGAAAATCAAAATCATATCAAGCATCTTTTCTGATCACAATACTATGAGATTAGAAATAAATTACAAGAAAAAAAAAAAACTCTAAGAAACACAAACATGTGGTGGCTAAACAATATGTTATTAAACAACCATTGGATCACTGAAGAAACCAAAGAGGAAATTAAAAATACCTAGAGACAAATGAAAATGAAAGCACAATGGTCCAAAACTTATGGGATGCAGCAAAAGCAGTTCTAATAGGGGAAGTTTATAGAATACAATCTTACCTTAAGAAACAGAAAAGTCTCCAATAAACAACCTAACTTTACACCTAAAACAACTAGAGAAAGAAGAACAAACAAAACCTAGAGCTAGTAGAAGGAAGGAAATCATAAAGATCAGAGCAGAAATAAGTGAAATAGAGACAAAGAAAACAACTGCACAGATCAACGAAACTAAAAGCCGATTCTTTGAAAGGATACACTAGATTGATAAACTTCAGCCAGACTCAAGAAAAATTGGGAGAAGACTCAAATCAGTAAAATTAGAAGTAAATAGGAAAAGTTACAACTGACTCCACAGAAATACCAAGGATCATAAATGATTACTATGAACAATTGTATGCCAATATAATGGACAATCTGCAAGAAATGGACAAATTCTTAGAAAGGTACAGTCTTCCTAGACTGAACCAGGAAGAAGTAGAAAATATGAACAGACCAATCACAAGCTTTGAAATTGAATGAAAACCTCCGTGATTAAAAACCTTCCAACAAACAAAAGTCCAGGACCTGACAGCTTCACAGACAAATTTTATTAAACATTTAGAGAAGAGTTAACGCCTGTCTTCCTGAAACTGTTCCAAAAATTCACAGAGGAAGGAAAACTTCCCAACTCATTTTATGAGGCCACCATCACCCTGATACCAAAACCAGACAAAGATAACACACAAAAAATAAAATTACAGGCCATATCACTGATGAACATAGATGCAAAAATCCTCAAGAAAATACTAGCAATCCATATCTAACAATACATTAAAAAGATCATACACCATGATCAAGTGGGATTCATCCCAGGGATGAGAGAATTTTTCAACATCCACAAATCAATTAACATGATACACCATATTAAAAAACTGAAGAATAAAAACCATATGATCATCTCAACAGATGCAGAAAAGGATTCTGACAAAATTCAGCATCCATTTATAATAAAAACTCTCCAGAAAGTGGGCAAAGAGGGTACATACCTCAACATAAGAGAGGCTATGTATGACAAACTGACAATTAGCATCATACTCAATGGTGAAAAGCTGAAAGCATTCCCTCTAAGATCAGGAACAAGACAAAGACGTCCACTCTCACCACTTTTATTCAAAATAGTTTTGGAAGTCCTAGCTACAACAGTCAGAGAAGAAAAATAAGTAAAGAGCAGACAAATTGGAAAAGAAGTGAAACTGTCACTGTTTGCAGATGACATGATACTAATCATAGAAGATCCTAAAGATGCTACCAGAAAACTACCAGAACTCATCAATGAATTTAGTAAAGTTGAAGGTTACAAAATTAATACATAGAAATCTATTGCATTTCTATACACTAACAATGAAAGATCAGTAAGAGGAATTCAAGAAGCAATTCCCTTTACCATTGCATCAAAAAGAATAAAATACCTCAGAATACACATACCTGTGGACACAAAAGACCTGGAGGAATCAAGCTCCCTGATTTCAGACTATATTACCATACTACAGTCATCAAAACAGTATGGTACTGGCACAAAAAATAGAAATATAGAACAATGGAACAGAATAGAAAACCAAGAAATAAGCTCATGCACCTACTGTCAGTTAATCTACGACAAAGAAGGCAAGACTACACAATATTGGAAAGACAGTCTCTTTAACAAATGATGCTGGGAAAACTGGACAGCCATATGTAAAAAAATTAAATTAGATCATTCCTTAACTCCATCAGAGAAGGCAATGGCACCCCACTCCACTACTCTTGCCTGGCAAATCCCATGGACAGAGGAGCCTGGTAGGCTGCAGTCCATGGGGTTGCTAGGAGTCAGACACGACTGAGCAACTTCACTTCACTTTCATTTAACTCCATACACAAAAATAAGCTTAACATGGATTAAAGACCTAAATGCCAAACCAGACACTCTAAGGGGAAAACATAAGCAGAAAATTCTCTGACATAAATCACAGCAACATCTTTTTAATCCATGTCCCAGAATAATGGGCATGAGAGCAAAAATAAAGAAATGGAACCTACTTAAAACTCTAAAGCTTTTTCCAAGCAAAGGAAACAATAAACTAAATGAAAAGACAACCCACAGATTGGGAGAAAATATTTGCAAATGATGTGACTGATAAGGGATTAGCCTCCAAAATTTACAAACACCTCATGACACATAATAGCATCAAAACAAACAATCCACTCAAAAAATGGGCAGAAGACCTGAATAGACATTTCCCTAAAGAGGACATACAGATGGCCAATAAGCACATGAAAAGATGTTTAACATCACTAGTTATTAGAGATGTAAATCAAAACTACAACAAGATATCACCTCACACCAGTCAGAATGGCCATCATCAAAAAGTTCACAAACAACATGATGGAGAGGTTGTGGAGAGAAGGGACCCTTCTTGCACTGTTGGTGGGAATATAAATTGGTACACTCACTATGAAGAACAATATGGAGGTTCCTCAAAACACTAAAACTAGAGCTACCATATGACCTTGCAATCCCACTCCTGGGCATATATCCAGAGAAAAATATGGCCTGAAAAGATATATGCACCCCAATGTTCACCCCAATGCATGCTTATTGCAGCACCATTTACAACAGCCAAGACATGGAAACAACCTAAATCTCCACCAACAGAGGAATGGATAAAGAAGATGTGGTACATATATGCAAAGGAATATTAGTCAGCCATTACAAAGAATGAAATAATACCATGTGCAGCAACAGGGATGGACCCAGAGACTGTCATACTGAGTGAAGTAAGTCAGACAGAGAAGGAGAAATATCATATGACATCCCTTACATGTGGAATCTAAAAAGAAATGATTCAAATGAACTTACAAAACAGAAAGAGACTCACAGACTTAGAAAGCAAACTCATGGTTGCCAGGGGGAAGGGATAGTTAAGGACTTTGGGAAGGTCATGAGCACACTGTTATGTTTAAAATGGATAACCAACAAAAACCTATTTTATAGCACAAGGACATCTGCTCAGTGTTACATGCCAGCCTGGTTGGGAGCAGGGTTTGGCAGAGAATGGATACATGGGTATGTATGGCTGAGTCCCTTCACTGTTTTTCTGAAACGATCACAACATTGTTAATCAACTACACCTCAATAAAAAATGATTTTGGTGTTGAAAAAATAAAATTTAAAAAAGTTTAATCCCATCAAAAAATGATGAAAATAAAAAAATGTATTCATTCAGTCAACAAATTTTTATTGAGTACCTACTATGTAGCAAGCTCTCTTCTAGGTTTGTGGACTATAACAGTCTGGTGGGAGACTAGGGGTTGGGGGAGACCGCAGCAGTGCACAGAAACAATAAATACAATAGCCAAGTAAATTCCATAGGGAAGGGTTTCCCTGGTGGCTCAGCAGTAAAGAATCTGTCTGCCAATGCAGGTTCAGTCCCTGATCCAGGAAGATCCCACATGTCTCGGAGCAACTAAGCCCAAGCACCACAGCTATTGAGCTTGTGCTCTAGAGCCTGTGCTCCCCAATAAAAGAAGCTACTGCAGTGAGAAGCCCATGCACTGCAACTAGAGAATAACCCCCACTCGCCACAATTAGAAAAAAGCCCTGGAGGCAACCAAAAATAAATGAAATTATCTTTAAAATCCCATAGGGAGTTAGAAGATGACGAGCACTGTGAGAAGAGAAAGCAGGACACAGGGGATCAGAAACACAGGTTTAAATAAGGCAGCCGGAGACCTCATGAGAAGGTGATGCCAAAATCTGGAGCCACGCAGAACTGGAGGAGGGATCAAAAAAAAAAAAAAAAAAAAACTGCACAGCAATTGATAGCTGCCTGAAACATGCTCCATGATCCCCGGTCCACGCCTTTGCCCATACCAGCTGGTGAGTCCAGATGGGATGAAACAGACTTGCTCTCAAAGAGTATTTACAGGATTTGTGGACTAGATTGTCCAGAATGGAAAGCTGCTTTTTCACTTCTTCCTAGCAAACTCCCACTCATCCTTGAACAACCAAATTTACATGGGTAGAGTTGATTGCTCTCTCTTTTCAGCTACCCACATTTATACAAACTTTGCACCCCATACGAAGTTCTTTTATAGCCCCCAAAAGCACTGTGGGCTTCCCTAGTGGCTCAGTGGTAAAGAATCCACCTGCCAATGCAGAGATTCAGTTTCGATTCCTGGGCCAGAAAGATCCCATGGAGAAGGAAATAGCAACCCACTCCAGTATTCTTACCTGGAGGATTCAATGGACAGAGGAGCCTGGTGGGCTACAGTCCATGGGGTCACAAAAGAGTGCACATGACTGAGGGTTCTCTCTCTCTCTCACACACACACACACACACCCACAGAACGTGGTAAAGTGTTGAGGCCTTTGAGAAATAATAGCTCAGTATGTGGGTTTGAATCCGGGGTCCACCTCTGATCCAATGACCTTAAACTCCTTCAAAGATCACCTGCTGGATAGATCCAGAAGCCCAGGTCCTGCCTCAGTTAAGTCGCTCAGTCATGTCTGACTCTGTGACCCCATGGACTGCAGCATGCCAGGCCTCCTCCCTGTCCATCACCAACTCCTGGAGTTTACTCAAACTCATATCCATTGAGTCGCTGATGCCATCCAACCATCTCATCCTCTGTCATCCCCTTCTCTTCCCGCCTTCAATCCTTCCCAGCATCAGGGTCTTTTCAAATGAGTCAGTTCTTCACATCAGGTGGCCAAAGTATTGGAGTTTCAGCTTCAGCATCAATCCTTCCGATGAATATTCAGGGCTGATTTCCTTTACGATGGACTGGTTGGATCTCCTTGCAGCCCAAGGGACTCTCAAGAGTCTTCTCCAACACCACAGTTCAAAAGCATCAGTTCTTTGGTGCTCAGCTTTCTTTATAATCCAACTCTCATATCCATACATGACTACTGGAAAAACTATAGCCTTGACTAGACTGACCTTTGTTGACGAAGTAATGTCTCTGCTTTTTAATATGCTGTCTAGGTTGGTCATAACTTTTCTTCCAGGGAGTAAGCATCTTTTTATTTCATGGCTGCAGTCACCATCTGCAGTGATTTTGGAGCCCCCCCAAAATAAAGTCTGTCACTGTTTCAGTAAAACAGTGTACCAAGGCCACAGAAGAGGAGCCCAGAACGAAGGTCATACTTGGAACTGACTGAGCCCATTTGTAACCATTGCCAAAATCCCCCTGATCAGAACCAGCAAGCTCCTTGACCCCATAGTAGGCAAAAATGCCCACCCCAGTACCTACCCTATAGAGCCCTACAATGGGGTGTGCGTGCTCGGTCATGTCCAACTCTTTGGAGCTCCATGAACTATAGCCTGCCAGGCTCTTCTGTCCATGGGATTCTCCAGGCAAGAATACTTCAGTGGGTTGCCATTTCCTACTCCAGGGGATCTTCCTGACCCAGAGATAGAGCCCACATCTCCTGTGTCTCCTGCATTGGCAGACAGATTCTTTATCACTGAGCCACCTGGGAAGTCCCACCGTAATCAATCATCTAATGCCACCCTTCTAGCAGGAATTTTCTTTGCCTTGAGGCTATAAAAATTGGCCACTAGCCCACGAAAAGCACAGCCCACTGAGCCAGCCGGCTGTTCTAACAGTGTCTTGTAAGTGCTCCGTGGCCTGCTGCATCTGCAGAACCTTCATTATCTCTGCTCCCAGCTCCTACTAAACTCACTCCCTTCTGAAATGCTCCGTGTCTGGAAATTCCTTTTCAACCTGCGCTCGGTCTGCCGTGACAATGCCAACCTGCTCCTTCTTGCCTCCTAGCCTTTGTTCAGTGTCCAGGACATGCTGAGCAGTTTCCCACCTCCAGGCCTTTGTCCATGGGGGTTCCTCTGCCTGTGGCGCTGGTATCCCCTCTCCCCATCTGGGGCTTGGCTGAACCACCTCTTCCTCAGAGAGACCATCTCTGACCACCCCCCAACCTTCCAAATCAGCTTCTTCCATTATTACTTTGAGAGCACTGACCCTAATTTGAGATCCTAGTGTGATGATCTATAAGAAATGGAATATTTTCTGCAATATCAGTAAACAAGGATGTAACATCAGTTACTGCAGCCCTCCAATGTGAGCAGGTGGACTCCGAGGGAGGGAGTCAGGAGGGACTCAGGAGGGAGAAGAAGACCTGCTGTCTATAGACTGTTGCCACTCCCTGTGGTGAGCCCCAAAGAAAGAAAGCTCAGTTTGTGAAAAACACAAGATATGGGCCCCAGATGGCTGAGGTTCATACAGAAGGAATGATTTCAATGAGTCCAGATTCTTGCATCTTCCTGTACACAGAAAAGCACTAAATTCCTAAACTTTGAATATCTGGTTTTAATTGTGAATAATCTTTTGATGTTCAGAGTACTTGCCCCGTGTTGCAAAACTTCTATATAACCTGGGTCCTCCCCCATTTCCTTAGGTCAGTTCTCTCAGGGTCACATGAGATGCAATCTTCCAGGCTTCCAGTTATGTTTTATTCAACAGGAATTTTAAAAATTCCCACCAAATAAAACATAACTCTCAACTGATGTGAAGAGCCAACTCATTAGGAAAAGACCCTGATGTTGGGAAAGACTGAAGGCAAAAGGAGAAGCAGGCAGCAGAAGATGAGATGGTCAGATAGTGTCACTGCATTGCTAATCCTGTTCGGGATGCCAGTTGTCTCACTGCTTACTGCACACACACTGTTCGCTGACCCAGGGCAGGCAAGGTGCAAGCTCAGAGGCTGGAAGGAGACTCGAGGAGCCATAGGAACTGCAGACGCGTTTACTCTGTCCTGGCGGGCACAGCAGCCATAACACAACCTCTCTCCTGGCTGATGCAGCAGCTGTAGCAACAGCCACATTAATGCAGCAATAACACAGCCATGCTGCTGCTGCTGCTGCTAAGTCGCTTCAGCTGTGTCCGACTCTGTGCGACCCCATAGACGGCAGCCCACCTGGCTCCCCCGTCCCTGGGATTCTCCAAGCAAGAACACTGCAGTAGGTTGCCATTTCCTTCTCCGATGCGTGAAAGTGAAAAGTGAAAGTGAAGTCGCTCAGTCGTGTCTGACTCTTAGTGACCCCATGGACTGCAGCCCACCAGGCTCCTCCATCCATGGGATTCTCCAGGCAAGAGTACCAGAGTGGGTTGCCATTGCCTTCTCCGAACATAGCCACGACATAACCTCAAATAACATAACCATGATGCCACTCCAGTGTAGCCCCAATGTTGTAGCAGCCAGGGCTTTCGTGGTGAAGCTCTTACAGGTGTATGGCACAAAGTAGCTCATGACTAAGCGAGGACCTCGTGACTAAGTGAGTACCTCGTCAGGTACATGCACAGTACTATAAGTCATCTGAGCTGTTACACAGTCATTATTTATAAAACGTAAGGTGAATGCAAGAGGCCGTGGGGTGAGAGAGCCTGACCATACCATCTTGCCTAATTTGCTCTTCCCCTACAATCACTGATTCAATGCACATGAATTTGAACAAACTCCGGGAGATAGTGGAGGACAGAGGAACCTGGCTTGCTGCAGTCCACAGGGTCACAGAGTCGGACATGACTAAACTTAAAAATTCAACTTTGAGGTTGTGAATTATTTTAAAGTCAACATCTGTATGATGGCCACCCTCCCAACTAGACCAAAATCCCCATGAGAGCTGGGTCCACGTCCGCTTTTGTTCATTGTTTGCCCCTCTGCCCAGCACAGCACGGGGCCCATCATACGAAGTGAAGTCCTAAGTGTTGAATGAATGAACACATGACACATTGAGGAAATTATCCAGTCACAGTTTCTTCTGTAAAATGAATATGATAAAACGCCTACCTTCAAATAATCTTTAACACCAATGAAGAGCCAATGGTGTGTCAGCATTTTATATACACTTACACCTTCAAATCCTCACAACAGCCTTCTGGGGTGGATGCTGTTAATATTATTATTTTTTTAATATTTATTTGGCTGCACTGGGTCTTAGTTGCAGCACATGGGATCTTCAATCTTTGTTGTAGCATGCAGGATCTTTAGTTGCAGCATGTGGGATCTAGTTCCCTGACAAGAGATTGAACCTGGGCCCCCAGCATTGGAAGCATGGAGTCTCAGCCACTGGATCACCAGCGAAGTTCCAAAGCTGTTATTATTATCCCCATTTTCCAGATGAGGAAACTGAAGATCTAATATGTCAGATAACCTGCTCTCCTTTACCTGGTTAGAACTAAACCCAGGCAGTGTCTCCAGCAGCCTCAGCTAAACTCAGGGAAGCCCAACTCTTTCAAGGGAGGGTTGGGGAGGACTCCTGGAGCTGATGATATTTCATTGCTGCTATAGCCCTGGTGCCCCAGGACCTTGCAGCTCAGTGGTCAGGGCTGACAACTGATGAGTGCTGCGATCAGGGATCACTTGGGGCCAAAGCTGTCTTCAAGTCTGAGCAGCCTCCCTAGAACCAAGATACCCTGGCTGAGGAAGATACTCACGTCTAATGATTGTTAGGGAAACTAAAATGGAGGAAGTCTTGTCCAGGATTCAGAAGCAGGAGAGCAGGCCTCTGACTTGCTTCTGACCTGCCCACACACTGCCTGGATTCCGTGCCTGCCTGCAAGCACAGCAAGTCAAGTGACACTTTAGAGATCACAAAAAAGGGAATGGAACTTGGAATTCTTCAGTCCCTGGAAGTCTGGCCAACCCCCCAGGGTCTAAGGAAATCCTGTGACTCACAAGGTGAAACAAGCAGCATTGTAAACAGGTTAAAGTAGAACCAGAGCTGCATGCAAAACTGATGATGATAGCAGTTTGTGGCCTGGGATTATAAGCAGGAGCCCCTGAAACTGCAATTTGAAGTCTCACCCATGGGGTGGATGCACCACCAGGGCCCCTTTCCCAATTTGGACTCCAAATTGCCAGTAAGGAGGGACCTCACAGTGCTGTTCAAGTCTGGATGTAGGTCGGCCCAGTTTGGTGATATATACGCAGTTACTTTTCTCTATTGTTTCTTTTCTTTTAATGCCTGTATGTTGAAATTAAGTAAAATAATCTATGGAACATTGAAATTGTTTATGTGTGTAATAAGTGGTTTCTCTTGTTAATGAATCCTTCAAACTTAAATGAAAGTGAAACTTTCAGCAAGATAATGATGTGGCCAGAGAGCTTTGATGAGAAATGAACCAGCTGTGGTCTTGACCACTTCTCACCTGCCACAACCTTTCTGATCTCACTTGGGGGTTTAGCCTAGACCCTTGGGGCTCACTGGTAAATCTTGCTTCCCATCATCCTGCTCTCCTTCCCAGAGGTTGGGTTAGTTGTGGCCCTGAGGGAAGCTGGCTTGAGAACAAAGCTGTTGTACTGAGTGGGCTAAGTGGAAATACGGAACAGGTCAGGGTCCTTAGTGATGCCGCTGAGCTGATGAACTAACCAGCTCCAGAGCTACCTCACCCCGGGATTTAGGGTTATTTTTTCCCTTTTTCGAAGCTCTATGTTCAATATTTGTTTCTTGCACCCAAGATCATCATAACCAATACAGAAAGGGTATGTAACAAAAAGCAGAGAGAAGAAAGGAGGCTTTTCCGGAGCCTTATGTTTCAAAATGAAGCACAAGCTGGAATCAAGATTGCTGGGAGAAATATCAATCACCTCAGATATGCAAATGACACCACCTGTACGGCAGAAAGTAAAGAATAAAAGAGCCTCTTGATGAAAGTGAAAGAAGACAGTGAAAAAGTTGGCTTAAAGCACAACATTCAGAAAACAAAGATCATGGCATCTGGTCCCATCACTTCATGGCAAATAGATGGAGCAACAGTGGAAACAGTGGCAGACTTTATTTTTGGGGGCTCCAAAATCACTGCAGATGGTGATTGCAGCCATGAAATAAAAAGACACTTACTCCTTGGAAGAAAAGTTATGACCAACCTAGACAGCATATTAAAAAACAGAGACATTACTTTAACAAAGGTCTGTCTAGTCAAGGCTATGGTTTTTCCAGTAGTCATGTATAGATGTTGAGAGTTGGACTATAAAGAAAGCTGAGTGCAGAAGAATTGATGCTTTTGAACTGTGGTGTTGGAGAAGACTCTTGAGAGTCCCTTGGACAGCAAGGAGATTCAACCAGTCTTTTCTAAAGGAGATCAGCCCTGAATATTCATCAGAAGGACTGATATTGAAGCTGAAACTCCAATACTTTGGCCACCTGATGTGAAGAACTGACTCATTTGAAAAGACCCTGATGCTGGGAAAGACTGAAGGCAAGAGGAGAAGGGGACAACAGGGGATGAGTTGGTTGGGTGGCATCACTGACTCAATGGACATGAGTTTGAGTGGACTCTGGGAGTTGGTGATGGACAGAGAGGCCTGGCGTGCTGCAGTCCATGGGGTCGCAAAGAGTCGGACATGACTGAGCGACTGAACTGATACTGATGTTTCAACATAAGAAGGAAAGAGCCTGTGCTCCCAGTCAAGAGCTTTGGAGAGGATACTCTAACTGGACACACAGTCCCCTCTATTGCAATGCCCAAGATGCCCCGGGGTGGGGGGAGAGGCAGGCCGAGGGGAGGCAAGGAGTGTCAGGGTTGAGGCCCCCTGGTGAACCTGGATCCTGGCCCCTCTTTCCCAGCTGAGCCTGGTGGCGAGGGCTACAGGGAAGACTTCCAGGAGGTCTGGGGCATCTGGGACTCAGAGGAGCCATTCCCCTCTCACTGAGCAGAACCCTGGCAAGGTGGCTGAGACCCCAGGGAAGGAACGGTCAGATGGTGCATCTAGCCAGATGGGGCTAGCTAGGCTCAGACCTCTGAGGGATACAGAATTTGTGAGATAAGCATCCATGCAGAGAGCAGCTGGCTGTCCCAAGAGGAATGAGGACACAGGAGGCTTTGCAGTAACAGGTGTGGTTCAGCAGGTGTGGGGGTGGGACCAGAAGCCTGGAGTGAATGGGGTCCTGACGCACTTAATAGATGTCCTGTGGGTATGCCCTCCCAGGCGACCCTCCCGCTGCCAGGATGCGGCTCTCAATGCAGCTCCCTAGGCAGTGTGGTAAGAGAAGAACCCCAGCTGGCCAAAATCACATTTCTTCAACTTCAGCAGCATGGAAATTAAGCTTAGTTGTGAGGAAACAAAGCAAGATCTATTTGTGTACATCTGAGTTCGTGGCATCAATTCACTGCCCGCAGTGGTGAAGAGCAGTCAGCCAGAGGAAGGTCAGCCACCACCGACCGCCCACCCGCCCTGCTGCTGCCCTGCAGAGGGGCGCCTGTTTCCTCCATTGTGCCTCCACCCCGATTACTACTTCCTCCCGCCCACGCCACCGCCTGCAGGCAACCTCACACCTCATCCTGACCCCGTGCAGCAGCACCGAGCCTGGTTCCTGGCCTCCCCAGCCTGCTGTCCTCCTGGGTCCACAGACCAGCTGCTCCCAGCCACGCCGGCTTAGCTCCGTGCACTCTTGACTCATGTCATGGAAATCCTTCTCCTTCCTTTTTGGCTCCCGCAGCTGCCCGCTGGCCGCAGCTCTCCCCAAATTTGGCCCCACCCATAATGTTCTTGACATCTGTCTCTGGTCTTGTTGAGTTTCTGCCTATGTTTTCCCCTGCCTCCAGACGTACACGTGGCAGCTTGAGGCTACTGGGACCAGCCCTCGGAGCTGGCAGGAGGGGAGGGAGCAGGGAGTTGCATGGTTTTATTCCCTGGCCCAGGACTCTGGTTCTTGCTTCCCGCAGCTCCTCTTGCCCTTTGTTAGGTAAAAATCATTCATCCAACAAACATCCTCTGCTTTTCAAGAACCCACGTGGCTGCCACTGCTAACACACAAACACCATCACATCTGGTCCTCACTCAGGACAGGAAGGGGATGGCCCCCACGGTGGGGAGACAGGCATTTCGCCAGCTCCCTGGGGTCCCTGGGACTATGCATTGCTGATGCCCTGGAGATGTCACCACAGACCAGGCAGCAGGCTGGGCGGGGGGGCTTCACTTTTCCAGGGCCCTTGCCCAATCCCCACCAAAACCTTACCTGTCAGGAGAGTCTCCATAACAAAGATGGAGTGGCTCTTACCCACCACCGATATGCCTCCAAGTCAAGAACTGGGATCCCACTGGAACAATTGGCCCAGACAGACCAGAGGCCACCTCTGAAGCACAGATGGACACGTCTGCAGTGACTCTGATGAGGCAATGGAGGGCTGCTGGTCTCAGAGACCTGAACTCATGTGGCCTGGAAATGTCTGGGACCTTTGGCCTCAGTTTGCAAAGGACAAACTTCAGTCCTGCAGGTGCTTGGCAAGCAATGTCAAAAGCTTTTCTGTCTCAGTAATCAGCAAACCACTTCCCAGGTGGCTCAGTGGTAAAGAATCTGCCTGCCAAGCAGGAGACATGGGTTCGATCCCTGGATCGAGACGATCCCCTAGAGAAGGAAATGGCAACCCACTCCAGTATTCTTGCCTGGGAAATTCCATGGCCAGAGGAGCTTGGTGAGCTACAGTCCATGGGATCACAGAGTCAGACACAACTTAGCAACTAAGCAACAACAATCAACAAACCAGGTCCTCATGATGTCCATGACGGAAGGCTCCTGCCTGGCATTGGAGGTGACGTTTACCACCAGAGTTGAAGCGGGATGCTGGTGAGGCTGATGATGCTTCAACAGAGCCTGAGCTAAAACCATGGAGTGGGGGAAATTCCCTGGTTGTCCAGTGGTTAAGATTCCATACTTCCAGTTCAGGGGGCATGTGTTCAATTCCTGGTTGGAGAACTAAAATCCCATAGGCCATGGGGCATGGCCAAAAATAAAAAAGAGTATGCAGTGGCCTTGCTGCCCTGAGCAGCTGTGTTAGGACCTCTTGCGTGAGAGCTGTGAGGACTTCAGCTGTGGTAGGAAACCTCCTTAAGAGGCCAGATGGGCTCCAAGAAAGCTAAGGTTTGTGTCTCCCTCTGCCTGGGTGGCCACAGGTTCAGGTGAATCCTGGGAATCCTGGCACAGTTATAGTGGGCTTGTCTTTAGAGCATCCTCTTCCACGTGGTACCCAGAGAACCACAGAACACAGCAATAGGCATGTAGGCAGCACAGGGTACCACCATCAAGCCAGTAAGGGGAGTCAACACAGATGACTTTAAGTATCTTCACGTGAGCGGCTGCTGTGAACTCAGCAGTCAGAACTCAGAAGTCAGAACCCACAGAGACTGCCCTCTGTACCGCGTGCAGCGCTTTCCTCCAGAGAATATCCAGTGATTCTCCAGTAAACGTTATACACAGAATGTGAGACCGAAGTCCCAAGTGAGGATCTGTGGTTTGTTCTGCACGTCCAAGGGCCTCACTAGAACATAAACTCCATGGGTGTTCTCCACTGGGAGGTGATGGACTATGCCCCCCTCCACTGAAGCCTCCAAGCTTAGTGGGGTACCCAGCACAAACAGTAGGTGCTCAATAGTTGTGGCTCCAAGGATGAACACTGCTCTCACTAGGCAACCTCTCTTCTAATCCTTATGGCCACCCCCATAAGGGGGACAATCAGCATTCCCATTTTACCAGACAAGGAAACGGAGGCTCAGAGACGTGGGGACTTTCCCAAGGCCACAGCCAGGGAGTGACAGCAGACTCAGCTGGCTCCACTGCTTCCAAGGCGCGGGGCGCTGGCTTCTTTGTGGCTGGAGATAACGTGTAGTAGATCCCTAGACTGCCTTGGTCCCTCTGGAGCCCTGAACCTGGGCACAGCAGAATGGGACGCACTGGCCTCCCAAGGTGGGCAAACAAAACAGAGCAGAAACAAGCAACTTGTGTTGCCAAGAAGACGTAAAACCTTTAATCACGCGGTCAAGCAGGGCAGGGGTGAAGTCAGGTTGGGGAGGCTGGGACTGTTGCACAGGGCCGGCCTTCACGGCACCGGGTCAGGCCCTGCTGCCACCCCCAGCCACGTGGCCAGGGCTCCCTTGGCCAGGAGGAAGCACCAGAGACCGCCACCGGGATCACCTCTGCCCCCGAGTCTGCACAAGCACCAATGGGCGGAGGCCGCCTCCCTCTAGGAAGAGGGTCGGGCCACCTGGGGCTGGGGAAGGGGAAGGCTGGGGGCCGTCAGGCTGTCCCACCCTGGGAGGAGGGAAAGGACAGAAGTCCTGATGTCCCTCACTTGGCCTCAGCCTCTCCCAGTGCCTCCCTCGGCATCATGGCTCAGAGGAGCGTCCCCGGACTGACCTGGAACATGACTGGCTTCAGTTCCCCAGACCTGCTGAGGGGTCCAAAGCCCAGTGCCCTCCTTCCTGGCTCATTGCCCGGCAGTGGCATTTGTAACTGCAGCAGCAGCCAGGGGCAGCTCTGCTGGGCAGCAGGGCCTCAGCACCTTAACAGAGTGTGGAGGGCCAGGGGCATGGGCTGGCGAGGGGCACCAAGGAGGTCAGAGCACCTGGGGACAGACATCAGTGTCTGACAGCGGCTGGGAGCCTGGGAGGACGGAGGCCCAGGCAGCTTTGGCAGAGAGGGCTGTGCACGGCCCTGACAGCACCAGGGAGCAGGGCATGGAGGGCATGCCCTGAGGGTGGTGGGGGTAGGAGCCCTTGCAGGCATCCATCCCAGCCACGTAAGGAGCTTGGTCTGGGCCTCCTCCTTCAGGGGATGCCTTACCCCAAAATGCCTCCAAACCCCTGGGTCCTCTCCTGATAGCACCATCCCCTGACCAAGGTCCCTCTGGGTTTGCTTTAAAGATGGGCATGGGGCAGAAAAGAAAGGAACAGGCAGAGGATACCCATTTCACCTCGGTACCCTAACCTGTCAGCCTTGGGGAGTGGTGGGTAATGAGGGGCCACAGTGTCTGAAAGCCCAGAACACAGATGTATATGATCAGAGCCCCAAGAAGTTCTCTGGGGCTGTTTTCAGGATCCTCTCTGTGTCTCCCTTCCCTGGCTGGACTGGGTGCTCACTGAAAGCAGGGCCTGTGTCTGCTTCGCCTCAGCCTTCCCAGAGCCGGGCCCAGAGAGGGTGATCAGTGAATGTTCAGCGACTGAATAAACACACCATGGGTGTGCATGTTGGGGGCAGACAGGAGTTCAGAGAGAAGGAAGAGGTTGCAAGAGACAAGAGGGGGAAGTATCCTAGAAAGATGAAATTTAAGGATGTTGGGAAGATTCCAGAATGTTTGGAAGATTCCAGGATGTTCGGAAAGTACCAAAATGTGAAAGCTGTAGGACTTGGTTACTCAAGGGGGGTTGCAGAGACCAGCAGCACTGGCATCACTCAGGAATGTACTAGAAATGCTGAATCCTGGGCCCACTCCACATCTGCTGAATCAGACTCTACATTTCAGCACAATGCCCCAGTGATTTGTATCACATTCAAGTTTGAAAATGGCTGGTCTACAAGGTGGAGAAAGTTCTAGAAGATGTAAGTTAGGAGGTTTCTTAAAATGTTCAAGGGAAGAGAAGCAGGAACAGACTAGGAGGGGTGATGGAGGGGGAAAAAAGAGGAGGAAGGCTGCCCAGAATGCCAGGTCAGGGGCCCATTTTACAGATGGGCAAAATGAAGCCCCCATAGGAGACAGACCTGCCCACAGCCACCCCAGGCCAGAGCTGCCCCAGGGGAGGCACTAATCATCCTCAGGTTTGATGAGGTGGCCGCTGAAGGTAATGTAGGTGTCTATGTCGTCACTGTAGACCGCATTCTCACGCTCGCGCTTGAAGAGCCGTGCCCAGACGCGGTCACCCGGGGCCAGGGCCAACATCACGCTCTGGCTCTGCATGATGCTGCGGTCGCTGGGCTGTGCGTACAGGATGACGGCCGCCTTGTCGTTGTGCACCACGTGCACGTAGGTCTCCTTGAAGTTCCAGCTGTGCACGTTAAGGCTGAAGAAGTAGAGGCCGCGCAGCGGGGCGACGAAGTGGCCGGCAGCCAGGTCGAAGTGCCCGTCGGGGTTCACGAAGACCGTGTCAAAGAGCAGCGGCTGGAAACCCTCGCTGCTGTGCAGGGCCGTCTTGCGGCCCACCGAGAAGGCCGAGAAGCGCATGTGGCATGGACTGCCAGGGCTGCCCGCCTGCCCCTTGGCACCCTTGATGCCCTGGGGGCCACGGTCCCCCCGGGGACCCTCCCTGCCCAGCTTCCCAGGTGAGCCCAGCAGGCCTCGGTCCCCTTTGTCACCTGTGGGGACAAGAAGAGGAAAAGTCAGGGCAGGTGCCCAGGGCTGCTTCTAAGCATCTGCAGAAGGCTCTACCCTGGCCGAGAGAAGGTAGGCCGGAGGAACCGCCATTTACTGAGCACCTACTGCATGCCAGGCATCACTGCCCCAAATGACCCTTTAAAGGAGACACCATGTCCACCGCCGTTCATAGGGAGGTGAAGGGCTTGCATGGGTGGCATGGCATGGCTTAGGAGCAGGGTGGCATGCATGCAAGTTAAGTTGCTTCAGTCGTCCAACTCTTTGTGACCTCATGGGCCGTAGCCCACCAGGTTCCTCTCTCCACAGGATTCTCCAGGCAAGAATCCTGGAGTGGGTTGCCATTCTCTTTGTCAGGGGATCTTCCCGACCCAGAGATCAAACCCGCATCTCCTGCAGGTGGATTTTTTACCACTGAACCACCAGGGAAGCGCCACTGTGCATGCTAAGTCGCTTCAGTCATGTCCGACTCTTTGTGAGCCCTATGAACTTATAACCTGCCAGGCTCCTCTGTCCATGGGATTTCCCAGGCAAGAATAGTGGAGTGGGTTGCCATTTCTTCCTCCAGGGGATCTTCCTGACCCACGGATCGAACCCAGGTCTCCTACATTGGCAGGCAGATTCTTTCCCACTGAGCCACCTGGGAAGCTATGCTTCTTGAGGAAACAGATCCCAAATATTTCGCTGCTGCCTGTTACAGTGCCGGTAATCACCCTCAGCCACATCCCTTTGAATGAAATGGACAGCCCTATGTTCTCCTGGGGCCCCCTCTGACCACAGCAATGTTGCTAGGAAGAGGGGAAGAAGCGGCAGAAAAGAGGGCACAGGCCCTCGGAGGAGAAGCCTGGAGAGAAGCAAGGAGGAGGGGATCAAGGTCTCTGCAGAAGTCTTCCTCACCAGCCCCATTGGTGAAGTAACTACCTCATCACATGCCCTGCACTTTACAGTTTGCAGAGCACCTTCTTCATCCCAGTCCTGAGGGATGGTAGTTATAGTTTACACATGATGCAGTGAGCCCAGGGAGGAAGAGATCCTGCTGCCCCACACAGCAAGGAAGCTGAAGAGCTGGGGCTGGGACCCAGGGAAGGTGCCAGGTGGCTTCTGCCACAGCAGATGCCCGCCCACCTAACAGGCAGCTGGAGAGGTGGCCCAGAAGAGGTGCATGGGATTTCATGGAGGGCAGTGACGGGGAAGTACTGTCGACACCCAGCTACCTCGTTAACCTCACATAGAGGGCTCTGCTGGCCTTGGGGAAGCGGTGATATGTGAGGTGGTGAGAAAAGTGGGGAGAGGAAGAGGGGGTCTCAGATCCACGGAGTGGAGTGGTCCTCTGTATTCCTCCCCATAAATCCTAGCTCTGCTCTGGACAGTGGCATGACCCCAGGAGATCTCCTCTCTCGGAGGCTCAGTTTTCCCCATCTGCAAAGTGGGAGGATGAAGCGTACCGCCCTCACGGGGTTGTTGTGAGCAAAGACGGATGTAAGAAAGTCAAGGGCCTGGCCCCAGGAGTGACCAGCTGCTCGCAGGCCCCAACAGCAGAAGTAGCTCTCTTGGGGTCTGGTCTTAGAGGACAGGGGGTCAGCTCTCACTTGAATGGCTCAGGGGGTCCCCACAGCTCTCCCCACTTCTAGCCTTGTCTCCCACCATCTAGTCTCCAGGAGAAATTAGAGGGATCCATTTGAAACCTAAGCCAGGTCAGGCCCCTTGTCTGCTCAACTCCTCCCTCGCTCCCTATCTCAGAGAAGAAACCCACATTTTGTTTCTAACCTCAGCTCCTCCGCTTGTCCCCTGCTCCTTAAACATACCAGGTCTACTACTCACTCTGTGAATAGAGTGACCTGCTATTCACTCTGCCTGGAATGCTCTTCCCCAGGTATCTACATGGCTTCTTCCCCACCTTCTCAGGGAGACCTCCCCTGACCTCCCCCATTCAATATGCAACCCGTGCCCCACACCTGCACTCCCAATGCTGCTCCCCTTACCTTTTTTCACCTTAGCACTTCCATAGCATTTATCACCATCCATCTCTTTAACTTGGGTGATATGTTTATTGCTCATTGTCTGCCTTCCCCACTAGAACAGAAGCTCCACAGACATGGCATCTCTGTCTGGTCTGTACACACTCCCTCCCAGAATTCAGAATGATCCTGGCACATGGTGGGTACTCAATACAACGTGTGAATGACAGAAAGGGTCTGAGACAGTTTTCTGTCCTGGTTTCTCCTGCTCCTGTCACCTCACCTCCCCCAGGCCCAGGAAGAGACCGTCCCACATGCCCTCCTTGATGCCATCCAGGCCAGTCCAGCCCGAGTCCTGTGTGGTCCTCACCCTTCAGGATGGTGATGTTAATGTAGGGCCTGACCTCAGGCAGCACATATGGGAGGGCAGACGGAGAGGCTGAGGCCTCATGCGCAGCATCGGCAAGGACCATGGGGTCTTCAGAGTCACAGCACCGTCGACAGGGCCCAGGGGAACTAGAGGCCACAGCTTCCCCAGAGGCGGGCTCCTCGGTGGGGAGTCCAGACACCGAGAGAAGGAGCAGGAGTGCAGCCCAGAGGAGGCCCAGGGCAGCCGTCCCCATGGTGACCTGGAGCAGGAAGGAAGGACAGGAACATAGTTACCTGAAGGTCTACACTCTGCTGATGCCTAGAGTGGATGCTGCCACCTGCAGCATGGGTATTCCTGATGTAACCCAGGGAGGGAGCGCTAGTGCCCCATTTAACAGACAAGAAGACTGAGGCCTAAACAGGAAGACAAGTTCTCCAAGTTCACAAAGAGACCTGAGGTAGCGCAGGGCCTGGAGTCTGAGTCTCCAGTCTTGGGTGGTTTCCGCCACACGTGGGCCCACGAAGAAGGACCCCTCTGAAGATGAACGTCCTGGGAGGTCTTTGCTGGGGTGGGTGAGGAAGACACCCTGCTGCCCATGTGACATAGCCAATGAGACTGTAAAATGCTTTTCCCACACTCCCAGTCTCTCTCGGCCTTGTTTTCCTGTCACTGACTCCATAGTCAATGGAATACAAGTTAGAAGAAGGAGCCCCTTGGGACAGACTAATTAGAAACAAACAAACAAAAGAAGTCCCAGCAGTCATGCAACGCTGAAGGTAAGTAGCTGGTGTCAGCCCACCTCCTCGCTCAGCATCTTTGTGCAGTCAACAACTCATACAACTCAACCTCGCCCAAGAAACCCTATAGGGAGGGAGCAGGAGAGAGTAAAATTCATTGGAAGGTGGTTGTGTCAATCATCTTAGACCTGCCAATCAGCTGCCAGGGTGGTAATTTGGAATTAAGGGACTGAACCCAGGAGTTCTGGAAAATTGAAAAGGAACAAGGAAGTCCAAGGATTTGTGAGGATCTGTCTTTGGCCTTGGCCTAGAAGGGATCCAGAGTTCCAGAAGAGGGGGCAGAAGGTAGCCTGGACAGCAGTGACTGGAGGCAAGCCGGGCTGGTGGGCAGGAAGCCAGGCAAAGAGCTTCTGAGGTGGTGGCAGTCTTTGGGGGCTGGCACACGTTATCACAGGATCAGACACTCGTTTTTTGAAACCAGACTGGTTTTTACACTTCTGGCGTTTCTTTGTTTATTTCCTTTTTGTTCTCCTGTAACATTTAGTACAATTCAAAAATATTTTTCTGTGGTTAATACGCATAGAGAAGGTAAAATTATTATTATTTTTTTTAAATGCCCTTCTATCCTAACCTGAGCACTGAAGTAAGAGTTGAGTCTTAAAGGGGCAGGAGCAGTCCCTGCACCAGCCCCCTCCCACTCCCCGCTCCCGGGAGCTGGGTCGTAGCAGTGGGCAGCAGCCTCCAGAGTCATCACCCTCTCCTGGAGGTGGCCTTGTTCCCTGCCCCCCACCCCCACCCCCACCCTGTGCAGGTCTCCTGGTTCTGCTCAATAAGTCAGGTCAGGTCTTCAGGGAACAGCACCCGCTCTGGCCAAGATTATCACCCTTACCTTTTATTTGTAAATTATAATACACATCCCAGCGATTTTGAGAAGAGCAGAACCCCCTCTTTCCTGGCCACAGATGTGAGACTTTAGAATCAGACCTGAGATTCCAGAATGGTTTGCAAGCTGTGTGACCTAAGGCTACTGGCTTAACCTCTCTGGGCTTCTTGCTGCTTAACATTTTACAAGGAGGAAACAACACTACCTCCCCCACCAGGCTATTTGGGAGGATTTAAAATCAGGAAAATCACCTGTCTGGTAAGACTCTTAAACGTTTGTTCCTCTTTCTGCTGCCCAACATGACCTCTCCCCTAGCCCTGCATGGGACAGGAAGAGCAGAACTGTTCCCAGAGAACTGGCATGGTCTGGGGACATTTCTGTTGGGCCAGACAGCTGGGAGTCAAAATATCTGTGACACAGAACTCTGACCTGGGGCGGGGGGAGGGGGACGCAGGAAGCAGGAAGCAAAGCAGCCTTTAACAAAAGTAATAACCACAGCCACGGTCACTGGCTGTCCCTGGGGGAGGGTGTCATGCAGGCATCAAGTGGAGGGACCATGCCATGGGGGTGGTTTGGGGGTCCCTGCTGCCTCCACTATGGAGCTGGGGCCTCTTCAGGGTCGAGGGAGAGTCAAGCCCTGCTGGAGCAGATTCGGTGCCTGTCCAGGCAGGAGTGGGCACAAGCCAGGAGCATCGGAGGAGGGCAGCCCTTCACCAGCGCGGAAAGTCTCAGCCAGAGGAAGGGATGGGGAGGAGAGAGCCTAGAGGGGCTGGCCGGGGTCAGAGGGAGAGAGCAGGGCCCCAGATATGTCCAGGAAGGGAGGAGGAAGGAGAGGCATTCCAGGCTCTGACCCCAACCCCCTCGGCCCTGCTGGATGAAGCTGCAGGACCTCCCATCACTCACTCAGTGTCCGACAGCCTCGTACAGCAGTTCATGGACCCCGAGCCTCCCGGCAGCCTCTGGTTCCTTGATCCATGTTTGCGATGATGATAATAACTTGTTGCTGGCCCAGACCCCCAGCTCTGGCGGGCTGGCCCAGGAGGAAGGGAGGAAGGGATGGAGGCAGCGAGGAGGGAGGGAGGGAGGGAGGGCGGAGGGAGCAGGCTGGCTTCCCACTGCCCCTCCTCCCTGCTCCCTCCCCTCCAGCCTCTAGGTTCTTCGGAGATGAAGGGAGCCGGTGGATTCCCTTTGCTTAACTCTTTGGTAGTCCTAGAGGGTCTTGTTTAATTCAGAGACCCTATACATTTCCAGCAGGAAGGGGTGTGAGGTCCCTGATGTGCGGGCTGGAAAATCAAGCCCCGGAATGGGTAAGGGCAGGAGCCCCCTAAGTTGCTCAGAAACGGGAAGGCTCCAGCCTAAGCTGAAGGGCTCCTTAGTCCTAAGTCACCAAGACAGGAGGCGTACAGAGGGCATGGGCACCAGCCCAGCTGCTGCAGGTTCAAATCCTGGCTCGGGCACCCTCTGGCTAGGCCCTTCCCCTCTCAGGACCTGGTTATCTGTAGAACTTCAGTCCCCAGCCTCATCCATGCCAGTCACAAGGGAGGCTTAGTAAGTGTCTGTTGAGTGATGGTCTCATCTCCTTGGGGATCAGCTAAGGGTGGCAACCAGGTCAGTAGCTCCACCCCCAATGACACCAAAGTCCTACTCTGCCTGGGAATTTTGTCATGGTTATCCATCTTCCTGGTCTTCTAGAGCCATGGAAATAACTCTCAAGTTCATAGGAGGGCAGCCTGTACAGAAGACTCCAGGGCCCCAGGAAGGGTCTTGCCTCTGCTTCCTTCTGGTTAGGCTGCAGAAGGCCATGCAAAGGCTGCAGTTCTGGCTCCCTGGGTCAGAGAGCCCTGTACAAAGACTCTCTCACAGGTCTCTCGCCCTCCAGCCCCCTCTGCATTTGTTGAGTTCTTACTGCCTGTGCCAGACTTCATCTTCAGAGGGGCTTTTGTCACCCAAAGGGTATTAACATCCATTATTTCTACTCTTCTTACCCCAGCTTGGGGAAAAGGAGCTAGTGGTGTAGCTGATGTGACTCACCCAGGGTCAGTGAGTGAAGAGGAACCACAGCCCTACAGAATGGAAGGAGTCCCCACGATGACCCAACTGGGTACGGCTGTGGGCAAAGGCTGCAGTTCAGGGTCTGTCTCCTGGGCAGAGAGAGGTGGTGACATTGTGCCTCTCAGGAGGCAGAGGAGTGCAGTGACCTAAGGGGGGTTACTGAAGTCTGGGGCTTTGGGCGTTAACTCCAGGCCCCACTCACAGCTGGGCAAAGTGTGAAGGAGGAACAGTCCTGGTTGTGTGTTGTTGACCATCTCTTGTCTCTGAGCTTCTGTTTTTCTATTACTGCGGGGGGATAGTCACACAGAATATCCAGACCTGGAAGGACCCTTAGAGGTCATCTAATCCAATCCCTTATCCCGTCCAGCAGGGACACTGTGAGTCAGGGACGGCAAATCTTTGGCCCAAGGTCACATAGCAGACTGGAGAATAGTTGGGATGAGAGCCGGACTCTCCCAACTTCTAGCTTTGGGCTGCTTCCCTCTCGCTAGCCCACCTGGCGTGTCCCCCACCCAGGCCTATTTAAGGGTCCAAAGCAGCCCAAAGGAACACAGATGGAAGGACTGTGGACCCTGGGAAAGCTATCAGGTCCACACTGGCTGTGCCCTCTATGTGGCCCTGCCCCAGGCAGCATTCCCAGGGCACTGAGCCAGGGCTGTAGAGGGAGGGAAGTAAGGGGAGCCTCCCTCTCCTCCCTCCCCTCGCTGTTGCCACCAGAGGGAGAAGGGCTGAATCAGCAGCACTGGAGGCAGACAGGGCTCCTGGCTGTCTCTCAGAGATCTGGCTTAGAAAGCCTAGCATCTGAGGACAAAGGGATGGGGGATGCGGAGAGGCAGGGTGGGGACACAGGATTGCTTTGGTCCAGGGCCCATTGTGTGCTCCTGCCACGCTCAACAGGCCCTCTGCAGAGAAGGAGCCTCAACTCAAAGGTTTGGAAGAAAACACTGTTGTTCAGTTGCTAAGTCATGTCCGACTCTCTGCTACGCCATGGACGGCAACATGCCAGGCTTTCTGTCTCCCGGAGTTTGCTCAAATTCATGTCCATCAAGTCAGTGATGCTATCTAACCATCTCCTCCTCAGCCACCCTCTTCTTTTGCCTCCAATCTTCCCCAACATCAAGGTCTTCTCCAATGAGTCAGAAAATAATATTTTTTAAGGGAAGTGTTACATCAGTTATTAAAAGTGGTACAGAATTCCAAGTGGATTGTTAAAGCAATCCTTTGTAGAAAAGAATTGGAAACATCCATATTACACATTTGATCCATAGCTCAGCTGGTAAAGAATCCGCCTGCAATGCAGGAGACCACAGTTTGATTCCTGGGTCGGGATGATCCCCTAGAGGAGGGCATGGCAACCCACTCCAGTATTCTTGCCTGAAGAATTCCATGGACAGAGAAGCCTGGCGGGCTACAGTCCATGAGGTCGCAAAGAGTCAGACACAGCTGAGGGACTAATCACACATTTGAGCCAGTTATATTTTACACACTTTCTCTGGAACGCCATAGGAAGGTGCTAATGTCATTTTGATGACTTAACTTTGCTATATAAATTTAATAAACTAGGTATATATATGGCGGGGGGGGGGGAGAAGGAGCCTCATCTCACTTAACAGGTGAGGAGGCTGAGGTCTGGACAAGAAAACCATTCTCACCAGGTTCTAGGTCCAGCTTCTTTGACTCCCAGTTGTGGTCAATGCCCCAGAAAAGGGCCTCTTGTCCCCACCCCCATCTCCCAGGCACCTGGCTGTGATGAGGGGCGGGGCAGACAAGAGGGTTGGATTCTGGAATACTATACACAATTTTAATAATATCCTTCCTCCCAATCTCTTTCATCATCCGGAAAATTTCCGCATTTGTGCATGGGCCCTTAGTCTCTCGGCCATTCTGCAGCTCTCCACAGCAGCCCAGGTAGCTTGGAGACAGAGTTACAGCCCTGGGTCAGACAAGACTGGGTTACATCTCAGCTCCACTTCCTTCCAGGTCTGTTGACCTTGGCCACGTCCCCCTACCTCTGAGCCTTGGTGTCCCTGGGCCAGAGGGACATGAGGAGACCAAGACCATCTGAGCAGCCTGGCAGGATATCCAATGGGATACACACTGGCCACCAAACAGTGCTTCTCCCGGGTTAAATCCTGAATATGGTGAGGACATGAGCCCATTCTCCTCAGGCACACGTCTGAGACACAGACTCAAGGACTCTCAGAACCAAGCTCCTAGCCACACCCACCTTCCAGCGCAAAGTTTGGACAAAGATATAAAAATAGTGACACTTGGTGCTTGCAACAAGAACCCTTCATGCATTTTTTAAAAATAAAATGTGCCCGTCGTAAAGTGAGATAGAACAGAAAACAGGATTCCTGGAGTCAGCTATGCAAGTGGTGTATGGCAAGTCACCAATCTATTAATAACTGTTCTCGGGCAGTCACCAACAAACTAAACAAAGGAAACCGTGAGCGCCACCCACTGGGGAAGGTCACGGAGCCCGGCACCGACCCCAGCCACCCGGGCCTTCTGATGTACTCCATCCGTCCAAGGGGGAAGATGGAGGGCCGACTGAGATGCGCTGTTCCCTCACTTATTCCAACAACGTGGGTAGGGGGTCCAATGAGGCCATCGCTCTCCCAAGCTTCTAGCTTACGCGGCTTCCTGGATCTGCAGAGCCCCTCCTTCGACCAGCTGAGTAGTCGAGGGTGAACTTCGCTCTCCAGACTCCATTTCTCCGTCCTGGGCTTTCTCAGCAACCCACGTCTGTCCTACAGGTGTTCATCTGACTTGGGCGAGTTTAATCCCATTTTACAGAAGAGGAAACCGAATCCCCAAGAAGACTACAGAAAGGAAGAGCCAGCCCCATCCCAGCCCTCCTGGCCCCTGACAAACACGGTGGTTACACAGCGGGAAACTGAGGCTCAGGGAAGCAGGTGCGCCAACTGGCTCCTCCTCACGGCCGACTAGGGGCAGAGCCAGATGACGCCGCGGGCAAGGTACGCGGGAGGACACTGCCACCTCCCACTTCTCTCGGCCAAATTAAGGGGCGCGACTCCCCCACCCCCAAGCCGGGGGAGCCCCAACATCCCCCCACCCCCACTTCGGGTTCATACCCTGGGAAAAACTGCCGCCAGCTGCGGCCACTCGTGGCAACACCCAGGGCTCTGCTAGAACAGATCCCCGCCACAAAGAAACCCGCCGGCGAATTCGCTCCGGCCACCGCGCCTGTAAGCCAGAAGCTCAGCACGAAATGGGCGAAAGTAGCCGCAGCGGCGCCGGGGAGGGACCTTTGAGAGTTCAGCTTCGGTGGAGCCGAGCAGAGCCGAGCAAAGCCGAACTTGGCCGAGCGGAGCCGAGTCCAGCCGAGTCAAGCGGGTCTGGCGGATCATAGCCGGGTCTGACCGAATGGTGCCGAGTAGAGCCGAGTTCGGCCGAGTGGAGCTGCTGGAGGGAGCCAAGGGGAGAGGGGAAGGTCCCTCGGCGCCCCCTGCTGGACACAGAGCCCGGCGCTGGCCTCAGCTGAAGCTAACGGGCCGCCGCCTCCCAGTCCTGCGACAGTCGGGGGCTACTGAGCCCGTTTTATGGATGTGGAAGCTGAGGCTCCGAGACGTTTCGAGCCTGGCCCAAAGGCACACAGAGCTAAGAAGTGGTGGCTGTGGGGTTCGAAACATTGTATGGCAGAGAGCTCACCTGCCACCGCCACCCACTGCAGTGATCATTGTGTTTGCTTTGATCTCGCAGTAATTGCTGCCATTTATCATGATCATCCAGGAGGAGGGGGACCTGCCCTGTCTGATGATCCGGGGTAGACCCACCCTGGAGCACAGAGATAAACCCCTGTTCTTACAGGTGGTGAAACCAGGTGGGCCCTGGGCACGCTGACCCAGCACAGCCGGGCCAGCCGTTCCGTGTGCAAATATTGACATGTTTCCTGGTCATTAAAGCAGAAAGCAGGTCGGAGAGGCCCTGTAGGACTGCAGGCCTCATCTTCCCTTCCTGTTTACAAGATGGCCAGAGGGTAGGAGCTCCCGGCTGTCTGCAGGCTGTGTCCCTGGGCTATGTGAGTCAGGACCTGGGGTGTCTGGGACCCTGGAGGAGGCCAAGTGTGGCTCCAAGCACTGTCTTTAAGCTTGTGAAAAAGTGAAGACTGGCCTTGCCCTCCATGCACATGTGTGTGCTCAGATACATCAGTGATGTTCATTCCTGTGTGCAGACCACCTTAGCCTGCCAGACAGGCCTATGCCAAGGCTGCAGGGCTGGCTGGAGGGTGGCTGGGCTGGGCTTGTAGAACACAACCGAGGTCACAGCAAATGAGTAGTGTCCAAGGAAGGTCAGGCTGCATTAGTGGACGCAGCCACCCCCGCTAGCCAGGGGCTCCTGGAGTTTGTCTGGCTTGATGTCGGCCATCCTTTCTTTGCTTCTCTCCTGGACATTTGCCATTCCAAGCAGAGCCGAGCCCACAGGTTGGAAGAGCTGCTTCCTGTTGCAGCCTGTCTGTGCACTTTTCTCGATGAACATGGTACTCAGTTCTTTGGCGTGCTGCTTGCCCTCCTCAGTGGTCATCTGCCTCTTGTTGGCCAGGTCCATCTTGTTGCCCACCAGCAGCATGATGACATCACTGCCCCTCTCTGTCCTGACATCAGCAATCCAGAGGCCTGGGCTGCCCTTCATGCTGCTGAGTCTTGCTCAAGGACACCACCTGTCACCACCAGTGGCTGCCAAGGAGCTAACACCATTGGCCTCCAAGTTCTTTCCACACCCAGCATCACTCCTGCCACACTCACCTTCATTTTCGTAGTTTCTAAAAACTATAGGAACTGGACTGGGGACTAGGAAAATGGGGTTCTTGGTCTGCCGCTGGTGCTGTGACCATGGGTGAATCATGTGACCATCCCAGGCCTCACTGTCTTCAGCTGTAAAATGGGTATGAGAGCTGTTCATTAGTACTTTGAACATCTTTCACACTTCTTCCCAGAGCACAAACTCCAGTTCCCTCTTGACGCTTGGCTGGGCTATAACCCCTCCAGCGAGATTTCCACCCCCACCCATGGATGGCTTCTCACTTTTGTTAAAGCACTTCTCAGGTTTATTTAATACATAGTACCTACAATGCACTGTAAAAGTGAAGTGCTGGTTACTCAGTTGTGTCCAGCTGTTTGTGACCCCATTGACTGTAGCCCACCAGGCTCCTCTGTCCATGGGATTTTTCAGGCAAGAATACTGGAGTGGGTAGCCATTCCCTTCTCTGGGGGATCTTCCCAACCCAAGAATCAAACCTGGGTCTCCCATGTTGCAGGCAGATTCTCTACTGTCTGAGCCACCAGGGAAGCCCTGTAAAATGCACTGTACCACTCACATAATCGTCTTAACATAGATGTCTACCCTCATCTTCATTTCAGAGAAAAGGAAACTGAGGCACTGAAAGGTTAATCAAACAGCTAGTGAATAGATGAGTGGGGATTCAAAACCAGACACTTCCAGATTCCAGGGGCTTAAGAACCACCCCTTTATCTCTTATGTTCAATGCGACTTCCTTCGCCCCTGAAGACAGACCCTGTATTTCTCTGCCTTCTGCTTTTTGCATTTGGCAGCTGTTCTGTAAACACTTGGTGAATGAAGACATGAATGAATGATAATGTCCAAGGTCTTCCTGAGGCCCAGGAGAGGCAGGGCTGCTGGCTCTGTTTTGCAGGTGGTAATTGTATTAGTTTGCTAGGACTGCTGGACTGAACTACCACAAACTAGGTGATTTAAACAACCAAAATGTATTTTCTCACAGTTCTGGAGGCTGGAAGTCCAAGATCAAGGTGTCAGGCAAGGCTGCTTCCTTCTGAGGGTTGAGAGGACAGACATGTTCCAGACATCTTTCCCAGCTTTTGGCGGTTTGCTGGCTGTCTTTGGCACTGACTCTTAGGTGCCTCACCCAGCATTTTCCCCATGCTCATGTCTGTGTCCAGATCTTCCCTTTTCTAAGAACACCAGTCATACTGAAATAGAGACCCACCTTACTCCAGGGTGATGTCATCTAAACTCCTTATGACTGCAAGGACCCTATTTCCAAATAAAGTTACATCTAGAGGTACTGGAGTTTAGGGCTTCATATGAATTTGAGGGAAGGGGACACAATTCGATGCACAGTGGGAATTAACTTCCTACGAGGTCCTGTCTGACACAGCTTCTGTCCCTGAACTGGGCCTTTCTCCCTTTCATTCACTGCCTTTCTCCAACCCCAGGGCCTTAGCACATACTGTCCCTCTGCCAGACACACTCAGGCTCACCGTCTGCTCTCAGTACACCCCCAACACAGACCTCTCCCCCCACTTGTGTTCCACCAGAGAACACTGCACTAGCATTCCCACTGGATAATGGTCCATTTACCTGTGTGGCTGCCTGTGAGTACCAAAAGCATGGGAACCATGTCTATTTCCCTCCGCTGTACTCCCAGTCCAGTGTCAGGGCCTTGCACACAGGAAAACCTTTGTCAACTTAAGGAACTTTGCCCAAAGAGGTCAAGTGAATGGCCAAGGCCTTGTGGTAGGTTCGTGGCAGAGTGGGCCTATGTCCCGGGTCTCCTGACTTTGGGTCTCATGACATTTAAGGAATGTGTTTGCCCTCTGGTCTTCCAGTAGACTCACCAAGTCTCACCAGGGCCTGCCGGCCACAGAGGAGCACCCTGATGTTTTGATGGGACTGTGGCCTTGTACAACTCCCCTCACCTTATGCCTGGAGTTCTTGCTGTCTTTAGAGTGCTTTCTTCTGTGTCTGGAGTCCTTTGGAACCCAGGCTGTCACTTCCCTATGGGACAGTGACCTCTGCCTCCCCCACTCCTTGGAGGTGAAAAGGGCTGTAGCCCTGGGCCCTTGGCTTCCCTGTCCCAGGCCCTGCAGACTCCTTTCTGCCAGTGCTGAGGCTGATGTAAGAAGTCCTAGTCCAGAGCCTGCTAGCCATGGGCTGTTGCCTGGCAACTGTCTCTGAGAGACAAGTTTAAGGTAAGGTCTTGGGTCTTGGATGTCTTGAGCAACTTGGACATCTGGAGAGAAGGAATCAGGCAGGGAGGGCCATCACTACCCCTTCCTGCCTGCCCGGGCTCACAGCTCCAGAGCGTCCCCTGAACCCATAGCCCCTGTGGTTCCCATAAGCCACAGATTCTAACCCCAACCCTCCACTTGACTCTTTCCACTCCCTCGATTCTCCCCACATTTATTCAGAGTCACCACAGTGCACCAAAGAATGATGCTTTTGTACTGTGATGCTGGAGAAGACTCTTCAGAGTCCCTTGGACTGCAAGGAGATCAAACCAGTCAATCCTAAAGGAAATCAACCCTGAATGTTCATTGGAAGGACTGTTGCTGAAGCTGAAGCTCCAATACTTTGGCCACCTGATGCTAAGAGCTGACTCATTGGAAAAGACCCTGATACTGGGAAAGACAGAAGGCAGGAGGAGAAGGGGATGACAGAGGATAAGACAGTTAGATGGCATCACTGACTCAAAGGACATGAGTTTGAGCAACTCCAGGAGTTGGTGATGGACAGGGAAGCCTGGCGTGCTGCAGTCCATGCGGTCACAAAGAGTCGGACACGACTGAGTGGCTAAACAACAACAACAGCAACCACACTGTACCAACCAAAGGAAGTAGAATAACGGTGTGAGAATTTCCCCCTGGAGCTGTGAAATGGAATTTCTCCCATTCACTCATTTATCCCAGATCATCTTATGAAGGGCCCACAGCATTGCCAGGCCTGGAAAAATGGATGCATCAGGCTTGAACCCTGCCTGGAAGCACAAGGCTAGTAGGACACTCCCCCTCCCACACGCGCATGTGTGTGCACAGGTAGTGAGTGACACATGGGAAGTCAGGGAAGCTGGAGGGCTGTGGGTTCCAGAGAGGTGACCCTAGCCAAGGCCCCACTCCCCACACAACCTTGGCTGCCAGCAGTCCCTCTGCTCCCAGCCCATGCACACCTGCCACACACACAGCAGGCCCTGTGTTTCACCCCAGTGCACCTTCACTCGTGGATATGGCTAAGATGCCTGAGCACCTACTGTATGCCTTGCCACTGTGTTTACACACTCTTCCTCCATCCTGCTATTGTTGCTGCCTGGCTCTTCTCTCCCTGCCTAACTCCTACCCCATCGGTCAGGCCAAACTGTCCACCACAGGGTCCCACCTTTTCTGTAGCTGGAAAGATGGACTTATGCCTCACGTCTGACCAATCATGGCATTCTATCACTTTGTCTTTGGTGATCGGCCCATATGGCCATCATGTGACCCAAATAGAACCAATCAGCTCTCTCCCATGAGATCTGAAATTTGGACACAGGAAAAGTGTAGGTTTACTGCTCTTGGATCAAGCTCTCTAAGGATATAGGTTGAGGTTTGTCAGGAGCATCTCCCATGACTCCTGGAGGACCAGGACTCTGGAAGGCAATACACCTGGAGGCCTGGGCATACAGAGCTGAGAGACGGGAGAGAAGGGGTATCCTGATAGAAATGCACGCATGGACACACCCCCAGTCAGGCACACCAATCTAAAAACACAGTGCTAGTTAAAGCAATTCGCCCAGGCTGGTCGTCATGTATCACCAACTTTATTGACAAGAATTCGGGTCAGAATTTTCCTAGGGGCCTCCCAGCCACACTTGTAGAAGTGACTCACTTGCCCCAGGAATCAGGAAAGCAAGAAATGCTGGAATGCCAGGGATCTTCTTCCCTCAGACCCCAGACCCTCCTCAGGGGAACCCTAGAATGAGGACTGGGCCTCCAGCCTCCAACCTCTGTACAAGCTCTAGTTTTGTACACTTCCTTCCCCCTGATGGGGCCTCACTCTCCCCCAAGCCCCGCCCCCCAGTTCTTGGCCTCTGAACCTCAACTTCCCTTCCTTGTGTCCTGTCATGTCCTTACCCCCAAGGACTGGAAGACAGAGAAGCCACTTCATGAAAGAGAAGGAGGCTGCCTCCACTCTACAATCTGCTATGCCTCCAACCTCACCCACTGCAGTATACATGGCAGTCTACCCCAGATGACTCCTTTTCTTCCCAAATCCCCGGAGGCAGGCAAACTGGGACAACCACTGCCATTTTATGATGGGGAAACTGAGGCCCAGAGAGGTCAAGGCTGGACAGGATCTGGAGGTCTCCCAGGTTGTGATTCCCACATTTTCTCTGAGGACCCCCTACCCTCTGAAGGATGGGGGTTGGGAGATTTAGCATGAGTTACCACCCTCCTCAGAACCAGTCTCGCTGTGACTCTAACGGGTCATCTCGGGGAAGGAGTCCAGGCCAGCCCAGGCCCAGCCTTGGACAGTGGCCTCTCCCTATGGTCTCCCTCCAGCCTCCTCTAGTCTTTTCTTCCTTGAGCCTTCCCAAACTGGAAGCCAGGCCCTGCTTCTCAGCTCTGCCCCCAGGCTCCCATCAAGGCCCAACACTTCAGCGCGCTGCAGGCCCTCAGGGGTTGCTGGCCCCACACCTTTCAGGGCATTAGCTTTCCCACCCTGACGGCATCTTTTCCTTGAGTTCGATCAGGCCAGGCACTGACTGGCAACTCAGTTTCATTGAGGCTGCCACTGAACTCAGCCCAGAGGGGCCAACGTTGGCCCCAAGGTCATGAGACAGGTCTGACCTCCACTTCTTCTTCCTTCCCCTCCCCCTCCCCCATCTCTTCCTCCTTTTTCTTCCCCTCTCCCTCCTCCTCTCCTTCCTCTTCCTTTCACGTCTGTTTAGACGTGCTGCCTTTCCATGCCAGTCTGCCCAGGCCAGGCCCCTGCCTTAGTCAATCAGAGGGGAGAAGCAGGGAGAATTTCTCCTACGAGATGGCTCCTGAGCCCCTGAAGACCCCAAGACCCCCTCCAGCCATAGGACACAAAGCAAGCTGCTTTGAGGGTTGGTCAGCTCCCTCCAACAGGGACTGAGCTAGCCTTTGGGGAGGCCTATGCAACATGGGGTCCTTGTTTAAGAAAAGGAATACAAAATTACAAAGACAAAATTTGACTCAGAGCCTCAGAAGGGCCCAAGCAGTCAGAGACCCTGAAGCTGAAGTTAATTAGCTTCCTGGAAACTCTGCCTCTTCTCCTCTTGTCCAGGAACACAGGAGTCCTGGCACTGACCTTCTGGGCCAAGAAGGCCTGGAGGTTATTGGGTTGTTCAGCAGGTGAGGCCTGAGGTCCAGAGAGGAGAAGGGCTGGCCCTCGGCCTTGCAGCAAGAGGAGCAGAGCTGACGTGGGGCCTAGGCAGTCTCACACCCCTTCTCCCTACCAGGGAAGACTTCCTCCTATTTGGGGCTGCAGTACTGACCCCTATGAATACTGGGCCCCGCTCCCTCTTTTGTGAACCTGACTGAGCCCAGGAAATCCAAGGCCTTGGTTTATCCCTCTGAGGGCCAAGATTCAGGATGCTCTGTCTCTGAAGGGGAGAGCCCATCTGTACCTCTCCCCTTGTTTGTGCTGTGCATGCTAAGTTGCTCTAGTCATGTCTGACTCTGCAACCCTGCGGAATGTAGCCCACCAGGCTTCTCTGTCCATGGGATTCTCCAGGCAAGAATACTGGAGTGGCTTGCCATGCCCTCCTCCAGGGGAACTTCCTGACCCAGGGGTCGAACCCTCATCTCCTGTGGCTCCTGCATTGCAGGCAGATTCTTTACCCCAGAGCCACCAGGGAAGTCCCACCCCTCCCCTTATCCTGACCCTATTCAGGAAGATCAGCCCAGCAGTGATGCCCCTCCAGACTTTTCATCGGATAGAGCTCATCCAGGCCGCTCTCTCCCATCTCTGAGTCACAGGGGAGAGCACACGGCCCAGAGAGGGGGAGCCACCTGTCTGAGGTCACACATTAAGTCACACGGCAAGGGGATTAGAGCCCAAGCCTCCAAATATTCCATCATGGGCCCCTGCTACCTCGGGTGGCACACCCTAGGTGCACCCACAGTCTTTGCCCATTCCTCGGGCTACCCTGGCCCTCCACAGGCCCCTAGAGATAGCTGATGTGCAGCGTGTCAGATTTCTCCCCAGCCGAGGGTTCTTGGGGTAGGAACTGATGCTCCTTGCTGGTGGTGCTGCTGGGAGGCTGCTCCTGTCCACTGGGACCTGGCTGTATGATCTGGTTGACGCGGCCATTCATCTCCCCCCGGCCCCCCTGCTTCCCTGCTCCCTCGTGCCGGTCCTCCCCGTCTCCATCCTCCTCTTCCTCTTCCGTCTTCTCCGGAGGCCCCACGGGAGGCTCCTGGTTTTGCACACGGCGGGAGGGCCGCAGCAGGACCCTTCGGAAGCCCTGCTTGAAGCGGTAGGAGAGGAAGCCATAAAGGATGGGGTTGGCACAGCTGTTGGTGTAGGGCAGGGCCACCACCAGGAAATAGAGGCCGAAGAAGGCAGGCTCCTCGGGCAGCGGGCACACCACATTGATGATGTTGAGCACGTAGAAGGGCATCCAGCAGAGGACGAAGAGCGCCACCACGGCCACCACCATGCGCGTGACCTTGCGCTCAGAATGCCGCCGCCGCTGGCACGAGGGGGCCCGCACCCGCCGCCCGGCGGAGCGCACCTTCACCACGATGAGCAGGTAACAGAGGCAGATGACCAGCAGCGGCCCAAAGAAGCCCAGCACGGCCGTGTAGATGATGAAGCCAGCCCGCCAGGCAGCCGCCGGCTCAGGCCACTGCATGTGGCAGGTGCTCATGCCACGGGGCACGCCCGAGAAGACCACCACGGGGAGCACCACTACGGCCGAGGCCACCCAGACAGCCGCGCTGACCGTGCGGGCCACGGGCGCCGTGCGCCAGCGGGCCGAGCGGGTGGGGTGCACCACCGCCAGGTAGCGGTCCACGCTCATGACCGTGAGGCAAAAGATGCTGGTGAACTGGTTGATGCCATCCACGGCCATGACCAGCCGGCACATGAGGGAGCCGAAGGGCCAGTAGGACAGGGCGTTCTGGGCAGCCAGGAAGGGCAGCCCCAGCATGAACAGCTCATCGGCCAGTGCCAGGTTGAGGATGTAGACGTTGGTGACCGATGGGGTGGCCGTCTGTCGCAGGACCACATAGATGACCAAGGAGTTGCCCAGCAGGCCCACCACGCACACCACCAGGTAGACCAGTGGGATCAGAATGCCGCTGACAGCCAGCCCTGCTGCACTTGACGCTGCGGACACATTTCCGAGGACAGCATCTGGGGGCCAGGCCGAGGAGGTGTTCCCGAGTTCCGAGGTCGTGGGCACCAGTGAAAGAGAGCCAGGGGTGTTCATGGCCAAGAGAGGGTGGGTCAGCAGCCAGCTATTGGCCTGGAGGAGGGAGGACACAGCTTGGTCATGACTTTCTCTCCATGGCCCCTCCCCCATCACACTGAACTTGGAGACTCCCTGGGCACCTGCCCAGAGTTGGACAAGTCATTCATTTATTCTGCACAGGCCAGCAAGGGAGGCTGGCAAGGTAGCCCCACTTCTCAGACAAGAAAACTGAATCTTAGAGAGGTAAAGTGAACACCCTATACGACATAGTAGGGGTGCAGCAGGGAACTCAGGCTTGCCTGCTCCAGAGGGCAAGACCAGCAGTGGCCTGGTCCCTTCCCCTGTTCACAGGACGAGTGTTCCACAAATGTTTCAGTAAAGGGGCGAGTGGATCATTCAGTCAGCTGCTGGCAACACAGGTCCTTTTCTCTATACCAGCCCTTTTCAAATGCTTTTGACACCAGCGCCTTTTATATTGCAACTCAATGACGTCATACTGTTCCATAACACAATATGTGCCCTTTTTACATATGATCGCCTCACTGGCAGAGACCCAAGTGGATCACCCACTGATACAGACTGTGTCCTTCCCACCCCTAAATGATATATTAAAACCCTCACCTCCAGTGTGATGGTGTTAGGAGGGAGAGCCTCAGTGTGGGGTGATTAGGACACAGGGGTAGAGTCCTTATGAATGGGATTAGTGCTCTTCTGATGAAAGCTCCCAGGTTCCCTTCTGCCATGGGAGGAAACAGCTAGAAAACAGCCAGCTGGGAACAAGGAAGCAGGTCCTCACCATATACTGAATCTCCTGGCATCTTGATTTTGGGTTTCCCCACCTCCAGAATGGTGAGGAATGAATTTCTGTTGTGTATAAACCACCCAGTCTACAGTATTCTGTTAGAGCGCGCCGGACAGACTAAGACACCCCCAACAGGTCTCAGCTCGCACACTTGAAAACACTGCTGCATGTCACCCATCCTTAACGTCGAGCCCAAGTCTCTAGATGAACTTCAGCGGATCCATAACCACCCTCCACCCCCTGCCCAAACTCCGGTGAAAGGTAACACCTCCTTGTATTTTCTGGGCAGAGCCCAGCACATTCCTCAGATTCTGAATGCAGTTAAGAACCACACACTCAGAGGTGTCCCCTTCCGTGGGAATCAAAGGCCCTGAGGATCCTCTCAGGCTGGCCCATCCCACTGCGCCCCCAACAAAGGCCCTGCCCAGGATGATGGACTGTGAACCTGGGGGGTGGGCGGCTGCCGTCCCTCCTGCTCCCAAGGCTGACTGATGGTGGAGAAATTCACAACACGCTGGAGGTGAGGACGAGAATAGTCAGCTCCCCCCTGTACCGGTGGGGTGGGCTCCTCTGAGAAGAGGGCGCTTCAAGGGGGCCTTGAAGTGTGAGTAAGAGCTTGCCCAGCGGCTCAGTGGGAACCAGCACCCCATCCGCTGTGTGAGCACCTTCTTACTGCACTTCTGTGTTATGAGGAGCCGGGCCTCCTCCCGGCGTCCCTGCTGGACTTGACTCTCCTTAAACATGGAGATGCTCATATTCAGCTCTGGTCCTTTCTGGCGTCCCTTCCACACAAGTTCTGTCTCAGTGTCTGAGGCGCTGAGTGAATCGGAGAAAATCCGGGTGGACAAATCTCAACAAAAAGGGAGGATGAACTGCTGACGGAGGGGATCCAGGCCCTGCTGGGGGAGGACCCCAGCCTAGGGTGCCCTCGCCTCCTCAGCAGCACTCCCTGGCTCTCTGGAGACCCAGTTATAGGCCAGGACTGAAGGCCAGAGCCTCCTCTGGGACTGGACCTTCTCCCTTTTCCAAATGATGCCCTCTCTCCAAGTCCCTCAGCTGCTGGCTTCCCTGACTCCCTAGGGAAACCCCAAGGGAGAAAGAAAGCTCTCAGGGGAACCTTCCTCCAGTGTCCCCCTGCCTTCCCAGCACTGGACCTGAAATGCCTTCAGCAGGACCTATGGTCCCCACTGCCCTGTCCTGACACTGCTTTTCCGATGCGAAGCTCCTTCAGAGGGGAGGAACCCCAACTCAGAGCAGACTCCTCTGGGTGGGTGAGCATGGCTGGTTGCCCTTGCCCAATGACCTGGATTTTCCAAGGACTCTGAGCAGGCAGGGCGATGCCAAGAACGGGAAAGAACCCCTTCACCCTGGCTCCTCCTGATGCTTCCCAAGGCCGACTGGGCTCAGAGCATCCCCTCCTTGCTTCTCCAAGCCTCAGGAGAGCCCTCAACCTGCCGTCACCCCAGGTACTAGTTGAGGGGCAGTCTGAATGGTGGGCTCATAGGACCTTAACAGTACTGCCAGTCCCTGGTGACTGAGCCCTGACTGCCAGGCTCCGGCTCAGCAGTGACGTACCGCATCGTATAGGGTCTCATGAGGAAGGCACTAGGCTGTCCCCACAGTACACACAGGGACCAAATGAGGCCTTGCGCTCGGCTCATGCAGTTGGGAAGGGGCAAAGCTGGGAGGATGCGTTACACCAACTCCCGACCCATCCATTTCACAGGCCGGCAGACTGAGGCCAGGCCTAGAGAAGGCACTTATTTTAGGATCATAACTGGTCAGGGAAACCAGCTGGCATCCAGCTTTCCTACCAGCCTATTCAGAACTCTCCTTACTGCTCCTTAGGCTCTTGAACTATTAAGATCAGGGACCCAAGTCCCTAGACCCTTAGAGACTTAAAAATTGAATTTTAGAATCTTAGAACTGACTTGTGGAGTCATAGATTTTTAGACTCTGTGTCTTTGAATTGGAGAAAGTCAGATTTCCAGAATGCTGGAATCAGCCCTTAGACGCAGAATTGTGAATCTGGGCACTTAAGAGTCCAGACCTCCTTGGCTGGGGCGCTCTACATCACCAATCCATCCACCTCACCTCCTAGTATGCAGATCCTCTTTATAGCATCCCTGTCAGGTGGCCAATCACAGCCCAGGGCTGGAGGAGGGAGGCTCCTAAGAGAGGAGCAGTGAGCCAGGCAAAGCTAATTTCCAGGCTGCAGGGACAGATGCCCTGGGGGAAGCCTGAGGGTGAGCTCTGAGGATGGCATCTCCTGCCCAGACACACACCTGTGTACCCACACACACACACACACACACGTGCTAACACACACGGCCTTGACAGGAACACAGTGTACCAGCCAGGCCCTGCCTTCGTGCAGGAGAATTAAAAAGCCCCTCCCAGAGCCCCTGGCCCCCCTGGAAGACTCCCTTTCTCCTCCTTTATCTGGGCAGATCTTCCCTGTCAAAGTTTAACAGGCCAGAGTGCCAGAAGCAAGGAAATTATAGCTTTCCTTGGGTGTAAGTCAGACCTGCAATTTAGATGCTGCCTTTTAAGGAGCTGGGGTACTGTGCATGATCTGGTTCATCCTTTGGAGAAGAGGGCCTTTTTCTCCCTGTCTGGTTTATCTTTGGCACAAGCTTGCCTGAAAACTGGGGGCAGACTCCCTGGAAGACTTTTCCAGAAGGAACAAGGGTCCAGAGAGGGTGAGTGGCTGCCCTGAGCCCCATAGCAATTCAGAACGGCCCTCAGGGATGCCAGATCATTCCCTGTTTGTCTATATCCCACCCCCTTCCCTTCTAGATTGCTGGCTTTTAGGTACAGGACCCTGAGTTATTTGTACCTGTAACCCTAGCACCCAGCACAGCACCCAGGGCAGCACCCAAGACATCTGCAGACGTGAACAGACCAAGAAGTTCAGCAAGTAGAACTCAAAGCCAGGTGGGGGAATGCTCCTGGGATAGGCCTCAAACACACATCATGAGATCCTCACCAAGCCCAAGAGGGAGGGTTTTCAGAGAGGAGGAAGTTGAGGCTCAGAGAAGTTTGGTAAGTTGTACAATGTCACTCATCTGGTAAATGAGAGGCCAGAAGTTGAGCTCAGTTCTGCCTGTTACTAAATCGTCAGTGCCTCCTGGTTCTGCAGGCTTCCCTGAAGGCCTCGGGCTGAGAGACAGCAAGGACTGAGACAGCCCTGGCCAACACAGGCTGATGGTCCCTGGCTGACTCCGCATTCTGCTTGCTCTCTGCTCCCCTGGGCCTGCCCGCCAGGAAGAGGCCCAGATGGTCTGTGCCCACTTCAGACCTGACTCCCAGGAGCACAGCCCACAAGCCCACAGCCCCTAGGTTGGGGACTTAGGGTCTGCCACAAAGGAATGATGCCAAATTGCTGTGTGACCTTGGACAACTCACTTCCCACCTCTGGACCTCAATTTCCTCCTATTAAAATGAAGACGAGTATACCCACCTCCCAGGGTTGTTGTAAAGATTAAATGGGAGTGTGCTGAGCACAGTGCCCAGTCCAGAAGAGGAGCTCAGGAAAGCTGGCACTTAAGCTAAATGCCATGAAGCATCTGGTTTGTCCAGCTCCGACACTGCTGTTTTGTGATTCAAGATTCTGGAGTCATGATATGAGATTCCGAGATTAATGCCCAGCCCCCACCCCCAGGCCCCTTCTGTCCACCAAAAGGTCACAGGAAGTCCTCTTTTCTCCCTGGACCTTCCTACCCTCTCCCAGCCCCCAGCCCCAGCCTCCCAAGTTCATCCTGGGCAGAGGGTGGGCTCCAGCACCCCACCCTCTGGGACCCCATCCAGGCCCCAGCCTCCTTACCTGCCCATGGGGCGAGGGCTTCCCTCCTTGCAGCCAGGCTGGTTATTATTCCGCTGTCCCCTCTCCCTGCCCAGTCCCCAGGCGTCCCTGAGCACCCCTGAGCTGGGGTCCCCACACAGTGCCCACTTCTAGACTGCTGGCGGGACCGGGCCCCCTCCTAGGCCTGCAGCGGCCACGGCCATGTCTGCCCACAGAGCCGCTCCCATCTGGTCTCCGGCCCTGACTTCCCACCGCCTGGTGCGTCACCCCCCCAACTGCAGGACACGTCCTGGGTGGTGGGGGGAAGGGGCACAGATGGGGGGTCTGCAGGCAGGAGGCGGGGGTGGGGTGCAGGGAGAAACCTCCCAAGGAAAAGAAGAGAAATGAGGACCAGAGGACTATAAGAAACCAATAGAAAGAGAGGGGAAAAGGGGGTCGGTCGGAGGTGGAAAGACAGGGAGAGACAGAGAGAGAAGACGGTGAGTGGGTGGAAAGCCAGAATGAGGGGGAGTGATGAGAAATGCGTGACAGGAGAAGAGAAAGAGGAGGAAAGAGCAGAGAAGGGGCCAGAGGGAGGGATGCAGAGAGAGATGCAGGGAGAGAGTGTGGGGAAGGAGGGAGGGGAAGGAGGGGGTGGCAGGGAGAGTGACAGAGAAGGATTGTGCCACAGATGGTGACATGCAGAGCCAGGCAAGGAGGCGGCAGGAGTGGGGGTGCGGGAGGGGCCGGGAGGAGGGGCCGGAGGAGGGGCCAGAGCGCAGGTGCGGGTGAGGGAGGAGGGGCGGCAGGTTAGGGGAGGAGGCTGGAAGGGGGGGACAGATCTTGTTACCGGGGAGATTTCAGCCACCCACGCTGGCCTTGGCTCTCTCAAGGGGTTGGAAAGGAGAGTGTGGTACTCAGGGGAGCTGGGGGCCGAGAGCCAGTGGCGGGACGACGCCTCCGAGGCCACGGTGCACACATCCCCCAGGGAGACAGCTGGGTTCCAAGGTCAGTGCTGCAAGGAGGGCTGAGGGCATGGGGTGAGCACTGGGTGGGGAGTCCACAGTGCTATGGGCTGGGTCCCCCAGCCACAGAGCCCTGAGACTGGTTGAGTCTGGGGAGCCCCCAGGCAGGGTGAGGAATAGAAAGGTAGGGTAAAGAATAACTACTTCAGGCTTTGGGGGCCAAGAGACAACATGAAAGCTGTTATACAGGAGAAAACAAATTCCCACTCTTTGTCAACTGACAACATTTCAAATATAATAATAGTAATCGAGGACTTTTTTTTTTTTTTTTTTGGGTGATGCAGATCTACTACTGAGAAGAGAAGAATTCTTTTTTTCCCTTTTTTTTTTGGAGAAGGGTAATATTTTGCTACATTGGAGTTCAAAGTTAGCATTTCCTTTCATCAAATCAGTTGCAAATGGTCTTCTGTAAAACCCATCCTTAGCTGGCAGGCTGTAAAAAAAAAAAAAGCAGGCAGTGAGCCAGACTTGGCCCCTGGACCATATTTGCCAACCTTTAAGATCTCTGTCTAGAGCTTGAGCACAGGCCTGATTGCCCCTGGATGCCATGCCCCAGCTCATGCCAACCAACCATGTGACCATAGGTAAGTTGTCCCCTCTCTGGGCCATGGGGAGTTTCCTCATCTGGACCATGGGGAGGTTGTTGTTCATCTGCTACATCGTGTCTAACTCTTTGTGACCCCATGAACTGCAGCATGCCAGGCTTCCCTGTCCTTCACCATCTCCCGGAGTTTGCTCAAACTCATGTCCATTGAGTCGATGATGCCAACTCGTCCTTTGTTGCCCCCTTCTCCTCCTGCCCTCAGTCTTTCCCAGCATCAGGGTCTTTTCCAATGAGTTGGGTCTTCACATCAGGTAGCAAAAGTATTGGAGCTTCAGCTTCAGCATCAATCCTTCCAGTGAATATCGAGGGTTGCTTTCCTTTAGGACTGATTGGTTTGATCTCCTGTCCAAGGGACTCTCAAGAGTATTCTCCAGCAACACAGTTTGAAAGCATCAATTCTTTGGCACTCAGCCTTCTTTATGGTCCTGCTTTCACAACCGAACATGACTACTGGAAAGACCATAGCTTTGACTGACGTTTGTCAGCAAAGTGACGTCTCTGCTTTTTAATATGCTGTCCAGGTTTGTCACAGTTTTTCTTCCAAGGAACAAGCACCTTTTAATTTCATGGCTGCAGTCACCATTCACAGTGATTTTGGAACCCAAGAAAATAAAACCTGTCACTGCTTCCACTTTTTCCCCTTCTATTTGCCATGAAATGATGGAACCAGATGCCATGATCTTCGTTTTTTGAATGTTAAGTTTTAAACCAGCTTTTTCACTCTCCTCTTTCACCTTCATCAAGAGGCTCTTTAGTTCCTCTTCGCTCTCTGCCATTAAAATGGTATTATCTGCATATCTGAGGTTGCTGATATTTCTCCTGGCAATTTTGATTCATTCTGGGCAGATGGGACTCAGTCATTCCTAAGTTCCTCTTTCAACAAGAGCATCATAAGCACATGAGTATCAGGTAGAAACAGCAGCCCTTTGGGCTTCCCTGGTGGCTCAGCTGGTAAAGAATCTGCCTGCAATGCAGGAGACCTGGGTTTGATCCCTGGTTTGGGAAGACCCCCTGGAGAAGGGAACAGCAACCTATTCCGGCATTCTGGCCTGGAGAATTCCATGGACTATATAGTCCATGGGGTTGCGAAGAGTCAGACATGACTGAGTGACTTTCACTTTCATTTCTTTTATGAAGCCTGCATCCCCAACCGGCCGCATCACCGAGCCTCCTGGCCACCACACTGCCAGTGGTGAGCAGTGTTAGCATATCCAGTTTCCAGATGGAGAAGCCAGGGTCAGAGAGGGTGAGCAGTTTGCTCAGATCACACAGCTAGTGAGTGGGGAGGCAGAGTGACTTCGTGCCAAGGACATCTTCTTAAGTACCTTGCCCACTTGGGTGGCCTGACCCCTTCTCAGAAGGCAAGGGGAGGTAACAGCCAGAAAGGGAGGGAAGTAGGGCAGGAATCTTTATTGAGCACCTACTAGGCACCAGGCCCCTTTCCACACAGGGCCATTCCTCAGGACCAGGGCTGGACTGACTCTGTGGCTAGGTCCCCAGTGCTCGTGTGTTATAGACCCTCAGAGAGCCAGCAAGACAATGCCTGCAGAGGTGGCAGTCAGCACACAGTAGGACTATGGGGGACACAGCGCTTCTGCCTAGAGCCCATTCCCCAACAAGGCCCTCCCTCCAGGCATCAGTGATCTGTGTGCACAAGTTTAAAAGGGGCAGGTAGGCTCTGAGACTCCTAGGAATGAGGGGTGACATCAGAGACACTGTCCCTCTCTCACCCAAGGCCCTCCGGCAGCTTCTCAGCCACTGCAGCCCAGCAGGCTTAACACCCTCCCGGCCTTGTCGCCTGCCCGAGTCTCCTCTGCTGATTTCCTTCACCTACCTGTGGGTTAGGCACACCCAGCCTCTTTCAGTCACTCTTCTGTTCTGTCTTCCATTCATTCATTAGACGGGTGATCTCAGAAGGCCTTCCGCTGGTGAGAGAGATGGGGTGGGAAGGGTTGTGCTCTGTGCCGAGGTGAGGACCTGCTTGTGTCTTTGAAGGACCAGAGGAGACCAGCATGGCTGGAGAAGAGGAAGGCAGGGAGGCCGCCGAGGCCAGAACACACAGGGCTTTGTCATCTCAGGCCGAATATGTTGGGAGTCTCGCAGGACATGAGCAGAGGAGTCTTGTGATCTGGAGTATGGTTTTCAAAGGCTCACCAGTCCCGAACCAGTGAGAAAGTATTGGTCATCCTCGGGGCTTTTGCACAGGCTATGCCGCTTGTTTGGATACTCTTCATGTCTTCTGTGCTGGGCTGTGAGCTCCAGAAGAGCAGACTCTGTGTGTGTCCCCGTGGTGTCCCCAGACCTGGCACCAGCCTGGCACTGCACGTTCAATGAGGAGAGAATGGATGGATGGATGAATGGATGGATGAATGGGCAGCTGCAGTGAAAGGAAGAAGGGGGGACCGATCTGCTGAACATCAGCTGGAGGTTTAAGAGGTGGTGAGGGATCCCGGGCACCAGGTTGGGAGAAGCGTGACCTGAGTCAGACACTGGTTCTGCTCAGGGAGACTTCCCTCAACAGGAGTGGCCCTGGAACCCCCCATCAGCCCCTCCTGGTGATGGCAAGGCAGAAGGAAGTGCGACTCCATACCTGTGAGCTCTGGGGAGCTTGGACGCTGTGTCTGGGAGCTGTGGAGTGGCCCTGCCCTGCTTGGCACTGAGGTCCATGGTGCACCTCTAACCTGGGCCTGAACCTGGCACCTTGGTCTGTCATGTCTACCTGGTGTCCTGGAGGGGCTGTCGAGCCCACCTCCCCCAAACAGAACAATGTTATGTCTCCCCCATCGGACTCTGACCTCCTCAAATCTAGGGTCATGCCTCCAGCCTCAGCCTAGAGGGCTCCCCAAGACTGACTGTGTCTCTGCCATCAGATGGGTGGTTTTCCAAAAACTGGGGCCCAGACTCCTCCTATTCCTGAGAAGCAGGATAGATTCTCCTCCTCCTTCTCCTCCACAATGCGCAGGTTAGAGCTGGCCACTGGGCAGCTACTGATGCTGAGGCCTGTCCTCTCAACTAAGAAGAGATTAGCCAAAACCCTTTCCCAGCCCAGGCCCTGGGGTTTCGTCATCACTGAAGTCCCTATTAAGGGTGTACTGGCTCAGAGGGTAAAGCGTCTGCCTGCAGTGCAGGAGACCCAGGTTCGATCCCTGGGTCGAGAAGATCCCCTGGAGAAGGAAATGGTAACCCAATCTGGTACTCTTGCCTGGAAAATCCCATGGACCAAGAAGCCTGGTTGGCTACAGTCCATGGGGTCACAAAGAGTCAGACACAACTGAGCGACTTCACTTTCACTTTTTTTTCTGTTTCATCAGCCCCTGCTGTGTCCTCCTGGGGTTGAATCTCAGCTTTGCCACTATTTGATTGTGTGACCTTAGATATGTGACTTAACCTCTCTGAACCGTAGACCATCATCTTAAACACCTACTGCACAAGATCACAGGGAATGAGAATTAGTTAACTCTTTTACCCAGCAACAGTTCCCAGGGACACTTCCTGCAGTCGAGAGAGATGGGTTAGCAGACTGGGCTGGTGAGTTTGAGTCCCTGGTCTGCTTCAGTCAAGCAGCATGACTTTGAGAAACTCGTCTGCAAATTTTCTTCTTCGGTGTCATGTGCCCCCACGTCTCACCCAGCCCCAAAGTTTCATGAAAAGATCAGATGAAGGAAATGCCTGTCAGCTTGTCTCTGCCCTTCCCCGCACCAAGCTTTACTGCTTTAACTTGAAATTCTCATCTTTCTACCTGTCCCCTGCTCTGCATCCCTGAAAGCTCCCTGCTGGGCCAGACCACCATGACCTCTTATTGGTCCGCCTGCTTCTGCCCTCATCCCCTCCTCACCAAGGAGAAACAGTCTGTTAAAAACAAGTCATGTCAATTGCTTCCACTAATGTAAATATTATTCCCTGCTCAGCCAGGAGTTAATAATTGTCTCATTTTTTCATTTGCTTCAGTTCAGTTCAGCTCATTCGCTCAGTCATGTCTGACTCTTTGTGACCCCAGGGACTGCAGCACAACAGGCTTCCCTGTCTATCACCAACTCCTGGAGTTTACTCAAACTCATGTCCATTCAGTTGGTGATGCCATCCCACCATCTCATTCTCCGTCATCCCCTTCTCCTCCCACCTTCAATCTTTCCCAGCATCAGGGTCTTTTCAAATGAGTCAGTTCTTAGCATCAGGTGGCCAAAGTACTGGAGTTTCAGCTTCAACATCAGTCCTTCCAGTGAATATTCAGAACTGATTTCCTTTAGGATGTACTCGTTGAATCTCTTTGCTGTCCAAGGGACTCTCAAGAGTCTTCTCCAACACCACATCAGTTCTTCAGCACTCAGCTTTCTTTATAGTCCAACTCTCACATCCGTACAAGACTACTGGAAAAACCATAACTTTGACTAGACAGAACTTTGTTGGCAAAGTAATGTCTCTGCTTTTTAATATGCTGTCTAGGTTGGTCATAACTTTTCTTCCAAGGAGCAAGTGTCTTTTAATTTCATGGCTGTAGTCACCATCTGTAGTGATTTTGGAGCCCCAGAATATAAAGTCTGACACTGTTTCCACTGTTTCTCCATCAATTTGCCATGAAGTGATGGAACCAGATGCCATGATCTTAGTTTTCTGAATGTTGAATTTTAAGCCAACTTTTTCACTCTCCTCTTTTACTTTCATCAAGAAGCTCTTTAGTTCTTCTTTGCTTTCTGCCATAAGGATGTTGTCATCTGCGTATCTGAGGTTATTGATATTTCTCTTGGCAAACTTGTTTCCAACTTGTGCTTCATCCAGTCCAGCATTTCTCATGATGTACTCTGCATATAAGTTAAATAAGCAGGGTGACAATATACAGTCTTGAATTACTCCTTTCCCAATTTGAGACCAGTCTGTTGTTCCATGTCCAGTTCTAACTGTTGCTTCTTGACCTGCATACAGATTTCTCAGGAGGCAGGTAAGGTGGTCTGGTACTCCCATCTCTTGAAGAATTTTCCACAGTTTGTGGTGATCCACACAGTCAAAGTCTTTCGCATAGTTAATAATGCAGAAGTAGATGTTTCTCTGGAGCTCTCTTGCTTTTTCAATGATCCAGCAAATGTTGGCAATTTGATCTCTGGTTCCTTGGCCTTTTCTAAATCCAACTTGAGCATCTGGAAGTTCATAGTTCACATACTGATAAAGCCTGGCTTGGAGAATTTTGAGCATTACTTTGCTAGTGTGTGAGATGACGGCAATTGTGTGGTAGTTTGAGCATTCTTTGGCGTTGTCTTTCTTTGGGATTGGAATGAAAACTGACCTTTTCCAGTCCTATGGCCACTGCTGAGTTTTCCAAACTTGGTGGCACATTGAGTGCAGCACTTTCACAGCATCATCTTTCAGGAAATAGCTCAACTGGAATTCCATCACCTCCACTAGCTTTGTTTGTAGTGATGCTTCCCTAAAGCCCACTTGACTTCACATTCCACGATGTCTGACTCTAGGTGAGTGATCACACCATCATGATTATCTGGGTCGTGAAGATATTTTTGTACAGTTCTTCTGTGTACTCTTGCCACCTCTTCTTAATATCTTCTGCTTATGTTAGGAATTTTAGCAATCAGCAAACTAAAATAGACTGGAATGGGTGAATTTAACTCAGATGACCATTACATCTACTACTGTGGGCAAGAATCCCTTAGAAGAAATGGAGTAGCCAACATAGTCAACATAAGAGTCCAAAATGCAGTACTTGGATGCAATCTCAAAGTGACAGAATGATCTCTGGTCGTTTCCAAAGCCAACCATTCAATATCACAGTAATCCAAATCTATGACCCAACCAGTAATGCTGAAGAAGCTGAAGTTGAATGGTTCTATGACCTATAAAACCTTCACCCAAAAAAGATGTTCTTTTCATTATAGGGGACTGGAATGCAAAAGTAGGAAGTCAAGAAATACCTGGAGTAACAGGCAAATTTGGCCTTGGAGTACAGAATGAAGCAGGGCAAAGGCTAACAGAGTTTTGCCAAGCGAATGCACTGGTCATAGCAGACACCCTTTTCCAACAAAACAAGAGAAGACTCTACACATGGACATCACTAGTACAGCCTAGTACAGCCGCTATGGAGAACAGTGTGGAGATTTCTTTAAAAACTGGAAATAGAACTGCCATATGACCCAGCAATCCCACTTCTGGGCATACATACTGAGGAAACCAGATCTGAAAGAGACACGTGCACCCCAATGTTCATCGCAGTGCTGTTTATAATAGCCAGGACATGGAAGCAACCTAGATGCCCATCAGCAGACGAATGGATAAGGAAGCTATGGTACATATCCACCAAGGAATATTACTCAGCCATTAAAAAGAATTCATTTGAATCAGTTCTAATGAGATGGATGAAACTGGATCCTATTATACAGAGTGAAGTAAGCCAGAAAGATAAAGAACATTACAGCATACTAACACATATATATGGAATTTAGAAAGATGGTAATGATAACCCTATATGCAAAACAGAAAAAAAGACACAGATGTACAGAACAGACTTTTGGACTCTGTGGGAGAAGGCGAGGGTGGGATGTTTCGAGAGAACAGCATCGAAACATGTATATTATCTATAGTGAAACAGATCACCAGCCCAGGTTGGATGCATGAGACAAGTGCTCGGGCCTGGTGCACTGGGAAGACTCAGAGGGATTGGGTAGAGAGGGAGGTGGGAGGGGGGATCGGGATGGGGAATACACGTAAATCCATGGCTGACTCATGTCAATGTATGACAAAACCCACTACAATATAAAAAAAGAGAAATACCTGGAGTAACAGGCAAATTTGGCCTTGGAGTACAGAATGAAGCAAGGCAAAGGCTAACAGAGTTTTGCCAAGAGAATGCACTGGTCATACCAAACACCCTCTTCCAACAAAACAAGAGAAGACTCTACACATGGACATCACCAGATGGTCAGTATCAAAATCAGATTGCAGCCAATGATGAAGAAGCTCTATACAGTCAGCAAAAACAAGACCAGGAGATGACCATGGCTCAGATCATGAACTCCTTATTGCCAAATTCAGGCTTAAATTAAAGAAAGTAGAGAAAACCACTAGACCATTCAGGTATAACCTAAATCAAATCCCTTACAATTATAGAGTGGAAGTAAGAAATAGATTCAAGGGATTAGATCTGATAGAGTGCCTGAAGAACTATGGACTGGGATTTGTGACACTGTACAGGAGGCAATGATCATGACCATCCCCAAGAAAAAGAAATGCAAAAAGGCAAAATGCTTGCCTGAGGAGGCCTTACAAATAGCTATGAAAGGAAGAGAAGTGACAGGCAAAGGAGAAAAGGAAAGATAAACCCATTTGAATGCAGAGTTCCAAAGAATATCAAAGAGAGATAAGAAAGCCTTCATTTGCTTAGGGTTTTTTTAATCTTAGTTTTCTTGGACTAAGCTTTTCCATACACTCCTGAAGCTCCATAAAAACCATGCAGTGGAGTTTCCAGCATTTAATCTCAGTGGTAATTTTTTTTCTTGGAGACTCCTAAACTCCTCCTCTCTGACATCCCAGAATTCTTTCTCCACCATCATATCTGGGATTCCCTTCCTTTTTTTCCTTTGTTGGATCCTGTTTCTTGAATCCAATGTCTTCCTTTTTAGTTGTTTACTCCCTTATTTTGTTGGCATACATCCTCTAGTAACTTCCTGAGAAAGGATGCATGCAGGCTTGAAAACCATTAATTCTCCTTTTGCCCTTATTGATGGCCCAGCTGTGCTTAGAATTCTAGGTTGAAAATCTAGACTGACTCTAGATTGGCAAAGGGCAGTTGTCCAGGTCTCTAGCTTCAAGCTGTATTCTTATCTTTAATCCTTTGTGTATAACTTTAGGCAACTTTTTAAATATCATTCTGGAAGCTTCTAGGATCTTTGCTTTATCCCTAAATTTCTGAAATTTTATAATGCTAAGGTTATGTCCTCACCAACCCCAAGTGTTTGGGGGCACTCAGTGAAACATTTTATTTTATTTTATTTTATTTTCAGTGAAACATTTTAATCTGAAGATTTATATTCTTAAGTTCTCGGAAAGATTTTTTTATTATTATTTCCTGCTGGAACTTTTATTATTTTACTACTGGTTTCATAGATTAATCCTTTAGTTTTCTTGTTTACTTTTACCGTATTACTCTATCTTCTGAGGGATTTTCTCTCTCTCTCTCTTTTTTTTTAGTCTGTTTTATCTTCCAACTCTTCTATTTTTAAAAATTTTCATCAGCACATTTTTAATTTCTAAGAGTTCTGTTTCCTGATTATTGCTTTGTTTGGCATTGTATATTTATTTGTGGATATAACGCATTTCTTTTTCTCTCTAAGGATAGCAATGGTAGTTTCTTTGAAGTTTTCTTCTGATCACTACTATGTCTCTATTTCATGCTAGTTCCTTTTTTTCTATTTGTTTGATTGGATCTCTTTCATGTTAGAACTTTCCTCAGTTAACTAGTCATCTTTGGTTATCCATTCATTTTACAGAATAAAGTATTAATAAAGTAGGAAGGCAGGACTTGCAAAATAGTGAAATTTCTGTAGGAATAGCTGGATGTTTTGTCAAGAACATCCAGATGTCATCAGCGGTCACCATCTATATGGCTTTTCACTGGGGTGGTCAAAGCCTGTCCATGGTTGCCTATTTGGGATGAACGTATGCCTTGGTGCTTGCATTCCTAAACTGGGTAAGAGAAGGAGGCTGGAGTCTTCTCTGTTAGGTCTTCAAACTTTCACTGAATCCTCTCGTGTCAGTCAGCTACTACTGTGTAACAAACAACCACAAAAATCCTCTGTGGTGCACAACAATAAGCTTTTATTTCATTACACACCCTCAGGTTCGCTGGGATTGGTTGATCTAGGCAGGGCTCAGATAGGCTGATCTGCTTTGAGCTGCAGGTCTGCAGGTCATCTGGACACTCCTGCTCCCTGTTTCTTATATACTCTTGGAAATGGCAGGCTTCCTAGGATTTTTTTCATCAGCACAAGAGAACATGGTGCAAGCACATCAAGCCTCTCCTTTTGAGGCATATGCTAACATCCCATTGGCCAAAAGCAAGTCACACAGCCGAGGCAGCATCAGCAGAGTGGGGAAGCACACCCCTCCCCCAGAGGGAGAGGAAGGAGGGAGTGATTATCTGCTAAGTGTAATCAAATCTACCACATCCCCAGTAAATCGGTCTGGGGCCTCACCCTGTCTGCTTTGTGGCTAGTGTCCTCGGGTCCAGAACTCTCTGGTTGGGTTTCCCTGCCTGGGTTAGGGAAGGGTGGTTGCCTGGCTGCATAGTGCAGGGGAGAGGACCAGGGAGTCTAACTAATTATACAGACTTCCAAACAACCCCCTGTTTTCAGCCTCCTTCCTCACCATCTGTGGTACCTGGGTCTGCCACTTTGGAGCCCCCTCATGGTTCTTTAAGGCCAGTTGGTTGCATCTCTCCTGTCTCCAGCTCCCCCGACCCCACCCCGCCATGGAAGAGCAGGCACTTAGATTTGTCTTTCCTGGGCTCTGTTAAAGCATTTACCACCCCTCCATCTGCTCTTCATGCTTATGTGCTGCGGTTTGGGGCCACAGGTGTCTCCTGGTTTCTTTGAAGATGAGAGTTCTGTGTTTCTGTTTCATGTTCTCCTTGTTGTCAGGCTGCTTTTTGGCCAGGGGTGAGGGGGCGGAAGCATCTCTACCTGGCACCTTGAAACCAAGGTCTCTTCCTTTTTCTGTTGAATACACTTTTGTGGTATGTTGATCAAACCCTGTGGCAGGTGTTGAGTTACACGTCTGTCTTCTGAGCCTCTGGGGAGCAGGAGGCTGGGTCTCACCCCTCTTTGCCCCTCCAGCTCCCAGCACTTGGCACAGAGTGTACTGTTAGCATATGGGAACTGAATTGAACTGAACTTCAGACTACATGGATGACTGTTCATCATTTCACTTTCCCAAAGCCTTCCAAAGTCTTCTAGAAATATCCTAGATCTCTATTTCACTCTGCAGAGCCTACTCTGCCCTACCTCCCACATCCCATGAGGCCTAGATGGAGTCAAATGGCTCCAGTGGTGATTATTTCTTGGGCAGTGGAGGAGTTAAGAGGATAGGAAGGAGAGTTAAGAGATCAAAGGAAGAGTCAGCAGGGACTTTGGCCCAGAAGAGGCATTGTTTCAGTATACCATCATATTATCTTTCATGATCCTGTGAGATGGCTGGGCTCAGTCGGCTGGCTCTTCTGTTCCACAGGATGTTGGCTGGGGCCTGCAGTCACCTGGGGACTCGACTGGGCAGGCATCCACGCTGGCTCCCACACATGACTGATGCCTTGATGAGGATGCTGGAAGGCTGGGCTCAGCTGGGACACTAGAAGGATTGGGTCTCTCTCTCCATTAAAGTCCGTATTTTTGTCTGCTTGTTCATTTATATAAGCAACAGAGGCTTATCCAGCATCCACTAGATGCCAGGTACTTGCTAGGATCATGGTGACCCTACATCGAGGGTTCTGAGTGGCATAATTACATTTGTAAATGAAGATGATCTCCCAAGATGCCTGATGGAGGCTAGACAAGGCAGGGAGAGTGCAGACAGGAAGGCTTGTGAGAAGGTATAGCTACTGTCTAGGGGATGACTGCAAGGCCTAGAGCAGGAAGTGATGATGGGCCAGATGACAGGGTAGGTTTAACAGATATTGGGAAGCTGAATTTTCCAGTCTTGGTAACCAGTGAATTCTGGGAGCACAGAATGGGAAAAGCCAGGGGGACCCCTGGCCTCTGTTTTAGAAGATACAAGGATAAGCCAGACTCCAAGACAGAGGGTCCCAAATGAAGTAGGCTTATCTGGAAGGTGCTTTCCTGCCCATCAGGTGATGATTTCATTGCAAGAGGCCAATCCCTGATACCCAGTCCAAGCCTGGTGGTAGCAGGGTGCTTGGGAGTGGCTGCTGTCAAATGAGCGAACATCACCATGTTGTCAGCTCTTGCCCATAACTAACAGTTCTTCCTGTTTCAAAATTCTTCACTGACTTCTCTCAAGGTTTCTCTTTCCTATCTGAAGGCCTTCTGGTCCTCAGCCAATTTGCAAAGCAGAAACGAGTGACTCACCCAATGTCCAGCAAGTTCTGTACGCAATGATACAGAGGAAGGAGCACAGAGCTAGGAGTCCTAAGACCTCAAACTATAGTAACAGCAGCGTAAACAAATAAGTGGTTTCATTTTTGTTCGGTTCCCTTAACAAGGCAGCCATTGGCAGTAGTTCAACTGCTGACCAAAGTTTTGAGGAATCCAGGCTTTTTAATCTTTCTGCTTCTCCATTCTTAGCATGTTAGGTTGTATTTTCCTGTTTGTGGTTTCAGGTTCATAAGATGGCTGCTGCAGCTGCAGACATCTCATCAGAATTCATTAGAGAAGGAGCCAGGACACAGGGCAGTGTTGGTTGGTTCTATCATTTTTTTATGGAGGAAAACTAAAACTTTCATAGAAACTACCTCTCCAATTACTTTCATTTATGTCTTATTGGCTGGAACTGTATGAACTTGGAACTCCAGCTGCAAAGCAGGCTTGGGACAAGTATTTTTGTTTGGGGCTAGATACCTTGCTGCTCTGAACACAACTAGGATTCTGTTAGCAAGGGGGATGCAAGTAGTGATAGTGGGTTAAAAAGTACAGTGTCTGCCTTAGTGAAGTGAGCCCTAACTCCTATGTTTCTGTTTCCTTCTTTGCAAAGCAGTGTTAGTACTACACTGGGAGGCTGCCAGGAGAATTAAATGAGATCATATGTGCTACGTGAAACCACACAATGGTGAGAGTTTTTATTTCCTGACTTTATTACTGGTATAAAACAAGGACTGTATTCACTGGGGTAGGCTTGGTAGAAGAGGTATCTGGCAGAGGAGGTGTGAGCACAGGAGAGAGGAAGGCAGGGTGTGGCCAGGCCTGAGGCCACCAGGATGGTCCTGAATTTATCCCAAGGCCCCAGAAGAGCAGGGAACAGAAAGAGGTTCTTCTAGACTCTGGCCTGCTGGAAAAGGCCTTCTCAGGGCTTTTAAACGTTGGACATCTTAGAGTGTGGGTTCTGACCCACACATATCTATGTTTGTGTCGAGTGGGCTGGGGGTGGGGTGAGGTAACAGTGTTAATGGTTTTTTTGGTTTGTTTCAGAAGAGAGGTAACTTTAAAAACATAACAACCTTGTCTGAGCTGAAACTGAGAAAGGCTATGGGGCTTCCCCGCCTACACCCCATCCCTTTCTAGAGGGTGGGGCTCTCAAGAGGGAAGGTCAGTGAGTTGAGATCTTGCATCAGAACTTCAGGTCTTGGGGCAGTAGAAATGGCTAGGAGCCCTGGGGGAGCCGGAAATGGAAATTCAAAGCATTTCACTGGATGGGAATTGGGAGACTTCTGGATTGTTGGGACAGGGTCTCCTATCTCTTTTCAAAAATTCATTATTTTAGCTTCTCTAGACAGCCCCTGAGGGCAATAACTCGGGTGCACTGCAGGACCACAGAACAGTGCCTGGAACACAGTAGGTGCTTCGTAAATTTGTGTTGAATGGAAGGATGAAGCTCAGATAGAGAAGCACGATCATCTACAGGATTGGAAAGTCCGGCATTCGTGAATCAACAAACACTAAGGGGAGATTGGCTCCATACCCGTCAGTGGAGCTTTAGGGATGAGCTTCGTTAATCCTGACAGCAGCCCCATCTCTTAAAGAAACTTGCCTGTGCTTAGCGCCTGCTGGGTCCGGCATTGGTTCCTTACACTGTTGGGACACTTTCCTGGGACTGCCAATATTGGAGACTGGGGTTTCTGGCTGCTCGACACCCATATTCCCAAATTCTGACAAAGCTCTCTGCCTCTTCTTGAGAACCAAATCCCCCCACCTTCACCCTACTCTCCACGCTCTAGCTTTTCAAGTAGTCTGGGTTTGGCCAATCAGAGCACAGGATTCTCCTGACAAATGTGATTGGTTGAGAGGGGGCCCAAGATCTAAGCTGGACCAATCAGAGTAAACCTTTATTAGAACTTTGCCCGGGGCAAGACACTTGCTCTTTTTTTGCTGAACTTGAAATTGGAAGGGTGAAGCCCTGAGAGTCACTGCGCGTAAGAATGAACCAGACAACAGAAGGTATAGGAAAGTGAGCCCTGATGACTTCATTTGAGCCCCCTTGATCAAGCTGCACCTGAAGTCATGATATTTCCAATCTTGAATCAATAAATTTATTTTCTGCTTAAGCAGGGTTGCTATTTGCAATGGCAAAAGTCCTGACTGGCAGGGTCTGAAAGTTTTAAGACTCTCACAGATAAATGCAGCTCAGGGTCCTGTGAGTGGAGCAGAAAGACTTGAGAGATGGCAGGAGTCAGCAGGGCCCTGGTTTTTGATTGACTGGGCAGGTACTCACGGAGATTTAGAAAATCTGAATGTAATATGTTGTCCCCAAAGGAGGACTAAGGCCAGAGAGGAACAAACTTTCTGAGACATTTAATTTAGCTCAGTAGGAGAACTCTTAGATAAGCAAGACCATCAATACTGCAGTATATACTACTGTCCCAGGGGGGAATGAGAGACCCATCTCTGAAGGTATATAAGTGGTGGCCAGCGACCATCTGGCCTGAAGTTCCTAGAGGGGATTCAGGCGTTGAGGGGTGAGGGGAGGCGTAAACAGGTAGATGATGCCATGTGTTGCATCTGACCACAGAAATGCAGGGGTGGCTTATTGGGTGCTGGGGCCCCCCTCTGGCCCTTGAGAAGGCTGGAGCATGAGGGGATGGGGGCACAGCACCTACAAATTTACACTCTTTGGGCCCCCAGGGGGACCTTCAGCACAGAGAAGACGGTCAACCAAGCTCTGCAGCATCTTGCTAAGAAACGCCTCAGGAAGGGAACAGCATGGCCAGCCAGGGGGGCCACTGGGCATTGGGTGGCGGGCCTTGGAGAGGCAGAATCATCTGGCTGGGAAGGCTGGGTGCGTCCTGGAAGGAAGACAAACAAGGGGTGAGAATTTGGGGCCAAGCAGAATCCACAGTCCGCTCCCAGCTCTCCTGGCTCCCGGCTCCCTCCAGCTCCCAGCTTGTGCTCAAGGTTCGCCAAGTCCTCTCTATCCTTGTGGGTGCCTCCCACCCCCACCCATCCCTCTTCTGCCCTAATAGCCTCAGAGCTGAGTCTGCCCTGCCTCTATCCCATATGTGAGTGTTGGGTCCCCCTGGCTCAACTGGGCTCTCTTGAGGGACAGGAGCTGAAGTCTCTCCTCACCCTGGTCCTCTCCGCCCTCCTGCAGGGATGGCAGATTGGGAGCTTAGTGACACCACGCTTGGCTCCTGTGACCTGGCATTTTTTTCTGATACTCTGAACCTTCTTTCTGGGAACTGGGCTCACAGAGCAGGCCCAGCTCAGGCAAATGGGCAAACTGAGGCCCCTTCAATCGTCCCTCTTCTGTCCTGGCCTAAATGCCACTCCTGGTGAAACCTAGGGCTACCAAGCAGTGGCTGAACGCCTCCCTCCCAGCCACGGCCTGCTGTGTGTGGGGAGTGGGGGAAGGGGCAGGGAGTATCACGAAGCCGTGGGGGCGGGACTCTTACCCCTAGAGGATGCTGCAGGGGCGCTTGTGTGGCCGTGTGGGCTGCGGGCACAGGACGGCCCGGATCGCCTCATCAAAGACAGTTTTCAGGCCTCGCTGGGTGAGGGCCGAGCACTCCAAGTATTTCACTGAGTCTGGGTCAGGGCAGCAAGAGAACAGAGGCCGAAGTCAGGGCTGCGCAAAACCCCTCCCAAGTCATATAACCACACCAGGCTGTGGGGGCCCCCCGGGCTGTGTCCCTCACACATTTACCCCTCTGTGCGTCAGTTTCCTCATATCTGAAAGGAGGAGCTTTATTCAGGGGGAAAGGTTAAGACCCACGACAGCAGGTTTTTGTCTTTCTCGAACACATAAGCCCGTAATTTACGGAAGGTGGCGGGAATTTTGATACCTTCTTGGGGAGAAAAGAGCTCAAGCTACAGTGATCAAATCTCTCAGCACTTCATTTTCTTTCAGAAGATTGCCACATACCTGCCTCCACCTTCCCGTGGGAGGCCTGAAGAACCCATGGCCTGTTCACCAGGACCTTCCAAATATCATCTAACTGGTCCTTCGGATCACCCCATTTCACATGAGAAAGCTGAGGCTCAGAAAAGTCACTAGTCCAAAGTCACACACTAGACATTTCTCACCCCCCAGGGGCTGCTGAGAACTCTCAGCAAGAAGAATGAGAAATGGGGAGCCTTGTTCACCTGTGAGGGGACTGTCCTTCTCCCATGTGACCACTCAGGGCTGGAGCCCGGGGCACAGTGAGGAAGGCAGGCTGAGCCCCACTTCCAGGGCAGTGTTCCATGACCTTCTGGAAGGAACCTGTGTGAGTTTCTGTGTCCACAACAACCCAAGCTGTCTCCCTGAAGTGAGCAATTGAGAAGTTCTCCCTGAGAGAAGCCTGGGGGCCGATTTTAGGAACCAGAGGAGGAGAGGGGCGGGAGCGGGGAACTTTGCCTCCTCCCTAGAGCCCACTCTGTGAGGAAGGAAGCAGGCTGACACTGATCGGCACCTGCTCCCTGCCAGGCGCTGAGCTGGGTGCTTCCGACAACCCTGTGAAGAAATTCTGTGAGTCCCCACTTCCTGGGTGAGGAAATGGGCCCAGAGAGGGGACGCCCCAGGTCCAGAGACACAGAGCTTGGAGAGGGGAGCCAGGATCTCAGGAGGGGCAACCCAGGACGAGGGAAAGAAAGGATGGGGCAGGAACAAGGAAAGTGAAGCTCAGAGAGGATGTCATTTGTCTAAAGTCACACTCTGGACTCTCCCATCACCCTTGCATATGGGAGCACTGTCCCAGCAGGGAGCATGGGCAGTGGTCCCAGGGCAAGGCTGGCAGGCACGGAACACCATGACTTAGTTCTGGGAGTCTCACATAACCCTCTGAGCCCAGAAGAGTCTCCCTGGGCATTTGGCCATTGTCTCCTTACAAGGGACTGTGAGGGACTGTGGCCAATGTCCACTTCTTCCTTTCACACCCACCAACTGTGTCCTCCCTGGCACCTGCCAGCCTCCTACTTCTTGGCTAGGAGTATCTAGAGAAAGAGTCCTGACTGGGGGGCCTGGCCTCGCTCTGCACCCCAGTGTCCCACCTGTGGGGGCAGTAGACCATGTTGATCATGACTGAGGGAGCCATGCAGCCCGGGTTCCAGTCTTAGCTCTGCCACATCCCAGCTGGGTGACCTTGAGCCCTTGACTTCTACCTGAGCCTCAGTTTCATCCTCTATAAAGTGGGGTGATGAGAGTCCCTCCTTCACAGTTGCTATGATGATGAAGCAGGAGAATGCACAGGCCAGGCACCCAGGAAGTGCTCAGTCCGCGTCAGCCAGAATTGGCAGCTGCAGCACAAGTCGGCACACTGGGCCGGTGGACAGAGGCCACCACTGTCTCATCAGCCCTGAAGGCCCCCCAGGCCTCTGCCTTGGCCTGGGCCGGTCCGAGGCAAGTTCAAAGTTATTAGTCACTGCCCCTGCCCCACTTTCATCTGGGGTTAGCTCCAAGAAAAACTGGCTAGAGGCCAAGGCAGGACCCCTAAGTCATCTCCTTCTGGCAGAGAAAGGACCTTTAGGGAGTGTGCAGGTTGGCTTGTACAGATGGAAAAACTGAGGTCCAGAGAAGGGGAACCCCTAGCCTGAGGTCACACAGATAGTGCTGGAGCTAGTACTGGAATCCAGGTTTCCAGACCCTATCTTATCCCAAAGCCTCTGCTTTAAAATGGAAAGGTTCTCAGGCTCAGAGGCACTGTCTTGGGTGGAAGGAGTCCGGGGGCAGGCTGATCAGAAAGAAGAGAAGGCAGGGTCAATCCCCAGTATCCGTGAGGAAGGATCAGAGAGCCTGGGAGTCAGAGCCCCCAGGATGGGACATAGGACCCAGTGTTTAAGCGGCAGCAGAGGCCCCCTGGGAAAGATGGCCATGTCACTGGGCAAGTCATGAGAAAGGGGAGGTGGAGGCTGCGGTTTCTCTTCCTGTGGAGAGATGTGAGTCCCCAGAGCCCTCCCAGTTCCGGCGGAAGGAAGAGGGTTAGGGTTGAGGGAGGGAGGGGCTGGAGGAGGCCCCACTAGTTCAGGGGCCAAACCCTGGGTCTGTGGGACCCTGTGGTGACACAGAGAGTCCTGGGCAACTGGATTGCAATTCATAGTGGCCAAACCCTGCTGGTGGTCCCAGGCTCTTGGGCAAGTGCCCTGTCTCCAGGCGGCAGGCAGGTCAGGGCCTGGACACCAGGGAAGAGGCCAGACACACCAGTCATAGCTGGTGCAGGCAGCCCTGGGCCGCCACGAGGAGGCCCCCACGCCACTGCCGTGTGGTCCTGTCTTCAAATCCTGCTTCTGCCACCTACCAGTTGTGTGACCCTGAGAAGTCACTTCACTTCTCTGGCCCAGTGACCAGGAAGCAAAGAGGAGCTGGGCTGAGAAGCCAGGAGGGTGGGGAATGGGGCGTGAGAAGGAGGCAGAAGGGAAGGCGTCACCCTTCAAACCCACGCTGAAACAACTCCTCCAGGAAGCCTTCCCAGAAAACCCAAGCTTGAGTTGACTGCTCATCCTCTGAGAAACCACAGCACCCCCAACTCCAACCCTGCTTCCGTCTGTCATGTCAGTATCTGCTTATGGATTCTACAAATACTAATAATGGTTAACATAGAGTGCTTCCCAGGCACAGTGCTTCTCTAGGCGCTTCATGGGTGTGAATTCACTGAATTTGCCTAACCACTCAGAACCACTTCTATTGCCATATTTCACTGATAAGGAAACACAGGTTCAGAGAGGCTAAGTGACTCGTCCTGGGTCACACAGCTAGTAAGCGGCACAGCCAGGGCTGGAATGCACAGTCTGGCCCTGGAGGCTATGTTCGCGGTCACCATGAGGCTGTGTCGGAGTTCCCCTCTCTGAGCCCAAACCCCTACCAATTTCCTTGGCCAGTGCCAGGCCCTGCGGGTAGGTGATGGGCGCCAGCTTCTTCTCCTTCAGCTTCTCGATGGTGTCCTTGTCGTCCCTCAGGTCCAACTTGGTGCCCACCAGGATGATGGGTGTGCTCGGACAGTGATGCCGCACCTCGGGGAACCACTTGGCCGGCAGGCGAGAGCAGGAGGCCATGCAAGGAGTCGGGGGAGACGAGGGGCCCCAGGTTGGGAGAAGATAAGAAGGGGGCATGAGGGTGTGCGGAAAGGAGAGAGGACAAGGTCAGAGAGTAAACTAACTATCCCAAATGTCTCTGAGACCTGAGTTCCCCCCCATCCCCGCCCACCAGCCGTGGTTGGCACTGGGAACCCTCTCTGCCCACATCCTCTGCTGCCCAGGGGCAGGCCAAAGTCTCCAGTCCCTCCCTTTCATGCTCCCCTCTTCAGGGTCGCCTGCCCTAACCCCTAAGGTCCCGCTCCGTCCCACTCACCTTGGCCCGGACGTTCTCATAGGAGGCTGGGCTGACAAGGGAGAAGCAGATGAGGAAGACATCCTGGGGAATCAAGCAAGGGTTACTGGTGAGAGGAGGCCTGGAGGCATCCAACCTGGGCCCTCCACACCTGGGTAGTCACTGAGGGCTGGAGCAGCCCAGGGAATGCTGGGCTTTTAGGATCTGGCAGAGCAGGGTTTCCTTTCTCTATATCAGGCTGCTGCTTGTTTATCTGACACTTCCTAAAGGCCAGGGTCTGTTCTAAGAGGGCAATCCTCACATCACACTGTAGCGATGCTGCTGCTACCCCATTCTACAGACAGAGAAGGTGAGGTTTACAAGGATTAAAGGGTGTGCCACCTGGGATTCCAGAATCCATGCCCTCACTACCCCTCTGTTGGTTTGCTGGTCCCAGACCTTTCTCTGCCACCCTGGAGGGAGAGCCGAGAAGCCACAGAGCCACCTGCCGGCGTGCCCCCATCTCCCCTCCCCCCCCCCCCCCCCCCCCCCCCCCCCGGGGGCTGGTCATCCTGAGCTTCCTTTGGATCCCTATCCGGGGTCTGCCTGCCGCACCCACTGGGCACCAGGTGGAGCCAGAGCCTACGGGAAGACGGGGAAGGCACAGTGATGACAGAGATGGATGGAGGGCGGGGACTCCTTGAGCTGGGCCTTAAGGGGAGGGTCAGGGTTCACCAGGCTGAGCTGGCATTCCAGGCGGAGGAAACAGGGATGTGAAGGCCAGGACCATGAGGAGGGGCAGGCGGTGTACCGTCTGAGGGTAGGAGAGTGGCCGGAGGCGGTCGTAGTCTTCCTGTCCGGCCGTGTCCCACAGCCCCAGGTTCACGGGCTTGCTGTCCACCATCACATTGGCTGAATAGTTGTCAAACCTGTGGCAACAAGCAAGACAGAGGGTCAGTCTCCAGCCCCAGAGTCTGGGGACTTGCAGCCCCTGGTTCCATGACAGAGGCCAAGACCCAGACAGGGACTACAATGGGACCCACGTCACACTGCACTCTGCAGTTGGGGTTAATTTTTAATTTTTTAATGCCAACCTATTATATTTTAAAAATGCATTTAAGCAGGAGAGCATAAAGAAGAAAACATTGTCTCTACTCTTTTTCTGCCCTGTCTATCCTTCCTGGGTCAGGAAGATCCCCTGGAGAAGGGATAGACTGTCCACTCCAGTATTCTTAGGCTTCCCTCATGGTTCAGCTGGTAAAGAATCTGCCTGCAATGGAGGAGAACTGGGTTCCATCCCTGGATTGGGAAGATCCCCTGGAGGAGGGCAGGGCCACCCACTCTGGTATTCTTGCCTGGAGAATCCCACAGACAGAGGAGCCTGGCAGGCTACAGTCCATGGGGTCCCAAAGAGGTGGACACGACTGAGCGACTAAGCCCAGCACACAGCACGCATCCTTTGAAAAGATGATTTTTCAAGACTGTATAACGTTCTCTTGAATGCACAATCAGAATAAACTTTACCCACCTCTGAGGCTAAACGCTGCAGCTGGTCAACCAATTTTTTTTAAGTTATTTTTTTATGTGGACCATGTTTAAAGTCTTTATTGAATCTGTTAACAGTATTGCTTCTGTCTTATACAGGTTTTTTGGCCTAGAGCCTTGTGGGATCTTAGTTCCCCAACCAGTGATCAAACCCACACCCCCTGCATTGGAAGGCAAAGTCTTTATCACTGGACCCCCAGGGAAGTCCTGCGGGTACCCATTATTTGTTGAATGAATGCTCATTACCATCTTAGTTTGGGTCACCCCAGAAGCAAACCCTGAGATGAAAGTATACTTGGGAAGTGATCCCAGGAGCCAAGGGAGGGGGCAGAAGCTATTGAGGTGTTACTGGCGGGCTAAGTGGAACTGGGACTCCATCTTGCTGGGGCCTCTGAGCTCAGGGCATCCCCCTGAGAAGGCAGAGAGCTGGGGTATTTATCTGCCTTCTCCATCTCGCACTGGCAGAGGGATATCCTGGGGTATTAATTCACTGGCCTTCCAGCCCACCCCAAACGCTGCCAGTCACCGGAGATTTCAGGAAATGCCATTGGCACACACTGGAAAGGCACATGCTGAAGGATGTGTACATGCTAAAATCTCGCTGCCGACACCAGAGAGGCCTCTGGGACAGTCACCCGAGCTTCCAGATTTTTTTTTAAGGTTCAATTCAATAGTATTTCTCGCTACACACATTCCTGAGAGGCAGCAGCTGGCCTAATGCTGTGCAAAAAGAAACTGGGATCAGAGAGGTAGAGTGACTGACCCTAGGTCACACAGCCAGTGAGCAAGTGACCCAACCAGGTGTGAAGCCGGTTCTGATTCCACATCCAGTGTTCACTACCGGGTGCCACAGCTGCTTCCTCAGCTTCCCTGCGGGCGAGGGACCACCACCTTCTCTCTCTGCATTGAGGTCACCCACACAGGTCCTGCTTCCTGTCCCCTGACCTGGCCCACTGAGAGCCCTGGCTCCTCCAGCTTCTCCCCCTACTCCTCCCTTCACACATCAGCCAAGCCGTTTCCGTTTCTGGCAAGGCTCAGGCTTCCTGCCTCCTTGAGTCTGTTCACGCTGTGCCCCCTGCCTGGAATGCCCTCCCACCCTCTCCTTGTTGAAGGTGCATCCTCCCTCCCAGACCACATGGTCTGCCGCACTGTCCAGCCTGCACTCCTGTCTGCACGTGCCTCTCTTGGGAATGTTCTTCTGTGCCCTCATCACCCTGTCTCCCATTCATGCTTCAAAACCCTGCCCAGGCAGTTCCTCCTCTGTGGGGAAACATCCCAGCCACCTTCTTCCCTGTCCCTCACCTGGAAAGAGTTTGTCATCCCCTCCCTCCGGCAACTGCTTTGCCTAGACTATGAGCTGGCATTAATGTGTCTCTCCTGCCATGTAGCTGTGGGCTCCGTGGGGGCAGGGACCATGTCTCTTTATCTCTGAAGTCTCAGGACTGGCGCCTAGTGACTGTAGGTAGAACAGAGTGAAACTGAACCAAAGCACTTGGGATGCCACCTCCTCCATGAAGCCCTCCCAAAACATTGCTCAGTAACAGGTTACAGAAGCCCTAGTGCTTCAGAGCAACTCAGAGGCATCCGTCTTGTGATGGACACCCTCCACCAAAAGAGTGGGCCACTTGATGCATTTAATACCCCGTGCTTGTCCAGCCTTCCCCTCCTCAGGAGGGGCCCTGCTCCCTCCTGCCTGAGAAGTTCCTGCAAATGCCCTTCCCCTGGCTTCCTGCTCTTCTTTCCTGGTGCCAGGCTGGCTCTTACTCATCCTCTTTCCAGCCCCATCTCAAGGTCACTTCCTCCAGGAAGCCTTCCCTGAGCCCCAGCCAGGTCAGGGCCCCCACCCCACCCCCACTCAGTAGTCTGTGGTGAACTCAGCACCCAAAGGCATCAGGCTTGGCTTGCTCCTCACTGCACTGAGGCCAGCATCGCATTTGGCACATAGTGGCTCAGTGGTAAAGAATCCTGCCAATGCAGGAGACCCAGGTTCAGTCCCTGGTTTGGGAAGATCTCCTGGAGAAGGAAATGGCAATGCATTCCAGTATTCTTGCCTGGGAAATCCCATGGACAGAGGAGCCTGGCAGGCTACAGTCCACGGGGTCGCAAAGGAGTCAGACACGACCGAGCGGCTAAATGACAACAGCAACAGTTGCCCTCTGTCTGCTCTGGGTACCACCCATACTGCCACGGGATTTCAGGCCAAAGGCACATTCAGGGAGACACCGCAGGGCACGATGGGAAGAGAAGTCCCCGTGTTTTCTTTGGCTTCGGCCAGAAACACTCCTTTGGTACGAGCTTAGGATACAGGGACATTATCTCCTCTAATCTCTAGTCTGAAATTCTGACACCAAGAAGTCCCCCAAGATTCCTTGAGCCAAAGATATCTATCTTCTCTGAACCAGCTCTAGGATCTCAGAGGCCATGGTGATGGGGAAAGAGCTGATTGGTAGGACCTGTCACAAGACCAAGCACTTGCTCTGGGGCCAGGCAGAGGGCTAGGGACCTTCATATCTTAGGTTTTGAAGTCCCATGTGACCCAAGACAAAAGAACCTCAAATTATTCCCTTTAGACAGTTGAGGAAATCAAGGCCCCAAGAAGTCAAATAACTTTTCCAAAGCCAGCCAGCTCAGGAGCACAGGAGCTGGGATTTGATCTGGTCTCCTTCTGAGCACTCATTTGTAAGCGAGATAAAGTAGACTAATGCTCCATGGGAGGGTGGATTTGCCTGGGGACACCCCCCCAGAGTGGGGAGAGAGCAGAAAGTTCCTTGTGAAGCCTTGTCCTGGCTATGTGACCCCAGGTGAGTAACCCAGCTTCTCTGAGCCTCACTTTCTTCACTATGGAAAAAAAAAGCCCCATCTCTTAGGGCCACTAAGAGGATCCAGGCACAGAGGACCTTCAAGCCATCCCATGGGGAGATGCTGAGAAGCGGAGCAACCTCATCCCGAAACACCCCCCTCACTGGCCCCTCCCCAGAGCCTGAGGGATTCCTGCAGAGACAGTGATCCACAACCCCTGAGTCCCCCACTCCAGAGACCCACAGGCAGCCAGGACCAACGGAACCTACACCACCACTGTGGCCAACCCTCACTCTTATCTTTCAGATGAGGAAACTGAGGCTCACAAATAGGAAGGGACTTGCCTAAGATTTCACAGTCAGTTGGTGGCAGAGCCAGGACTAGATCCTGTTACCCAGTTCAGAAAAGCCTGTGGTGTAAGCATCACTGCGAGTTCATGGCTGGAGGCTCAGTGAAGTTTGAGCTCAGGTGCAGGGGCTCCCTAATGACTCAGATGGTGAAGAATCTGTCTGCAGTCTGGGAGATGTGGGTTCCATCCCTGGGTTGGGAAGATCCCCTGGAGAAGGGAAAGGCTACCCACTCCAGTATTCTTGGGCTTCCCTGGTGGCTCAGACGGTAAAGAATCTGCCTGCAGTGCAGTAGACATGGGTTCGATCCCTGGGTCAGGAAGATCCCCTGGAGGAGGGCATGGCAACCCACTCCAGCATTTTTGCCTGGAGAATTCCATGGACAGAGGAGCTTGGCAGGCTATAGTCCACGGAGTCACAAAGAGTCGGACACGACTGAGCGACTAAGCACAGCACAGCACGTGGGGCGGACCCGGGCCTGTGCAGAGGGCAGGGAGTCCATGCTTGCTGAGCACCCGGGTCCTTTATACTTAGATCATTCAGTGGAGCCAGGAAGTGGATTCTACATTGTGTCTGGGATTCAGAGCCCAGGAGTAACCTGCCCACGGTCACACAGCTGGTGTACCTTTACCCAGAATCTGTGTGGCCTCTTTCTGCACCGCTAGGCTGCACACCCAGCTCTGCTGCCCTCCACCATGGAGAGGAGGAGGGGCATGGGACAGATGAAATGACTCTCAGCCCTGGGCATCACTTGACCACCACCCAAGCCTCCAGGGGAAGGAAGGTGGACTCACAGAACACAAAGACCACGGGGCACGCATGGCTGCCGATTTGGGGACCAGGGAGCACTGATATGTCAGGCCAGGCATGGACCACTGTGAGGATTCGCGGCCCGGTCCTTGACACAACAGGGAGCCACCGAAGGCCTTCACCAGGTGGGGGTGATGTGCTCAGCTTTGCATTTGGAAAAGGTTCTCTTGGTCACTGGGTGGGCATATCTTGAAGAAGGGTCAGAGGGGAAGCTGGAAGACAGAACCGCCAGTGAGAGAGGCGGGTGGTTGGAGCAGACACGGAGGCATGGGTGTCCCAGATGGGATGGGAGGGGACAGAAACTGTGTAGGAGCAGTGAGGAGGCTTGAGCCAGCTCGACACAGGGAGGGATTAACACACCTGGTGACAGCAGTGTGGGGCAAGGGGGAGTTGCGAGGCCAGGTGGGAAAACCTGGCAGGACCCCTGGTATCTCCACTAGGGAGGCTGCGCGCCATCCTGTCTATGGGAATCCAGGCTGGATTGCCAGTGTACAAACGAAAGTGAAAACCAAATACTGACCCATCTGACCCAAATTAACTCCCTGTGTTCTTCCCAGAGAGAAGCCCCGCAGAGCTGAGCTCCCTGGTGGTGGCTGAGTTCCAGCACCTTCTCAGGGCAGACCAGAGCACACCCTCTCTGCCTGCCAGGGTGGTCCAGTCACTACAGAGAGCCAACGAGGTGCTCAACTCTGTTCTAGCAGCCGGTCTAGGGAACTAGATGGCCCAGGGCCCTGTCTTCACCAGTGCTGACATCCCAGCAGGAGAAGTCAGATCAGGATGGGCTACGGAGACCATCAAGCAGGGTGTGGAGGGATGGAGGGGGCCTGGGTGGAGGGAGGGATTGTTTAGACAGGGGTCAGGGATGGGCTCCTTCAGCAGGGAACTGAGTGATGGGAAGCAGCGGGTGCAGAGGCCTGGGGGAGGCTGGCATGTCTGGTCCCCAAGGATCAAAACGGAGTGGGTAGGAAATGGGTTTTGAGAGGAGAATTTCAGCAAGGTATTCCTCTATCTAAATTTTGCATTTGAAAGCTCACCTGGGCTTCCCTTTGAGAATGGTCATAAGGAGAGGGTAAGGGGGAGATCCCCAGAGCAGGGTCTTTCTACCTTGTTTTTGTATTTTCCACGCCCAGCACCTGAGTCTGCACAGGGCAGGCTTCAGTCTCCCTGTCTGTGAGACATGGCTTTGACTTCGAGCTCTTACCCCCAACCCCAGGCAGCAAGCTGACCTCGCTCGCTCTCTCATCTGATCTGGTTCCGGTGGTACAGGCCTTTGGCCCCAGCAAACCCTGCCACCCTGAGCCCCAGAGCCCTCCTGACCTTTATCTCTCTGCCGGAGATCTCAGGCTGCCTGTTTTCCCCAACTCTACTCTCCCCAACTGTCCCCACCCTCCAGTGTCAAGGGCTCAGGGGGGCTTATTTTCCCCTCTCTGTCACAGGAGTGCAGGCTTTGAAGCAGGAGCCCCTCTAGGGGTTTCTCCAGAGCCAAATGACTCCATATGGAAGACAAAGAGGGCGGGGTGCAGGTCTGGCTACATACCATGCAGGGCCCAACACAAAATGAAAACATGGGGCCCCTTGTTCAAACATTAAGAATTTGGGGATGGGGGCCTCCGAGCATTAAATGAAGTGCAGGAGCCTCCTGTGTGGGATGCTGTGAGCCTGCCTGGATGGCCCACCTGGGAGCGGGCCCTGATCTCTGACCCAGCTCCTGAATCCTGGGAAGGTAAACCCTGTCTGATCCATCCTGTCTGTCCTATAAAGCTGTCCAGGACCACCAGATCTGCTCGGGGCCACCAGGGGTTGCTGAGAGCACCTGGCCCTTACTTGGCCTCCGCTGGTCCCCCCACCTTGTGTCAGAGAACTCACCTCCCATCTCCCTGCACAGGGAAGATGCCTGGGCAAGGAACTTGGCACCTCCCAGCCCCGCCCCATTTCTTAAAGAGAAACTGAGGCTCAGAAAGGGGAAGCGTTTGGTCTAAGGTCTTTGAGCAAGTGGGCCCTTCAGCCCAGCTGTGACAGGCAGAGGTAGGAGAGTATGTGGTGCCAGTGACCGTCCTGGTGACGATAACCTTCTGCAGGAGCTGGTTGGCCTAAGGTTACACCTGCCTCCCTGCCAGGGCCAGAGCCCACCACCCCTCAGCACCAGGAGGCGCTGACAAACGTTTGGTGTTGGATGTGAGTGGGCAGATACAGGCTGATGCGAAGAGGGCCACTGGTGCCCTTATGGGGAGTTGGAAACAGAGCCAGGCTAGAAATTGCTTTCCCAGTTTTCCTACCCAGGTTTCTCTGCCTTCTCCTAGCTGCCATCCTCCTGCCTGGGTGGGGGCCCCTGAGGCAACTGGAGCCTGGCCCCTTGTGCCAGGGGGAAATAGAGAGATATAGCCCACCTGGTGACCCTGGGGGACTGGTCCCTTAGCTTCTGTGAGCCTCAGCTCCCCCCACGGACACTGCGGGACTAAAATAATCCCAACTCCTCCCATGAGCATCAAATGAGGTCACATGTGTGACATTTCCAGGGACCGGCACCCAGTAGGCCTTTGAGAGATGGTAGCTGTGATCCATTCTCCTAGGGCCTCTCTGTAAAGTTCAATTCAGGTCAACTCAAGATATATACATCGTTTCTAAGACAATGTGTAGATTATACTGCACGTAAGACCCTAAGACCCTTAAAGAACTGGACATGGCCCTCCACCCTCTGTAGACTCTTGGTCATGGAAAAGATCAGATAAAGTCTGTCTAGGGAGTGAGAGACCCCTTCAGGCTATGTCAGAAAAGGCTTTCTGGAGGAGGGATGCTGGAGCTGGCCTGGAGGTCTTAGACGCACGGGCACAGGAAGGAAAAGCACTTGGGGCAGAAGGAGCAGCTGGAGCAAAGATCCTGACGTAGGAACGTCCAGGGTGTGGTCGGTGACCAGGCGGCCAGAAACAGAACAAGAAGCGAAGTACTGGATGGTGAAGCCAGAAGGGAAGGTTGGAGAAGGCCACGCAGAGCCCTGGGTATTGTGCTGCAGAGTTGGGGGGCTGTCGTGGGAGGGGTGGGGCCGCCGAGCAACAAGGAGAGAGGGGCTGGTGCTTCCGTTCACCCCACATACTCCTCCATACCTGCACATCAGGACAGCCATCCCCCTGCTCCACATCCAACACGGGGGCGGGTCCTGATTGGCCTGCGGTGGCACCGTCCTCTCCCCCTGCACACGCGTGTGCCCTGATGTCTCCAGTCTCCTAGTGTCAAGGCCCTCCTCCTGCACCCACTCCACTCCTCTGTCCCAGTCCCCTTCCACCCAACTCTGCTCAGGCCAGCTCTCCACGTCTCCCTGCCTGAAGGCCCCTGTTCCCTGGCTTGCCTCCTGCACCTCCCTCCCCTCTGGGAGCCCAGGGCGCTCATCCTGGCGCAGCTGGCTACCTCCCCCTCTGGATCAGCAGGCAGCTCTGCCGGCCTGAGACTGCCTGGAGCCTGACCCCCAAGTGCCTGGCACACAGGAAGTGCCTGAAAGGGGGATGAGCCTGGTGATTGATGCGTGTCTCCCCAGCCTCTGAGCGTCCCACCCACACGCAGAACTCACACGGTGGGGATGTACTCTCCAGGGAAGGCGTTGGTGGTGTAGCTGATGAGCAGGCAGGTCTTGCCCACGGCTCTGAAAGACAGGAAGTTCAAGAGGACAGCAGTCAGGGGCCCTGCCCGAGACCCGGGGAGGTTTTCTGAGGACCCGTGCGGTCCCCTAGACCAACCCTCAGGGTAGACCCAAGCCCTACCTCCACGGCCTCAGTGTCCCCATCTGAGAATCTCTGTATCAGCACCTGAGATGTCTGTTAAAGGACAGACTTCGGGGTCTTACCCGAGATTCTGAATCATGAGTGTGGCGTGGATCTGGGGATTTGTAACAGGCTTTCCCAGGTGACTCTGATGTGAAACAGAGGCTTAAGAGCAGGGGGTCCCCGGGAGGCTCCAGAAGCTTGACCAGGGCTCTGCCATTACTGCCCTGGGATCCAGATCCTTCATCACCCACCCAGCAGGGGTGCGCTCTCAGGCAAGCCACACAAACCTCCCCGTAGCTTCCCCGTTCAGAAAACAGGGATGAGATGAGTCCATCGTCACAGGAAGGACAGAGAGGTAAATTAGGTGAAGCCGGTAAAAGGCTGAAGCACAGTCCTGGCACAGCATAGCAGTCGCCAGATGTGGGGGACTCAGATCCCATGAGCTCTTAAGCAAATGATTTAACTTCTTTGAGCTACAGTTTTCCCACCTGTAAGACGGGCCTAATATGAGGGTTGCTGGGAGGATAAAACAGAGGAGCATGACGAAGCCCAGGGCCTGCACACGGCAAGCACTAAGTTAGTAGTGAGGGCCATGACTGGTGCTGTCTGCGCCCCGAGTCTGCTGGGCTGGGAGGGGGTGGGGGCCACAGGTAGCCCCCAGGCCTTTCCCTGCCCCCGTTGGTTTCGTCACTTCCGGCTCTGACGGAGGCCGCCCACCCTCTTCTCTCCCCATCCCCTCCCACCCCCGCCTGCCAGCAAGGTACCTCTGAGAGACTGGAACATTGCCCTCGGCTTCCGCCCTCCCCTCCTCAGATCAGATCCAAAGCAGAAGTGAGCAGGGCTGGACAGGCGGGCAGATAACGGGCAGGAGCCGTGTATCACAATCAGCTAAGGGCTGCCTGATAAACCAGCCCCCACCCCCACTCTCCCCACTCCACCCCTGTGATACACCAGCATCCCCCCCCACCCTCCCCTGAACAGGAAAGTCGAGTCTCTTAAGGCCTCAGGCTGCCCCTCTGTAGGATGGGAGGCCTGGAGCAGAGGCCTGCCAGCTAGAACATGCTGGAATACGTTGGGGTTGGTCCTACAGAAAACCTCAGGCAGTGCCTGTGTGTTGGACCCTGAGGCAGTGTTGCTGGCAGGCCCAAGAGATGGGGTATCAAACCTGTCATTTTACAGATGAGGAAACTGAGGCCTGTAAGGGCACATGACAAGCAGGAGTCACAGAGATCCCACTGCTGAGAAGGGCCTTCAGTCCCAGCCTGGGCGACCCCCACAGCCACCCCCACCCCGCCCTCCTCCTTCCCTCCTCTGTCTCTCACGCCCCTCCCCCTCTGCTCCTCACCTGCATCCCCCACACCACCTCCCCAGCCATGCAGGCTGAGACTTAGAAGGCGAACTTTACGGAGCACACTTACATGCAGGACAACCACTCAAAATAGCTCCAGCGACCCGACATCAACCCTGAGGGTGTGGGCCTCTTCCCAGATGGCCAAGCTTTGGTTCAGAGAGGCATTGTGACTTACGCAAGGCCACACAGCAGAGCAAGTCAGGGACTAGAGCCCAGGCCAGCCTGGGGACCCACCCGCCACCGGCAGCCACAGATTTGGAGACCGGAGGCTCATAGGAGACCAGCCCCAGCTCTCAGGGTGCAGGCGAGAGGCCCCAGGTACCCCTAAGCGCAGGCTTTTACTCTCTACCCAGGCAGTTTCCGGGGTGAGTGGGGCAGAGAGAGTGAAGCTGTGTGCAGCCCATCCCTGGGGTTCCCTCTGGGCCCTGGGAGAAAAAGGGAGCGGTTCCTCTGGCTGCCTCCTAGGGACCCCCTCCGTCTGCAGGCAGGGGGCTTCCCCAGGGACTCCAGTGTGGGAGGGCCCCAGGGCTACCCCCGGAGGGAGCTGTGAGCAAGTCCAGCCAGATACCTACCCATCTCCCACCACCACACACTTGATGGCCTGCATGGTGTCCGAGGCCTGGGGGCTGGTAGTGGTGACAGCTCAGAGCCCGAGCCTTTCTGCAGGCGCCCGGCGTGTGGAGAGGTGGGGAGGCGTCCTGAGCGGGGAGCAGCAGCAGCGGGACAGGAGGCAGGAGGAAGCGGAAGGGGAACTTACCCAAGCTGCTGCCCCCACGGTCGTTTGCAGAAGGCGGAGCATGCGGTCTGGCAGAACGGCTCGAGGGCGGGGTGGCCCTCAGGTGCTGGGCTGGGCCCTGGCGGGTATCGCTGTCCTGAGGCACCAGCAGGAGATCCGGGGACATACTTCCACGGGCATGACTGTTCTCTAAGAACCTGAGGCTTCCAAGAGTGGAGTTCACCTCAGTTCTAAGCAATAAGCATTTAATGAGCATCTACTGTGTGCCAGGAACAGGAGCTAGTACTGGTGAGTCCAGGGTGTGAGCAGGAAGATACAGCTTCATCACAGGCGTCCACCAAACAAAGCAGGAAGTAATGGGGGCACAGAGGATTGGGAGGGAGGGGATCTCAGAGTCACATAGAGGGTGAGCTGGGACCTTCAAGGTGGCATTTAAGCAGGTACGTTAAAGCTGGTGTCAGAGAAAGGGCACTCCAGAGGGGACTGCCTAGGCAAGACAGGAAGAATTCCATGAGCAGGGGCCAGTGTGGAACCCCCTGAGTGTGCAAGGATGGGGAAAATATGATGAGGTAGGAAGAGAGGTGGGGGTCAGCTGATGGAGAAGGGGAAACAGAAGAGAAGTGACCACTAATGCCACACCTTTGCTGCCAGGCCCTTTGCTGGAGGGAGCCCTGAGGACAGGCGCCCTGGCTCAGGAGCTGTGGCCCGTTTAAACAATGCTGAAACTGAAGATCTGAGACTTCGGTTGATTCACTAAGATTGCCCAACCCGAAGTCAAACCCAGGGCCAGGTGACTTTAAGCTCCTCTGTCACCCCAGCTGCTGTCTGGGGGACAAAACTTGAGTTCTGCAGCTGGGTAGGGCAGCGGAGTGAGCCCGCTCTGCCTCCAGGAGACTCAGGATCCCAGTGGCACTGGTTTTCCGCAGGGAACTCCAAGTTCACCTAGCTGTTACTCTCACTGCCAGTGCTCCCCACACCCAGCACCCTTCCGGCTCTAGGGACAAGGGGAGGGAGGCAATGGGCAGAGTCGCTCACTGGTCACTCAGGACAAACCAGGACACCAGCCAGAGAGTGTGGAACCCCAGGTACTGGGTCAACGACCCCCCCTCCCGCCAACAGACACAAGGAGCTGAACCTTCCTGAACCTTCCACGCAAGCTACAGGGTTGCCAAAAACGGCTTCCACAGAAAGGGAAAGGTCCTCCCTGAGGACCTGCTCTAAAAAAACTTGGCCAGCCAATGATTACAACTCGCCAACCAACTCTGATGTCTTTTCTCTGTGCTTTTGCATGGGCTGAGTGGAGACACTGCAAAGACTTAATGGCGCCCAGCCGGAGTCAGGAAGGTCAAGGGTCCCCCCACGACCCAGGCTGGGCTCCTCACAGGCCACGTAAGGACTTTGTTCTGGCTACTCCCCCCAAATCCACATTCTTTTCCCAACCACTGGGATCCCATAGGGTAATCTCTGTGTTAATCTAACGAAAACAATGTACTAAGTGCAGTATCAGATCCTGGACTGGATCCTGAAACAAAGGGGAAAAAAAGGTATTAATGGAAAAGGCAGTAAACTCCAAGACAAATTTGAAATTAAATAATAGTATTATACCAAGGTTAAGTTCTGTGGTTATATAAACGCTGTGAACATAAGGGAAAACTTGTTGAAGGATATGGTGAATTCTCTCACTGTCCTTGCAATTCTTTGGTAAATCTAAATTTATTCCAAAATAAAATGTTTATTTAAAAAGAAAAAAGAAGAATGCACCTCTTTGGGAAGACACAGCCAATGAAGATGGCCACGTGACTTGGAGAGGATATATGTACTGTGTTTTATCCCCCATTTGTCCCCTGGGGTGGAACTTCCTTGTGCAGTGAATAATCTACTCAACTGTACATGGCCATGATGGCCATAAATTTGTACCTGCCCTCCAGGTTGAGAAAGCCAATCTCCAGGACAACACAAGCAAAATCTTCCCTGACTTAGGGCCACCCAGATCCCTCCTTCATTCTGCAAGCATCCATTATATGCCACTTGAATACCTAGCTCTGGGCTTGGCACTGCAGTGGATACAAAACCAGGAAGACGAGAAGCTGCCCCTGAGGAACCTATAACCTGTAACGAGAGTGACTCAGAGGCCTGAGGACCACAGAACCTCTTGGGATGGCCCCAATCTGCAGGTGGCCCTATGGCTGTGAGTACAGGGCAGGGATAGAAGGAGAATAAATGGGGGGAGTAAGGCAGCCTGGTTGACCACCACCGGGTGTCTGCAAAGCAAGAAGGGCAGTAGCAGTCTCTGTGGGCCTCCAATGAGGTGACCACTGCTCTAAACCTGGCTGGTGGTGTCTCTATTGTTCCCCCACTTTACAGATGAGAAAACTGAGGCCCAGAGTGGTTCATAAATTTGTCCAGGGTGACTTGATGCACTTGTAACCATTACACTGGAAGCACACTCTCGTTTTATAGATGGGGCATCTGAAGCTCCTGTGCATGTGATCAAGACCAAGATAAGCAGCACTGGCCTTCTGTCCAGGCCTCTTCACTTTTTCTCTTTTGTTTTTAATTATCTATATTGAGACATAGTTTACATACATTAACTGAATCCATTTAAAGTGTTCAGTTCAATTCATTTTCACAGATACTGGGTTGGCCCAAAAGATCATTCAAGTTTTTCCATAACATCTTACAGAAAACCCAAATGAACTTTTTGGCCAACCCAATACATACATGCATGAAATCTCTACCACAATCGAGACAACAAACATCAGAGAACTTTCCCATTCCTGTGGAAGGTTTCCTCTCACCCCTGCACATCCATTCCCCCACCCCCGTACCCCCCACACAGAAGATCTGATCTGCTTTCTATCATTAGAGATTACCATGCATTTTCTAGTGTTTCACATAAATGGAATCACAGTATCCAGCCTCTTGCACACAGTTTCTTTCCCTCGGCGTGTTTTTGAGCTCCATCCGTGCTGTTGTATGCCCACGGTCCATCCCCTTCCGTTAGTGAGCAGTTCCATCCAGGGATGTGTCATGGTTTGATTATTCATTCGGTCCTCTCTTAACCACACTGTGCAAGCTCACTGACTCACAGAAGCACGGGGCCTCTGGGCACGCGCAGAGGGATCATAGAGGCCATCTGTATCCAGCCCTGCCTCTGAACTTCTTGTGTCCAAGGCTCGGCCCACGAAGCAGCTGCCCAGTCCAACTCACATACCTCTGATGATGGAGATCTCATTCCCTTAGGGGACAGTCTCTTCCATTCTTGGGCAGCCGGGCCTGTTAGAAAACCCTTCCTCATTTTCAATCCAACTCACCTCCCTAGATCGTGCTCACAGAGGTCCTAGTTTTTAATCCAGGGGCTGCTCAGGTCAGCTCCCTCTCCCAACCACAGGCCTTAGCATTCCGGAAGCATCACCTCCACCCAGCAGTGTGCTGGAAAATGCTTAACCTATAGCTCTTGTTCAGTTATCTTTGCTTGTGTGTAATATCGTGTGATATGACTGCATCAAAGTGCATTTATCCCATCTCCTGTGACTGGATATGCATGAGGCTTGCGATGTTTGCTTTACAAATGGTTCTGCTGTGGATGTTTATGGACACCTGAAGCTGACGGATGAGGTTTCTCTAGAAGAGGGACAGCAGAGCTGTCAGGCACTTACATCTTTCACCTGAATGCAAAGTGAGAAATCATTTTTCAGGGATCCTCATGGTCCACACCCTCGCCCGCATTTGGCCTTGTAAGACTTTTTATTCTTTTGCCGACTTCATGGGTGTGAATTGGCATCTCGTTGCAGTTTTAATTTATATTAACTTGTTTCTAGTGAGGTTGAACATCTTTATCAGACACTGATGATTCCTGTTCCATAAATTATCTTGCCATATCTCTTGTCCACATCTCTACTCTCGGATACTTATTTGGCAAAGTTCTTTATATATTCTGATTTTCAAACTTAAATTTACTATATGCATTACAAATCTTTCTTCCAGTCCCCTTAGACATGTCTTATAATCAGTTGTGACATTTAATACATAAAATTTTCACTTGGATGTAGTCTGATTTAAATTTCTTTCCTAATAACTTGTGCTTCTGGAGTGAGTTTTGCTTACGAAGTTCTGCTCTATTCCCAATTTCATAAAGACATTCTACAGCATTTTCTTCTAAAGCTTCTAAAGTTTTGTTTCCTACATTTAGGTCCTTAAACATTTGGGATGGATTTTAGGCTGTAGTAAAATAAGATTTCTTCAGTTTTCATGAGATTAAGGATTTAATTTCACCATCTCCATGACCAATTACTCCAGACCACTTCTAAAACAATTTTTAAAATTTTGTTTATTTATTTTTGGTTGCACTGGGTCTTTCTTGCTGCACAGGTTTTTCTCTAGTTGTGGAGAACAAGGGCTACTCTCTAGCTGTGGTGCACAGGCTTCTTCTTGCCGTGGTTTCTCTTATTTCGGAGCACCAGCTCTAGAGCACACAGGTTTCAGTAACTGTGGCACTTTGGGCTCAGGAGTTGCACTCCTGGGCCCTAGGGCACAGGCTCAGTAGTAGTGATGCACGGGCTTATTTGCCCAGCAGCAAGTGGGATCTTCCCCAAACAGGGATCGAACCTGCGTCTCGTGCATTGACTGGTGGAGTCTTAACCACTGAGCCCCAAGAGAAGCCCCAGCACCATTTTTAATTATTTGTTTCCATTTTTTGGCTGCACTGGGTCTTCATTGCTGGGACCTTCTCTGGTTGTGGCAAGTGGGTGCTGTTGACCTTTGCTTCTCATTGCGGTGGCTTCACTTGTCGCGGAGCACAGGCTTCAGTAGCCATGGTGCCTGGGATTAGTTGCTCTGCAGCACGTGCGATCTTCCTAGACCGGGGATCAAACCCGTGTCTCCTGCATTGGCAGGCAGAGTCTTAACCACTGGACCACCAGGGACATCCCAGCAGCACCATTAATGAGGATAACTGCCTATCTTGTCCCCAGTGAGCTGCAGCCGAGCTGTCCACAGCAAGGGTGTCTGTGAGTGCGTGAGTCTGTTCCTAGCTTCTCCATCTATTGGTCTATGTATCCACCCTGGAGCCAGCAGCACGCTACCTTAATTACTGAAATTCTGTGTTAGGTCATTACATTCAGAAGGGCAAAGTCTCCTCTCAAACTTTTTCAAAGTTGTTACAGTTGTCACTAACCATTTGCTCTTTCACAGAAATTTTAGAATCAGCTTGTCAAGTTCCAAGAAAAACTATGACAGGATTTTGATTAGAATTCTGTTCAATTTATAGAAGAATTTGGAGAGAATTGACATCTTGGTAACATCCTTCAATCTTCCTACCATTAATATGTCATATTTCTTCTTTATAGCTTTCAATAAAATTTTATAATTTCTCCCAAGAAATGTCATGCACTTTTAAAGTAAGATTTATCCCTTGATACCTTATTACTTTCAGTGTCATTATAGCTAACACTTTTTAAAATGTCATTTTCTGTTTGTTGCTTATACATAGAAAAATGTCAAACATTGTAGATTGCACTTATATATATGGCAACCTGGATGGAAATTCTTATTATAATTTATGGAGAGTTTGTTACTAACGAGTCTTATTGTAGACAGTCTTATCTGTGAAGAATGACAGTTTTATTTCTTCCTTCCCCATTTTTATAACATAATTCCTTGGGTTGAATAAAATTAGTGATGGCAGGCATCTTTGCTTATTTCTGATTTTAAAAAGAATGCTTCTAGTATTTCACCACTGAACATGATGCAGGCACTTCTTGGCAGATATTATTATTATTATCATATATTATTATCAGTTAAAGTTCCTTGCTATTCTTAGTAACAGCAGCTTTATCTTGATCATAAGTGTTTCGTTTTGAGTGCTTTTTTTTTTCTTATGTATCTATGGAGATACTGCAAATAATATTAATACATTCCCTGATGTTCACTTGGGGCTTCCCTGGCGGCTCAGCAGTAAAGAATCTGCCTGTAATGTAGAAGACACAGGTTCAATCCCTGGGTTAAGAAGACCCCTTGGAGAAGGAAATGGCAACCCACTCCAATATTCTTGCCTGGGAAATCCTGTGGACAGAGGAGCCTTGCAGGCTACAGCCTATGGGGTCGCAAAAGAGTCAGACATGACTTAACAACTAAACAAAAAAAAAAAACAAATGTTCACTTAACAATGAATTAGGGAAGTCAGGTTTATTTCTGCATAAACCTAATTTAGTCTATCTGGGAAATGCTGCTGACTATCCCTCAGTAGCCATTCTCCATTTCAAGAACAGAGCTCCAAGATTTGTAGCCAACCCCACGCATACCCAGCTGAAGTCCACATCTCTCAGTGTCCCCGGCAACAAGATGTGGTCCTGTAATTACATCTGGAGGAAAAGGGTATGAATGGAAGTGGTGAGTGCAGTTTGTATTACCATCTCCTTGAAGGTTATGCCATGTGTCCTGTACGTCTTTTTTTCCTCTCCACCCGACCGGAAGTATTGACAGAAATGTGGCTGCAATCCTGGATGTGTGGGAGATGGTAGATTCGAACCGTTCACATCTGGATGTGAGACAGAAATACACCTTGTCTTCTTTAAGCCACTCTGTTGGGAGGTTTTTTTGTTATAGCAGCTTAAACTGTACCCTGAGAAATGCAGTCATGATGATTGTCTTTTATATATTGCTGGCTTCAAACTGCCTATATTTGAACTTGGGGGACCCCAAGTTCATCAGTGAGATTTGCCAGTAATTTTCCTTTTTCACGTTGTCTTTTTTTTTTTTTTTTGAGGGGAAGGTATCAAAGTTATACTAGTTTCATGAAATGAGTTGGCAGTAATTATCTTTTTTTCCATTTTTAGAGAAGTTTGGACAATGTTGAATTGTCTCTTCATTGAATATTTTGTAATATTTGTAAAGTCATCTGTGCCTAGTTTGGGATGATGTAGGAGGAGGGAGTGGTAGATTTTAAACTACTAATTCAATTTCTTTAATAGATACAGAGCTATTTGAAATTTCGATTACTTCTCGAGTCAATTTTTGTCTATTTTTATAGAAATAGTCAATATATTTTTCTATTTTTCTTGGGTTTTCAAATTCACTGATATAAAGCTATTCATAGTATTACTTTGTATCTTTTTTATCTCTACTTTTTAATTTTTGTTATATCCCTTCTTTTCATTCTACATTGATTATTTTTGTCTCCAAACTTTGTTCTTAATTGTTTCCCAAATTTGTTCATTTTATTAGTCTTTTCAAATATCTGACTTTTGGCCTTGTATATCCTTTATACTATACAATTTTTTCCACTTAATTTCTGGTCTTGGAGTTTTTCTATTGTTCTTACTTTAGTTCTCAGTTTTGAATGCTTAGGTCATGAGTTTCTAGCCTTGTTTTGTTCCTCATATAAGCTCTTGAAGCTATAAATTTTTCTCAAATACTACTTTAGCTACAGCTTATAGCTTTTTTAAAATTGTGGTACAATTTTGATGTGTAATATTTTATTGTATTTTAGTTCTAGGTATCTTAATGTTTTCATTATTGTTTTTTGACCGTGTCATTTGAAAATGTGTTATTAATCTTCAAATGTTGGGGGAAAGGGGTTTTTTGTTTCGTCTTCCTAATGGTATTGTGGTCAGAAAACATGGACTGTATTTCACTGATTCATTTAAATTTGTTGAGACTTGCTTCATGTATGACTTAGTATGAGGTTTGTTTTTTTAATAAATGTATAGGTTCTTCATACAAATGAATTTATTTACAAACAGAAAGAGACACACAGGCTTAGAGAACAAACATATGATTGCCCAGTGGGGAGAGATGGTTAGGGAGCTCTGAATGCATACTGCTATATTTCAAATGGACAGCAAACAAGGACCTACTGTATAGCACATGGAACTCAGCTCAATGTTATGTGGCAGCCTGGATGGGAGGGGCGTTTGAGGGCGACGGATACATGGGTATGTATGGCTGAGTCCCTTTGCTGTTCAATTGAAACTATCACAACATTGTTAATCGATTATATCCCAATGCAAAATAAAAAGCTTAAAAATAAATGTGTAGATCTTCAGTGTTCCATGTTTGTCTCATGAGTCAAAGCTGTTAACTGTCTGCTTAAATCTTTTATATCATTACAGATTGCTTTCATTTGTCTCTCGATCTATCAGCTCCTGAGAAGGGTATTGATATGCGAACTCTTGTACTATAATGGCGAATTTCTCAGTTCTTGTAATTCTGTCGCTTTTTACTTTTTATTTATAAATCTTTGGGCTGTATCATCAAACGCATACAACTTTAAAATTGTTAAATCTTTGTAAAAATGTAACCTTTTATTAGAATAGTAGCCAACATTTTCTAAGTCTTCCTTGTATTCTAGTATCTGGCACTGATATGGAACTTAGTAAATTGTTACAGAAATAAGAATTTTTAAATTAAGAAAACAAAACAAAACAATGGGATGAAGTTGCCCTGGGTGTCTCTTGCAGGCCCGCTAGAGGCAGCGCTAGGAACTGATTTGAGTGGAGGCTCACTCTGCCTTGGTCAGCTCCAGGCTCAGCACCACAATCAAGAAATGTCAGAAAGGGGTGGCCAGGGAAGTCCCTGGCCATCTAGTATTTAAGATTCTGCACTTCCACTGCAGGGGGCGTGGGTTTGAATCCTGGTCGGGGCACCAAGATCCTACATGCCATGCAGTGTGGCCAAAAATATATATTATTTAGTTTAAAAATTTTAAAAAAAATGAAGAGGAGGGGTGACTAGCTCCAGACAGTCCCCACTGATTGAATCTGACCCCTAGCCTGGCATGATCCTCCCAGAATGACTGGGCTCTGGAGTTAAATTCCTTGAGTTTTGGTTCAAATAGCTGCTGAGGGCTGTTTGCTACCCTGGGCCCCAACCCAGCTGCCTCTGCCGATCGCTTTGGGCCACTTTCCACTTCCAGTCAGCTCCCTCCTTCCTGCTAGAGGAGCCCAGAACAGGCCCAGCAGCCTCCAGGGGGCAAGTCCAGGGCACAGGGAGGGGACTTTTGCTTGGGAGATTCCCGACAAAGCCCTGGATGCAGAGCATGGACCCCTTTCTTCATCAAGTACTCTCCTTCTGCCCCTGGATCAGGTTTTGAGTCCCAGACACACCCAGGACTGAGCACAGCCAGGCCACTCTTGCTGCCCAGCCCTCCCCGCATACCCCCAGACCAACCTCCGATTGATGGATCACTGGGAACTGCCCCTCCAGCCCTGGTTCCCTGGCCAGGTCACCCTCCTCCTCCTCTCCTTCACATGTCTTCTCCTGGGGTGCTGTCTTGACCTTCCTCTTACACCCCCTGGAGTCATCTCAGCCCTCTCTGGGTTCTATCACCATCCCCAAAATACGACTCCTGGATCTCACTCCCCTGCCCACTGGAGGGGCTCCCCCATCCCCCGCAGACAGCCCCCTGGTCCCTCCAACTCTACAGCCTTCCCCATCTCCCATCCCATTACAACACAATTATCCTAAACTAGGGCCTAGACAGCATCACTGTTAAGCTTTTAAAATTTTTTATTTTAATATTTTGACATTACCTCTGAATGAGCAATACATTCCCATGGTCTAAAATCTAAAAGGCACACAAGAACTGGCCATGACAAGTCATGAATAAGCCTATCTTCTAGCCCAGCCACTCAGTCTCCTCCTAGAAAACCACCTTCATTGCCAGTTTCCTTTGTGTCCTTCTGGAAGTATCCCAACAGAAAAAGGCGTTCATTATTTCCTTTATCTCACCCACAAAGGGAGCACACGATGCCTGGTGTCTCACACGTAGCTGGTCCATTTATTATTTACCTTCGAGTTTGTTCCGTATTTGCTGATGAAGAGCTTCCTCATTCACTTTTGCCGCTGGACAGAATTCCATTATTTCACATGCTGGAATTGATCTGATTCCTTCCTACTGAAGGATGGTTTGGTTTTCCTCAACCTGTTTTTCCTCCAGCTCTGCTGCCATGTATTACAATGTGCACACACCGTTCGGTCAGGTGTGAGTGTCTGAAGACTGCTGGGTGCTAGAGCTGTCGTTTGTCTCAAATCCCCTCCTGGGCTGTGTCAGCCACCCTCCCACCAGCAGTGCATGAAAGCTCTTTTCTCCTTGTTCTCATCAACAGTCTTTTAGGTGACTTTCTTATGTTTGATATTCCAAGAAGCCAAAAAAAGAGAGAGCAATGGCATCTTAATTTGCATTGCTTTTAACACGAGTGGGCATTTTTTTTTCATAGCGTTGAAAGCCATCTTCATTTCCCTTTTCTGAGCACTGTGTTTTCATGCCCTTTGCCCATTTTCTTATTCTGGCTTGGTCTTTTTCATTGATTTTCATTTTAGGGAAATTAGTTCTTTGTCACATGGGTTACAACCACATTTACCCAGATTGTCACCATGTTATTAATAGTGGCTTGAACCAAGCAGACTTCTTCAGAAGCATGTCATGCAGTCTCTCTGTCTTTTCTTGTCTGGCTTCTAGTTTCTTTGTAACTCTTAGAAAGGCCTCTGCCATCCTGAAATTGCTTTTCTAGAGTCTTCTATGGTTTCTCCTTGCTGTCATGATCTCGGTTTTACGTTTGGCTAGTTGACACATCTGATATTATCACACTGTACTTTGTGAGGTATCACTCTTACCTTATTCTTTCCAAATGGCTACCCGCCTTTTTTCTTTTTCTTTTTTCTGGCTGTGCTGGGTCTTCACTGCAGCATGTAGGATTCTCTTTGCAGAACACAAGCTCCAGAGCATGCAGGCTTAATAGTTGTGGCTCATAGGCTTAGTTGTCCCAGCATGTGGGATCTTAGTTCCCTGACCAGGGATTGAACCCATGTCCCCTGCATTGGAAGACAGATTCTTAACCACTGAACCACCAGGGAAGTCCTAGATGGCTGCCCCTTGACCAACACCATCTACCCCAAGAGTGTATCTTCTCCCCACTGTCTGAAGCGACCTTCATCTCGTGCTACCTTCATACATGGGTTTGGTTAGCCTTGAACTGGGCAGCATTCCTGGGCTTTCCCTCCTCTCCGTCCAGCATCCAGGGCCTTGAGGGTTCTCCCTCCTTCTCTGACAGTCCATCTCGCAGCCTGGCTCAGAACTCACCGTTTCTCTCCAGAGGTGTTCCAATGCGTCAGTATCAGTGCTGGCGGGAGTCTGTTTTCCCCAGAGAAGGCCCACTCCCATCTGGTTAGGGCAGGAGGGTCTCCATGCTGGTCCCCACCCCCCTTCACCCTCTGTCGCCACCAGGCCAGACCCCAGAGGCCCTCCACTGCCCACTCAGAGTGGTCTTTGCACCCGCCATTGTTCCTGCCAGAAGTCTGTGCTCCTCCTCCTGCCAGGCCAGATGTTATTTCTCCCCAAGACTCTGCATTGGGTGTCCCCCCAGCTTCCACCACTCACCTCCCCACTCGTCAGCACAGCCCCACCCTTACCTTGAGCAGGGAGGAGCAGAGACCACCCCCATCCTCCAGTCAGCCTGCCTGTCAGCCTTCAGGCACCACATGAACCACACAGGACAAACCAAGGCACAGAAACTCCTTGGCTCCAGAGGACAGAGGCCAGGAGTCTTGGGACACCTTCTACTCCATCCGCTCTCAGTATCCCCTCCTCCCACACGGACCCCCAGCCTTTAACTCCGTCACTCTCACCTTCTGCCTTGTTCCCTTGCGATGGTCAGATGTCCAGCTCTGCCTGCTCTCAAGTGGGTGAGCCGGAGCCCTAACCCTAGGCAGGGAGGCGGAGGGGAACACCTTCATCAGGACCTGGCCTGGGGGGTGGGGAGGACACTCCCGGGCTACAGGTCACCTGTGCCAGGCCAGGCTGACATGCGCTACTTAGAGCATCTTCAACAACTCGTCCTGGGCACCGGGCCCTGGGGATACGGCAGTGGGAAGGGCCAAGACTCTGCCCAGGAGAGCTCAGAGCCGGCAGGGACACGGACTATAAAGACTATAATAAACAGAATGAAATACAGGTGGTGAAAGTACCCTGAAAAAAATAACAAAGGAGGCTGGGGAGAAGAGATTGACACCGAAGGGCAGAGGCGGACTTAGTCCGACTAGAAACCAGGCTGAGTTCTCAGAGATCGAAGGCTGAGCACGGCGGGAGGGACCTGCCAAGGGCAAAGGTGGGGAGGAGCTCGAAGTGTTCTCAGGCGCAGCAAAAAGGCCCGTGGAGCTTGAATGAAGTGCACCAGGCCAAGTGGCCAGCAGGCCCACAGGCTCCAGGCACGACTGTGCGCTCAGTCTGTGAACCGGGAAGCCACAGGCGCCACATCGATATGGCGCCCTCTGGTGGCCATGTGAGGAATAGACCATCGTGGAATGAGGGCAGAAGCCGGGAGGCCCTGTCATCACAGAAATGTCCAGGGGAGAGGGGACGGACGCTAGGACCACCAAGGTGGTGGTGGAGGAGGTACAAAGTGGCTGGACCCAAGATATATGCTGTGCGGTCTACAGGCTGATGGAGCCAAGGATGGTGCCGGTTTCCTTCTTAGCAACTTGGCAGGCAGACGTGCCGTTTAACCAGGATGGGGTGACGGTGGGAGGAGAGGGTTTGCAGGATGGGGAATTCAGGCTTCCGTTCAGGAAGTTTCGGTTGAGAAGACTGTTGGACATGAGAATGTCAAGTATGGAGTTGGATGATGTGTCTGGAGCAAGGGAAGGAGCCAGACTAGAAATATAAGTGTGGAAAATCCCTCTTACCATATACTTGTCACTGAGTATGAAATATCAGGGGGGCGGGATATCTGTCCCCTCTCCAGGCTTTCCTGAAGACCCACCCTCACTCAACTTCGGCCTCCTGCCCTGGCCCCCCTTCTCTTCCTCCCCTCCACACCCCAGACAGCAACTCATTCTCAGATTGCTCTTCCTGCCCAAGTTACCCAAAGCACCCTTAATTTATCCCTACTTTGTTCTTCCAACCACACACTGGCTGCCTGCCTACCTCCTACCCCCCACCCCCTACCCAGCCCATCCATGGGCAGCGCACAGTGATTGGAGAAATTCCCTTGGGGCAAACTCCACCTTCGGTCTTGGCAAGGCACTGAGGTCTCAGCCATCCCCTTACTGAGCCCTTGAGGGCGCTCTTTCACACATGCCCCAGGCCCTCTGACCATCACCTATTCAGGAACCACAAACCTTCTCCTTCAGTAGACCTCAACTCCCATCTCACTCTAACCCAGCCAGAGATGGGTCCTCCTCCAACTTCCTTCTCCCCCGACTCACGGGCCTGGAGTCAGCTGTGTGGTCACACCCACCCCCTTCACTTGCTGGAGAGCCGTGAGCACCAGGCCAGTGATGTGTGAGCCAAAAACACTCCTAACCGGGCCAGGTTTCCCTTTTTCATCATCTGTCCCTCTCCTCTCCTCTAGGATGCTGCTCTGTTCTTTCTGCAGCATCTCCAACTGCTTTCCCACATTCACCCCTTCCCACACTGAGCCTCCCATCTTACAGAGGAACAGTGCCGGGGCTTTACCTCTGTGTTCCCCCAAGCTTCTACCCACCTATCCAAGCCATCTCTTGGCCTTACCTCTTAGGAAACCCCTCACCCACTGCAATCTGGTTTTTCTGTGGCACAACTGTAGCAAGACCAGACCCAGATGTCAATACACAAAGATGAGGGGTCCAGGGACTAGGCCTAGAAGGCTGGAGGCCAGGGGCCTCAGTGAGCCAAAGACACACTTGGGAGCTAAATCTACATACTTAGGCCCTTCCACAGTACTGTACTTCTGGAAATTGGCCTGTATCTATGTATTAGGCTGTGTTCTTTGAAGGCACCAATGGAGCTCCAAGACGGATTGCCCCTCACCACTCCTCCATTGAAACCACTCTCTCAAAGGTCACTTGGGACTTCCAGATTCCTAGACCCAAGGGCCACTTCTTGATCCTGTATCAGTCATGTTTTCATGCGGGAACTAAAACCACCCTAGTTATCTTCAGCACAGAGGGATTTAAGGTGGAGAAGTGGGTGCTTTAAAAATCACAGGAAGTACTCTGTGAGTGAGTGGGCCTCCAGAAACCACCCCTAGAACACCGCAGAGCTGACCAAGGGGAGCTGCAGCCTAGGCCACGAGCAGGAACTTTCCAGGCTGAGTGGCACAGAAAAGCAGTGAGGGGAGGGTCAGAGAAGGCAAGTGGGCTCACCCAGGGCTCCATCACACGTTCCGTTCCCCCAGCCTGTCTGCATCACTCGGCTGCACTCCCTGCCCTTTTAAGCATACTTGCCTTGCATTTGCTTGGCTTCCTTTGCCCGAGCTCCAGGGGTCTACAGACTCCACTCTTCTGCAGGTAACAAACTCAGCAGCAGGGGCTTGATCAGGTCAACTGACTCTCAGTCATGTCTGACTCTTTGCGACCCCATGGACCACAGCACAGGCCTCCCTGTCCATCACCAACTCCCGGAGTTTACTCAAACTCATGTCCATTGAGTTGGTGATGCCATCCAACCATCTCATCCTCTGTCGTCCCCTTCTCATCCCACCTTCAATCTTTCCCAGCATCAGGGTCTTTTCAAATGAGTCAGTTTGATCAGGTAGGGGGCCTTATTGCCTATTCAGCAAAACGTCAGGAGGAGGCCGCCCAGGCCTGAAGCAGCAGTCCTGTGATGCCGTCGGGAGCCTCGGCTCTGCCGGTGTCTTGGTCCCATCATCCTTAGCATTTGTCCTGCGTCTGCAGCTTGTTGCTGTGTATCTGCAAGACGGTGGCCACACACTCACCCCCCTGCCCCAGCCTCACAGTCACATTCCAAGCAGGAAGAAGGTGGAAGGGCAAAGGACCCCAAATTGCATTCTCTTAATGAGAATTTCCTTTTACTCAGGAAGGAGCACGCTTCCCCAGGGACTTCCTTATTGGTCATAAAGTGTCACATGGCCACCCTTGGCTGTAAGGGAGGCTCGGAAATAATAATTTAGCATTTCAGACTCTGTCGCAGAGGAAGGAAAGGAGAAGATGGATTGGGAATAGTGTTGAGTGAGACGATTTTTAATGTCTACCATAGCCAAAAAGGGAATTATTAATGGTTGTCCAGGCTTCAGGCAAGGATGGATCCAGGAGCTCATATCATGTCATTCGTGTGTCCGTGCTCAGTCGTGTCCGACTCTTTTCGACCCGTTGGACTGTAGCCTGTCAGTTTCCTCTCTCCATGGGATTTTCCAGGCAAGAAAACTGGAGTGGGCATTTTGTCTCCAGGGGATCTTCCCGACCCAGGGATTGAACCTACATCTTCTGTGTCTCTTGCACCAACAGGTAGGTTCTTTACCACTGCATCACCGGGAGCCCTTATAAGAGGGCATCCAGACTTAATCTCTCTTGCTCTGCATCTCCCCACTCACCATCCTCTGCTTTGGCTTAATTCTCAGGCTCCTTCTGGTGGCACAGGAGGCTCCAGCTTTGCATCATCGACCCAGCTAGAAATCACACCTGAAAGTTTTGTCTTCCTCCTTGTTCTGGCAGAAATCCCAGGATTGCATCTCACTGGCCCTACTTCAGTCATGGGACTACTGCTGAACCAGTCACAGCTGAACCAGTCACAGCAGCCAGGGGATGGAATATTATTAGCTGCACCTGGGTCGTGCCTTCTCCACCCACTTCCTGGAGCTACAGATGAGGTCAGCCTCATAAATCTCCTGGACTGAAAGTGGAGGTATGCTGGTTCCAAAAGAAAGCCAAGACCCTCTCTGGTTAAGGAAGAGCAGACGCCAGGTAAGCATGAACAGCTGATGTCTCTGGATCCTGCCCTCACCTTCCCTGACCTCTCTCCTGCAGTCCTTCTGCCTGTCTAACCTCATTCTCATCTCTGGGCCCTTCATCCAGCTTGGAACCTTTAGCACAGTGCTCCACGGGGATCTGAGCTCAGTCCTTTTCTCACTCCAAAGCCACCGTGACTTCATGCAGTTCCATGACCCTGTGGTCATCAACACGGTGATGACGCCCAGACGCATACAGCAAGCTAGATCTCGATGTGGAGTTCCAGATGTGTCAACCCACGATACAGTGTCATGTGTAAACACATATAATATACACATACTTTTGTAATATGTAAATACATACCACAAATGCACACATAACACAAATATCACGGTCTTAACTTGAAGTGTATAGTCCTGTGGTATTAAATGCACTCATAATGTTCATCCAGCAACCCCCCATAGCTCTTTTCACATTGTGAAACTGAAACTCTGTCCCCATTAAACAGTCACTCCCAGCACCCCTCCCCCCAACCCCTGGCAACCGCTGTCCTACTTTCTGTCTCTATGATCTTGACTACTGAAAGGACCTCATATAAATGGAATCATATAGTATTTGTCCCTTTGGGATTTTTTTCACTTAGCATAATGTCCTCAAGTTCCATGTTGCCTGGATGGAACTGGAAGACATTCTTCATTTTGCAGAATTTCTTCAAAATATTTCCTTTCTTCAAAAGAATTTCCTCTTCTTTAAGGCTGAATCATATTCCATCACGTGTATAGACCACATTTTGCTTATCTATCCAACCAACTGTGGGTTGCTTCCACATTTTAGCTATTGTGAATAATGCTGCCACAAACGTGGGTACCTTTGAGGATCTGTTTTCAATTCTTTGGGGTCTATACCCAGAAGTGGAATTTCTGGATCATATGGTAATTCCATTTTTAATTTCTTGAGGAACCACCCTGTAGTCTTCTACAGCAATTGTACCATTTTACGTCCCCACCAACAGTGCACAAGGGATCCAATTTCTCCACATCTTACCAACACTTGTTGTTTCCTGTTTGTCTGCTTTTGTAAAACAATAGTCGTCCTAATGGGTATGAGATTGTATCTCACTGTAGTTCTACATTTCTCTGATGATCAGTGATGTTGAGCATCTTTTTATGTGTTTATTAACCATTTGTATATCTTCTTTGGAAAAATGTGTGTTCAAGTCATTTGCCCATTTTTTAAACTGGGCTGTATGTTTATCTGTTGTTGAGTTTTAGAAGTTCTGTATATATTCTGTATACTAATCCCTTATCCTAAAGGAAATCAACCCTGAATATTCATTGACAGGACTGATGCCAAAGCTGAAGTTCCAATACTTTGGCCACCTGACGTGAAGAGACAGCTCATTGGAAAAGACCCTGATGCTGGAAAAGATTGAAGGCAGGAGGAGAAGGAGACAATAGAGGATGAAATGGTTGGATGGCATCACTGATTCAATGGACATGAGTTTGAGCAAATTCTGGGAAATGGTGAAGGACAGGGAAGCCTAGTGCGCTGCAGTCCATGGGGTCACAGAATCAGTCTTGACTTAGCAACTGAACAACAATAATCCTTTATCAGATATATGATTTGCAAATATTTTCACCCATTCCCTGGGTTGCATTTTTACTCTGTTGATAGTGTGTTTTTGCACTAATTTTTAAAATTTTTATGAACTCCAATTTATGTATTTTTTTCTTTTGTCACCTGTGCCTTTGATGTCTTATCCAAGAAATCATTGCCAAATCCAATGCCATGAAAATTCTGTTCTGTGTTTTCTTCAAAGAAGTTTCTTGTTTTAGATCTTACATTTAGGCCTTTGATCCATTCTGAGTTAATGTTTGTGGATGGTATTAGGTGAGGGATCAGCTTCATTCTCTTGCATGTGGATATCCAGTTTTCCTAGCACCTGTTGTTGAAAATAATACTTTTCTTCATTGGCCTCGTTGTTGAAAATCATTTGTATCTGTCTACTTTTAGTCTGTCTTATCAAGTCCTTTTTTAAAAAAATATAACTGTCAGAGCAACCTTTCTAAACTGTAAATTAGCGGTAGGCTTGGCTCCCAGCTCTCCACACCTGGTTATGTGATCCACGGGGGTCACAGAACCTTTCTGGGACTCAGCCTCACTCATCTATGAAACAAGATCACAATGGCTGTCTCAAAGGGATGTGGTGAGGAGCTCTGGAGACAAAAGACATGAACACCCCTCTACAGTGTCTGGCACATGAGAGGTTTCCTACCAAGGTTGGTTCCTTCCTGATCTATTATCAGTCTGGTAAGATAAGAAATAAATGCTGTGTTCTGGCATGCAAAACCTCCCACAGTCTAGCGGCCATTTTTCTTTGAAAGCTTATCTCCCCGCCCCCTACTAAAGCCACAAGCACAGATTCTCTCACCTAACAACAGGCGCTCCGACCCACAGATGAATCTAGAGGTCACCTGCTCAGCCTCACCTCTATGGTCCGCATATGCTGTTCCCACCACTCGATCCCCCTCCTTCTTCTGCCTTCTCTCTTCCAAGCCAGTTCACATAACCACCTCTCTGGTCCCTTCACTGGTTATCTCCACCCAGAATCCATAACGACCTGCGTACCTCTTCCGAGAACTCATCACGTGCCCATAGAATCATCAGAGGATGGACTACCCCATCTGACTGGCTGTCCAGGGCATGGCTGGACCTCACTCTGTCTTGAGCAGAGGCAGTGACATGAGAAGACAGATGTGGTCATTGTGGGATCTCACATCCCTACCACCCACAGACCCTGGGACCCTGGACAATACACTTCACCCTGGGGACCTCAGTTTCTCATCTGTAAAATGAGGATAATCATAACTATTTCACTGAACGTTTGTGAACATCAGAGATCAATGGATTGTTTAACGATGTATTCAAGTATTATAGGAATGATTTTTAAATGTAAAACTCTATTAAATTGAACCTGTAGATGTTGAATGGACACATAGGTCACCCAGGATGGGAAGCCAGTATGCAAATGCAGGCCACCTAAATGCAGAATGCAAGTTCTCAACCACCCTGGCGGATGGGCAGGTGGTGAAGGGATGGAGGAAAGAACGGATGGTGGATGATGGAGGGAGGCTGGGAGGGTGGGCCAGCCACTGGATGGAGTCAAGAGGCCGCCTGTGAGGCTTTTCCAGCTGAAGCCCAGCCTCCCCCCACTTACCCCCACTACCCCCCAACAGGGGCTGGACTAGGGTGAGACACTTGAGGCAGTCATCTCTGGTGCAGAATCTAAAGGGAAGCCAAAGTCACTAATCAAGATAAATTAACCTTTAGGTGATAGCTTTGGAAATCAGTGCCAAAAAGTCATAGTGAACAAAATATCAAAATAATGTTAATTTTTTACCATTGAAATAAAGATCAAATCTCACCCAGCAGTTGTATGACCTGGTCTGCCTCCCTTGGTCCTGGCCTTACCTACCACCCCAGCACCTCCTTACCCTTCACCCATCACCCCCAAGACATCATTTCACTACCACCCCCATCCCCACCCTGAGCCAGCATGGAGACTCAGGGAGGGAAGTGATGGAGAATGAAAGAGAAGGCAGGTTAGGGGCGCCGCTGCCACGCTATTCCCAGGGCCCAGCCCTGACCCCCACACAGACCCCTCAGAGGAGCTCCAGGCCCTGGCTTCTCTGAGTGGTGTGCCCTCGGCCACCACAGGGTGGAGCCCGTGGGCCGGTTTTGGTCTCAGAGGAACCCGAGGAAGAGGGAAGGGAAGAGGGTGTCAGAACCTCCTGGGTCCCCCATGGCGCGGATTCTTTCATGAAATTCCTCACACCTTCCCTCATGGGAGGTGCTGACATGATCCCAGGTTTTAGAGAGAAGGAAAAAGAGGCCCAGGAAGGGAAAGTGGGCCGCAGCTGGTGGGGACCTGGCCATGTCTGCCAGGCTCCAACCACTTACTGGGAGCCCAGAGCCCTTGAGCCTTGAAGAGGGCGCTCTGGGTTGGTCTTGGGTGGGCAAATGGGCCCATTCTATAGAGTTGGAGACTGAGGCTTATGTGACTGAAGCCTTTAGCTTCTGTCACACAGCCAAGGGGGACGGAGGAAGCAGGGGAAGCTTGACTGCCCGGTATCATCCCATGCCCTCCACCGCCCACCCAGGGTGACCCCCAGCCGTGAGGCCCCTTGTCCTGACCTGCAGACCTGGGCCCAGAGAGAAAGTTCTAGCAGGTGGGAGTCAGGAGTCTTTGTTTATCCCCACTTAGTGATGACTTAAGCTAATTCACACGCCCCATCTGTCCCAGGACCATCTCAGGGCCCTGTGGGCCTGGGGTCATGAGAAGAAACCAGACGGGTCCTCCTCTCAGCACTCCCAACAGCCTGGTGAGCCGAACAGCAGAGTCTGAGGGGCAACCAAGGCGATCAGACAGGAGATAAAGATTAAAAAGCCCTGCCACCATTTTCCCCTCTGTAACCATAAGGGGCCTTTGAGCAGAACATTCTAGGATTTCAGGATTGCAGGCCCATTGCCATCACAAGCTGATCTATATCACCATCCCCGGACATGAGTCCTATGGCCCAGCCTGGCCTAGGGACATGGCTTCCTGATGACTGAATGTTCTGGTTGCCAGATCTGCCATGATCATATGGGGATGACCAACCTCAGGGTGAAATAATGGCTCTCATTTCATCCCAGGGCCCCATTGGGAGCATTACCACCTCTGAAACCATTGTTAGCAGATGGAGAAGAGTTGCCAGCTAGCCACCTGCCTTTTGGTTAGAAGGGACTTTATAGTTGTAAGACGTAGAAAGTTGGGGATCAAAAGGTCCTGAGAACTGAGTTGGTCAAACCCTGACACCCACCCCAGCCATTTATTCATTCAACAAGTACTTAACATCACCATGTTCCTCAGGCTAACGAGTTAGAACCAGCCCCTTAGAGTTTATGATCCAGCAAGGAAAACAAATATTGCTGTCCTGAAGGCAAAAGGGAGCCACTAAAGGTTCTTAGGCAGAAGAGTGACGTGACCAGATTTATGTCTTAGAAAAATCAGTCTGGGTACTATGAGGGCAAAGGGTCAGGGTAAGGGTGGGCCAAGGCTTGAGGCCAAAGGACCTACTCGGCCTTTCACAAGAGCAAGGACAATGGTGGCCCGAATAGGGAGGTGGCAGCAAGGAGGAAGGATTCCTGAATAGGGAGTCCATGGCTCTGAGAGTCATTTCAGACACCAGGCTCTAGGGAACACTGATTGTCCAGGCAGGGAGGAGGGAAGGGAAGGGGTCAAAGTTGACACCTGGGATCCCACCTGAGTGACGGGGGATGGGGTGGGAGCAGTGTTGCCCTTTGCTGAGCGGGAAAACATGCAAGGAGCCAGTTTGGGGACCCACTGAGCTGAGAAAGCACCTGAATGGAGTTGTCAGGTGGGAAACTGGGAATGTAGGTCAGAAGTCAGAGCGGAGCACTGGACGGAAAGTCGGGGTGGGGGTGCAGGCCTTGAGCAATGAAGAAAAGGTTGCCAGCATCCTACACACCACTGTGTCCGTGTCTGCAGGGCCCAGTGTGCTGATTGGCGTGAGGAAGAGTGGCAGGTGCTGTTCTCCCATCCACATATCTTCTCCCAGTGTGACCCTGTGACTGAGGTGGGAGTGACACTAAGAGACTTCTAAGGCCAGCTCATAAAAGGAGACTGTTTCCACCTGGCTCTTCCACGGGCCACACACCTTGGCTCCCAAAGCTACTGGCTACCCTGGAACCGCCATGTTGGAGGGGCCAAGTGGAGAGGCCACAGACAGCAAGAAAGAGATGCCGAGGAGTTCTAGATGTTCAAGCCCACAGACCTGTCACCAAACATGCAAGACAGAGAGTCGTCAGATATCCCAGGACCAGTCTTGGGCTGCCCCAGTTGACACCAGCTGGAGTTGAGACCGGCTGTCCCCATTGAGCCCTGCCTACATTACAGATGTGTGAGCAAAACCAATGTCATTTAGATCCAACAGGAAGTTTTGGAGTGATTTGTTACACAACAGAGCAGATTGGCACTTCATAAATATGTATGAACAAACACTTCAGGACACATGGAGAAGCGAGCCTGCAGAGGAGGCTGAGAGATGGTCAGGAGGTCAGAAGGAATCAGAGAATATGAATGAGTGGCCCAAGGATACACGGCAGGCTGGTGGCCAAAACTTTAAGTTTGGTCTCCCCTGACCACTATACTTGGCTTTTGCCTGAGATTTTTATTCCATCTTCTTCCCTTTCTTTCATGTTGAGAATCTGTATCTCCCAGACTCCTTCCCATGTATACAAAAATCTAGGAATGTGAAAGTAGAAAATCAGGTTCAGGAGAAAAGAAGAAGGCAAATATGGCAAAGATGCTAAAATTGAGCTTCAGATTTGCCTGAGTTTCCTGGCAGCTGGAGTAAAAAGGGAAACAGGGCGAGTTACTCAGTTCTCCTTACTGGAAAGGCGGAAACAGGCTAGTTCCCCGGTGAGTTGCATTTTCCTAACACCCTGCTAGAAGAAAGCTCTGTGTACTCTTAATGTAAGGACCACTGAGTGACATCATGCCTTCAACAGCAAACGCAGAAGTGGTTTCCTTATTTCCTGTAATAACCACTTTGTTAAAGGCTGACCCCAGAGCTCTGAAGCCCGGAATATATCCTGACATCATTTCAGAGAGGAGGACAATGTTTCCCTTGCTGAGGTCTCAAGCATCTGAGCATATGTTGATTTTTTTAAATTTTTATTTATTTTTGGCTGTGCTGGGTCTTCATTGCTTCTTGAGGGATTCCTCTGGCTGCAGCAAGCAGAGGCTGCTCTCCAGTTGTGGTGTGCGGGCTTCTCATTGCGGTGAATTCTCTTGCTACAGAGCACGAGCTCTAGAGCTCGGCCTCAGTAGATGTGGGGCACAGGCTTATTTCCCCCACGGCATGTGGGGTCTTCCCAGACCAGGGACTGCAGAAAAGGGGACTGGGGGACCCTCCAGGACATGTGTAAACTAAACGTTTTATTAAAGCTCTACAATGAGACTTTTGAGCAAAAAATGAGACTGTGGTAGACCAAGGCTGACTCAAATTTACATACTGAAGTACTGGGTTTCCATCTTTTGAAGACTGACAGAAACTCATTTTGGAAGAGCGGCCTCCAAATAAGTAGAACTATATCCCAGGGAGATGACCTAACCTCAACCAGAGTAACCCAAAAGTCAGAACCAAATTCTGGGCCAAATCCCTGCCTGCTGGTGGCAACCAGGGGGCGAGGTGGAGGTGCGGCATCTCTGAGCCGGTTTCCTAGTCTACAGCGCAGGGAGCTGAGGGGCCTGGGGGACTCCTCTGCCCTCCCCCTCAGCTGCCCTCCACTCTGGTACATCCTCTCCTCCTTCCTGGGACCCTCTCCAGTCACAAACACCCTGGATCCCTAGCCTGGCTCAAGTAAAGTCACTCCCTTCTTTAAAGTGCCCTCCTCCGCCCACCAGCAGCCCCTACGCTCACTCTTTCTTCTACAACAACCCTTCACTGCCTCCACTTCCTCAGTGCCTCTGCCTGCTGCCCTTGCCTGGCCACTTCCCACTCCAGCCACCCAGCCATAATGCAATGGACACTCAGGGACCTTCGACTCTGCCCCCTGACTCTGCTGGGGCCACCCTCATCTCAGGGTCTCTGACCAAACCCAGGTTTCCTTCTGTCTCTCCAGCTGCTCCTCTTCCATCCGCATGGTGACCTCTCCCTCCAAGGCCCCACAGGCCAACACCTTGGCTCCCTGGCTGGGAGAGCCCACCAACTACCTCGATGCTGCCGACACCAGGCGCTCTGTTTACCAGGATCCCTGGCATCCATGTGTGAGCATGGGTCTGCCCGGGCCACAAGGGATGAACAGAGCCCTGGTGGGCACAGTCAAGTAAATATGAGATGCCTGGAGCTGCTGCAGCAATCTAGTGACCACGAGGGAGGGAGGACACAGGGATACAAGGCCTCTGGCTTGTCTCAGACCTCAGCCCCATCCCACCCCACGATTCAGCCACCCAGGCCCACTGGAGACCTTCTGCTTCTTCCCTGTCCCCACTTCAGTGAACTTGGGAGGAGGGTGGCACCTGGGTCACCTTCTGCATGTGGGTTATACACACAGTGCCCTTGATTTGTGCACGTGTGTGTTCCTGTGCCCAGCAGAAACTTCTGTCCCCAAACTACTGCAGCCCAAAATGAGAAATCAGAGAAAATTATGAAGGATTGGAAAGGGGAAGTGGGAGTCAGGGAACCGCTGAGTGGAGGGCAGAGGCCAGGGAAGAGGAAGAGGTGCAGGGGAGCCACAGAACTCAGGCAAAGCCAGATCCAGGCCTGGATTCATCCCAAGTCCCACCCTCCATTTCAACTCAAGCCTCCAAGCCTTGGCTTGTGCTGTTTCTTCGACACCCTTCCTTCACCTTCTCTGAAGCGCAGACTCTTGCTTGAACTTCCAGAGGATTCTTTCCTTCCTTGTGCACATACCAAGACTCCAGACCAGCGTCCCTGCTCTGTGAAGAACCCTCACTGAGTGGTGTGGCAGTGATTGGTCCAGGGATGGGCACGTGACCTAGGCCTAGCCAATCAAAGTCATTCCCTGAGAATCTTTTTAGGTACGTCCTCTTTCTGAAGGCAAAGGTGACTTGATATGAACCTGGAGCTTTCTGTGGCCAGATTGGCTGCCCATGGAGAAAACCTATGGGGCAATAGCTAAGACAGACAGAGAATGAGGGAAAGACAGAAGAGAGAACTAGGATATTTTGAATTTCTGGCCCAAAGCCAATCCCACCCCTGACTCTCCAGGAACTGAGTCAGTATATTCCAGTTAAATCCAGACTGAGTTATTCTTACTTACAAACAAAAGATGCTTGAATTCTGCATTATCATCACTCTTTTTAATGACTCACACTGACCCATCATCTGGGCACAAAATAATTTATTAAGCCTTTAGTCCCTGATTTGCATTTTGACTCATCCCCAGTTCCCTGATTATCAGTGATACTGGGAGAAGCCTCTGTGAGCTCTCTCACCCGTTTCCACATATGTGCAGTTATCTCACTAGAACCAATTTCTGGATGTGACCTTGAATATGAAAGTGTGCTTCACTGTGCATACACCTATTCATCCAACCCTGTCTTTGCCTGAGCCACAGATCCTCCCAGAAGTCTAGGTTCCTCTGTCTGTCTGTCCTACAGGCTCCCAGGAAGTCTTGTAGTCAAACCCAGATGAGGAGTGACAGGTCTGGTGGAAATCAGGCTTGTTTGGTGAGCCCATGGACCTCGAGAGCCTTGCTTGCTCCTCAGGTTTCACAGGGCAGACCCCCAGCAGCCCCCAAATACAGGACTGTCCCACCTACCAGATCAATGCTATCTTCAGCTACGAGTCATGAGAAAAAGGAGAAGTCAGAGAAAATTGTGAAGGGGAGGGACTTCAGAGATGATTCATCCCAGATACTCACCCTACCCACTGCGTCCCACCCAGTCCAGCTGACTTAACCACGTGCCCCATGAAGGCCAAGATTTTTGTCTGTCATGTGCCATTGCCAAAAACAACACACAACACATAGCAAGCCTTCAATAAACACCAACTGAATGAGTGGACAAATGGATGGATGGATGGATGGATGGGTGGGTAGAGCGATGGATGGGTGGATGGTGGATGGATAGATGGGTGGGTGGATGATTGGATGGATGGGTGGGTAGGTGAATGGATGGATGGATGGGTAGAGGAATGGGTGGATGGATGGATGGATGGCTGGGTGGATGGATGGATGGATATATGGATGGATGGATGGATGGATGGGTAGATGGATGTATAGGTGGATGGGTGGGTAGATGGATGTATAGGTGGGTGGCTGGATGCATGGATGGTTGGATGGTGCATCAGTGGGAGGATGGAACACTCTTCAAATCTTAGTTACCTTATATGTAAAATGAGGTCATTGAATTAACCTACCTCTATTTTCCAAGCCAGGCTTCAGCAATACGTGAGCCGAGAACTTCCAGATGTTCAAGCTGGTTTTAGAAAAGGCAAAGGAACAAGGGATCAAATTGCCAACATCCTCTGGATCATTGAAAAGCAAGAGAGTTCCAGAAAAACATCTATTTCTGCTTTATTGACTGGACATGGAACAACAGACTGGTTCCAGATAGGAAAAGAGTACATCAAGGCTGTATATTGTCACCCTGCTTATTTAACTTACATGCAGAGTACATCATGAGAAACGCTGGGCTGGAAGAAGCACAAGCTGGAATCAAGATTGCCAGGAGAAATATAAATAACCTCAGATATGCAGATGACATCACCCTTATGGCAGAGAGTGAAGAGGAACTAAAAAGCCTCTTAATGAAAGTGAAAGAGGAGAGTAAAAAAGTTGGCTTAAAATTCAACATTCAGAAAACTAAGATCACGGCATCTGGTCCCATCACTTCATGGCAAATTGATGGGGAAACAAGGGAAACAGTGTCAGACTTTATTTTTTGGGCTCCAAAATCACTGCAGATGGTGACTGTAGCCATGAAATTAAAAGACGCTTACTCCTTGGCAGGAAAGTTATGACCAACCTAGATAGCATATTAAAAAGCAGAAACATTACTTTGCCAACAAAGGTCCATCTCGTCAAGGCTATGGTTTTTCCAGTGGTCATGTATGGATGTGAGAGTTGGACTGTGAAGAAAGCTGAGTGCTGAAAAATTGATGCTTTTGAGCTGTGGTATTGAAGAAGACTCTTGAGAGTCCCTTGGACTGCAAGGAGATCCAACCAGTCCATCCTAAAGGAAATCAGTCCTGGGTGTTCATTGGAAGGACTGATGCTGAAGCTGAAACTCCAATACTTTGGCCACCTCATGCGAAGAGTTGACTCTTTGGAAAAGACCCTGATGCTGGGAGGGATTGGGGGCAGGAGGAGAAAGGGACGACAGAGGATGAGATGGCTGGATGGCATCACCGACTCGATGGACATGAGTTTGAGTAAACTCTGGGAGTTGGTGATGGACAGGGAGGCCTGGCGTGCTGTGATTCATGGGGTCACAAAGAGTTGGACATGACTGAGCGACTGAACTGAACTGAACTGAACTGAAGCTCCTTCCAGGTCTCTTTTCCTGAGCCAACTGTGTTCAGATGAGGAATTCTGACTGTTGTGGCAAACAAAAGGTGTTATCCACATAGTTTTGCTACAATTTGATTCAAGTGCTTTTTGTCTCTCCCCTAAGGTGTGGACAGGCTGCTGAATTTCTTTCTAAATGTTCAAAATGATGCTTGCATAAATTCAGAGTGGCAAGGAAGTCAGCACAGGACTTCAGTCTGAGTTTTGCCTCTTCTTGGCTGCATGACCTTGGATAATTGACTTAACCTCTCTGAACTCAGTTTCCCCCTGCATAAAACAGGAATTGTAGCACACTTCATTGAGTTGTAAAAAGGGTTAAATGAGATGACATGCACTTGGCACATCACTTGCCAGGTAGTGAGCCCTCCAGAAACGGTTGTGGTGGTTGTTTGGGGATTGCTGTGTTTTGGCCCATAACCAACTATGAACCCTCACCTGGTGTACTTGGAGGAAACAGAGGCTTCTGACATCAGGTCAGAAAGAACTTCAGGAGCAGCCCTTTAAGGGGAGCCCTTCTCATCTTCACTCTTCTTCCTCATCTCAAATTCAAGCCTAACAGCTAGAGATCATGCAGCCACTTTGGACCATGAGGAAACCTCGAGGACAGAAGCAGTAAGTTAGAAGGAGCCTGCATCACCAATTACCAGGCTTCCATGAGAGTAGTCCTGTATTACCTACCTTGGGCTTCTTTCTCCTAAGCGTATATATATACCTCTAGTTTCTTTAAACCATTGTTATTTGGGTTTTCTGTTTCATGTAAACAAACTTAGTCTTATCTGTCCCTGTTTTGCAGATGACTAAAAACAAGGCTCAAAACAAGGTAGAAGTTCACACACCGGCAGATGTTGAGTCAGGATTTGAATCCAGGTCTCCATAGCTCCCCTACTGTTGACTTTACCAAATCCTTTGCCACTCATAGTAAGAGTACCTGAGATGCAAGAGACGTGGATTCAACCCTGTGTCAGGAAGATCCCCTGGAGTAGGAAATGGCACCCCTTTCCAGTATTCTAGCCTGGGAAATCCCATGGACTGAGGAGCCTGAGAGTCAGACATGACTGAGCCTCTGAGGACACACACTCCACCATTTCCCACTTTGTAGCCATATGTTCGTTTTCTGTGTCTATGAGTGTTCTTCTGTTTTGTAAATGAGTCCATTTGTAGCAATTTTTTTAGATTCCACATATAAGTGATTGCATATGACTTTAGTCTTTCTCTGACTTCCTCCATTTAGTATGATAATCTCTAGGTCCATTCATGTTGCTATAAATGGCATTATTTCATTCTTTTTTATGGCTGATTAATATTCCTGTGTGTGAGTGTGTGTGTGTGTGACATCTTCTTTATCCATTCTTCTGTTGATGGACACTTGGGTTGTTTCAATGTCTTAACTACGGTAATAATACAAGCAAGTCTTTTAAAGGATAACATTTTCAGACCCATTGTTAACACTTTTCTGCACAGAGAATGGTACCTTTCTCCCCATTTCTCTTTTTGAAGTGACCCAGGAAATTTTTTTTGTGCCTGAGGCCCAGATTTGTTGAGGAAGTTCTAGTTTACCATGAACATAAATTCAATAAGTTTCCTAAGAGACAAACTTGAGTTAGGCAAGAGCCAGTGGGCAAGGGGTAGTAGCATGGGGGCAGGTTTGGAGAGTCCTGAGAGTTCTAGACCAGTAGTGAATAGGCCCAGCCACTGGTCCTGAGCTGGCCACTCACTCAAATTCCAACTTGGTCAAGCATCTCCCAGAAAGGAGCCCCAGTTTTCTCTTTTCCACATGTCTCCATCCTCAACAGGCCACTCAGGGTAGCTGGGCCACAAGGTTTCTCAAAACCTTGCCTCGAAAATCATGTAACATCACTTTTGCCACATTCTAGTGGTTGAAGAAAGACATAGCCCAGCCTAGATTCAAGGGGAAGAGAAGCAGACACCATCTCTCAATGGGAAGAATGGCAATGTCACAATGCAAAGGGGTGTGGAGACAGCAAATGGTGGAAATCTTAGCCAGCTTTTGCATCAACCAGGCCATCTCATCTGTGTGCCCTTCACTCATTCATTCATTCATCCATCCATTCATTGTATACATGACCACCCACTAGGCTCCCAGCATTTCCCAGACATGGAACACAGAGGGGACGTTGTCTTCATGGGGCCTCAAGACTGATGGGGAAACAGATAAGCAAGCCAACATGTGCCACAAAGCTACACGGAATGAGTGTTTACAGATCTTTATTTACACCATACTTTTTTCTGATAAAGGATTGAATCAGCCTGCCCAAAAAGGCACAAGCAATAAAATTATGCATTTTAACCCCCAAAGAAAACTGAAACCAAAAGGAGAAAGAAGATAATGTTTACTGAATAGCCAAGCACCTCACACATATTCTCTCCCTCCATCTTTTTCATAAGCTTGAGGAGAGATTATTATACCCCTTTTATAGTTAAGTAAACCGAGGTTCATGGCAGATAAATGACTCACTCAAGTTCACACGGGTCCTAAATGGCAAGGCTGAGTCTCACTGCTGAGTCTGGCCTCAAAGTCTGTGTGCGACAACAGAGCAGCTGTAAAAGAGCTTTGGATTTGATAGAGCTTCCTAGCAGCCTGGGGGAAAAGGGAAACTAAACATACTGGCCAGTGGATAACTAGATGAGAAAAAACTAGGTATTTCATTGAGGGGAAGCAAAGCCCTACTTAGCATTGAATTAATTTTTCTTTGCTCCAGGGAGAGTTGGTGAAAGAGAATTTAGGGGGTGGAATTGATGGGGCTCAGCTTGGACTGTCTAAGTTGGATGATCCCTTTAAAAAAAAATTATGTATGTATTTGGCTGTGCTAGGTCTTAGCTGCTGCTCACAGGATCTTTGTTCTTCATTGCGGCATGCAGAATCTTTAGTTGCAGCATGTGGGATCTAGTTCCCTGGCCAGGGATTGAACCGGGGCCCCCGGCATTGGGACTGTAGAATCTTAGCCACTGGACCACGAGGGAAATCCCCTGAAAGGCCCCTAAGTTTATAGGCAGGGAGGTTCTGTCCTCTAGTAACCATCTTCGTCTGTGTGTGCGTTTCTCGGTGTCACTGTCTTCCTCTTTTTACCCACCCTCTCATCCCTCTGCCTCCTTTGCCTCCATTCCTCCCTTGCCTGCACTCGAAATGCAAAGAATCCCCACCACTCAAGCTCTGCAGGTTTTAGGAAGTGCCGCTACGTCCAGAGCCTGCGCACCAGAGCCCAGCGCGCAGGACTTCCTCCCCACGCTGCGCTGGGCGGAGCGAACGGGAAGGGGACTGGTGTGTCTGCGGTGACACATCCCTGCCCGAGCAGCCCGAGTGGCAGCGGGGTCAGCGGGCTGCGGGAGCGCAGGCCACCCTCCCCCGGGGGCTGCAGAATGGACCTGTGCCACCCAGGTAAGCACCTGGGCCGACCTGTCTGGGCCTCACTTTCCTATTCTGTAGGATGGGGGTGATAGTGCCTGCCTCACAGGAAGCAGCATGTATAAATAGGTATAACACAGGTGGGACCCGAAGAAGCAGGCGACAGACGTTTATGAGCTCAGCCTAGGCGCCAAGCTGTGCTGCGGGTACCGGGAGCCCAGCAAACCAAGCAGGCATGGCCCCTGCCCTCATGAGCTTACACTCCAGAGAGGGAGACAGACATATATGAATGTGCTATCAGGCGCTGACAAGCAGGATGAAGAAGAGTAAAGTGAGATAAGGAAGAGGGGAGAGGGTGGCCAAGCAGAGACTTGTAGCAGAGAAGGGAGTGATCCATGTGGGTTTCTGGGGAAAGAACATTCCAGGCAAAGGAGTCATCAGTGCAAAGGCCCTGAGGTGGGACTGAGAAAGGTGGTTTGTGTTGGGGATGATGATGTTGGCGAGGATGATAACTGTCTGGGTGACATAATAACCCTGCAGCCCGTTTGGCCTCTGGCGGGTGATGGTGGCCTTTGGGGAGGCTGAGGACATCAGCTTTGCCAGTGGAGGGAGCGGCAGGGGATGAGCAGCAGGGGCCGTGGCTGAGAGTCTGCCTGGTAGGCAGGCAAGGAGGCTGAGCAGCTGGTATGAGAGCCGAACCAGGCTGTGTTGTGCTGTGTTTCTGTGACTCAGAAAGGGCTGGGACTAAGCCTCTGTGCCCTGCATCTCAGAATGTTCCAGCATGGCCTGAACTCCAGAAGACATAGGCTGCCTGGAGCTGTCCAGTTCCCCAGGTCCAGATGACATGAACCCTGTTAGCAACAGAACCCTTTCTTCAAACAAAACCTAAGACAGAGCATTCTGACCCCGCCCCCTGGGCCTCCCCTTGCCCCAAGGGTTCTGGGGAACACAGTTAGAGAACCACTGATCTGTTTCAACAGCCCTCATTTACCTGTGTGCTCAGTTGCTAGGTCGTGTCTGACTCTTGTGACCCCATGGACCGTAGCCCGCCAGGCTCCTCTCTGTCCATGGGATTTTCCCAGGCAAGAATACTGGAGTGGGCTGCCACTTCCTCCTCCAGGGGATCTTCCCGACCCAGGGATCGAACCCATGTCTCCTGAGTCTCCTGCATTGGCAGGCGGGTTCTTTACCCCTGAGCCACCTGGGAAGCCCTCATTTACAAATGGAACAAAAGGAGGGATACAGTCTTGCTGAGGCAGGAAGACTCCACACCTCCCGGCTGCCTGTTCAGCACTCTCACCACAACCCCTGTGCTTCTCCTGGGGGCTTTTGGGACCAGGTGGCTCTCGGACTGCATGTCCTCAGTGAAAACTTCTTAGTGGCAATCAGGGGAGCAAGAGGAGCCCCAGGAGGAACAGTGCCAGGCTCAAGGTCACTCAGCAGATTCGAGGGTGACAGGAGACAGTGAAGTAATTCCCACCCCCCAACTACCTGTCTTTGCACCATTATTCTTGGGATCTTCAGATACAAAAATTTTTGGGATGGTTTGTCCCCACCATGCAAGAAGGTTGTCCTCAGGAGACTGAAGCTCACAGAGGTGAACTGGAGGACAGGATGGAATTGCCCAAAGTCAGGCAGCCAGTAAGTGGCAGAATAGGGACAAGATCTGAGAGGAGCGAGAGCCCCAGTTTAGCCTGGGCTGTGGGGGAGGGGCGGGAGGGGCGGGGCCTCCCAGGGAAGGCCCAGAGGTGAGTCTCTGCTTCAGGCTGGTCCTGGGAGGACAGGGATCCTGCGGAGTCACTGCAGGCAGTCTCTTGGGAGATCTGAGGATTCCACTGATCAGTTCATCTATTCATTCACTCATACAATAAGCAGTCCTTGGGTATGCAGGTCCTGGGCTGTGCGATGCTGGAGACAGCAATGACCAGGCCACAAGCCCAGCCCTGAGGGAGCTGCTGGTCTGGGATGTGGGGGAGGGGAAGAAAAATCCTGCAGGACGGTGACCCAGGGCAGATGTGCAGAGGGGCACAGACCTGCAGCCTGGGAGGGAGACACTTTCCACCCAGGGCAAGGGAGATCTGGGAGGTCTTCCTGGAGGAAATGAAGGGAAGGAAGGTCATTTCTCTGCTACCCAGACTGGGTCTGTATTGGAGCTCCTTCGCAGCCTGGTGACCTTCCCTCTCTGAGCTCAGGTTTGTCATCTCTAAGTGGGCACCGTCATCCCAGCCTCACCTAGGGAGGCGACCTGGTTCAGATCCCCCCTCTGCACCAACCTGCCAGCGGTCACGATGGGCCTCTTCCTTCTGTGGGTTTCAGTTTCCCCACTCGTACAATGGACGGGATGGTGGTGAAGGGGCTGCTTCCCCACCTCCAGCTGTGGGTGTCTGATACCCGCAGGTCCCCTCCCCCGGGTCTGCTGAAATGCTGAGCTGTCCGGGCAACAAAGCCCCGGTGTGACCAAAGGCAGCCGTGGGGCTGGTGCAGCAAGGCTGCAGGTTAAAAATAGAGGCAGCTGGGCTGGGGGAGGAAGCCACACGATGCGATGGGCCCACAGGGCCTCGGGGACTGGGGCGAGTGTAGCTCTGCTGGCCGCCCCCCACCCTAGATCCCCTTGCTGGATTCTGAGGAGCCTCTGCCTTCAAGGCCCCTGGATCGCACCCCCTCCTGCCCTAGAAAGGGGAAGCGGGTCCAGCTGTCCTGGAAGTGGGGCTATGAGCAGATTTCTAAAAATATGCTGGGAAAGAGGAAGGACAAAGGGGAAGTAGAGAGGAGCTGGGGAGCTGGCTGGGGCGGCACCTGGGCACACTCAGCCAGCCTGGGCCTGGGACACGAGAGGCGGGGCAGGGGCTGGGGGGACAGCCCAGCCTGGTGAGGGGGAGTCGTTGGTGAGGGCGGCCTCCCGGAGGTGTGGATTTACAGCCCAGTGAGGAGTGAACAGATCTCTTGGCAGCGGCAGTTGTTACTAATATTTTAATATTCTTGTGTTTTTATCATTATCATCACTATTTTTATTATTATTAAAAATCCATCTCCCACGAGCCACACCAGTGCCTGAAACTTCATCATCACCTGAATTGGAATCAGCAGTGACCCCTCTCAGGCTGTGCCCTCGTAACCCTCTCTGAACCTCAGTGTTCTCAGCTCTGAAATGGGGAGAAATCCCCACTTTTAAGCAAATAGGTGAAGGGTCAGAAGGCCCCTGTCCACCACGTGAGGAGAGCAGCAGGTTCGGGGAGGTCAGCACTGTTTCGGGGTTGGAGGGGGGTTAGATGTACTTGGCCAGCCGCCAGCTGTTGGGGTCAGGACCTGACAGAAGGGGACAGTGGCCTGAGAAGGTTCAGGAACACACCCGCCAAACCATTAAAGGGGCTACATGAATAAAAAGGCAGGTCTTCCTGGCGGTCCAGTAGTTAAGACTCTATACTTCCAAAGCAGGGAGCATGGGTTCGATCCCTGGTCGGGGAACTGAGATCTCGCATGCCATGTGGCCAAAAAGTTTAAATCATTAAAATAAAATTGAGCCTTAAAAGAAAAAATTTTTAAATAAATAACCTCTCACTACCCCGTGTCATTCCACTCTCCCAGGTGGAAAAAAATAGCACTTTCCCCAGCTCTGTGATGTTGGCCTCGTTTTATTTTTTTACCCAAAAAGAGAAGGGGGCTCAGACTGTGGACATCACCCTGCACCTTGTCTTCATCCTCCTTGGTGGTCAGCAGTTCTGGGTCAGAAGACCCACACTTAGTGTCTTGAGGGGGTTTTGACGATCTGCACAGAGATGCCTGGCTGCAGAAGATGGGTGTCAAGATGGGTATCAAAGCTGTGGCCTCAGAGCACCAGATGGGCAGGGGTGTGAGCCACAACTCTGCCACCTTCCAGCTGTGTCCCCTTGGGCAGGTCACTTAACCTCTCTGAGCCCCCGGTGCCTCATCTATAGAATGAGATTTAGAAATACCCGACTCCAGAGTGGGGGTCAGGATCAAACAAGATAGTGGATGGTAAGAGCCTGGAGTGCCCAGGGTCTGCAATACAGTAGGTGCTCAACCAGCATGTCTTTCCTTTGCCAGCAGCTTGGCTTGTTTGTGGAGCAAGATCCCAGATTTGCTGCGGGGATAGAGGGGGTTGGTGGTGCACAGATGGAGCACAGGAGGGCCCCAGAGGAGTTGGAAAGAATGAGTAGGAGCTGCTAGGCAGGGAGGAGAAGGAAGGGCATTCCTGACCCAAGGAACAGAATGTGCAAAGGCCAGTGGAGGGAAAGAGCAGCCAGGAGGCCCTCAGGCCAAGGGCAGGGGTGGGTGCAGTGTGAGATGAGCGTCGGCCAGGTAAGACTTGGGGTCTTCTTTTTAATATTGATTTATTTGGCTATGCCAGGTATTAGTTGCTTCATGAGGGATGTTTAGCTGCAGCATGTGAACTCTTAGTTGCAGCATGTGGAATCTAGTTCCCTGACCAGGGATCAAACCTGGGCCCCCTGCATTGGGAGTGTGGCATCTTAGCCACTGGACAATGGGATGTCACGGGAGACTGGATGGGAGGGGCAGAGTGGAGGCAGGGAGGCTTCAGGAGGCTCCAAGTTATCTGGAGAGAGTAGCCCAGGGTCTGGGTGAGGGTGGAGGTTATGGAAACAGAAGGAAGATAAACAGGGCTTGGTGATGAAGGAGACAGGAGGGTGAGAGTGAGGTGTGTGTCAAGGTGCTTCCTGGGGTTTGGCCAGGGTATCTGAGGGGCCATTCCCACAGCTTGAGAACTTGGAAGAAGGCCAGATTGAGGGGACATTCTAGGAGTTCTGCTTTAGTTGCAGTGACAAATGAGCTGATGGTCAAGACACAAGAGGGGTGGAAGGGTCTGAAGCTTAGGGCAAGGAGTTGGAGCTGAGGGTATGGGTGTGATTCCTTGGCCCAGGAGGAGAGGGGGTATTAATGAGACCCCATAGGAAGAGAGGAGAAGTCAGCATGAGACCCAGCCACGGGATCCCAATGGCTCATCCTTGACCATCTACCTTGGGGAGCATCCACAGAAGCATGGAATTCCTACCTGGCTTCTACCTGACAAGCAGCCAGTCAGGAATTTACTTGGCTTCCATCAGCAGGTGTACCCTGGATGAGAAACGGGCCTTCAGGACACAAGCCCCTGCCAACAGGAAAACAATGAAAAGCAAACAAACAAAACACAAAAGTTTGATCTTTCACCCCAAAGTCAACTAGAAGTGATTGGGTTTTTCCACTGTGGAGCTCAGCCTCCCTCCACTCCTGACAGAGGAGTTCCAGGTCGCAGTCTCTAGCACGGCCTCCCCTGCAGTGACTATGGCCCTGCCCCAGTCTCCATGAAGATGGCCCCTCACTCTGTCCATCCCTGCATGTCTCCAAAGGCATGCAGAATATACCTTTCCTGGGATGGAGGCTTAGGTGTGGGAAAACTAGGGTTCTGATGCCAGCACCGCCACTTCCTGGCTGTGTGACCCAGAACAAGTCACTTCACCTCTCCGGGTCTCCGTGTCTTAAACTGAGAAAGATCCATTTAGAGGTTAATGAGATGCTTGCTTTGCCACTTGTGTAAATGCTGCCTCCCCTCACCTCCACCCCACGCCCACTTGGAAACCAGGATCTCTAGACCTCATAGATGCAGGGAGAGAGAGGAAGACCCCCAAGTGGGTCACTAGAAGGACGGTACCACTCCTGGTTCCTGAATCCCAGTAGATTACCTCTTGGGGTCAAAGCACCATCTAATGGTCGTTGATTTAGGGCGTGTAGTACATCTTCAAGGATGGTGCCCCATCTGAGTGGTTTAACACCTCCTGACAGCTCAGCTGCATCTTCAACAGGCTGCTCTATCACTCCATCAGGCCAGCATCTTCCAGTGGTGAAATGTGTGAGAGGACCATTGGGTCCTTAGGCTGCATGCTCCTCCCACATCTCCTTCAGTGTAAAGAGGGCTCCTTGGTCCAGTGGGATGTTTCACAGTGTTCTGGGTCAGCAGATTGAGCCTTGGGTAGCAGTGTTGGTCCATGCTCTGTGGGCAGGAAAAGCCACCATAAGCAGAATGGGGGATCCAGTGTAAAAGATTTGCTGCCAAGTTGCTGGCTGGTCTTGTCGAAAAACAGTGGATCTCTGCTGCTGGTAGGTCTGATATGGAATAGTGGCAGTAGCTTGGGGACCCTGGGTGAGTGGGTCCACACAGAGCCTCCAAAGAGGCCACATGGCTGCTTCATCCATGTACTATGGTACCAGCACTGGGCTAGCCAGGCAGAGACTGGCTGATGTCAACTGGTTGAGTCATCCTCTCTGCCTGGTGATTTAGTGACTCTCCTGTGGTGGCGGTTTCCTGGGGAACATCAGTGTGTTTACAAAAATCTTCACACTCTGCCCACTGCCATAGGGCCACCCACTTGCCTCTTCCCCAGGCCTTTTTGTTCTCAGTCTTCCTTCTTTCTGACCAGTCAAGGCACCTTCTTCTACTCATGAATACATGTATATTCTCACTTCACACTGCTTCTCTTTCCACGTGAAATAAATGCCTTGCCCAAAGCTCTGCCTACTGGAAGGACTTCTCACCATTGTCCTTCTGGAACACCTTGAGCAGGGTTGTAGTTCATTAACTATTCAGTTTTACTTGTAACCAAACCCTGAGCCATCCATCCCAGAACTAAGTGCAGCATTTTTCTCCTTTGTCATAAGGTCACAAAGGACCCATCCATGAAGACATAGTATGAGCTGAGGGACCGAGTATAACAGCAGTGGATGGCATGGGGGTCTGGGTCATCTGTCCCTGGGGCTTCCTGGATCCTTCTGTCTCTAAGGATTGCTGTTGGGCTCACTTGACTTTATCACTTGGTGGGTCAGACAGACCCATCTTGGCTGCTTGATGAGGGGATCATTACCATATATACTTGCTGCAATGTTGCAGAAGCCTTCCTTATCGGGGCTTGGCCTCTCCTTCAGTCAACAGGGCTTGGGTCTAAAAACTGGCTTGGTCCACAAACCAGGCAAGAGGCCTTGACTTTTTATATAGTGACTGCCCGATGGGAGCAGTGTATCCGTGGGTGGGGCAGCTCCATTGGGGCTGAGGTAAATTCTGAGGAGGGACTCAGCTGTGAGTCCTCAGCAGGTTACACACACCCACACCCAGCCACTGAGGCAGTGGGTGCCTTGGTCCTGCGAGGGAGAACTGGGAGGCCCAACGTGGCATCCATTATATGTGTGTTGTACCCTTACCGTATGTCACATACTCACAGAGTGTTTGGCAAAAGTCAGCATTTTTAATCCTGACAACCACCCTCTAGGTTATGGTTCATGTTTCAGAGATAAGGACACTGTATTAGTTATTTCATGTTTGGCTGATGTAACAAAAAGGCTCAGAATAACAGTGACTGAGACATCCTCAAAACTTATCTCTTTCATTGAAAAGTCCAAGGGGGAGCTGGTGGAGGTGCACATGATGACTTTTCTCCATATGGATGCCTGGAGCCCAGATTCCTTCTAGCCCGATGCCCAGATTCCTTCTAGCCCGATGCCCTGCCATCTCGATACCCAGCTGACATCTCAAAGTCCAAGATAGCTGCTCAGTCGACAGAAGGGGGACGTCAGGAAAGGGACCCCTTGATATTCTCTCTGCTTTTATTTGGAAGGGATCATGTCTGTACTTGCAAAACCTTTAAGAAATGTGATCAGGCACTTCCCGAAGTGAAGCCTTGAGAGTCAAGAGGATTTGGATGAACAGACAAGAAGAGGCATCCTAGGGTGGAGGAGCTATAGAGGCCAAAGTGGGGAAGTAAACCGTTAGACCATCTGGGGGCAGGCTGCACTGGCGGGCTTTTGTTGAGAATGGTGGGGAACAAGGCTGGCTAGAGAGGCCTGGGAGACTGTGGAGGCCCCAGGACCAGGACGAGGACTTTCTCCTCTAAGGAATCAAGATTCCACGGAGATTTTGACCAGGAGAGTGTTACGGGACAGAAAGCACAGCAGGGTGAATAGAGGTGGGTCAGCTGTCCCAGGTAGGGAAATGGTCATAGCACCTTGCACGGGACACTGGCGCACCTGCATCTCCTTTCATTCATTTCCAGGTGAACTGTAGCCATCCCAACCCAAGTCCCACCTTGGCTGCAACTTGCCCCTTTGGAGCCCTGGCCAGCCCACCTCACCTCTCTGAGCTTGAGTGAAATGTCCCCCCAAATCCAGTTTCCTCATCTTTATAGTAACGATATCAGGACCACCCTACTGAAGGCTCATTACCTAGCCTCTCTTGAAGGTAGCTGTGGCCATGTGACAACAGCTGGCCAATGGGATATCAGGGAAAATGATTGCCACCTCCTGGTCACACAAATATACGAATAGATGAGAGATACATGATCCGATGAAGAAATAAAGTTACAGCGAAAGATGAATGCCTCTGGCAAGTATGGCACTGAGGACTTGCTGTGTCAGGCTCTTTCTAGGTGCTGTGTGTGTGTGCTCAGTCGTGTCCAATGTTTTGTGGCCCTGTGGACTATAGCCCACCAGATTCATCTGCCTGTGGCATGTTCCAGGCAGGACTGGAGTGGGGTGTCATTTCCTCCTCCAAGGGATCTTCCCGACCTCATCTCTTGGGCCTCCTGCTTTGGCCAGTGGATTCTTTTCTCTTTTTTTAATGTGTTTATTCTTTGGCCCTCCTGAGCTTTGTTGTGCAGGCTTTTCACTAGCTGTGATGCTCAGGCTCCTCATTGCGGTGACTTCTCTTGTTGCGGAGCACCGGCTCTAGGGTACAGGCTCAATAATTGTGTCACACACCCCTAGCTGTTCCGTGGCATGTGAGATCTTCCCGGATCGAGGATTGAACCCGTGTCTCCTGCAATGGCAAGTGGATTCTTTGCCACTAGCACCACCTAGGAAGCCCCATGCTAGATGCTGAGGATATGGCAATGAGCAAAATTATTGAAGCGCCTGTTGTCATGGGGTTGAGTGGAATGAGTAGAACACAAACGATGCAAGTAAACAGATGGCTGAACGAGTCTGAGCGAGTCTGTACCCAGAGGGGCAAAAGAAACGTAAAGCTTGGTGGAAGGTGAGGGTGGGGCAAGAACTGCTTTAGACAGAGCAGTCAGGGAAGGCCTCGTGGAGGAGGTGGCATCTCAGCCAAGGCCTGAGTGAAGAGGGCAAGCAAGTCATGGTTGTCTGGAGGGAAAAGAGCCCTGGGGAAAGGAGAGACAGCTGGGTGGCTCGGGATGGAGCTGAGGGATGGAGGGGAGGGCTGGAAACGAGCCAGGGGACCACCAGTTCTTCTCTCTCCAGACCCAGGGGAGCTGAGCAGCGGGGAGGCGGAGGAGCTGCAGCAGATCAAATGGCACCGGAAGCAGCTTCTGGAGGACATCCAGGTGTGCTCACGCTCAGCTTACAATACACACGCTTTTGTCCACACGTGTATTCATGCCCTTGAACCACACCCACACATGAGCAAACACTCTTACTTGCTCCTGACCCAGCCAGGACCAAGAGCAGGTCTAGATTCCAGCCCACTCAGAGCTTTGGCCTTGGCCCTTAGGAGTGGGAAGGACAGAATTCGCAAGGGAACTCCCCACTCCTGGCTCAGCTTCCAGGGCCCAGGGAGAGCCAAGAGAGCAGGGCAGAGAAAGGGAGCAATCGATTAAGCACCTACTATGTGCAGAGCCCCACCTGCATGGCCTCCACCTGGTCTCATCCCCACCCTGGGCCTCAGCTTCCACCCTCCTAACATGTAGACCATTTAGTCAAGATAATGCCAATATCTGCCTAGCACTTTGCCACCTCATCAGCTCTCAGACATCAGTTCATCTGATTCCCAGAAACTTTCTGAGACAGGCCCTGCTTCTGTTCCTGGAATGAGCCACCCATCTCAGTCCTGCCCCTGGGCCTTTGCACTCACAGTTCCCTCTGCCTGAGACTCTCCAAGCCCTCCTTAGAGCTCCTCCTTCTCCTAGTTCATTCTTGGCTCAAATGTCTCTCCTCTTAGGGGCTGCCCTGTCCACCCTGGCTGTAGTTGCTGGAACCCCACCCTCCACCCCACCACGCATATACCTAGAATTCCAGAGAAAGACAAAGGCACGGGATCATTCCCTCAGCAAGTACCTACCACCTGACAGGCTCTTTCTAGACCACTGCTCTGACCATGTTCTGTGTGGTCATTTCAATTGTCCCAAGATCCCAACCCCACTGGACCATGAACTCCATGTAAGGGGAGCCTGGGTCTGTTTCCCACCCCTGCATCCCCAGCCCAATGGTCAGAGCATAGTAGGTGTTCAATTAATAATTTTGCATGGACCCACCCCCCATTTTATTTGTGGAGAATTCACTCAGTGACTGGGCCAAGATCACATGGACAGGAGCTGACTGGGCTTAGAAGCTCTAGGTTCCACGCTGCCCCTAGGTCCCAGGACAAACCCCTAGGAACCACCTCCCCTTCCAAGGTCTTGGGGGAGGAGAGGGAGGGCTGGGGTGCCTTCAGGGGCTCTTGCCAGATGCTCATGTTGCTGCCCTGCAGAGGGATGCTGGACAAGCTGCCACATCTCCCCATCTACCCAGTGGTGGTTGTTGGCAGAGGTAGGGGGTCTCCTGGAGATATGTTGGACACATGATCTCACCACTCTGGGCCTCAGTGTCCTCTTATGTAAATTCTGCTGGAACTGCAAAGTCCCCGAGAAGAGAACCTAGACTGTCTTATACCATGGTGCATCCAGAGAATCTGGCTTGTAGTGGCCACAGAGTCTAGGGCGGGGTAAATGGATGGAGGGAGGGAAACCAGAGAGGGGTTGGGCCCTGACCACAAGGCAGGAATTTGTCCTTCCTGACACAGAGGTAGTAGGGAGCCATTGACAGAATTTGAGCAGAAGAAGGGCAGACACCAAGCTGTGCTTCAGAAAAATGGCAGCTGGGTGGAGGAGGGCTTGTGGGGAAGGTTTGACTCAGGGCAGGACACTTTAGAGCAGCAGAGGCAAAAGATGGGAAGACTGGAAATAGAGTGCGGACTGGGGACTCCCTCACCCTGAGACAGGAGCCCCGGGAGAATTAGATATAAACAGAGGCAGTAAGCTTGGCTTTGGATTTTGAAGATAAGAGACATCTGGAAAAGGGATCTTCCTGTGGAGGGATCCTTAGTGACAGCTCAAGACAGAGGTCTGGGAGTCATGCCCAGGGTGGGAGTGGTTGTGTTGGGGGGGTATGATGGAGAGGGCTGGGAAGCCCATTCTGTCCTGGCCTCCACCCCCTGACTCTCCCTCTTCATAATGCCCCTGCCACTTCACAGAAGCTGAAGGATGAGATCGCAGATGTGTTTGCCCAAATCGACTGCTTCGAGACAGCAGAGGAGAGGTGAGGGGCCGGCCAGGGACCTAGGGAAGCTGCCACGGTGGTTTCTCGAAGATGTCACATGTCATGAGTGAGCGTGAATGAGCCCAGGCCCTGGTGAAATCAGGGATCAGACCCCCAGAGGGGAGGCTCCGGGGTGAAATAGGAACGCGGCAGTTCTGACAGTCCAGCCTCCGATCTGGTCTGGTCCTTGCTTCCAGACTGCCCCCTCTCTTCAGTATCAATCCCCGTTCTCCTGCCTCCTCCACCCCAAGTCTCTCCCAGCCCACCTGACCCCGCCCCTGACCAATCACTGGCCAGGAGCATCCTGGGGAGGGTCAGGGAGGAGGAAAACTCAGCCCCAAGGATGAGGACTAGGAAGCCAAAGGCCTTATGGGAACAGAAGCCACGCCTATGGTCAGGCCAAAGCTGGTCCACCCCACCCCACCCACGGGTGTCATCCACTCCGCCCCTTCTGTGGGAAGATGCCCCCTGTCTCTGTAACCTGCGGTTGGTCCTCTCCCTTCTCTGGGCTTCAGTTCCCCACTTGTGCAATGAGAAGGTTGGTCCATACATAACCCCTAGGGCCTCAGGGCACTGACTCCTATGTTTGGTGTCTCAGAAGATCCCCACCCTGCCCCTGCCAGCCTCATTTCTCTGATGCCTCTGATCTCGACCTTCCAAGCAGGACACACACACGCACACAGATGCACACACACACACACACACATGTGCACAGCCCCCATGTCTCTAGATTCCCTGCTCCAGCCCCCAACAATGACAATAACATAATATTTACACAGCTCCTACCACCCGTTGTTTTCAATGCTTCAACCTCTCAGCAATGCTTGGGATGCCAGTGGTGGAGTCACCCCCCATTTTACAGAAGAGGAAACTGAGTCCCAGAGAGATGAAGTGACTCCCCCTGAGTGGGATTTGTATCAGGAGTCTGGCTCCAGAACTTATGCTCTCCTCCCCACTCCCCACCCCACCCACCAGCCTCCTTGTTACATTGCTTCCACTCCAAGCCCTTCTAAATCCTCTCCCCTGGGAGCATCTCTGGCTCCCGAGGTTACAGCTTCAGAACTGGTTAAAATGCTGGCACTGAGCCCTTTGGAAATTGGGTTTCCTGGCTCAGGAAGGGGGCCAGACCCTGCATTTCTCACATTCTCCCAGGTGACTCTGACCCCACTTGGAGGTCCTTAAGGAATACTGGCTCTAGCCAAGGAAGGCATCCTTGGGGATTGGAGGGGTGCCCTGGGGTCCAGGGGCGTCCAGGCTGATGTCTTTCCATCTACAGCCGCATGGCCCAGAGGGAGAAAGAGCTGTGCATTGGGCGCAAGAAATTCAACATGGACCCCATGAAGGTAGGCAGTGCGGGGGCTCGGGTTGGGGGGTCAAGGGAGCTGCATGCTGGGCATCGCCACAGTGTCTCCTTCTTCCCCTCAACCGACACAATTACCTACTTTCCAGAGGAGGAAACTGAGGCCCCGCGGGCTCAGCATCTTGTCCAGTGCCCCACGCCATCAGGGCTGGGAGCTCCGCCACCCCACAGCCAAGTAGCCCCGGGGCCTGAGGTGGGAGCCAGGAGGATGATGGGGGCTCTGGATGTCTTTGAACTTGGGGTGCCATGACTCTGGGCCCCTGTCTCCTACTCTGTGAGTGGTCGGGCCTTTGGACTCTGGGGCTCAGTCTCTGGAAGTGTCTTTTAGTTGCTCAGCTTAGGCAGCCTGTCCTGAGAGGCTGGCATAGAGCCCTGAATGCTCAGATCTCAGTTATGGTCTAACCCCCACCCCCACTGGCCTCAGAGCAACCGCAGCCCCCACCCCTCGCCCAGCTAGGTGGCAGCTGGGCTCCTTTCCTGCAGGAACTGAGACAGGAGGAAGCCACAGCTGACACGCTGAAGTGGGGTCAGGGCAGCCACAGGGTCCCTGGAAATTTACTGCTCTGGTTTAGAAGGCTGCCTCTTCGGCATCACAGATCTCCTGTGTTCCCAGACACAGAAATGGACCCCTGCTCCCATCCACATGGACCACACAGACCACACAAACACACACTCACATTCCTGCCTGAGTGCCCCTCAGGGAGGGGCCTCTGAGGGGTCCCCTGGGCCATCTGCCTGTCACAAAGAGCCTTCCACAGTCTATCCCCACTCTTCCAAGCAGCCTCTTCTCCAAAAGGAACAGGGATGCAAAGGCCTCATCACAGAAAACCAGAGCCCAACCCCTCCAACTCCTAAAATTAGAATGACAGACTTTGAGTGCCTGGGTTGTGAGGTGAGATGTTTTGATATTGTCAAATCCGAAAAGCGGGGCAAGGCATACGCCCATTTTCACACAGCAAGGGCAGGAAAGGCACTGCCGGGGTGTCTACCTCCGAGCCGTAGCAATTTCCTCTCCTTTTGATTGAGCTGGGTTTTTCCCTAATTTTTATACAATGGCCATAGATTACTCGTGAGAAAAAAATGAAACACTGTTTTTAAATAATACAAACATTAAGCTGAATCATTCAATCTTAAAATTATAAATTCATCGAATCATCAAAGCATATGATCAGAGAGTGGCAGACTGAGAGGGGTCTGGGGGAGCAGCTGGCATGAACCTGGTTCATGGCAGGAACACATGTCTGTTTGCACACCTCTGCTGATGGGGAGCTCATCACCTTACAAAGGCAGCTTCAATTAAGGAGGGTCACAAGTTCCCAGAACAAGCTGTGCCAATGCTAGAATTCCAGGCCCCAGGGCTCTGGCCACGGGCGCTCCCTCTCTCCCTTCCCAGGCCAGCTGCTGGGTGGGGGCTGCTCACAGGCTCTGTGTACCACCTCCAGGGCATCCAGTATCTCATTGAGCACAAGCTGCTGAGCCCCGACGTCCAGGACATCGCCCAGTTCTTGTACAAGGGCGAGGGACTCAACAAGACAGCCATCGGCACCTACTTGGGGGAGAGGTAAGGAGGGTGGGGCCTTAGGAAGGCAGGGAATGAGGATGTGCAGGTGTACACAGGTACGTGTGAGGGGTGGGTTGTGTGTGCAGGTAACTAAGGAATGAAGCATGTTAGGAAAGTAGTAACTCCTGAGGCTTGAGCAGGTTAAATGATCACTCTCCTTCCAGACTTTGAACCAAAGCATGTCTGCCTTCATTCCTTCCTTCATTCATTAGAAAACAAGTAGATATTTTTAATATCTACTGTGCTTCCTGCATAGCTCAGTCAGTAAAGCATCTGCCTGCAATGTGGGAGACCTGGGTTCAATTCCTGGGTCAGGAAGTTCCCCTGGAGAAGAAAATGGCAACCCACTCCAGTATTCTTGCCTGGAGAATCCCATGGACAGAGGAGCCTGGCAGGCTACGGTTCATGGGATTGCAAGAGTCGGACACAACTTAGCACTATCTTTACTAGGTTTACTAGGTGCACCGGGCAGTGTTCTAAGTCCTGGATTTATACCAGTGAACAAGACAAAGCTCCGGGGGCGGGGGAGTGGGGATAAACTGGGAGTATGGGATTAACAGATGCACAATACCATACATAGCAGATTAACAACAAAGAATTACTGTGTAGCACAGAGAACTATATTCAATATCTTGTAGTAAACTACAATGGAAAAGAATTGAAAATAAATATATATATATATATATGTGTGTGAAAAGTGAAAGTGAAAGTTGAGTCGCTCAGTTGTGTCTGACTTTTTGCGACCCCATGGATTGTAGACTACCAGGCTCCTCCATCCACGGGATTTTCCAGGCAAGAGTACTGGAGTGGATTGCCATTTCCTTCTCCAGAGGATCTTCCCGACCCAGGGAGCAAACCCAGGTCTCTCACTTTGTAGGCAGACCCTTTACCATCTGAGCCACCAGGGAAGTCCCTATATGTATATGTATATATATACAAATCATTTTGCTATACACCTGAAAATAACACAGTTGTAAATCAACTATACTTCAATTAAAAAGAAAAAAATTTCTGCCATCAGGGAAGGTACATTCTAATGGGGAAGACAGGTACCAAAATATGTCAAATAAATTAAAAGTTCTTTGGAATACAAACAAAGCAAGAAAGGGAGATGAGAACGTTCTGAGACCCGCGCTTCAAAGACTGTGACTTTAAATAGTGTGGACACAAAGGGTCTCCCAGAGAAGGTGACCTTTGACTGAAATTTAGAGAAGGTGAGCAGTGTGGCTCTGGGGGAGAGCATTTCAGGCAGAGGGAACAGCACATGAAAGGCCCTGGGGCAGAAGCCCGCTGAAGGAACAGCAAGCCAGTGAGACAGGAGCAGAGGGATGGAGGGTGGGAGGAAGTAGTCAGTGACAGGTGGGGATCCCTGAGACGGTACTGGGCCGAGGGGTACTCTGAGGGCACCCCTCTGGCTGCTGGGGGAGGGCATAGACTGTAGAGGACAGGTGTGGAGCTGGGCCAGCAAGCCAGCACCCCCTCTCTCAGGCACCTCAGATAACACTCTCCTTCTCCTAAGCAAGCCAGGAATGCAGCTGGCAAGAAGGGCAGGGCTTTCTGACTTCAGATCTGAGAAGACAGAGGAAGTGGGTGTGGACATGGTTCTCTCCATTTTACAGATGAGAATACCGGGGCTTGGGGAGGTCGGGTGGTTTGTGAGGGGTCACCCAGACAGAAAGTGACTCAGCACGGGCCACTCCGAAGCCAGAGCCCCCTCCTGACTGAGGTCAGTGCTGGTGAGCCAGGAGGGTGGGGGGTCTGCTGTGAGTGGGAGGACATGGGATGCAGATCGCGGTGGGAGGACGGTGATGCAGGGTCAGACATGTCAACAGACCAGAGGGTGGCTGGACTCAGAAGGAGGATGTCTCTCCCCTCCTCAGCCTCCCCCACCTCAACCCCTCTAGAAGGGGGTACAAATGCTCAAATGTGTCCCACCCTCCCTTCTGTCTCCTCTCCAGGGACCCCATCAACCTGCAGGTCCTCCAGGCCTTTGTAGATTGCCATGAGTTTGCTAACCTCAACCTCGTCCAGGCCCTCAGGTGAGTGGTCCAGGGGGCAGGGGCCTGATTCCCAAGGGGTCAGAGGGGTGTTGGGGGCACCATTATCCACATGGCTAACAGCACAAACAAAGCATCAGGTGCAAAATTAATTAAAGAGGGAATTCCCTGGGGATCCAGTGGTTCAGGCTCAGTTCTTTCACTGCTGAGGGCTTGAGTTCAATCCCTGGTCAGGGAACTAAGATTCTGCAAGCTGTGCGGTATGGCCAAAAAGTTGTTTTTAATAAATAAATAGAAGTAATTGATGACAGTATCCCCAAAGAGAGCTGAGGTTAGATGAGATAACAGGCATGGACTGCCTGTATCAGCACCTGGCTTGTTACTACTACTACTGCTAATTATTATATCATTATTATAATAATATTTAATCATTTTAATCACTAGTACTATTATTATGACTGCTGTTCCCACTGCTTTTTGAATTAGTGCTTATTTTATTTATTTTATTAATACAGCTTGGTGCATACTACATTTATTATTACTTATCATTTTCTAATTAGGATATTATTTTTGCTACTCATTTTTACAGTGATGGGAGGCATTAATATATATGGGTAAGGAGCACATACTCTGGAGCTAGACTGCACAGTTCATACCCTATATCTGCTACTCACCCCTGGGGAAAGTCACCAAAAAAAAAAAAAAAAAAACCCTCTCTGTGCCTCAGTTTCTTTATCTGTAAAATGGGGTTAATAACATAATAACAATACCAACCTCATAGGGTGGTGAGGACTAAGTAAGAAAGTGCTTAGAATTGATCCACAGTAAGGGTTTAGTAAGTCTTGCTGCTGCAGATGATGTCAGGAAAATCATCTCCTGAGTAGGGGCATTTGATCTGGGTTTGGACAGATGATTAGGAGTTTGCAAGGCAGAGAAGGAAAAAGCCACCACTATCTAAACAATGTGACCTTCCCTCCAACTCTCATGCTTTTTAAAGGAGAGGGGTAGGTTGAGAGTCTCCAAAATTCATTCGTTCATTTATTAATTTTTTTCATTCTCTCGCTCATTTAACAAGCCTTTACTGAGCAGGCACTGGCCCAGTAAACACAGTCCCAGTGTTCAAGGCTCAGCGGGAGATGTGAGAGGAGCAGGCATGGCCCTTGACCTTGGCGAATTCAGTTGGAAGCTGTGGATATCATTCAGTTCCAAGAAAAGGAAGCTCAGCCAAGGAAAGACAACCTCTCCAGGGTCCCACAGATCCCAGGGCCCAGTGGCCAGGTGGAGAGAGGCCTTAGAACCTGAGAATCCGCATTGGTCCCCTCATGGGCTGGGGTGGACTGGACCACAAATGGTGCTAGGCCACAGATGGGCAGAGAAGAGTGTCCACTAAGCTCCTGTATTCTAGAAGAAAAGGCATTTCTTGGATCCCTCCTGCAGACTTGGTGCTCACAGCACAGATTCCACCAACCCTTCCCATGAGTCTAGATGTCAGGTGCAGAGTCTCCCATTTACAGGGTAAAGAGACTAAGCATGAGAGAGGCAGAGCAGTTTATTGAAGGGGAAGGATGGGGGGCCCTCTTACCCCCTCTGAGAGCCCTCCACCTCCACTGCCCATGGCTCTGTTCCCTGACCCCAGACAATTCCTGTGGAGCTTCCGGCTGCCAGGTGAGGCCCAGAAGATCGACCGCATGATGGAGACCTTCGCCTCCCGATACTGCCTCTGCAACCCCGGCGTCTTCCAGTCCACAGGTGCCTATGTGGGAGGGGACCCTGCCAGGTGCGAACCTACCTCCTGAGGCACCAGGTCTCTCCCAAGCACCCAGACCCTGGGAGCCCAGATCCTGTCATCAGCCCTCACTGACCACCATATCCATGCCAGACCCTCTGCTGGGTGTGTGTCAGGCAGAGCTGCCTGCACACACATCTCCCAAGGGCATGATCCTTGGGAGAGAAGGCAGGAAATAATGGTGTGGGGTGCTAAGGTATCAGTGTCTCATCTGAGGGTGGGGGTGGGGGATTCAGCATGTCCAGGCTGGCTTCCCAGAGGACCTGATGTCTAAATGGGGTTTTGAAGGATGAATAGGAGTTCTTCAGGAGGTCAAGGGGAGAAAGGGTCTTTGGGACTGGGGTTCTAGTTTGAGCAAAGGCATGGAAGCAGAAACAGACTGGGCAGGATGCACAGGGCCAGGGTGGATAAGATAGATATCAGCAAAAATCAGTCCTCCACACTTTCCAACAGGGTGGGAGAGAAATGATGGCAGGCTTGTCCTGGTCTCTTCTCTGGATCTGAAGGTACCATGGCAATAACCAAGTCCAAGTACTAAGCACTCCCCAGATGTTAAGTGCTTTACCTATGCAAGTCATGTAATCCTTACCTCTACTCTGTGAGGTCAGCAGTAGTCTCATCCTTGCACATAAAGACTCAGAGAAATGAAGGGGGCTTCTTAGCAGTGTGTCTATGGACAAGTCCTACAGAGCATTTGCCCACCTTGTGGTTATACATAAATTAGGGATTTGCTTGCCTATTATCTATCAGCCCCACAATTTTAAACAACCCACAAGTGTGGGGACTATACAGATTTTTTCACCAGTGAATCCCCATTCTGTAGCATTTATTAGTTACTCAATAAATATTTGTAGGAAGGAAGGAATTTTAAAGCACCAGATTTGAATCACTGTTGAACTACTTAATCTTGTGACCTGGGACATGTAACTTACTCTCCCTGTGCCTCAGTTTCCTAATCTGTAAAATGGGTGGGGGCAGTAATAGTGCTGGCCTCATTAGTGTTGTCAGGGGATGTAAAGAGCTTAGCACAGGGCAAGCACCAGCAACATTAAAGCCACTGTTATCAGAGGTAAAATCGTTAATGAACATGAAGCTCTTTCAAAGTTAAACCTTCTAAAATATTTCAGGGGCTTCCCATGTGGCACTAGTGGTAAAGAACCCGCCTACCAATGCAGGTTAGACATAAGAGATGGAGGTTCGATCCCTGGGTCGGGAAGATCCCCTGGAGGAGGGCATGGCAACCCATTCCAGTATTCTTGCCTGGAGAATCCCATAGACAGAGGAGTCTGGCGGCCTAGAGTCCATGGGGGTCACAAAGAGTCAGACACAACTAAAGCAACTTAACACACCTCATATTGCAGATGGGGAAGCTGAAGCTCTGGGAACTCAAGCGCTTTTCAAGGTCAACCGGAGAGCTGGGGTCACAGCTGAACTTCGCTGGCTCTGGACTCAGGGATTTAAAACATCACAGAGTAGCGATCATCTCCCTCCCAAACGCTCAGCCCAGCCTGGCTCCTGAGCACAAGCACGTGAAAGTCTGAATAATAGAACAGGAGCTCGGCTCTGGGAGCCCCACAATGCTAGCAAGATTACCAAGCAGCACGTGACCCAGCCCTGAACAGGGTAGCAAACAATAAGCATCCTCTGAGTTCCAAGGAGGCAGAGAACAGAGTGGGCAGGGGGGCAGGAAGGGCTCGGCGGGGAGGAGGGCTGGAGCAGGAGACTAAAGAGCAGGAGGGTTTAAATGGATAGAAAAGGGAAGAGGAGGTCGTGCCAGGCAGGGGGCCCAGCAGGAGAAGAAGTGCCGGGTGGGAGGCACACAGGGGCCCGGGCAACTGACAGCTGAAGCTTGTTTGCAGCAGGGAGCTCCGGAAGAGTGGGAGGTGAGGCTAGGACTTGAATGCCAAGCCGGGAGGACAGGGTGGACCTTCAGGGCATTGAGACAGCCAACTCTCCATCCCGGAGGGGTTAGGGCCAGGACTCTGACCGCTGTCACGTCCCGCAGACACCTGCTACGTCCTGTCCTTCTCCATCATCATGCTCAACACCAGCCTCCACAACCCCAACGTCCGGGACAGGCCGCCCTTCGAGCGCTTTGTGTCCATGAACCGTGGCATCAACGACGGCAGTGACTTGCCTGAGGAGCAGCTGCGGGTAAGAGGGGCGTGGCCCCGGCCAGCTGGTCTCCAGGCATCCAGGAGGAGCCTGTCTTTGGGCGGATGACCCAAGAGGGGCTCATCTAAGAGAGGCCTTTCCAGGAGGGGGCCCTCCCAGGTCAAGAACTGTCTTGAGATGTGCTAAGTTGCTTCAGCTGTGTCTGACTCTTTTTCGACACTATGGACTGTTGCCAGCCAGGCTCCTCTGTCCAGGGGATGGACCATCACAAAAGAGGTTGGTCCTGAAACAGGCTTTCGCAAGCGGTCCCATCTTAAGAAGGAGGTCCAAAACTGAACACCCAGGAGGTCCGCCCAGACCTCAGCCTTTGGGGAGCTCTAGGCACCCATCATTCACACCTTCCTCGAAAGGATGCCTCACACCACCTAGTCTGTTTCTTGGAATCCCAGAGTCTTAGACTCTCAGTGGGTCAGAGCAGAAAATTCCCAGTCTCTGCTCAAACCCCTCCCTCTTCCAGAGAGGAAGTAACGGGTCTTCCATAGGCTACACATCAGCTCCAGAGTCGAGCAGAACCCAGGCTTCCTATCCCATCCTAAACAGCCCCCATGCCTGCCACACTGCACCAGGCTCTGGCCTGGCATGGGGCATCCAGGGATGAAGCAACCCAAGTTCAGGGTCTGGTGGGAAGATAAAACACATGTGAATTCCAGCCCTGCCTGATTCAAGCTATGCTGACCGTAGGAACCTAGCTATGGAGACCCAGCAGACAATACTATCACTCTCCCAGGGGCAGGGAAAGAGTGCCATCCTGGAAGACTTCACAGAGGAGGTGACTTTTGAACTGGCCTTGAAGGTTGAGTGGGAGTTTGCCCAGAGGAGAAGCAGGGGAAGGACATTCCAGAAAGAGGAAGTGGTCAGCACTTGACTTGGTAGGGAAAGGGAGGGGCATCCGAGGTAGCCATCTGGGTACAGACAGACAGTGAGGGGCACCAAGGTGGGGCCAGAGTGCCCAGGGCTTTGAACTACAGCCTCCAGAGTTTACCTGCTTCCTATGGGCAAAGTGGAGCTGGGAACTATCTTAGAAAGACAGGAGTGAGATTCAAAGCCTGGCTTAGCAAAAATGAACTGACAATTCATTTCTAGGATTAGAGGTGCCCAGAGCTCTATAGAGTTTCAGTTCCCTCTGGGTCAGAGTCTGGCAGGAGGGGAGGAGACAATGTGAACCCCACCCTGGCAGCTTAGCACCCTGTGTGTGTTCTGCAGCAGAAGTCTGGTGGGGGTGGAGGAGAGCCTGGATCTGGAATGACTCTGGTGCTCTTCAGGGTTTGAAAACAGCTATGCCCTTAGCCCTTCACCCTCCTCGATCCCCAGAGAAAATTTATTTTGGAGGGGGGCATGATATGAAATTGGAGAAGGAAATGGCAACCCACTCCAGCATTCTTGCCTGGAGAATCCCGTGGACAGAGGAGCCTGGTAGGCTACAGTCCACGGGGTTGCAAAGAGTCAGACACGACTGAGTGACTTCACTTTCACTTTCTTCACTTTATGATATGAAATGAGGGCTTGAGAGTAGATTAGAGCTCAGGTCAAGTCCCATCTCCCCGTTGTTCGCCTCCTGGATGACCTTGAGCAATGACTCACCCTCTCGGGGCCACCACTTCCTCAACCAGGAGAACGGGAATAACGACGCCTGCGTCACAGAGCTGCTGTGAGTAGTAATTTTTAAAAACGTAAAGGGCATAGCCCATGCCAGGTACATAGCACAAGCTCTAATGGTAGCTTAGGTCGCTATTAAGAATCATTAATAATTATTTAAAATCCCCAGCCCTTAGTAAACTGCCTGAAATGTGAAAGGCCTTTGAAAATTCATCTCATTGTGGTATTTGGAGCAGGAAGCTGGGCACAGCTGGTCTGGCAGGTAATGAGTTAACAGCCTGCCAGCACCAGTCCTGTTGGATCTCCCAGGTGCCACTTTATTGCTTCTGTCCCGGGAGAGCCTCCTTCAGCAGCTCCCTCCTTAGGTATTTTTCCCAATTCAAGTCTTTTGTTAATAACAATGTGCTGCATTTGTATAGAGCTTGTAACTTTCTTCTCATAGGGCTTTTGGGTCTATTATCTCAATTTAGCTTCAAACTCTGCCTGGGAGGTCTGGAAAGGGTTTATTATCCTCCTTGGCAGCCGAGAGGCAGGGAAAAGAACAGAGCGTTGGAGTCACAGCCACATCCAAGTGCTAGCTCCTCCATTTTCTAGTTGTGTGACTTTAGGTAAGAGGCTTGACCTCTCTGAGCTCCCAGCTTATGGGATTAGTGTAGACATGTAAGGTATTTAGCACAACACCTATGTCTCTCGGCGGGCTAATGAATCCAGAAGCTTTCAGGGCACAAAGAGAACCACACTGGCCTAGTCCTTGCTCTTCAAGGTTTTTACAGAAAGCTGCTGTGGACTGGGGGGGTCTTCTTGCTTTCTTTTGGGGCTTCAGCTTCCCCATGTGTAAAGCAAGGACTCAGCTTTAAGTATCTTTAAGTATCAGTTTGTGGCTTTGTGGAAGGATTCTCCAGGACATATAACATTTTTAAGTGACCTGATTTATGAAATTAAATTGACACAGACACATCACCTCAAGAGAGGTCACTCTGTGACCATGAGGGTACGCAGGTGGGAAAGACTTTGGAGAGGTGCCTGATGGGAGCGGGGGCTCAGGCAGGTGAGCGAGTCTTGCCCTAGCCATCCTGATGGGGACAGGGCAGAGTGCCTAAGAGACTCAGGGCAAAGGCACAAGCTGTGGACTCAGAGGACAGGAGATCAAATCTCAGCTTCGCCTTTATGGCTGCGTGTCCTTGAGTGTGAGCCTCGGTTTCTCCATCTGCAAAGTGGGCTGATGACACTGACCTTACATTGTTCTCCTGAGAAGCAGACAAAGCACTTCAAGTGCCTGGCTCCACTCACCATGACACGGCTGCCCAGAGAGGGACCTGGGGTGGAGAAGGAAAAGAAAGAGAGGGGAAGAAGGAGAGCTTATCCACCCTGTGGTGTCACAGGTGGAGAAATCAAGGTCCAGCAAAGGAAACAGTCAGTTGAGGGCATCTTCTGCTGTAGGTAGGGCCAGACCTCCTGGGTTCTTGTCCAAGCATCTTCATCAGAAATGACTGTGTATCGGGCTCCTTAAGTTCTCCTGACAACCACAGGCATCAGGTACCATTCCCACCCCACCCCACCCCCAGCTTACAGCAAAGGAAACTGAGGTCCAATAGAAGTAGCTGGCCAGGGGGGCTAAGTCTGTGAGGAGTCCAGGTTCAAACCCACGTCTACCTGAGCCCTCCCCGCTGCAGAGACCAGAAAGGAAGATTTGGGAGTGCAGATGTTGACTTGTTTCCCAGCTTCCAGTTTCTTCCTTGGCTGGAGGAATTCTCAACTCATGTCAATGAAAAGATGGGGGACTGATGGTCAGCTTCAGGTTCGGCTAGACCCAGGTGCTTCATTGAGGTCAGGGCTCAATCTGGTCTCTCCATTTCTGAGCATTCTCCTCTTCCAAATTGGCTTCCCTCTTAAACAGGCTTTCCCCCAGGTTCCCCAGAGAGGACCTGGGCAACTCCAGGCTTCCATCTTGCTTAACAGTTTAGAGTCCCAGAATGAAGGCTTATTGGCTGGTGTGGGTCACAAGTCCCTCTCTGAATCAGTCACTGTGACCAGTAGGAAGAAATGCTCTAATTAGCCAGATGGGAGTCATTCCCTGTCTCCTGGAGCCTCGAGGGAGTGCTGGGTGGGCAGTGTCAAACCCCTGAGCAACCTGGACAGAATGTAAGGGGGTGATTCTCCAGAGGAGAACAGAGTAGGTGGGGAAGGGTGGATGCAAGGCCAGCACAACCACTGGTGAGTGGCTGTTGTCTTTCTGATCATGTCTACCCAGCCAAGAGAAGACAGCCTGATTTGGTGGTGGCAGGTGCAAGGGTGTTTTCTTACAGGGGGTGAGGGGAGCCTGGTTTTACAAGGTACAGGAAATGTGGGTGAACAGAGCTTCTTTCCTTGTGGGGGCAGAATGTGTAGGCTGTAGGAGGCCCGCAGAAGCTACCAGGGGCTCGCCGTGGGTGTCGTGAAGGATGAGGCCTTGTCTGTCCCCCTGCTTGCCCCCTTGGGCCTTCAGAATATTTGTATGGGCTGCCAGCTTTGCTGACAGAGAACAGGTCTTAGAGAAAAGAACTCCTTCAACCAGCGGGGGCTACTAGGGAAACCTCAGGGCCAGGCTGGGCCAGAGCGGGAGGGGCAGCAGGGCTTCCTGGCTGCTCTAGGAATGTGGGGGCTCTGAAAACGGAAAGTGGTCCCTGCCCTTCCCCACTCAACCCACCGCAGCCAGCTGAGTCCTCCCCATCAAACCCAGGAAAACCTGCTACAGGCCAGCACCCTCCTCCCCTACTCTCTTACCCTACCACCATCCCTAAGCTCCTGGAGCAGAAAAGATGTTTAAAAACCAGCAAACACCATTTCTAAAACTTTGGGGAATCGAACAGTACTTGTGAAATTTTTCATTTAACATTTCAAGGAAACCATCTGAACAGCAGCACACACAAACACAACAGAAGGAAATGATTTCATTATGTCGATGATGGTGACCCACCATTGTGCCTGGTTTTAATCAGCAGAATTAGACAATTTAGAATGTTTTTCCCAAACAGTTGGAAATCTGGGCAGGTTGTCCATGGAAGGCAGTGTCCCACAGCAGGGGGTTCAAAACACAGAGGGATGATCATTGCCAACATCTACAGCTCTCCCACAGGGAATTCTCAGCCCTGGCTTGCATACCTCTGGTGACAGGGAACCCATTGTCCTACAAAGTTGCTTCTTCCATATTTCAGCAGCTCTAACAACTAGAAAGTCCTTCACGGAGAACTGAAATCTGCTTTCTGGGAAATTCCCATGCCCCAGAAGAGATCTCTGGTCTCTTCCTAGGAGAGGGGCCTGTAAGAGCCAAGATCAGCTTCCCAACTTGAGGCACATAGAGTCACTGACCTGCCCGAGGCCACACAGGCCAGACCCAGGCCCTGGATAAAGGTCACAGTGGATCTTTCCCTCCCTTCTCTTGGGGCAGAACCTCTTCGACAGCATCAAGAGCGAGCCCTTCTCCATCCCCGAGGACGATGGCAATGACCTCACCCACACCTTCTTCAAACCGGACCGCGAGGGCTGGCTGCTCAAACTGGGTAAGACACACACTCCTGCACTCTGGGGCACATGCACTGATGTGCCTACACACTCATGCAACAAGGCTGACACACGCACCCATTTGACTTGAAGCCTCGGGTGGTGGAGTTGAGCACCTCCTGAGCCCCAGGGCAGCAGTCTCCTTGCCCCAACCCTCCCTCCGTCTGTCCTGGGGATGAGGGGACAGTGGGGGAGGGAACAATGAGCAGGAAGGGAGACGGAAAGCTGACAGATTCATAGATAAGCCCTTCAACCGCAGATTTTTCTTCCTGAAGTGATTCTGAAGAAGCCCAGGCCCAGTGAGGTTAAGGGCCCAGCCCAAGGCCACATAGCCAGCCAGTGGCAGAATTTGGTGGGCAGATGGTTGGGTGTCCCTGAAAGATGGGGGGAGGGAGTGTGAGAGGATGTGGCTTGGGGAACCTCTCCTCAACAGGACGGGGCAGGGAGGGCCTTGGGCCTGCAGAGGGGAGCTGTGGTGGGTGCCACGGCAGCAGCTGCTGCAAGTTCTAGCAGCGGAACTGCAGGACCTGGCTGTCTGAGCCTGCCACCCCCACACAGGCTGGGCACCTCTGGGCAGGGGCAGCCAGCCAGGCACAGAGGCTTTCCAAGTCAAGGGAGGACAGACGCCGTATGTGGGAGCAGGGCCCTGGCCTGAGGGCCCATCCAGACCCTCCATCTCTCCAGGCCCACCTCCCAGTCCATCCACCTGCAGACTGCAACCTCCTTTTCTTGCCCAGCTGACAGTTTTCAGCCCCAGGGCGGCTCTAAGTCACAGATCCCAGCTCCTCCATCCATCCTTGGCCTCAGTTGCCATAGCTGTGGAATGGTAACAGTCATCCTTGGGAGGATTAAACATGTGGGGAAATGACCATGCACTTGGGCTCTGGGGCTCAGACACTGGGGTTCAATTCCCATCTCTGCTGCCAGACCTTGAGCAGATGACATACCCTCTCTGCCCTGCGGTCTCCTCATCTGTAAAACGGGGTTAATAATGGTCCACTCCTCATAGGCAGTCATAGGGATTAATAAGTGAATGTTTCTTGAATCCTCTAGAACATTGCCTGGCAGGTGAAAGATGAAAGGCTTAGCACAACACCAGGCAGGGAGCGGGCCAAGGGATGAACAGAGCGGTGGGGGCAGGAGGAAGGTGCAGGAATGGCCATCCTGCCCCTGGGGCCGGACTAGGGAGGAGCTCTGGGGCAGCCTGGAGGTGATGGAACCCCTCAGGTTTTAAGTGGGGGAGAGACAGATGAGGGGGAGGTGTGGCAAGCTAGGGGTTAGGGGGCCAGGGTGGGGGCCCAGAGGTGGGCATCGGAGGCCCTGCTCTTCCGTGGAGAGAAGTGCTGGAGCCCAAGGTAGAGGAGGGCTCACTGGCTCCATCGCTGGCTCTTGCAGGCGGCCGCGTGAAGACCTGGAAGCGACGCTGGTTCATCCTGACGGACAGCTGCCTTTACTACTTCGAGTTCACCACTGTGAGCCTCATGCTACCCTGTCCCTCCCCTCAAACCCTTTCCAGATTCTCACTAAGCAGTCCACTGTAGAGCTGGGGCCTCTTTGAGATCATTCGGTCCTCCTCCACACCCATCTTAACAATGGGGGAAACAGCTACAAAGAGGGGATGGGGCTGGGCCAAGGTGCAAGGCAGAGCTCGGGCTTAAAGTCCGGACTCCTAACTCCCAGCCAGGGCTCTTCCCACGCTGCTCCCCTGCCCTCTCCAGGGCTGGTCAGAGTCTGGGGAAGATGGGCACACTGCTCTTTGGGGTCTGGGGTGCCGCCGAGTTCAGACAGAGGAGGCTGGCAGGCTATAGTCCATAGGGTCACAAAGAGTTAAAAGCGACTTAGTGACTAAACAACAACAAAACTTCCAAGTTCACTCCCTGCCCTTGACTCCAGACTCCCTTTGCTGATCCTGATCTTCCTTCTTATTCTCCTGCAGGACAAGGAGCCTCGGGGAATCATACCCCTTGAGAATCTCTCAGTGCAGAAGGTGGACGACCCCAAGAAGCCAGTAGGTGTCAGCGAGGTGGCCTCAGGCCAGAGCAGCTGTAGGAATTTCCAAAACAGAGCGCAGGCTGGGCTGGGCTCTCCAGGAGGCGAGGCCATGCCTGTGACACCTTCCAGCAGCTCAGGCTTGCCTCAGCCTCCCTCTTAGGGACGGGGATCCTGGTGTCAGGAGGCCTCAGGAGGGCCTGGCCACACTGTCTCTCAGAGCCTGGCCCCTGATACTGGCTCTGGGACCTTTAAGTCTCTGCTCCTTTCTGAACCTCCATTTTCCCATCTGTCAACTGGGGATTTTAAGAGGGATCATGGATTTAGGTCAAGTCAGGCACATAGTAAGTTTTCAACATGAGGAGCCGCAGCCCCTGCCCGTTCTTCTCTCACAGGAAGGCCTGGCAGTCAGGTGTATCTGCTGCTCTTCTAGATGCTGGTCTTGCCCAAGTGTCTAGGCCTCTCCGAGCCTCCCCGAGAGCCCACAGAGCTGCCCTTTCCTCCCACCCCTGCCCTGCCCTCACCTGGCCACTTGCCCACAGTTCTGCCTGGAGCTCTGCAACCCCAGCTGCCGGGGCCAGAAGATAAAGGCCTGCAAGACCGATGGCGACGGAAAAGTGGTGGAGGGCAAGCACGAGTCTTACCGGATCTCAGCCTCCAGCGCCGAGGAGCGGGACCAATGGATTGAAGCTATTCGGTAACGGGTGGCTGGGCTGGTGGGGAGGGGTCTCTGGTCACCTTCCAGAAGCCCCAGCTCCTCTCAGGGTCCTGTTTCCTTGTCTGTAAAGAGGGCTAACTCCAGAACTTCCCTCCTGTTTCTGGCATGCAAATCCCTTCCACCATGTTCCGTGAGCATCCTCTCTGGCCCAGAACACAGAGGAGCAAGGCACTGAATTCATGGGGATGGTGGAGGATCATGGGAGATGTTATAAATAAAGCTCTTTGCCCAGCGCCTGTTAGCATCAGGATCCTAAGTGGTCCTGAAAAGACCTGGTGTAGGGTCGGGAGGAGGACTTTCTAGGTGGAAGGAGCAGTGCAGGCCAAACAAAAGGGCAGGTTGGGCATAGGGATGCCTGGACATCTTCCTGGATAGCTGGTGCTGGGCATTGTGGGACTGGGCAATGCCGGGCAGTGCAGGGGGTAGGGCTATGTGGGGACCAGGCAGCCTGGGGGCTGAGCAGTGGGAAATGAGGCTGCAGTGGATGGCGAGGCCTTGGTGGCCATGTCAGAGAGCTCAGGTTTCTCCTGAGTGTGCTGGAGAGCCACAGACAGGTGTGGCCAGGGGAGAAAGACCACCGTGCAGGGGCTGGAGTGTGACAGGTGTGATGGGCAGTGGAGGGACAGGAGGAGGGGCAGGATAACACCTTGACTCTGAGTCCATGGGGAGATACCAGTGGGGGTGAGTCCTGTTCGACAGAGGAAGACATGGAAGTGGTCAACGGGCCGGGGACCATGTATGTCCCAGAGACTTGTAGGGTCTTTTCCCTCTGACCTTGCAGCAGCCCTGTGAGCCTGCCAGGCCAAAACTACTCTCACCTTCATTTTACAGATGAGGACTGAGGTCCAGAGAGGGAAAGGACCTGCCCAGGGCCACACAGCCAGAGAGGGGCAGAGCTAGGACTGGCAAGCAGGTCTGCTGGTTCCACCTGGGCTCTTGTCACCTCCTTCCGAGTCTGACGGGGCCTGGGGAGGTGTCCAAAGATACATGGGGGCAGAATTCTGGAGGCTCTCAGGACTGTCTGTGGCATACCCTGGCTCGGTCCTTGGTGGGGTCATCAGGCTTTTCCCCTGCAGTGGGGCAGGCCAACCCTGCCCTGGGAGAAGCACACCCTTATTGCAAGCCCTGGGAGATGAGACCCCTTTGCCAGCCCATCCAGCCCTGAAACCTTTTCCCTACCCGCACTCCAGAGCCAGCATCACTCGTGTCCCCTTCTACGACCTGGTCTCTGCTCGGAAGAAGAAGATCGCCAGCAAGCAGTGAGCTTCCTTGGAGGTGGTGCCCGGTGTCCTGCGAACCCCATGACCTGTGGTACCTGGAGACCCACTCCCACCTCAGGGCCTGCAGACATTCTCCCTCAACCCCCTTCACTCTGACCTGACAGCGGGGGGCAAGGGTGGGGGAGGCAGGGCTCAAGAGCCGGGGTGGGTGGGAACCACCATCTCAGAGCCCGATCATGAGGCTTCTGGCCCTGGGCATACAGGAAAGGCCCCACCCCTGCCCCAAGTCCACTACAGGAAGGGGTAAGGAAAGTGGCCACAGCCTGGCACCCTGCCGTCTCTCTGGGCCTCAGTTTCCTCTTTTGTTAGAAGTCTCCTTGCCCTCTGAAATGCCATCAGCCTTCAAAGCAGGAGGGGCCTGAGTGCTTCCTACCCTCTACCATGGCGACGCCTCCTCCTTCTGCTCAGGGGGTTCTCAGCCTGCCCCTCCCATTCCTCAATGGGAGCTTGGCCCTCCCTGCCCAAGGGACACAGGAGACACATCTCAGATCCATGGACATGACCTCTGGGAGACCCAAGAGCACTGGACTAGGAGCCTGGACATCACAGTCTCAGTCCTAGCTCCGTCTCAACTTGCTGTGTGCCCTCGGCCAAGTCACACTCCTTCTCTGGTTCCTGGAAAACTGTGGTGCTTGGATAGGAATGTGCCTATCCTTCTGGCTTCTGGTTCTGTGCACTCCACCCCTCAACCTGCCAGCAATGGCCCCGCTCAGACTGCTTCCTGTCCGTGGAAGAACAGGAATGTGCTGGGTCTCCCAAGGAGCTTCTGGCTGGAGGTGTCTACACCTGTTTACTGAGCCGGAAGGGGCTCTGGACTGAAGACTGCTGAGAGGCGGAGAGCAGAGTGGGCCCATCCTCAAGGATGTTCATTTCAGAGAAGGAACGGGTGGGACTCCTCAAGCAAATGGCAGAGAGCATCTCAAACAGACATACTCAAGCAGAAATGGTGGTACAACCAAGAAGCCAAGAAGAGAGCTTTGTGATCTGTGGTTACCAGGAGGGCTGCCTGGAGGCAGCAACCATGCCATGAGTGATGTACACCCTTGTAGCAGAGTCTCCGCCACAGTCTCCCTGCTGGGCCACTGCCCAGGGCTCCTGAGGTGATGAGCAGCTGTCCCAGCAGGGTCCTAGCATTCTGAGACTCTCTGGCACAACACCATCAAGAGTGAAGCTGGCTTCACTACTCACAGGCAGGCAGTTCCGTCTCCAGGGAGGCCCCAGCCTGGAGGAGCATTCCACAGACAGGTTTCCTCTCAGTAGCACGACTTACCCTGCCACTCAGGCCCTGGGGGAGTCCCTAGAGGGAAGTTCCCTGGCAGGAAAACAGGAGATGGGGTTACCTCTGCTCGACTGTCAGCCTGCGTAGGTGAGCCGGACAAGGTGAATTCCCCCAGGGAGGGGAGGCAACTTCTCTTCCCCCACCTCACAACACACACACGTACACACTTTCTGTGGGGTCAGGACAGAGTAGCTGCCTTACAAGTGGTAAAGCCACTGTCTCTGGAGGTGTGCAAGCACCTCGTAATGATACTGCACTGAGGAGGATCTGTTTGGGTGTGACAGGAAGAAGATTTACAGGACGTTTGAGGTCTTCCACAGGCCCCATGGCAGCATGGGAGCTGAGTGCCACATCTGCTGCCTTTTTTGGCCCCTGAAGGGGCAGCCAGGGATCATGGGCTCTGAGGTCCTCTCCTGCCACTGGTTGTGCAATCTTAGTCCACTCTCTTCCCCTCTCTGGTCCTCGGGTTCCTCCCCTGTCACTGAGAGGGTGGAATGAGGGATTTTCTGGGCATGAGTGGCTGTTCTCGGAATCACTCAGAATAGAGAATAAAGCTCATGAGTCAACTCGTGGGTGGGGCTCTGTCCTCTCCGTGACCACATCTGCCACCCTTGAGGCCAATGTGGACCCTTCACTCTCATCCCTTTCCCAGCTGGAGAGCAGGAGGGTCAGATGGAGAAGAGTGGACACTCAGCAGACCCTGGACCCTCATCCTCTGGCCACTGGGGGCTGCCACCTAGACAGAAATCTCCGGGGGCTAAATTTGAAGCAAGGGTCCCTCTGAGCAGGGGCAAGAGTGCAGTGGTTCTGCCAAGGCCAGGGGAAAGCAAAAGAACTTCCCAATAGCCTATGCTGTCTGAAGAGAGAAAGGATGCTGCTCAGGAGATAAGTAGTGAGTTCCCTGTCCGATAAGGGATACAAGTACAGATTGGATACAGTGATCACTTGGGGAGTTACAGAGGGTCTTGAATTTGTTACCCTTCATTCATATTTTCCACACTCTTTATTAAGTGCCTTGTTTCAAGCACTGGTAGAACAAGACAAAAGCCATGCTTGCATGGGACTGACATTCTGGCGGTCCTGAGTTCTAGGCAGCCCCTTCAGGTGTGTAGGGCACTGAGATGGTCCCCACACCTTAATCCAGCCCCTTGTCTGAAATGCCACCATTGAGTCACTCCTTGAAGACCTTAAGGCGTTGAATTGATCAACTTTCATTCTGCCCAGGTTTTTGAAGCACCTACTATGTGCCAGGCTCCACACACAGAACCAAGGATCCAAAGATGAGCAAGGCAAAGCCCTTGCCCTCCAGAGGAACTCGAGTCTAGTGGGGAAAGACAGCCCATTTCAACTCATGCTGTTACATAGAGTGGAGCACACGGGCTGGTGGAGGGCTGAGCTGGGCAGAGAGGCAATCCTGGGGGCTTCTCGAAGGAGCCGGACTTGAGTTTTGGCAGCCAGGTAGGAGAAAAGACACGCACCTGATACTGCAGGGAGCTCACGTCAAGTCTGCCCCTCCCCATCGCACACATCCTGACTGCGAGCTCCTCACAGGCCAGACTGTCACTGTTCAGTGCCTGGCACACAGGATGCACGATAATTCTTTGACTGAAGTCAACTGAAAAGACTCTCTGGGCCTCAGCATTAACTAGCGCAAATATCTAGAGGCGCAGGGAACTGTGGGAACAGTGAAGTGGCCAAGTGGGGGCGTGGCTAGGGAGGTGGGCGGGGCCACATCGCAATCTGGTCCAGCTCTGCCCTGCTGGCCCAGGACTCCCCAGCTCCGGTGGCTTCTGCCCACCTTCCCGTCCTTCTGACACTCCTCGCTCTGGGCAGCAGGGGGCTCCCACCACTCGTGGATGAGAGGTTCCACGACGCAGCCAGAGGGGAGCTGAACTGGCTGCCCCGTGGAGGGATGAGGCCTCGGCCCAGAGTAGAGCCTTGACGTCGGCCTCCTGGAGGATGCACCCGGTCAACTAGGACCTGTGGACTCCAGCAGCCCCAAGCACCTGAGGGCACAGATGCTCATCGGCCGCCCACTCCCTTCACGTGGGGCACGGTCACCCCTTCTCAGTCTAGGAGTCGGGATACCCTGTCTCTCTGGCTTTCTGGTTGTGTGACCCTGAACTAGTAGCTTGCCCTCTCTACTACTTACTTCCTCTCTAGGAAGATGTGATCTTCCTTCCTGAGGGGTTCAGACAGGTGAGTTTCTGGACATAAAAGTTTAACGGGGACTTCCTTATAAGTCTCAGACACGAGTACCACGTGGCCCCTGCCCTGAGATGAATTTAGACTGGTGTGTGGGGCGGAGGGGTTGGGTGGCAAGTGAGAAGGTGCCACAAAAGCCCCTTACTGTAATAGGCCACAGGGGGCAGTAGTGAGGCCATCCGGAGGTCATGGGTTCAAAGCCCAACTCTACCCTGTGTCTTAAGCAAGTTTCCTAGGCATTCTGAGCCTCAGATTTCCCATCTATAAAATGAAAATAATAGAAATACTTAGAACAGTGCTGAGTACCTACTCAGGGTTAAGTGCCATTATTATTATTATCACTTCAAGGCAAACTATATACATGCTTTGATGAAGATACAAAACAGGCTAGACCATTGGAGGAGGAAAGATTCATGCAGGGGTTGAGGGACTGGTAGATCTGGGAAAGCTTCTTGGCAGAGATGCCCATGAAAGATAAAATAGCTGGAGGCCTGGCTCTTCTAGCCAGGAGGAGCCAAAACAAGGATGCTTGATAAGGCAACGTATTTCTGGGACTCCCTTGAGTGTCCCAGAACAAGACCCCAAAGCAAGAAGGTGAAAGGTTGAGTGGGGGCTGAGCTGTGTGCCCCAGGCTGTAGTCCCTTGTGTCTCCAAGGCTATTTTGCCCTTTGTCATGAAACTCTGACTGGGGATCCAGTAACATGGCTGCTGAATGAGGCCGTCACAGAAAGAGAGAGAACAAGCTTGGCACAGGATGGCCTGAGGTGGAGTAGGAGTGGGTAAGAAGGACCCCTGCCCAGTGCCTGGAAGCATAGAGCTGTTTCTGGGGCCCTGCGCCCAGATGCCTGGGGCCAGGAAATGGGGAGGGGGCGGACAGCCAGGAGTCGAGTGGCAGGTGTGAGAGACCTGGAGAAATTGATTTATTAGAGACTATGAAAGGAGCTAAATATGTTTGCCAGCTCAGCGATGACTCAGGCATTCCCCAGGGGTCCACAAAGTGTGAGTATCAAGGAATCAAAGTCAGGCCTCCTCCCACCCAGGCTCTGCCAGCCTGGAGCCTGTCCTTTGTAATGGAAGGACCACCCAGAGTGCCCTGAGAGCAGGGTCCTCAGGGGGCAGCAGAGGCCTCACTCCTCCAGCCAGCATCCCCTGCCTGCCCCCTTACCAGCCAGACTTCTCCAGAATGGCTGAAGAATGAAGCTTCAGAGTGAGACATATCTGGGTCGAAGTCCTGGCCTGGCCCCAAATTGCTGCGTGATCTTAGACAAGTGACTGACCCTCTCTGGTCCTGCATCCACCAGGGAGGACAGATCCCCACCAAGTCAGGGCCCTTCCTCTGTCTCCCTGTCTGACAGTATCATTCCTACCCAATTTGGCTTCTTTCAGACAGCTGTGAACACAGCCGCCTCTGCCTAAAATCTACCAACTTCCCTCCAGGAGACAAGCCAGATTCCACAGGGCCTCATTTCCAGAGAACTCGCTCTTCCGGTGCCGGGTTCCTGGCTGGTGCTGGGCTCTGAGAGAAACAAGAATGAATCAGAGTCAGAGGCTGGAGGCAGGGCAGACAAAAGAGGGAGAATTGATCTCCTCGTGGGGCAAAGGGCTGGGGGGCTGCAGTAAGGGGGTGGAAAGGGGACCTGGGAGGACCAAAGGAAGAGGGGCTCTCAGGGAAAAAGAGAGGCAGTTGAGGGGGCACTGCAGGGACTGCTGAGGGAAAGGCGTGGATCCTCTGCCCAGCAGTGAGCATGGATGGGGCAAACCAGGTGCAGTGAACTGTTCATCCAGCATGGAGGGGCCTGGAACACCAGCACTAGGAAGCCAAAGAGAAGCGGGGATGAGACTGGCCAAGAAGCAGTTAGCACCAGGGGCTGGGGAAGGGGTCACGGCAGGAGACAGGGGAGCTAGAGGTTGTTTCCAGATGGTCCCTCTGGCTGCTGGTAGGGACAGATTAAGGAGGTACATGAGGGGGGGGGGGGCATGGGATGCTGGGGGAAATGACTAAGGGACCACATGGAACCAAGACCATCTGACCTGAGACCTATGCAGATTTTAGTCATCAAATTACCAACTAAAATGGGCCCCTTCTGAGAGTGCTAGGATGCCAAATGAGAGGGGATGCTGGGACAACAGGAGCAAACGAGGACTGTCCCAGGCCCCCAAGACATATGATCACTCTGGATACTGAACATATCTACTAGGGACCAGCAAGGAGGTGGGGACATGCTAGGTGGACCCATGGGCTGGAAGGGACGTGACCCAGGGTTGCTTAATCATGGACAAGCAAAAGCAGCTGTTTTATCTAGAGCAGATGGGGCTCTACCACCACCTAATTCCAAGGAACACTTCCCCCTTATGAGTCTTCCCAAGTCCTGCCCCAAAGCGGTGTCATATGGAAGGATCATGAATGTAGCAAGGCTGCATTTGTATACCAGACACCCTCTGCAGAAATTTGCAGCCACTGTTGTATGAGAGTGGGGTCTTTCTTGCAAGACTGACAATGGGGACTCTGGACAGAACTGCCACAGGTGCCAGAGGCTGCCCATCCCATCCTTCCCAGTCCAGCTGAAGACCCCCCTCCTGCAGAAAGTTGTCCCTGACTACTCCAGCCTTTAGGGCTCCTTCAAGACTCCCAGAAGTTTCAGAACACAGGCCCCCTAGCCCCAGGACCCACTAAGGGGACTCAGTACCTACTTCTGTCTCAATCTTTAATATTCACAGTTGTGGCTTTGGGAGAGTTGGCTCCATGATCTGGTTCTTTCAGGCTCAAGGAAGGGTATAAGATTTGATTCTGCTGCTGGACTCCAAGGCCCACAAGCCCCTTCTCCCCATCTCTCTACTGCTACACAGAGAGTCTCCAGCTTCATTCACAAATGCCTTGGCCTATAAAACCATCCTTCTTCCTCATGAGGAAACTGAGGCTCACAGAGGTCAAAGGGCATGTGCTAAGGGGTCACCCGCCATGGGGGCTCTATGAGGAAGACAGAAGCAGAAAGTACCAGTATTTATTGAGTATCCTTCATCTCATCTGATCTGATAGCTCACAGGGTAGACAGGATTATTTCCATTTAACAGATGAGAATGCGGAAGCTCAGTGAGTGTGTGACTTGCCCAGAGTAACATGGCCAGGAAGCAGCATCTGATCGGCTTGTTTTCGTTGAGCTATTGAGGCCGGAAGGATCCAGGAAACTGCAGGGAGCTTCCAGCAGAAGTAGAGGATTAACTCTGTGACCTTTACAGTCCCCTTGATCCTTTGAAACTAACGCTTAACTTTCTTCTCTTCCTGCCTCCTCCAAAAGATCTTCATTTAATAAACCAGAGCCCAGAAAGGACCCAGCTTTGACCCAAGGAAATTATGTTTTGAATAAAATGTCTCCTATGAAAAAGGAATAAAACATGCTCATTGGAGAAAATTGGAAAATGCAATGATCAAGAAGAAAAAAGCTTAGACCAAGAATTCTTCAACCTGATATCATAAACATTTCAGATTATTTCCAACACACTTATACACTTTATGTGTCACATCTCTGCAATGCTTCTACTGCATAGACAAGTTTGTAAAAGTCCTTAACATGACAGAAGCAATATTTCCCCAGTTGTATCGGTCAGCTCAGGCTAGGTTATGCTGTAATAACAAATAACCCCTAAATCTCAGCACCTTCACACATAAGAGTTTATGCCTTGCTCACACTGTATGCTTAGTGGGGGTTGGACAGGGGCCTCTGTTTATCACAGTCACTCAGAGGCCCAGACTGGGGCGGTGCCATCCTAACACAGTCCATCCAGAGTACTGTCTGGACATGATATCACTTCTGCCTACATTTCAATGGCCAAAGCAAATCACATAGCCACCTAACTTCAAGGAGCCAGTGAGCTACCCTCTACCACCAGCCTACCAAGAAAGGAGGACAGAAATACTTGAATGGCAGCACTAATGCCCATTATAATTAGGATGACCAATTGTCCTCATTTGTCAGGACCAAGGGCTTTCCTGGAATGCAAGACTCTCAGAGCCATAACTGAAAAAGTCCAGGGCAAACCAGGACAAGCTGTTCACCCTTCCTGTACGGTGTTACATATTCTTTACAAACTCATTTCTCAATGACTGCACAACAGTCCATCTAGTAGATGAGTCATGGTTTTTCTCCCTAATCCCCTATTGTTGGAGACTTAGATTGTTTCCAGTTTTACACGTTTATAAATCCACTGTCTTAATAGCTTCGTGAATAAAATCTTATTCATATAGCTTCTCAGAAGTGCAATTACTGGCCAATTTTCAGGCTCAGAATGCTCACTGTCCCTCCATATTTCAAAAGAGTTTGGGACAACATGACTTGCCTTCTACAGCAGAACCAAGGTCCACTCCTGAACACTCACCTGGAGCCCTGGGCAGTCATTCTCCAATCTTTGCAGCAGAATCCCCTTCTTGTTAAGGAGGGCTTGTTAAAACAGACTGCTGGGCCCCACCCCGAGGGTTTCTGATTTAGTAGTTCTGAGGTGGGCCCAAGAACTTGTATTTCTAGCAAGTTCCCAGGTGATAGGTGATGGGGCTCTAAGACCACACTTTGAGAACCATTGCACTAGTGGTTCAGTGTCCCTGCCTTGTAATCTGACAGGTGATGCTATTCAACTACACACCATCTGTGGATTGGGAAAATTGTGTAACTCATCTCTCTCAGCTCAGTTTCCTCATCTGTGAATTGGAGCCATTGTGAGGATGAGCATAAGCAACATTTGGAGAGCTTTTAAAAGCATATCAGGGACTTCCCAGTGCCAGTGGTCAAGACTACAAGCTCCCAATGCAGGAGGCAGGGGTTTGATCCCTGGTTGGGGAACAAAGATCCTGCATGCCACTCCACAAGGCCAAAAAAAAAAGCAAATTCATGTCACAAGAGCTCTGTTAAAGACGGTTATAGTTTTCAGCAATAGATTGAATAACTTCATGTTTTAAAATATTTGTTAATTTGAATAGAATTTCAGTTATTAAAGTTTTTGTGCCTTTTATGTCTTGAATGGGGATGAATTTTTTTCCATGCGGTGATGTAGCATTTGTATTTCCTTTTGAATGTGAATTGTCAGCTCCTGTCCTTTGCCCACTTACCCTCAGCTTTCTCTGTCTTTCCTCATGGTCTGCCCTAGCTCATTATAGAGCAAAGATAACAGACAGACCCCATGGCTGGGCTTGTTTGCTACAAAAAATTCTCCAAGGTTGCTGCTTGCCTTTCTACTGAGGTCATTTTTCTGGTCATTTTACAGAGTGGCCAAATCCATTTGACTTTTCCTTTTTTATTTCCTCTCTCACTTTTAAGCTGAAATTGTCTCCCTTACCCTGAATGTGAAAAATATAAAGGAACTGGATTTTGAATGATATAATTTGGTGCACACTGACAGTTGGGGGTGGGGTGGGGAGTGAGAAGAGAGTGCCCTCCTGGCCCAACTCAAACCCTCTGGTTTATGCCTCTGGGCCTGTTCAGAAATCCAGGGCCTCTCAGCAACACCCATCACCGCGCACCCTCAGCTCTGCCCCAGACATAGCCATGTTGCCTGTCTGCCCCCCTTAGAGAGGCACTGGACAGTTCAGGTTTGGATGGGGCCACTGTAAAACTGTAAACTGGCCAAAGGCCTTAAACAGCTTCGGGTTCAGATCTCTCAAGTGTTTGCCCTGTAAGCTTCGCCTGAGTCTCTATTTTCTCACCTTTAAAATGGGAATGATAATACCTGAAATTGATGTTAAATTTCAAATAGGTCACCAGCCATGGAGCGCTTAGCACATGGGCGGGGACATGAGCCCCACAGCCTTTCCTCTGTGTGGACTGAAAATACCCAACACTGCGAGCCCCAAGTCCCCAGGTCTCCGCAGAAGTGAACCTCAGTGCCTCAAGGCAATCGCGCGCCCAGGCTTCCAAGCGCGACCCCAGACCCTCAGCCCGTCAGCCCTGCCGGCGCCCCCCGGGCTCCGGGGCTCGGATAGGCCAGGCCGGTGCGGGGAGCGCAGAGGCGGCTGCGCGCCCACCCCTATCTCCCCCGGGCGGCTGAGCGGGTCTCGGGCCCAGCAGCACGCAGATGAGCCTCGCGCGCCTCCCGCTCCCGCGCCACCGCCACCAGGCGCGCTGCTGGGGCCTGATTTCCATAATAATCAGCCGCAGATCTTCCGAAAAGGCCGGGAGCCGCAGCCGCCGCCCACCAGGAAAGCTCCGGCCGCCGGGCGCCCCCCTCCCGACCACACCCCACGCCGACCCGCCCAGGAGGGAGCCTCATTTTTAAAAGCTTGCAAGAAACCGTGGGCGTGGGAGGCAACTGCGATACACCAGGGTCGTCACTCTCTCCATTAAAGGGGGTGGGGGTGGGGGACAGCAGAGAGGACCTCGAGCTAGTGTAGACCAGCCCCAGGGACAGGAGCAGAGCGGGGAAACTGGGGAGCCAAGGGCGGAGGCAAATCTTCACTGCGGCCTCACAGAGCCTCTGAGAGTGGGTTCTCTGCTGCTGTTGCTAAGTCACTTCAGTCGTGTCCGACTCTGTGCGACCCCATAGACAGCAGCCCACCAGGCTCCCCCGTCCATGGGATTTTCCAGGCAAAAGTACTGGAGTGGGGTGCTATTGCCTTCTCTGGGGTTCTCTGCTAAGACCCACTTTACAGATGGGGAGACTGAGGCCTGGAGAGATTTCAGGTCTTCCCTTTGATGAGTGGCTGAGCAAGGACCCGGTTCGGGGCTGGCAGATCCAGAGCTCGAGACCTACCCTGCGGCCTCCTTCAGAGCAGGGTGCACGCGCTTCCCAAGATGAGCAGACCTTGGAGACAGACTGCACAGAGCCCACAAAAGGAATGTCGCAGTCCTGCAAGGTACCTGGAGCTGATCTGGTCTGGAAGTCCACGGGCTTGCCGAACTGAATTCGAACCTCAGCTCTACCACATGCCAAGCAGAGGTAAGCAAACTGCAACCCGCCAGCCAAATCCTGTCCACCAAGCTGCCAGGAACCAAGCATGATATTTACATATTTTAATATTTTAAAAAATCAAAAGAAGAATAAGATTTCCTGACACGTGAAAATTATATGAAATCCAAATTTCAGTGTTCATATATACAGTGTTATTAGAACACAGCTATCCCCATTAACATTGGCCACTGAAATCACTGCTTTCCACTACCATGGCACAGTTGAATTGTTCTGATGGAGAGACATTACCCTCCAAGTTAAAAATATTTACAACCTCACCCTTTCCAGGAAAAGTTTGCCCATCCTTCTACTAATGGGACAAGTGATGAAGTCTCTGAGCCTCAGTTTCCTTGTCTGAACAAATGAGAACAACATTAAATGAGGATTAAATGAAAAGACATCATTAAATGCAAAGCATCAGGCAATTAGCTCCTTTCTAGGCCCACCTCAGAAATACTGGTTTAGCCAAAAAGTTTGTACGTTCAAAGTCTTCCACAACATGAAAAACCTGAATGAACTTTCTGGCCAACCCAGTATCTTTCATTTCCTTCTAGCTCCTCCCATCCCAAATCTCAGCTACTTGGATGAAGTGAAAGTTGCTCAATTATGTCCGACTGTTTGCAACCCCATGAACTATACAGTCCATGGAATTCTCCAGACCAGAATACTGGAGCGGGTAGACTTTCCCTCCTCCAGGAATCTTCCCAACCTAGGGATCGAACCCAGATCTCTCGCATTGCAGGCAGATTCTTTACCAGCTGAGCCACCAGGGAAGCCCAAGAATTCTGGAGTGGGTAGCCTATCCCTTCTCCAGAGGATCTCCTGACTCAGGAATTGAACCAGGATCTCCTGCATTGCAGGAGGATTCTTTACTTGCTGAGCTACCAGATCAATGCACCTTGAACTCAAAATGTTCACCACCCACTGCCTAACCCTGCCTGCCCTCTTTCCATTCATACCAACTGAGCCCCCAGCCCTCATCCAATCAGTGATCAAGCCTGACTGGCTTCCTCTCAGCTCCCAGCACAGTCCCTGGCTCGCAGTAGATGCTCAGCAAACACAGTCTAGATAAATGGATGGGCAGTCTTTCTTTCCCTTTTTTCCATCCCCTCTGTTCTGACCTCCATCATCTCCTGCCAGGTCCCCCCACCCCTTCACGCTCTCTCCGGTGTCACGCCTCCCCCTGGCTCCTCACTGTTCCCTCTATTCAAGCCATGCTCCCAGGGCAACACACAAGGTACTGAGTTACCGGCCTTGTTCAGTCTTACCAAGCCTCTAAACTGCTAGTACTTCCCAGAACCCCAAAGGCTGGATCTAGCCTCCAGGTAGTTATTCATGCTATTCACTCTCACCTGGATTCTTCTTCCTTACCTTCAGTCCAATGGGCCTGGCATCCTCTACTCGACCCCTCCCCAAGACTTAGTTCAGTCCCAAACTCCTCCTGGAAACTTTTCAGATCTTTCACCCACCTCCATGGCCTCAGTTTACAAAACTATTCGGGCACCAGTGGGATTTCAGTGCCATTATGAATATGCATGAACATGAATGCATGAATATGCAAGCTCCTCGTGAGCCCTCGAGTCCCCTGAGGTCTGAGACTACGACTGGCATTTCTGTATCATCAGTCCTAGCAAAGGCATGGGCCAGAGAAAGTTCTTAGTAAAATTTTTAGTAAATGCAACAAGGCAGGCAGGAAGGAATTAAGACATATGGGATCTTGCCCTTCCCTTGCTCAACAACTTTCAGTGGCTCCCCAGTTCTCCTCTATAAAGGCCAGGCACCCAGCCTAGTCTTCAAGCCTTATAAGCAGTGACTCTGACCACACACCTCAGTGAGGGACGGGAAAGGGGGTGGGGGAAGCGGGCAGGAACAGAACTGGATCCCCCAGGTCTGTCTTCCCTAAACAGCCCCAGTCTCCAAGCATTTGCCCGTGCATTTCCTGCTCCCTGTACATCCTCTTGACTCACCCCGATTTGTGCCTATGGGAGCCCAGGCTTCTGGGACGCAGAGGCACCTGAAGTAGGGAAGCCAACTACCGTCACATTGACCAGATCCCACAGCAAAAGACAGTGAGCAGGAGGCCTTGGGTCCAGGGTGAATCTTGCCATTTACTATGAGGACATCGCTTCACCTCTTGCAATAAAATGGAGAATAACACTTGCCATGTAGGGTTGCTGGAAGGTTAGACATGTTGTGGTTTAAAGATTCTGGCACACAGTAGGTGTTCAATAAACAGCAGCTCTTCCAGGCCTGGTGGGAGCTTTTCTGCCCGAGAAAAGGCTGGGGGAGCAGACCTAGAGCTCCCCACAGTCTGCAGACCCAACCTCTCTCTTCCCCTCTCTCCTTCACCCCCGACAGCGCCTGCAGCCAGCGACTGATGCTGCCGTGGACGGAATGACAATGAGGCCAAGGCCTAAGCAAGCCCATCTGGGAACTCAAGGCTCAAGGATGAAGACAAGGCAGGGACAGGCAGGGGCAGGAGAGGGGCAGCCAGTGGGGAAGGAGTTCTGGATGAAGGTGGGGCAGAGGCTGCAAACAGAGGGCAGAGCAGAGCAGGGCCAGGCAGGGCAGGGGCTGCCAGAAGCACGGGACGGGGCTGGGATGAGGCAGGCCTGGGACAGGAACCAGAATGGCTGGAGCAGGGGTTGGGCTCACTGGAGAGAAGAGGCTGGAACAGGGATCCAAACAAAAATCACACCACACGCATGGGGCAGACTGTGAGAGAGTCAGGGGTCCTCCCAGGTCAGGAGTGAGAAGAAAGCAGTCTGAGAAAGAGTTGGAGGGAAAAAGGAACCTGAGAGGGGAGTGTGAGCAGGGAGGGAACAGGAGGAAGCCACCAGCACTTGAGTCCTGGGGACAGCCCCACTTGTGCCAACTTCCTCCCTTGCCAGGTGGGGCCAGTACAGCCAGAGAGGGCCAGGGACTCACCTAACCCCCCACTACACACACACACAGAGGAAGCTGAATAGAGATCAGCTTACCTCCAGACTCAGAGAGGAGGCAGAGGGAGTGGGTGGGGCTGAAATTGCGGGCAGGGTGGGACCAGCACAGACTTGGGGGCTAACAAACCACAGAGACCCCTGCCATTCCTCTCAGCTGGTGCAAGCCCGCATCGCAGAAGGCTGGTCCGCTTCCTGCCACCTGCCCTGCTCATCCCACCTCCCCACTTCTGCTTAAGTCAGTGCTCCCCCAATCCCCTGCCCCAGGGGCGCCTTTATCTCCTCCACTCCAAACACTACATGCCTTCCAGTCTCAACTCACCATCCCCTGTCCACGCACCTTGACTCTTCAGGCCCTCAGACAGTGCAGCCGTGATCTCCCTCAACAATGCCTTTCTCTCCCTAACCCTCGGGACTTGATGCTACTGGGGTTACATTGTGGTGATCCAAAGTGCATGTTGGTCCCCCATAAATGTGCTTTAGTCCTCACAAACAGTTTGAGATTCCACCTGGCCAGGTTCAAGTCCCAGCAGCTTCATTTTCTAATTTAATTTGTATTTTGTATTGGAAGCATAGTTGATTTACAATGTTGTGTTAGCTTCCAGTGTATAGCAAAGTGATCCAGTTATGCATATGTGCTCAGTTGCTCAGTCATGTCTGATTCTTTGTGACCCCATGGACTGTAGCCCTCCAGGCTCCTTTGTCCATGGAATTTTTCAGTAAAGAATAATGGAGCAGGTTGCCATTTCCTCCTCCAGTGGATCTTCCCAACCCAGGGATCAAACCCCTGTCTCCTGCATTGGCAGGTGGATTCTTTACCATTGTGCTGCCTGGGAAGCCCTGATATGTATATATCCATTCTTTTTCAGATTCTTTTCCCATATACTTATTACAGAATATTGAGTAGAGTTCTCTGTGCTATACAGTAGGTCCTTGTTGATTATCTATTTTAGATATAGCAGTATGTATATGTTAATCCCAAACTCCTAGTTTATCCCTACCCTCCACATTTCCCCTTTGACCATAAGCTTGTTTTCTAAGTCTGTGAGTCTGTTTTGAAAATAAGTTCATTTGTATCTTTTCTTTAGACTCTACATATAAGTGATATCATATGTTATTTGTCCAGCAGCTTCATTTTTGTATAGTAGCTGCTTCATAAGTACCTTCTCCCAGCCCATTGATAGCTCAGGACACACACACCCACACACAGCATGTGACCAGCAGCAGATCCTGGACTGAGCCTAGGTGCCCTTCTGTTCCCAGTGGGTGTCTCCCTTCTGTTCCCAGTGGGTGTCCAGCTTGGGAGAAAGGCCCATTGCTCATTCCCCTTGAGTTTCTGCAGCTCGGGCAATCAATCGGTCGCCATAGCAACCAGTGCTCCAATCAGAAGCAGACACTTCACTGGCTGAGCTAGAACCACCCACCCTCTCACCCACTCAGGCCAGGCTGTGCAGGTCCCTTACCTAGGACTACCTGGGCTCTGGCACAGTCTGGGGACACCTGCCAGCATCCTCAAGACCCTGGGATCTCCAAAGAAAGTGCATTTTCTTGGGGGGAGGGGGGAGTGACAGAATGACCACTCCATCTGACCTCTTGATTTTCACACGCTTGGTTCCCATATGTTACTGCTCTCAGTGCTCAGAAGAGGCTTGAGAGGTGGGCATCATTAGCACCCTGGGCAGACAGGAAAGCTGAGCCCAACTAGAGAGACAGTGGTGAAACTGGGTATATATGCCCTCCTTAAGACCCTACCTTCAACCCTCTCCTTCCTGGCCAGTATGGGAGTAGGAAAGCAGAAAACAGAGAAACTCTTGGCCCCACTACAGGCCGCACCTGCCTTCCCACTAAATCTGTGCCTGATACTACCAGTGCCCACTAGCACCAGGCCCACCAGGGATCATTAGCCAAGATCTACGGGCTCACCCACCCACACTCGGCTGTGGCCTCCAGTCCCGATCACCCACCTTTCCCATGGTGCCAGCCAGATGGGACAGAGCCCAGACTCTGAGCCAGAAAGGCCCACGTTTGACAACTGACTCCTTGTTGGTGAGCCTAAGCAAGCCACGTAACCTCTCTGAGCCTCAGTTCCTCTGTTGAGAAAGTAGGAATAACTATCCCTGTCTTACAGGGGAGTGGTGGAGTCAAATGAAGTGTGTAGAGGCCTCAGCACAGAGCCTGGCATGTGGCTTGTACTCAGTGAGTGGAGAGAAAACCCTCTCTCCATCCCCATTGCCACTCTCAGTGCCCAAAACCATCCCTTGGAGCTGACCTAGGTCTCCTCCAGGACACCCTCACTAGGAGGAGGCAGGAGGCAACTGCTGTCATTATTAATAACCAGCCCAGGAAAATGTAAGTTACAGAGGAGATTTAGAAAAGGCAGTGCAAATGCAATCAGAAAGAGGCAGGATTCAAACCTAGGTCTGCCCAGTTGAGACCTGAGCCCTCTCTTCTGCAGCCCAGGCTCTCCTGATCCGTGCAGCTGCTGCCCAGCTCTCCCCAGTTTTCAACACTGATTGAGGACCCACGGTATGCTTGGCTCACTAGGTACCCACCATGACTCACAGGGCTACAGAAGCGAAGTCAAGGGGATGCTGAGATGCACTGGGGGATCCAACCTGTTTTAGGGTGGTGGGAAAGACTTCTGGGAGTAGCACCACACAGGTTGCTCCTGCTACCCACTGTTTGGAGTTTTTGCCCTCTGCCTAGAAGTTTCCCATTACCGTGCTTGTCTTCCAGAACCCAAAAGGTGCTGCCCAGAGAGCCATCTGGCCCACCATCACAAGCCCAGCCACAAGGGTCAGCTGTCTCAGCCCCACCCAACCTGACACCAGCTTCCTTCTCCATCCTCGCCCATTGGACTTCAAACCCAAGGTTGTCTCTTATCCCCTTTCCTGAGCACCTACTATGTGCAGACACTGCAAGGGGCATATTTACAAATGTTAGCCCAGCCACCCTGCTGGGCTGTCACCCTCATGAAGAAGAGGAAACGGAGGCAAAGAGAGGTAAAGTGGGTCACTTTTCAGGGTCACACAGCTGACACAGTCCTGAACCAGGATTTGAACTCAGGTCTGTGAGACTTCAAAGGTCTATACATCAGTGCAAATAGCTGAAAGAAGACACCAGGACCCCACCTTTTGGATCTGCCTCTTTTCCCTGCTCCCCTTCCTAAAGACTCCTGTAGGACAGGATGCAGAAACTTGATTCAAGTTATCATATTTCTGCTTCCCTCTTTCCTCCTCCAGAAAACGAATTGATTCATCAAATTACACCTTTAATCTGTCCTGGGGAAGGTGAGGAATGAGCCTCAGGCTCCCCAGGAGGAAGCACGGCTGATTGTCAGCCCACCCATCCATGTGCTGGGAACGTTTCCCCACGCTCTACCCTCCCATGATTAAACACTAATTGCCACCATGCTCTCAAACTGAGGACTTTAATTTCCCGAAACGAAAAGTACATTTCAATCAGTTCCTCTCTCAAACCATCCCTCCTAAGAGGAGCCAGGACCAGAACACAGGCTCCTCAAGGCCACAGACAGATGAACCTACTTCCTATATGCCTGTCTTCCCCTTCCCCCACCAGAGCCACATCTGTCCTTCCCAGGTACCACCCAAGCATGAGTGCATGCTAAATCACCTCAGTCAGATCTGACTTTTTGTGACCCCATGGACTATACCCTACCAGGCTCCTCTGTTCATGGGATTCTCCAGGCAAGAATACTGGGATGGGTTGCCATGCCCTCCTCTAGAGGGTCTTCCTGATGCAAGGATCAAACCTGTACCTCTTATGTCTCTTCCATCAGCAGGTGTGTTCTTTACCACTAGCATCACCCAGGTACCACCCAAGAGATTCCTACAATTGTGGGTTCAAAAAAATAAGGCAGGGCCCCCAGCGCTGAGGTCAGAACCAGATGACAGGGGCAAAGGAGGGTCAGCCACAGGCAGGGTGGTGGCTGCTCCCTCTGCTCTCACTCCCCCTCAGAGGCTTCAGCTCAGCCCAAGAGAATGGAATGAAGGCTGGACAGGGGGCCCAGTAGAAGAAGAGACTGGGAGGAGGGCAGAAGACCTCCCTTCTCTGGGTCTCAGGGTCTTCATCTGTCCTGGAGAGACTGGGGAGGGGCTGAATCAAGAGCTAGAAGGCTCTTTGGTCTGTGCCTCCTCAGGACCAGGACTCAGCTTGCTGCAAATTCTCTCACATGGATCCTGAGGTACTGGCACACCAGGTCTGGAAAGGGGTCCAGGAGCTGACATTTTTTTAAAAATTTCTTCAAAAGATGCTAATATGCTGCTGGAGGATGTGAGTACTGCCAACTGAGGGTAGTCCAGCCCGATCAGTTGACAGATGTAAATGTGGGCTCAGAGAGGAGGAGTGTCTAGCTCATCGTCACACAGCAAACTAGAGGATTAGACCAGGTGACCTAATAACTCTTCCAGTTTAAACACTTCAAATAAAGTGGCAAAGACAGAGTGAACGGGGCTCAGGTGTGGCACCAATGCCAGGGAGAGGAAGGGTTGAGGAGGGGTCCAGGGCTGAGAACCCTCGAATTTCCACTTGGAACCATATCTGTTCCCCAGTGTTGGCTGTGATCCTGAGCAAGTCACTCATCCATCCCTAAATGTAGAGGGGGCTGGGGATTCACATGAGGTCTCTCCAAAGTCCATTTTGGCTCCAGGCTCCTCCAGTCGGGCCAGCTGGAGTCACCATCACCACCGTCATGGTCATCACCACCAATCCTGGTCATCAACCTGGCAGACATGTATTGAGCATTCCCTGAGTCCAGGCACTGAGCGAAACCATCTGCATGGCATGGAGTTGTCTATCCTTCCCACCATCCTAAGAGGTGTTCTCTTATTCTCCAGCCTCTCCCTGCCCCCGCCAGCCCTTAGAGAGCAGCAAAGTGAGACTCAGAGAGGGGTCCTTTACAGCAGAGCAAGAAGGGAGGATCGGTCCTGTCGGGATTCGAACCCCGTGCCAGTCAGTGGCGTCAGCGCTTCAGGCGGCGCAAGGAAGACCGGGCCGGACGGCGCGCACCCCGGGCCCCAGAGCTCATTAGCCGGGCGCCACGCGGGCCTTCGTTCAAGCTCAGCTACGCGGAGGATGCCCGCTGCGGCCCCGCCCAGGCGCTCCCGGCACCCAGGGCGGGAGAACAGCTGGGAGGGGAGCGCGGGGTGGGAGGTGGAGCAGGGTCCCCTATCCTCGGGGACCGCCCCTCCAACAAGCCGGGGAGGGGGCCGGAAGAGGGCAAGTGCACTGCGGGAAGAGGAGGGGGTTCCTTCAAACTGGGGGGCAATGCCAACACAGAGAGAAGCCCTGGAACGTCCACTTTCCCCATCCCCTTTCACTCGTTCCGGCAGCCACCCACCCACCCCCTCAAAACACCCATTTTACAGGTGGTTCGCCCGAGGTCGCGAGCGGGAACGAAGTTGCTCTCCGCCCCATCTCCAGACCTGATCGAGAGCCTAGGGATGAGGGGAGGAGGCGAGGACCTGACCCGCACTTATTAGAGGGTTTGGAAGGGGCGTGGGAGGACATGCAGGAAGGCGCCCGCACCCGCCAGAGCGGAAGCGGCAGGAAACCAAACCTCTCGGGCCGCAGCGCCGCCGCCGCTCCCTCTCCCGCCCCGGCTCGCCTCCGTCAGCCTCCCCCTTCCTGGAGCGCTCCCCTCCTCCTCCAGACTCTCTTGCCGGAAACAAGTCCTCTCCCCGCCCCCATCCCCACCCGGCTGGTTTACCGCAGTCTCGGCCCACTTCTGCGTCCTGCTGTGTGACCCTAGATGAGTGTCTTAACCCCTCTGAGCTTTAGTAGTATCCTCCGTTATAGATTTAAGTGGGGAAAAAAAATCGGAAGACCCCAGTGATGAAATGCCATCCTTTAATGGGTTAAAAAGGGGAAAGTGTACATGTTTGCATATCTCTGGGCGGACACCCTGGGAGGAAAGCGAAGTCGCGGGCGGAGCTGGCTGTCTGCCTCCAGGGGCAGGAGCCTGGCCTTCTGAGGGAAGGGACGGAAACACAGAGACATTGCACACATGCGTCTTTTAAATTTTGATATATAAATGCATTAGCAATTCCAATGACTAGGTTAAATAAAAGGCAAACATTTACAAAATTGAACTTCAGAAATAATACTGGTACCCGGGGGTGTTGTGAGATGTGTGTATGTGTGAAGCAGACAGACACACGGAAATTTCAATGAACCGTCTCTATTTTGGTTGTCACTGCCGGCTCGCTAGCCCTCTCCTGCTTTCAATTTCTGTTCTTTTCTCCCCCACCTTCTCCTGGCCTCTTGTCGTCTCCCTCCCCTCCACTTCTTCTCCCCCCAAGCCTTTCCGCACCTTGCCGCACACCCCAGCTTATCTCAGCTAAGCGCCAGGGACGTTTCACAGTCGAGCCAGGGGGCGAGATAGAGGCCCATCCCACCAGCCGGTCGCGGCATCAGTGGGGACCCTTGGGCAGCACACTGCGGAGCCTGGGGCCCCTCGCACTCCCTCTTCTCCTAGGCTTCTCCTCCCCTCCCCTCCCCAGCCTTCTCCAGCTCTCCTCTTGGCAATGCAGGCAAGACTGTACCCAGAAATGGCAATAAGTAATCAGCAGGTGGGCCCAGTCTGAGGTGTGCCAGTGTGGCCTCAACCCACAGCAGGGTGAGGCTGGTCCAGGAACTGGGAACCTTCCCAGAATCCCAGCAGCAGCACCTCCCAGGTGCTGGGGGCAAGGGAAAAGGAATCACCCTCACAGCCCCAGGAAGGCAGGATGGGGATGGCTGGGGATCCCTAGAAAGACCTTCCTCCCTAGTCTCCCTGTCTCCAGCCTTACTCTCTCCAGGCCACCTCCTGCAATGCAGGTCTTACCCCTTTCATAGATGAAGAGACTGAGGCTCAGAGAGGTTAAGAGGCTTGTTCAAGATCACATAAACTGTGTTTCCTGGGCTCCCATCGCAGTTGGCTTCCAGTTGGATTTGGCCAATGGCTGGGAGCCTGGAGTATGGGAGGAAGGAAGAAGTCTGGGTCTTTCTGCCTCCTTGTCTGCCTTGGGCATGGCTGTGTCTCCTCCAAGGCTGCAGCTCTGCTGGAAATGCTCAGCCTCATCCTAAGGTCCTTGTCGTCATTGTTGCTAAGTCATGTCTGACTCTTTGCAACTCCATGGACTGCAGCACACCAGGCTTCCCTGTCCTTCGTTGTCTCCTGGAGTTTGCTCAAATTCATGTACATTGAATCAGTGATGCCGTCCAATCATCTTACCCTCTGTCGCCCCCCTTCTCCTGCCCTCAATCTTTTTCAACATCAAGGTCTTTTCCAATGAGTTGACTTATCATCAGGTGGCCAAAGTATTGGAGCTTCAGCATCAGTCCTTCCAAATGAATATTCAGGGTTGATTTCCTTTAGGATTGACTGATTTGATCTCCTTTCAGTCCATGGGACTCTCAAGAGTCTTCTCCAACACCACAATTGGAAAGTGTCAATTCTTGGATGCTCAGCCTTCTTTATGGTGCAACTTTCACATCCATACAAGCCCTTAAACTGCAGTAATTCTACCCCTCCTGTGTCCCCCCTGGCCTAGGGGAATCTCTTCTTGTCATGCTCTAATTCTTCTAGTCATCCTGTGTAAGCAGGCCCCTATGATGGGTCCTGTGTGTCTAGACCTCAACCCCATTGCCCGCACGCTCTCTCTCTGTGGTTGCTGCTCCAGCACCTCATGTAGGTTCCCCAGTCTCTCACCAGGTGCCTCTGGGCCCTTTCACATGCTGTCCCCTCTGCCTAGGACAGTCTTCCTGAAGCTCTTTGCCTTACTGGTCCATCCATCCCTCTGCTTAGCATTTGCTTAAGGAAGCCCCCTCCACCTCCCAGTCTTGCTTCTTTTTCCCTCACAAGGCCCCATCTTCTCCTTCAAAGCCCTGGGTGCTGCCTGTGGTTACACATCATCTGATTGTTTCCTAAATGTTGGGTTTAGCCCCTGGACCACAGGCTCAGGAATGCCTAGTGTGAAGGCATGTTTGCCTTCTCACAGCTGTGGCCATGGCCCCAGTGTCTGTTACTGCTCCTGGGCATAGCCATCCTCAGTCAGTAACTGCTGAATGAATGAATGAATGAATCTATGAAAGGGTCAGTGTCGAGTAGGATTTGCAGATAGACACAGGGGCCAGGCCAGATCACCAAATGCTTTAAGTGTTAGACTACACTAAGAAAGTGAGTGGGACCTGAGGAAAATCTTTCCACCTCCTCTTTTTCTCATCAGATGCCTGACTTGGCTGATGTCCCCAAGCTCACATTAAGAGCACAGTAAATGGGTTTGCCAGTTCTTAAAAACTCTCCAGCCACCCTGACCCTTTCCAAGCACATACATACTGAACGTGGGAGGCCTGAGAGGGAGGCATGGGGGACTGCGTCAGGCAGCGTGGGTCACCCAGAGCCCAGAGCCCTGATCACTCTCTTCTCTGCTTAGAGCGGCCCCTCAGGCCATGTTGCTCTGCTAGCTTGTCCCCTTCTTTACGCTGAGAGCCCCAGGGAGGGGTGATGTCAGCACAGCCCAAGGCAACCCACAGGGTCTGATCAGCGGGTCAGTCTCAGGGAAAAGAGCCGTTGAGACCTGAAAGAGACACGGCATGATCCCCATCAAGCCCTGGGAGTGATCCAGCCCCTGGCCCCTCCTGAGGAGAGCTGGGTGGCTTCCCGAACTGTGTGAACACTGTACTTGGAGTCACTCAACCCAGGGATTCTTAGCCCCTCGGGGCCTCAGACCTCATAGTGTCTCTTCCTCCGTGAAATGGGGGCATGCCAGGTGAAATGGGGGCATGCCAGGTGAACTGGGCCACTGCCAGGGCTGTAAGGGAAAAGAAAAGAGGTGGCAGAGAGGGCACGGGATAGAGCCCAGCCTCGGAAGGCCCATGGTCTCCCTGTGCTTCGGTTTTCTCTTTTGTTAAAAGAGGCCATCTGATTACGTTAAGTGAAATAAGCCAGACCCCAAAGGATAAATATTGCCTAATTCCACTTACATGAAGTATCTCAAATAGGTGGATTCATACAGAAAGAAAGTAGATGGTGGTTACCAGGGCCTGGAGGAGAGACAAATGGGGAGGTATGTCTAATGGGTAGAATTTCTGTTTGGAAAGTGAGGAAGTTTTGAGGATGGATGCTGGTGATGGCTGTGTAGCATTGTGAATGTGCTCAGTACCATGGAACTGTGCATTTTAACAAGGTTAAGACGGCTAAGTTTTTTTTTTTTTAATTTAACAATTTATTAAGTATTATGATTAAAGACGGTTAAGTTTTATGTTACATCTTTCTATCACATTTTTTAAAAAATACAAAACAAAGAAAGCGATCAGCCCTTATCCCGAAGGGCTGGCTGGGCCCCTGCTGGGAAAGGGCGTGGGATCTGAGTTGTGAGGGGCTGCGTTGAGCCCAGGGCAGTGGAAGAGCTGCCGGGACCTCTCCTCTGCCTTCTTCCTCAGGCCTGAGGCAGGCAGGCCCTGAGCCCAGGGCGGGTGGAGAGCAGGAGCCTGGGGACCCAGGGATGAGCCAGGGAGATCCTGGGTGCTCTACCAGCCAAGTCCTTGTTGTCTGCACCTCCATTTGCAACTCGGCAAAACCCTATCCCTTTCCCAAGGAGGCAGGGCATGGGTCATCAGGCCCATTTTCCAGGAGAGAAGACTGAGGCCTCAGCAGACTCAGAGACCCTCCCACAGTCCAACAACCTGGGCTAGGGTTGGTGGAAACTGCAACCTGACTCCAGAGCCTATGCTTTTCTGAAACAGGCACTGCCTGATATATATCCTGCCCAGACCAGGCCCCCCTCCCATCCCAAAGTGCCTGCCTTAGTCAGCAAATACCTCCAGAGTCTCCCCTCCTTCCCTTCCACTGCAGCCCACCCTGGGAATATCCTCACAGTGTAGAAATAGGCAAAGGAGGCTCTGAAAAAAGCCAAACAGCCCCGTGAGAAACTGCTATTAACCTCCTGGGAGGCTCCAGGGGAGAAACAGCAGGAGTAGGGCACTTGTCCAGCCTCCCCCGCTATGGTGGAGAGACGGAGAGAGGCGGGTGTCAGAGTCAGGTGGCGGGTAGGCGGCGAGGTGCTTGGAGTCCAGTGAATTCTACCACAGATCCCATCACCGTCTGGCGGCTACTGCAGAGCGAGCACCTGCTGAATGCTCAAGGGGCTTCTGTAGGAACGGTGAGCCTGGAGAGGCCGGCACCAGGGGTATTAACCCCATTGTACAGATGAGAAAAGTGAGGCCCAGGCAAGGTCATTGACAGATGGGCCTGCTTCCACAAAGGTCATACAGATGAAAAACACCTGAGCTTGGGCTGGGGCTGGGAAAAGCACATCCCTCTGAAGCTGAAATCTGAGAGAGACAAGGGCAGATGGATAGAGAGAAGGAGAGAGGAAGAGAGGGAGGAGGAAGGGACAGAAAGAAATGGGGAGATGGGGGAAAGATCAAGCAAGAAGTGTCGTGAGGAGAGCAGTCCACTGTTCTCACAGGCATCCCTGGGAGCAGCCACATAAATGGAAATGGCAGGCTTGAGTTGGCCAAGCCTGCTTCTGAGGGCTCTGACCTGGGGGCCCAGGAGCTGACAGGGGCTCAGTGCCTCCCCCACCACTACTGTCGACTTTGTAACCCGCTACCCATCCCTTGGCTGGTTACCGTGGCACTCACCCTCCCTCGCTGCTCCTCCCGGGCCCACCCATCCAGCCACAGAGCCAGGGAGCTGTCATCGCAGCAGGGCAGTGCCCGCCTTTCCCGCCCAGCTCAGAGTCAGGGAGCAGAGGAGTCCGAAGACCTGAATCTTGGTCCCTCCTCTGCTACTGTGCAGCCTCAAGCAAGTCACTCTCCCTCTCTGGGCCATGTTTCCAAGATGGTTGAACGTTTCCCAGCTGGTTCTGTTTCTGGGGTTTTCATGCTAGCTGACAACATTGCCAGCTCAGAGAAAGCTCTTTGGTGCCATCAGAAGAGCAGTGATTCTGGAGTCCAGAGGAGAAGTTTCAAATCCTGCCTCTCATCCATACTTTAAGCACATACTATGTGCCAAGGACTGGTTCAGAAAAACTGGAAATACTGAAATATTGCTTTCTTTCTCGACCTCTGAAAGTGAAAGTGAAAGTCGATCAGTCGTGTCCGACTCTTTGTGGCCCCGTGGATTTCTCCAGGCCAGAATACTGGAGTGGGTAGCCTTTCTCTTCTCCAGGGGATCTTCTCAACCCAGGAATCGAACCAGGGTCCCCTGAATTGCAGGCAGATTCTTTACCAATTGAGCTATCAGGAGAGCAATTCTGAACCTCGGCTTCGTCATCTATAAAATAGACCAGTGATGGAGAGCTCCTCCAGCAGAACAAGAAAGAGGCACAAGTGAGAACATTTATGGGACTTGCCCCTAGACAGACCTCTGCTGTGATCCTCTTCCTGCTTGGGCTCTATTTCCCTCAGACCTCCGCTCAGAGTCAGGCTGGGTCACTTACCACTTGTGTCACCCTTTGGGGATCCCCGAGATAATCCAGTCTGATATGCGTTGAGTGGGTGCCTCCCCCCAACCTCCCTTCCCCAACCCACTTGCTCCATGAACTCCCCATCCCCAGAGGATTTGGACCTGGGTCCTCAGAGGCCTTCCCAGGAAGGTCCCAAATCTGAAAAGGTGCAGAGCAGTCAGGTGAAATACAGCTTTCTTCACACCTGTTTCTCTCCCCTGCTCCAAAACCATCTATGGCCCCTCACTGTCCTCCAAATGAGCTTTTCTTCTCTGGGTTTTCAGGCCCTTCAGAACAGGAGCCCACCTCCTTTCTGTCTTGATCACCCACCATCACTTCCCTGGTTCTACCCTCCCTTCCAGTCAGGCCTGCCTTCCCCCTCCCCATCCTCAGAGCACACCCACCATGTCACCCTGGTTTATTTCGGCCATTCCAGCTGGAAGGGACCAGCCAGTGTAAAGGCTTCCGGTGGCGATGAGACCTGCGCTCAGCACACTGTTCACTGTGGCCAGCCCCCTACTCCTCCATCCCACAGTCGCCCCTGATTTTTTTCCACCCTGCTCCTCTGAAAATCCATTGACATTTCTCTGGGGGCCTGGGAGCCTCTGGGCTTCACTGTTGATTTTTCACAAATGATTATTGGCGGCAGAACTTGTCACCTGCACAATGAAAGGAAAATGAACCTTTCATCAGAGCCAGCCTTGAGCCCCTGCAGGGGCTTTAAGAGCTGGAGTGAGAGGTGTGGGGGGAGGGGAAGGAAAGCAAAAGCGAGCCCCATCCTGGTCCGTTTTAAGTCCCTCCTCCGTTGGAGCAAGGGGAAACTGAGAAATGGAAAGCTTGAGAGAATTGCCCAAGGTCCCACAGCAGCTAAGGGACAGTCTTGGTTAGAGAGCCTAGCTGTGCCCACTCAGCGCCCCATTAATGCTGGCAAGATGGATCTCATGGGGTTCATGTCACAAAAGCTGAAAGAAACATGGCAGACAGTCTGGTCCAAGGCCTCCTCCATTTCACAGATGTGGAAATCGAGTCCCGCAGAGGGGCAGGGACCTGCCAAGAGCACACAGTGAGGCCCTGGCAGGGGAGACTAGGACTAAGGGCTCCTGCCCTCGGGCCAGCCTCCTTCCTCCATCCAGGGATCCCCAGTGGGGAGGCCATGGTGTCCGCAACCCAAAGGTCTGGACCACACATACCCGCCCCCTCCAATCACGCTCCCTCCTCCCATGAAACCCTGGGCTCTGAGATCCCAGCTCCAACCGGAGGGTTGCCAGACCAGCCATCTTCTCCAAGCCTCAGTTCCCCCAGGGAAACTGGGCACCACACCAGCCCATTTCTTGGCCTGCGGTGTGGGCCTGGCACAGAGAGGTGCCCGCCTCCTCCCCCCAGGCTGCCCGCAGTCTGAGAAGCCTGTCTGTCTCTCTCTCGGCCCCCGCTGTGTGTGCCTCCTGCCTCCTCCACCTCCACCTTGGCGGGTTGCCCTCCTGGCTGCTCACCCGCCTTGCCCCCTCCCAGTGCTCCCGCCGCTCAGCGCTGTGAAGATGATCAAAACCCCAGCTGCCAGGCAGGGAGGGTGGAAGCGCGGTGGAGAGCAGCCTAGCTGGCACTTAGGATCTAGGCTCAGAAATCTCTGTGGTCCCCACCCACTCAGCCTCCCATCTCCAGCCTTCTGCTCTCACCATCCCCCTTACAAGTCCCCAGACCCCTCCAGGCCCCTGACTCTGTCAGTTCCCAGTCTCCTCCAGCCAGCCCCTAGCCCCTTCCCAAACTCCAAGACCCCTCCAGCTCTGCAGCCCCCCACCCTTTCTAGATCCCCATCCTCAGACCTTTCCAGCCCCTCAGCCCTCTCAAGACCCTTCCAGATGTCCCCGACCCTCTGCCCCCTAGCCATCCCATTCTCCTCTAGTCCCCCCGCCTCAGGCCTCTGATCCCCAGGCTCCCCCAAACAGAGGGGTGGGCATAGTAGTGGGGAGGGGTCTAAAGGGTGGAGAGGCTGAGCGCTGGTCGCCCACCTATCTGGTAGACCAACAGAACCTGGAGGCTCTGAGAGCCACACTGGGCTCCTAAGCTGAAGTGTTAAAAGCCGCCCCCTGCTGCCCAGCCCTCAGGGCCTGACCTTAGTGATCTTGGCCTGAAGCAGGATTTAGGTTCCCACCAGAGACTGAAGTCAGGCCATGACACTGAGCATGCTCAATCCTAGCCATTAGGCCTTGGCCTGTGTAGAAATGAATTTTCACATAGAGATGGAAAGTAGTGAAGCAAGTCAAGTGTTTATTAGGAGGAGAACGGGTACATGTGCATAGACACCTGGGTGGGCTCAGAGAGAGAGTCACACGCCCTCGTGGTGGTTTGAATTGTTTACATGGGGCATTTCTTGTTTCCTTTGGCCAGTCATCTTGCTTGGCCTCTCTGAGTCTGTATCAGTACATCTCAGGGTCCTCCCATGGGTGTGTGGACATCTCTTAGCCAAGATGGATTCTACTGAAGAGGTTTTTGGGTAGATTGGCACCACTTGCTATGAGGTGACGCCCCTTCCCTTTTGACCTCCAAGGAGCCTTTCTGCACATGTGTAGCTGGAAAGGTCTCATTGACTTCAAGAGTGAGGAAAATGTGGTCTTTCATCTCTTATCAGGGCAAGGTTCAGCTTCTCCTCCCTTCTGCTATTTTGGAGAATCTGTCCACAGGGGACGAGCTCTGCACAAGCTGGGGTCCATCTGTCTCCTGCCTCAGGCCCACCACCCTCTCCCGACTCTGAGAGACAGACTCATCCTGCCCTGGGCCCCCTGTACCGTGCCCACACCTACCTTTGCCACCACCAGCGGTGCACACACACGCACACACACCGGGGAGCTCTAAGTCCCCCACAGAAGCCCCTGGCGCTCACCACTCTCAGGGGCCAGGCAGACAGCGCACTGGGAGAGACACGGCCTGGTCACACACTAGAAAATTCTGCCTCAGAGCCCACCTCTGCGGCCACCTACCAGGCTGCCTTTGTCTCCTGGTCCGCCCTGCACTGCCTCTGCTGGTGACAGGGGAGGGGATAATGTGACAGTGGCCCTGGCCATCTTGCCACCCCGGCTCCTTTCCTGAAGACTCGCATGCACCCAGCCTCTAGGGGAAGCCCAGACTCCTTAGCATGGCCTTCACGGGTCCTCACACACTGGTCTCTTTCTCCTCTCCCTGCCCACACTGGTCCCCTCGGCCAGTGGGCACCCTGCCCTCCCTACCCTGCCACTCTCTCCAGCAGCACAACAGCGGGCAGTGAGGGGCAAATTTGTGTGCAGTGCCCAGCTTGGCCACTTCTTAGCTCTGCCTTAACTTCTCTGGGCCTCAGTTTCCTCACCTGTAAAGCGGGCAGTCATGGTACCCACCTCATCAGGTTATTGGACACCTAGTACCGAGTAAATGTTCAATCAGCAAGCCGTCATCACCACTCCGCCCCCACCTCCATGTGCTCCGCCAGACGCCCACCCTCCCAGGTTTCCCTTCTCTGCCCACTGAGCACCACTCTCCCATCAGGACCTGGCCCAGGTGCATCTCCCCAGGGCCCTGGACCTCCTCCACCTCAGCACTAACGCCCCCCACCATCATCCACAGGGGTTCAGTGGGCCTGTTCCCTGCCTGTGCCCCCTCCAGACTGTGAGCCTCTTCCTAGTCATCCCCACTTTCCCCACCCTCTTTGCCTGTCACCGTGAAGTGTCCTCTGCCAGGAACACCCTCTCTGCTCTTCCCTCCCCAGCATCCTTATAAGCCACCTCCCCCAGGAAGCCCTCCCTGTGCTCTCCATGGTGACCCTGGGTGGTGTACAGGCTTTAGACCTGGGATGATCTGGGTTCTCTCCCTGTCTATGAGACCTCAGGCAAGTTGCTCCTTCTCTCCAAGTCTGAGTTCCTTGTGTGTAAAATGGATTCATAAATGCCAACGGCACACAGAGGTACTCAGCAAACCCTGAGGCACACACCTGTCCCCATGAGGTGTCACCCCTGGACTCTTCTGTGACTGTCCATGGTACGAGCGCCCCCCGCCCCCCACGCCTTTGACCCTCATACTGAGCCTAGATGCAGTGCTAAGCACTTCTCACCTGTTCTCACTGTTCTCACCTGAATCCTCTCCACTACCCTCTCACAAAACTCCACAAGCCACAGTTTCTTTGTCATTAAAACAGAATGATAATATGGACCAGAATTTATATGAGGGTGAAATGAAAACAGGGCAGCCACGGTTATTTCTGGGTTTGTTGTTGAAACCCATTTCCACCCCCAGAAGACCTCAGACCTGAGCATGAGGTGGACCCTTCCAACCAGGCCACTTGCAAAGGGTCGGAACGGAGGGGCTGGAGGAGCTGAGGTTGTCCTGGCTGAGGCTGGGGAGGACCAAGCAACCCAGCCCAGGGTCCAGAGTGTCCTGGGGCCTTTGCGTCTCGGAGAGCCACAGCCACGTCCAGGGACCGCCTTTCATGGGGGACGGGTGTGTGCCTCAGGGTTTTCTGAGTACCTACTGTGTGCCCTTGGCATTCAGGCATCCATTTTACACACAAGGAACTCAGGCTCCCAGAGGCAGAGCAACTTGCCTGAGGTCTCACGGGCAGGGAGAGAACCCAGATAACCTGGGGCCAAAGCCCCCGCACCACCCCCTGCCTGCGGAGGCCCTGGCGATGGCTCTGACCCCACGCTGTGGCCTCCCCACCTTCCTCCTCTTATTTCTCTTTGGAATCACTTCTCCAAAAGTTCATTTTGAGACAAATCGATTTCCAGGCTGCTTGGAGATGCAATTGGGTTTTTCATTTTGAAGAAAAGATGGTTAAGGAGAAGTTCCAACCCTTAATCACTGTGGAAGGCCATGGAAATAAAGAATTCCCCTCACTTGGCCAGCGACAGTGGGGCCTGTGTGCCCAGCTCTCTGAGACAGCAGAAAACAGGTGTGCACGGGAGGGCATGGGTACTGGACACGCACATGTGCACATCAGCACACATACAAACCACACACACACACACAACACACAAACATGCTTGCACATGCACACATACACACAATCCACGCCTAGTGAACTGCTTGCACCCACCCACAGGGACCCCCAGCCACCTCCCTGCAAACCCCTCAGCAGGGCAGGGAGGGCCCGTGGTTGGACCACCTCCATCCCGCAGCACTTCAGAGCATCCTGCTCTGGGACCAACCTCACTGTTGTTATTTCTGGGATGGACTGGCTTCCTTACCTCTTCCCGGAGGTCCATTCCAGATCTGAAGCTGCAGGTATGCAAAATTGGACATCACCACCTCATTCATTAACATTCATGGGCTCCCTATCATCTGACTGAACAAAGATCACAGCCATATCCATGGGCATAAAAACCCTCTCCTCCTGGCACTGAAGCACACGTGCTCTCGACATCACACATGCTCTGGATATCACACCTCCCCCAGCAGCCCCTGACCGATCAGGCAGTTTCTGTGTCTGGGACTGTGGCCTCCAAGTTGTGATGAACACGGAGCTCAGAGAGGCTGAGGGGTTCACTCAAAGTTGCTCAGCTGGTAGGTGGCCACACACACACACACACACACACATACACACACACACACACGTCACTGGGCCTCCAACCTGCATTATCATCCCATTCTTTTGCATCTGGAAGATTTCAAAGGTTTCTCTCTGAAGATGCATTGTACCTGGAAAGGTGTAATATCTGATACTCTAAGGCCAGGGACTCCCAAATTCCTTAAACCTGGGACCAGGAGAAACCCTAAATTTCATCTAGTCCAACTCCTCTGATATTCAAACTCCCTTCAGAATATCCTTGCCTAGGGCCATTGGGCCTGTACTAGCACCCCTCCAGGCCTGGGGGGCTCACTCCTACTGGCTCCCTCCCAGCTCCTATGAAGGTTGAGGACCCTCTCTTAGGCTGAATGCTGGCCATCAGGGTCTCTGCCACCTTGGGTCCTGGGTCTCTTCCGTGGGACTCTAAACCCTCTCCTTCTCTGGCTGCTGACAGGTTCAGAGGATCTATAGAGGTTTCCCAGATCACCCCCCCCACACACACAAACTCGTACACACTCACACGTGTGAAGCAGGGGCTATCCCTTGAGGTGGACAGCTCCTGGGGCACTGTGCAGAGAGAGGGGGGTCCTGGGGGTGATAGACATAGGGCCCTGCTTTGAGGGTGGAAGGGGATGAGGGCTTCAGGAAACAAGAGCGGGGCACAGATGAGCACAAGGGCCCTGACTGAAGAGGCAGGAGCCTTCCTGGAGAGTCTCCGCCCATGGTCTGGGCATCTCTCATTAAGGACAGGTTGCCACAGGGAGCGACACTCAGGGACCTTCCCTAAGCCCTCCCTCTGCCTCAGGCTCCCAGGTTCACGCATCAGCCAAGGGTGCCTGGGACGGGGACAGGGAGGGGATGCAAAGTCAGACCCTTCAGGAGGTGAGGCCACGCTGGGGAAGGGGAGGATCCCAGCCACTTAGTGGGATGTGAAGTGATTGGGGGTGATCTGCCCTGTTCCTGGGACTCACGGTGTCCACACCTGTTATATACTTACCCACTGGCTTATCTCCCTTTTGTGGTGCATTTCCTACATGCTGAGGGCTTTACACCATTAGTATGTCCCTAAGTATCTGTTTTTTTCTTATTTTTAGTTGCACCGGGTCTTTGATGCTGCTAGGCTTTCTCTAGTTGCAGCAGGCTGGGACTACTCTATGTCGTGGTGCACAGGCTTCTTGTTGCAGTGGCTTCTCTTGTTGCAGAGCACGGGCTCTAGGTGCACAGACTTCATTAGTTGCAGATGCTGGGCTCTAGTGCGCAGACTCAGCAGTTGTGATGCACGGGCTTAGCTGTTCCACGGCATGTGGAATCTTGCTGGACCAGGGATCCAACCTGTGTCCCCTGAACTGGCAGGCGGATTCTTATCCACTTCGCTGCCAGAGAAGTCGCCCAGATGTCTGTTGAGCACCTACTGTGTGCCTGTGTGCTAGGCATTGGCCTGGGCTGGGTGGGTGACTCTGGCGGGCAGCCCTGGGTCTCTGGCTCCCCCACAGCTGTGTGATGGCCTTGAAAAGGCCAAGCCCTGACCATTAAGAATGTCTGGGTACAGGCCCCCAGCCTCACCACTCCGAGCTTGTGGGATCAGAGATGAGTTACTTGGTCTCTTTGGGCCTCGTGGTGGGTGGAGCCAGGAGCTGTGGTTTGTGAGGCGCAGGCCCTGACCAGTGGATGGACAGGGAGTCCTGCCCTGGACTCCCCCAGCGGTGCGGGCAGCAGAGAGGTGTCAGCGCACAAGGCGTGGCCCTAGGGACCAGCCAGGCCGCTGGCCCAGATTCCCTGCACCTGCCCCAGTTTGACGGACCGGCCTATTTCTGCTCAAGGATGTTTGGAGGTTCCTGAGAAGCATGCGGGGTCGGGGTGGGGGGCAGTGTGTGGAGGGCTTCCCCCCTCCCCCCAGCTCCAGCCTCTACTCCATCTTAGACCCACACCCTGACTCCCCCGGCACCCACTCCTCCCTCTGTAGGAAGAAGCCCCTGTGGGTCCCGGGATTCAAGGAGCTGAAAGAGAGCCCCCAGCTCTGCCCACACTGAGGAGCATTTTGAAGCAGACCCAGGTCCCCTACTGCGCCGCTCCTCCCCTCCTTGTTGCCCTCCCGCTCCCCACCTCAGGTCTCTCTCTGGGCCCATCTGCCTTCCTTTCCTCGGATGGCACCCCAGCAGGGCTGAGCATGTGTGGTAACAGAGCCTGAAGTCCTGTCATTAGCTCTAATTACCCCAATCAGCATCGTGGGGGACAGAGGGCGCAGCTCTGGCGCCCACCCCAGTCATCAGCCCACAGAGTCAGAAATGCCAATCATCCTGCTCTATGCAGGGGGTAGGCGCCAGTGCCCAGCAAATTTCCCATGAGCCAGGGGCCACTTGACCCCCGAGACAGTCCCCTCTCACCTCCAACGGCCCCAGAAGCCCCCTTCCCTCCCCTTACGATTCTCTCTCCCTCCTGTAGCCTGAGAGGCAGGAAACCAAGAAACCAGGACTCTTCTCATCCTGCCTTCTGCGCTCCCGCTCCAGTGGCCATGTGACCCCAGGTCAGTCACTTCTCCTCTCTGGGCCTGTTTCCTCCTCCCTTAAACCAGGAGGTGGCATTTCTTGCCTCCCCTCCAGCTGCACCATCCTGCCAAACTCTCCTCCCTGGCAGTCACCAGTGTCTATGTCCACCTGCCTGTCCTGAGGGGTCAGCTGCTTCCTCTGCCCCCTCCTTCCTACATGTCTCCCCGCCCCCGTCTCCCACTCACCTCCACACCCCCTTTTCTTCTTTCCCACCTCCCCTCTCTCTCTCCCCTGACTCTGTCCCTCTCTTCCCCAGCCCCCACCCCCCCCTCCACGCACCATCCTCTCCCACCCCCAACCCTCAGCAGCCTCTTCTCTTCCTGTCAATTAGACTGGCTCTGGCAGGATGCTCCGAGAGCAGACCAGGGCACCCAGCTGGAAAATTGGGTGTCGGGAGCTGTCTGGAATCGCAATGCCCCCAGCCCTGCCCTCCCCCGACCCTCGCCTCTCCCCCTCTGCTGCTCCCCCTCCTCCCAGATGACTGGCTCCTCTCACTTCCCCAAATGGGAGCAAACCACCCCCTCCCCTTGCTCGGCCATCCCCTCCCCCATCTCTGGCTGCCAGTGGAATTCACAGCTTGGAGGAAAGAGTCCTGGGCTGACAGTCCAGAGACCCCATCCTGGCCAGTCCCCCTCTCTGGGCCTCAGTTTGCCCATCTGTAAAATGATGTTCCGCCTCAGAGCCCTTCCGGCTCAGGCTATGTGGCTTCCAGGTCTTTCGGTTTTTCCTCCGAAGCAACAGGCTCCATACCTGCTCTCATGGCTGACCTCATTTTATGCTTTTGTTTTTCTTATGAATGGTTTGAGCTTCCCTGGTGATTCAGATGGTAAAGAATCCGCCTGCAATGCGGGAGACCCTGGGTTCGAATCCTGGGTTGGGAAGATCCCCTGGAAAAGCGCACAGCAACTCACTCCAATATTCTTGCCTGGACAATCTCCATGGACAGAGGAGCCTGGCGGGATACAGTCCGTGGGGTCACAAAGAGTTGACCCCATGGTCGACTTAGCTGACTGAGCGACTGAGCACACAGCACGTGAATGGTCTGGGACTGGGCACAGAGTTCCTGATCCTCACAAACCCTCTCACTCCTTCTGTCTCTGGGGTCACCTCACTCGTCTTTGCTCCTGCCTGGCCCCTGAGTACAGTGTTTTTGCTCCTCCTGGATTCCTTGGGCTTCCCAACTCTGAGCTGGCAGTCACCCAGGGCCAGCAGGCATTTAGGGAACCGAAGTCCCACCTCCGCCTCCTCCCAGACAGTCCAAGAGAGTGCCTCTGAGTGGAACAGAAGACTCACTCTCCCTGGCCCCCACCTACTCCCATCCAAAGCCAACCCTTGGCTCAAGGGTCTAGCTCTGTTCCAGTTCCTCAAACCCTGTAAGTGTCAGAAGTTGGCCAGGGCTAAGGACACTGATGGTTCACCCAGATCAATAGTTTTCTTTTATAACTGCTATTACTTTTAAAATTATTTTTTAGCTACCCAGGTAACAAGAATCCCCAACAAGAAGACTCTTCTCCACACAATGCACATTCCGTCAGCTGGTGGAGGACACACAGGATCCCAGGGGCTCTCCCATCAGTCCAGACTCCAGGAATCTTTGGGGGGGAGTCAGTGTCAAGTTCCTACTGCGTGCCAGGAGCATGCTGGGACTCTGGGCACAGCAAGGGACCTGACAGACAAGTCCTCTTGTCTCACAGTCTACAAACGGGGAAGTGCTACGGTAGATCATTTCAGAGAGGCCAGCATTAGGAAAGAAAGAAAACAGAGGGACAGGATAATGCTTAGGGACAAGGCCAGATTCGAGGACTCTGGGAAGACACCTCGGGGGAGGTGACACGGAGATGGGGCTGGAATGACAAGAAGCCGATATGACAGGGTTTGGGGCGCATCATTCTGGATGGAGGGACTGAAAATACAGATGCCCTGAGGCTAGAACTTGTGGTTGTCTGAGGACCAGCAGCCAGTGAGGTTGGAGCAGAAGGGGTCAGAGACACTGTCCCCGCTGGATTGCATCTTGCCTGGTAGATCCTGGAAGTTGCTGGCAATGCATTCTAAGCGCAACAAACACCCAATAGAGCTTTTAAGCACAAGAGAAATGTGTTCTATTGTTCCTGTAAAAGATCTACATATTCTGGTGGCTGGCACAGAATGGGTTGTTGAGGGTGGGGTGGGAAGAATAGAAGCTAGGAGGCCAGTTAAAGGGATGTTGGCAAGGGATGTTGCAGAGATGCAGGCAAGAGATGCTGGTGGCACAGGCACAGTGGCAGCAGGAGAGAAGTGGCTCTGGAGAACAGAGGGAGGTCCACTGGGTGAGGTCCACTGAACTTGTTCCACCTATGGCAGCAGGAAGTGCTTTCCCAGGACCCTCCCCCTCTTCACATTCCTCACCTTCCACTCCATTCCCATACCTCTGTTCTTTTTCATTCCGTCTCACCAAAATCCTGCCTCCTCTTGCCTCCAGCCTTCCACATGGGCTTTCCCGTCCTTCTCAGCTTTATCCAGTCCTGCAACTGCTCTGGCGGGGAATGGGGCAGGGGAGGAGGTGCAGGCAATCAGGTCCTCAAGGAGAGCGGGGAAGAGCAGAGCCCTCATGGGTCCAGTCCAATAGCAGCACTTCTTTAAAAAGCAACCAGACCTTTTACACTGCAAAGATCAACCTCTGGCTAAGGGTGTTCTTTATCCTGTACTGTATTATATAATGCAAAGAGTGTCCATTACCTTCTCAGCCTTGAGCCAGTTTACAGCAGTCTCCCTTCTATGACCTGAGCCTGGGTGTTGTCCAGAAAAGGATGCAGCACTGTGAAAGAAAAGACAAGACACTCCTTGGGAAAAGATACTTACCAATAAGACTCCATTACAAATCAGCGGGAGAAAAGGAGATAACCTAACAGAACAATGGACAAATGACTTGAGTAGGCATTTCAGAACAGAGGATATCCAGAAGGTCAATAAAGATACTTAAAAAGCACTCAACTTTATTTACTCAGGGAAATGCAACTTAAACTCGCAGTGATTAACAATTCGCACACCCACGAGAGGGACTGAAATGAAATTAATAGACTGTATCAAGGGTTGGTAAGGATATGGATGGCACATTCAGAACCTTCGTGTATAATTGGGGAATGTGTAAATCGGTGCAAGCATTTTGGCAGCTCTTTGCTCATATCTAGTAAAACTGAGCATGGGTGTGTGTGTGCTCAGTAATGTCAGACGCTTTTTCAACCCCATGGACTGTATAGCCCACCTCTGTCCATGGGATTTCTCAGGCAAGAATATTGGAGTGGGTTGCCATTTCCTCCTCCAGGGGATCTTCCTGACACAGGGATCAAACCAGAGTCTCCTGCATCTCCTGCATTGCAGGCAGTTTCTTTACCACTGAGCCACTGGGGAAGCCCCCGGTGGAATGATCCAGACCCAGGTACACACCCACCAAGAGGGAGTACAGACGCCACCAGAAGAAGGGTAAATGAATGTTCATACCAGCTTCGTTCATCACAGTGCCAGACTAGAGGCCACCCAAGTGTCTGTCAACAGTGGAAGGAATAAACGGTAGCCTATTTCAGAAGAAGAGGAACAAACTACTGTTACACTCGTGTTAGTCGTGTCTGTTTCTTTGCAACCCCATGGACTGTAGCCCACCAGGCTCCTCTGTCCACGGAACCTTCCAGGCAAGAATACCTGAGTGGGTTGCCATTTCCTCCTCTAGGGGATCTTCCGGACCCAGGGATTGAACCTGAGTCTCTTGCATCTCCTGCATTGATAGATGGATTCTTTATCACTAGCGCCACCTGGGAAGCCCTAAATGCATATGTACATACTGCGTGATTCCATTTATATGAAGTTCAAAACAGGTTAGCATCCAGGAGAGTCATTATCCTTGTAGGGCAGTGAGGACTAGAAGGTGACAGAAGCAGCCTCAAGGAATGCTGGTCATTTTGTCTTCGTCTGGGGTCCCTGTGTCATGGGTGTGCTCACTTTGTGAAAAATCCATCATTTTCATCTGTGTACTTTGTGGGTACATATATATATATATATATATATATAAACTTCAAATTTATTAACTTTTAAAAAATAAAACACTGCAGAAGGATTTAGAGTAAGGAGTATATTCATGCCCTATCCCACATGACTTTGGAGTGTGAAAGAAAGTGAAAGTTGCTTAGTCATCTCCAACTCTTTGAGACCCTGTGGACTATACAGTCCATGGAATTCTCCAAGCCAGAATACTGGAGTGGGTAGCCTTTCCCTTCTCCAGGAGATCTCCCCAACAGAGGGATCGAACCTAGGTCTCTTGCTTTGCATGTGGATTCTTTACCAACTGAGCTACAAGGGAAGCTCAAAAATACTGGAGAAATGGGTAGCCTATCCCTTCTCTAGGGGATCTTCCTGACCCAGGAATCAAACCAGGGGTCTCCTGCATTGCAGGCGGATTCTTTACCAACTGAGCTCTCAGGGAAGCCCATGGAGTGTGACCTCCATAAATTTTCTATGCAATCATGTAGCTTAGTTCAAATTTTAACAACAGTGGGATTCCACTGTAGCTTACTGAGTTGTTTCTCATTTTATAACAGGGATCCTCACTATTGACATTTTAGGCTGGAACATGCTTTGTTGGGAGGGCCACCCTGTGCATTGTGGGATGTCTGCAAGCATCCTTGGCCTCTACTTACTAGTGCCCTCCTGTCAGTCACGATAACCAGAAAGGTCTCCAGACATTGCCAAAGGGTCACCAGATAAAATACAGGATATTCAGTTGATAATGTACTCCCTGGGACTTTTTTTACTTTAAAAAATTATCCGTTGCTTATTTGAGATTCGTATTTATTCTGTATTTTTATTTACTCAATCTGGCAACCTACCTGGGGAGAAAATAATTCCTGGTTGAGAACCAGAATTATCTCCTGTGGCTGGTTCCCTTCCTAGACACAAGGATCCCACTCTTCTTTACAATGGCTCTGCCATGTTCCACAATACCGACGTGCCCTGATTTGCTAAGACTTCCCTTCTGATAGGCATTTTGCTTGTCCATCAAAGGTTTCCTGCTGCAAGTAACAGAAACCCCTGCTCAATCTCACGTCGACCACGAGCATATCCCCATTTCTGCACAACAGGAAGCCTGGAGTGAGCTTTGGGTTCCAGGGTGCAGGAAGCAGCCTCTTCCCTCGTTGTGCTCACCCCCATCTCAGTGGTGTAGCAGACATCACCGCCAAGCTGGCTGTGTCGGTAGACTCCGCAGCAGAGTCCTGGCTGCTTTCCTTGATGTTTCATTGGGTGGGGTTGGCCACATGCATACTCTTGACCTATCACTGACAGAGGATGTGTCATCCTTAGGCCAATCAAGAGCACCCATGGTGGTGGTGATGGTGGCGGCAGGGGGGCTTGTGTTCCCTGAAGCAGTTGCTAGAAGCCAGAGGGCCCAGGACAGGTGCTGTTATTGTTAAGACAAGAGGGGCATGGGTGCCGCTGGGCAGCAGATACCACTCTGCTGATTCTGAGTCTGCACTGTTGCCACTAACCCCCATCCGCTCCCTGAGCAACATGCAGAGGGCTCTTCCAAATCAGATCATGGTGCTCCCTGCTCGAAGCCCCTCAGTACCTCCCTCTGCTATTGGAAGCTAGAAAGCTTTCACTAGGGCTCTTCCCTTCGCCCTGCTGGCAGGATCTTGTGCCTACCCATTTGGCATCCTTGCTCTTCCTCAAACAGGGCAAACCCCACCCTGTCTCAGGAAATTAAATCTGCTCTTCCCCTTAGACAAATTGTGTGTCCGGGGCTCCTTCTCCTTGTCCCCTCCCTGCTCAGAAATCTCCAGAGATGGGCCTCCCCTGAGCACCCCATCACCTATAATCACCCTGGGATCTCCTTCCCCAGTGGTACCAGAGGTCAAATTACCTTGTTTACCTACCTGTATTTGTCGATTGTCTCCTCCTGCTTAGATGTCCGCTCCTTGAGGGCAGGCCCTCAAAGTCCTGGTCACTGTTGTGTCTTGGGGCACTTCTGGGAGCATCCATGGCACCAAGACATTCCCCACTCACACTGACTTAACCAAGCCTGAGAGGGTGCACCTCTGTGTCCCAGGCAAGTACAGACCGGGCCCTTATCCGCAGCCATAAAATTCTGGTGCTCAGAAGACCTTCTCTTTATCTAGATGGCAGCAAACCTGACCCAAATCAATGTGAGGCTATTTCATCTTTGTGTATCTCACTTACTGTGAATATGTATACAGCTTCCTGAAGAAATATTAAAAAGTGTTTCATTAAGGGATTATTCTGGGCTGGGCTCCCAAAAGCAGAGCCAGAGACAAGACTTGGGTGCTGGTGGTTTATTTGGAAGGTGATGCCAGGAAGCAGGAACTAGGGACTGGGGAGAGAAAGATAGGGACAGGGAGAAGCCAAAACAAGGGTCATTGCCGAGGTAGCTGCAGAGGGGCGGTCAGTCCTCTGGGACTTCATGGGTAGCCTGGAGTATTCGCCTGAAAGATGGAGTCTACTAGGCACTTACCCACCTGCTCCTGGGCCCTAGCCAAAGGTTGCCCCAAGGAACTTCCACTCTCCGGAACTTCCCAGCCACACTTGAGGTGGGACCTGTGTGCACAAGGCTGAAATCAGAAGTGGAACTGAAGACCCCAGTGTGGGACACCTCCAGACCCTGTGGGAGAGTGATGAGGAATGTGGCATAAGCACTAAATTACTTTTTTAAAATCTGGAACATATCTGGCCCCAAGGATTTCCACTTCCTAGAGGCAGAATTGCTCCATTAGAGCAAAGTTTTAATAGATGCAACCAAGAACCTTCTGGAATGGCTCTCTATATTTCACACCGCCTCTGCCCCAGTCAACAGCAGATGTGATAAAGTAGCAATTTTAAGGGCAGGCACATTAGTGCCTTTTCTAAGAATTTATTTCCCACAATACACATGGAGAAGGCAATGGCAGCCCACTCCAGTACTCTTGCCTGGAAAATGCCATGACAGAGGAGCGTGGTGGGCTGCAGTCCACGGGGTCGCCAAGAGTCAGACATGACTGAGTGACTTCACTTTCACTTTTCACTTTCATGCATTGGAGAAGGAAATGGCAACCCACTCCAGTGTTGTTGCCTGGAGAATCCCAGGGACGGGGGAGCCTGGTGGGCTGCCGTCTATGGGGTCGCACAGAGACGGACACAACTGAAGTGACTTAGCAGCAGCGGCAGCACTAATACTGTGTTCGTTTTTTTTTTAAACAATCATTTGTTTCAGGTAAGGAACCTGAAAAGGGCATGGGACACAGAGATTACATAATTCATCCACATTTCCATAGCTGCTAAATCCAAGGCAAGAGTCCAACCCAGGCGGGACATTAACCACAAGGCTACACTGTCTCCAATGATATAATCATCTTTTAATTCTTATCAATATCATAAGTGAAAAGTGACAGTTTATTGTCATTTTATCAGTTAGGATCAGGCATGGGTACAAGTAACAGAGACCTAAGCCAGAAATGTGTTGCTCAAGTAAAATCTTGAGGCTGATAGTTGAGAACTGGCATGGTGGTTCTACTCCACAGTGTCAATCACTCAGGCTCCTTCTCTTATTACTTCCCTGTGTATGATCTCTGTTCCCAAGGTCTCTTCTCAGTCCAGTATGGCTGCTGGTGCTCCAACCATCAAGTCCTGTCTTCCAGTCACAGGAAGAAAGGATAAAGACAAAAAGCACCTACCAGTTATCTTTTCAGAAGATTCCTGGAATCTGCTATTTTGCATTGGCCAGAACTTTGGCATATGGCCTCACCTAGATGGGAGACTGCAGAATGTCTTTATTCTAGATGACCATGTGCCTAGCCAAAAATCAAGGGCTCTGCTCCTATGGAAGAAGGAAAGCTAAATTGGAGAACAGCCTGTGATCTCTGCCACACTGGAGGAGTATCTTTGCATAGAGTTTTCTTGCAAAGAAACCTCTGTGTATCTCACTGTGAGTCTTTGTGTATCTCACTGTGAATGTGTAAGAGCTCTTCCCCTTTTCACTTCTTTGCCTCAGAATTATCTTTTCATAGTCTCCATTTCTATTGCATTAGTTATTCTCATTTTTAGTGATGCTTCTTGTGGGGAACTCATGACTGTAACAATGCTTGACTCTAAGGATCTGTGTCCCAATCACATGGAAGACAGTGGTGGACCCAGCCCAGCACCTGACTCATCTTAGGTGCCCTGCAGATGTTGACTTCCTTCCCCTAAGTCAGGGGTCGCCCAGTGCTGGTGTGTATCACAAGCCGCTGGAGTGCAAAGAACTCAGAGTCTTGGACTCACTGAAAGACAGGGACTGGACCTGTGGTTTTACTAAGTTCCTGAGGTGAGAACAATGCCCAACAAGTTTGAGTTTGCCCTAAATTGTTAGCAAACTTCTTTATGCTGTTATTCTCTTCCTTTTGGTGGTCTGCAGTAGTATAAACATGGCTGGTCTCTCCTCCATTCAGCCACCCCCCACACACATCTTGAAGAGATTAATGAGGCCACCCACTGAGCCTTCCCTTTGCCAGGCTAAAAGCCCCATTATCTTACGTGTCCATTGTCTGACAGGATTTCCAAACCTTCCAAATGGTATTGTTCTCAGTAGAGGGGCCCCATTGGGTCAACCTCTCTCCTGGAATTGACCACAGCTTCTCCAGGTGGGGTCTGGGCAATACAGAAGAGTAGGGAACCCTCACCTCCCTCGGCCTAGACCCTATGTTCTATTGATGCGGCCCACAGCTGCATCAACCCTAGAAGCAGCTGTCGCTCTGTGAATTGACTCTGAGCCCAAATCTACCACAACCTCCAGGAGCAGGAGTGACATGTTGATGGTGTGTATCTGCATATGTCTACAAGTGACACAAAATCCCTATTCAAGCGAAGTTCCAGCTAAAGAGACATCATCTCACATGAGAAGGCAGAGGCAGACAGGGCCAGACCCAGCGCAGTCCTCAGCTCCATTTCTTCAAATGTGCTCTTTCCATTTGGCTTTCCTGGTGTGTCAACTGTGCTCACAGAGAAAGCCCTCGTGGCCACAAGGCTGAAGTGGTTCCAGTATCCGCATCCCAATCACATACAACAAGGGCATCCGGGAGAACACAGAAGATCCCTCCCCTCTCAAAGTCCACCAGTAGGTTTCCTTCCCTTGGTAGGAAATGGGTCACGTGGCCATTCCTAAACCGATCACTGGCAGGGGGCGGGGGTGGGTAGGGCCACCATGATTGCCCAGCCCAATCCACATTTGCCTGGAGCTAGGGGTGGGGCGATGTCCAGTGCTGAGTGTAGGTGGGGAAAGTTCTCCTGAACCTAATGAAGATTTTTTTGGGGAAGGTCCAGGGAGGAAATGGAGGTTCGGGGGGAAATCTCCAGCAGAGAGAACAGCAGGTTCAAAGGTCCAGAGGCATGACTGGGTGAAGGGTCTTCTCAGCCTGGCTGACGGAGGCGGTGAGATTATTTAGACAGATGAAGGGCACAACCAGATGCATGCCCATCATGATCCCTGTGCCTGTTTCAAAGAAACAGACTGGGGCCTGCACCCCAGGTAGGGAGGCCAGTTAGGAGGCTGCTGCAGTTGCCCAGGTGAAGGGTGATGTGCTTGGACTACAGGAGAATAGCATACACGGTGTCAGATTCGAGGTGGGTTTTCAGAGGCGGGTCAGTAGGATGTGCTGCAGCCTCAGACCTGGGGAACCAGGGGGAGAGCTCAGTAGAGAAGACCCATGGTGCTGGCTTGAGCAGCTGAGTGGTGCCATTTACATAGAAAGCAGGTTGTTTTGGGGGGCTGTTGGGGGTGTCTGGGTCGGATAAGTAGCTGAGAGTTATCAACATATGGATGGTATTTGAAGCCCTAGGATCTCAGAAAGTGTATTAAGGAGCAAGTCAACGAGTAGGTGTTTTTGTGAACCCACACCTTTCTCTAACCGTTGTAGGAATCTGAGAGACAGACAGACAGGCCAAGATTAAGGTGTACTAGAGAGGATGGACTTCAGACGACTTGAAGATACCATCTGTAGGCCCTCTGGACCTAAGCAAATGCAAGTAGGGAAGGAGAGGGAGAAATCGAGGTAATTTGCAGGTTTGGGTTTCAGAGAGGACTGGGTGGTACAAGGTTCAACATTAACCATTAGCCCTGTAGGCTCTGCCCTGCCCAGGGCCCGGGCCTTCCCCAGAGCCCACACTGAGGCCTCCCCACACGCTGCTCGTCCCTCTTTTCTTTCATCCCACTCTGAGGTTCTCTTCGTTTCCCTCTCTGGTTTAGAGCTGCCCCCACATGCCTCCCGCCCTGGGGTCTGTTTCTTTTGGACAAAGCATGTGCTTGCGCTGCTGTGTTGGCCACTCTGTCACACACTCTTCCATTCAGCTAACATTCTTGGCAGCCTCCCTGGGCCAGGCCCTGGTAAGAGTGCTCCTCAGCTATCAGGTCTTCAACACCTCCCTACAGCTTGGGAGGTGGATGCAGCTATAGCTTTATTTCACAGAGGTGGAAACTGAGGTTCTGCAGCTGGGGAAGCACTCTAAGGTTCACCATCCAGCCACCATACTCCTCTTATCAGAGTCACCCCTGGCAGTCAGTCCAGCGATTGGCTCTAGACTGGCCTGGGACATATCATCTATTGATGGCTGTTGAGAGGCAGCCAGGTCTGGGGCAGGGGCATGATCTGGGGGAATCTGGTCTTGCCTGTGTTAATCAACATCTGCTGAGCCTCACTCCCCTGGCCTGTACACTGGGGCTAAGAAGCACGTTTAATCTCATGGACATACTGCAAAGATTTAACAACCTAATGCCTACCTGATGGTGCTATTGTGAGGTTTAAGTAGCTGAGCACAATGCCGATACAGTGAGGTCCTCCAGGGCAGGAGCCATGGCCCACTCTCCTTCCCACCCCTGAAAGCAGCTCGTGGCAGGCCTGGCCCAGTGACAGCTCAGGGACTGACTATCAGGAATGGATTGCATTGGTAGTGAGGTTTCTACCCTCAGGTCCTAAAGCCAGAACAGTCCTTAGGCTAGAAGTGGCTGGGCAAGGGGGGCGCATGGCCCGAACCTGGGGTTGCTGGGATCAGAGTCGACAGCAGCAACACCAGAGAAGTGGAAGGATGGGGGGCTGTAACAAGCTTCTGGGCAGGAGACAAATGAGCAGAATAAAGAAGGAGCTTCTGAGTAGAATTGCCATGAATCCTAAATGCAATCTAGAGGTACTTCAAGAGAGCAAAGAGTAACATTCCTCTTTTATTGTTGTTTGATGGGGAGGCTAGGCTGTTTGGAATAGTGTTCACTTCAGAGACTGAGCCACAGACGCCCCCCTTGTCTACTAGGGTTACAGCCCAGTCATGCCTCACCTGAAGAACTTTACAAGTAGTTAAGGGATGGTAACATCCAGCGACTCCCATGCCTGGCCCTTGCCCCGACTCTCACCCCCATGCCTCCACCCCCCACCCCCGGAGGCCCTTGTTCTGCCTCAGCATCTCTCGGCTCCCAGGAGTCAGAGGCTGTGTCTCCTTGAGCTTTCTCCACTGCATATACCAGCCAGGGCCAGGGCTCCACATAGTACATAGGCTCATGGGTTGACCCTCAGAGTAAGAAACTAGGAAAACCATCTGGGCTGGGGATTCCGCTGAGCAGCAGGAGAGGGAAGAAAAAATTGGCGATTTACTCAGCAAGGCAAAGGAAGGACATACCCCAAATGCAAACGGCCTTTCTGACTTCATCTCTGATCCCTGCCACCTCTCTTCCCGCAGAAACTGGTTCCTTCGTCCTCTCACTCCTCCAGGAGACAAGAGTCCAGCCCCCCCAGCCAAGCCATCTCCACTCCTACTTCCTCCCCTCTTTTCAGTGTCACGCCCTCTCCTGCAACTGGCTCCCAAGCCCATTCTGCTCCTGCCCAGACGTAAAAAGGCAAAACCAACACCATTTATTGAGCCACTTTCTCCAAATGGTGGGCCCCTCCTCCCATCCTTCACTGAGGGCACCCTAAGCTCCCCCCAACTGAACCCCTCAAACCCCTCCAAGTGCTAGTAAGGCCTGGGCAAGAATACAAAGGGAAGCTCAAATACTGTAGGTCTAAATATTTAAGTTATAAATCAAGCTTAGAAATCATTAGCACATCCTCCTGCTTTGACAAATATACCTTCATAATGACCTAGGAAGATGTGAATTTCAAATCCTTGGATGCCTTGAGCGTGGCGGCTCTGGGAAGCCGAGCCCCCATTTTCTGCCCCCCCCCACACCCCTTCTCTGCTCTTCCCAGTACTTTGTCACAACTTAAGGGGTCTCACATGCAAATAGCAGCCCCCCCAACCCACACATCTAAGCTGCGTCCGCACTTCCTACTCACAGCTACCCCTTGGTCATCTCCTGTGCCCACGTGGGATGGCCCAGCTCACCCTGAGCAGACAGACCGTGGAAGCAGGCCTAAGGCCAACTGGACAGATGATCCCAGGATCCCAGGTTATTTCAAGCAGGATCTAGAAGGGGGAGACCCTGGGCATGCACATGTTGGCCCTGTAGACTCACTGCCCAGCAGGAAGGAACAAGATGCTGGAGGTAGGTCAAAGCAGGCCCTCTGATGTGTGCGACCCAAGGCAGGTCCCTTCTTTATGCTAGTCACATCTGCCTCCCCTTCCCTTGTCTGGGGCCTAGTTGAAATAGTGCAAGACCTGACCTCCATCCTCCCAGGTCATACCATGCTCCCTATGACTGGGAAGGCTTTCTCCCCCAACCCCTATTTTCTGGACTTCATTCATTTCATCTTGAAATGAGGAATTTGTATAGATATATCAGAAGTAACCAGAATTCTAATAGCAAGAATCAGAATGCAGGGTCTGACAGTGCTTAGGACATCTTACCTCAGTCCAAGGCTCAGGATGGCCACAGGTCCTGGGCCTGAAGCTGGCCTTCCTCCGCTCTCTGTTGGCCTACAGGTTGCGATGTATCCTAACTGGGCCTCGGGCCTTTGGGCGCTGTCCTGAGGGGATGTCTGGATGAAGCTATCTAAAGGAATGAGCAAAACTTGGGAGTCAAGTGGGGTGGAGTTCCCTCCCAGGCTGCCCCTGATAAGCCATGCCAGCTCAGGGGAATCCCTGTTTCTGACCCTGTTCCATTTCCCAAATGTAAAGCAGAGCCAAAACATCTACTTCACAGAGTTCCTATGGGAATTCGATTTAACTTGGTCTGTACAGTGGACAGGTGGGATTGGCCCATTGCCCTACAGTGTACCTCCTGGCACTAGGGGGGCCAGAAAGCTAAAAAATGGCCCAAGTAAGACCTTCTTGAAGCTGAGGGTCAGGCGGATTCGGTTCTGCAGATCAGGGGCTCTTTGGAGAGAGGTGGAAGGAGGCAATGAGCCAGAGGGTATACTTCGGTGACCATCCCCTGCCTTAGCAGAGGAACCTTCAGCCCACCATCAGCTTCCATGGGCATCCACTGGGCCGCTGTTGTCCTGGCACCAGCAGCCTGGATCCTGCTAATGGACCAAGGGGCAGCTGCCTCCTAGGTGACCCAGGTCTGCACTGTTACTTAGAAAGTCGATCCAGAAAGCAAAAGCTCGAGTCTGGATCTTCAGCTAGCCTGATAATTCTGTACAACTCTTGGTCCCCCTCTCTTTAACCCTTCTCTGTTTCAACTGGTTACAGAAAATTCTGTTGTCTTCAACAGAGTCCAAACCAAATTCATAGCTCTTGTGTCTCGCTAATAGGGACAGGGACCAGAAATGGTTTTTGTATTGACTAGAAGAAGGAATGGATGAGTGGGTTTTACCTCCCGGGCCATTATAGATTCTGATGCAGAGGGGTGGCTGCTGGAGGAGGAGGTCAGGAAAAAGGCAGGCAAGAATATTGAGGACAAGGACTTTCAGAGGCTACAACCTCCAGGTCTTCACCTCTGTCACTGTGACTCCCTCATGTGTGATCTTGCTTAGTTTGGCAAGAACCACGACGACCCAAGACAGGCTGTCAGGGATGTCATGGAGGGAAGTATTTCAGTCCAAGAAAGGAGATTTGGGGTGGGGCTTCCAATTCCCATGGGAGCTGGGCAGGAATGGATGTGACAGACTTAGCACTGAGGAGAGAGGACAGATTGGCTGGCAACTCAGGCCTATGGGGGAAAAATGGGGACCTAGGCCAGGCAGAGAGGCAACCTTGGGCCTCATGTGGAAGGTGGACTGTGGAGACCCCGTCACATACCCCTTCGGGCACCAGTGAGAGAGCGGGGAGGGAGTAAGCCCTGAGTTAACTGCTGATGAGGGTGGCAGCATCAGAGACCCTGCCACCCTGACTCACACATCAGGATGTCTTAGGGCCAAAGACAAGTGTGAAGGGGGAAGACACTCTGAGAGCTAAGGGCCCATGGAAGGAGACAGTAGCTGAGTTCCCAAGATGGCAAAGATGAGAGCAGGGCTAGGAACAGAGAGTGGGTGATCCACAGGAGGGGGAAGGACCGACAATGAGTGTGCCCAGAACTGTCACACCTGACCTGTATCTTTCTTGCAGGTAAAGAGCCCTGCGAAGGTGACTCCTGGGGGCTGAGTCCTCACCCTGAGTGAGACTACAAACGCAGAGGCTGAGAAGTGACAAATTGGGACCTGAAATCAGGCAAGCCTTTCATACAGTTCATGGGGTTCTCAAGGCAGGAATGGTGAAGTGGTTTGCCATTCCCTTCTCGGTGGACCATATTTTGTCAGAACTCTCCCCCATGACCCGTCCGTCTTAGGTGGCCCTGCATAGCATGGCTCATAGTTTCATTGAGTCAGACAAGGCTGTGATCCATGTGATCAGTTTGGCTAGTTTTCTGTGACTGTGGTTTTCATTCTGTGGTCCTCTGAGGGATAAGGATAAGAGGCTTGTGGAAGCTTCCTGATGGGAGGGACTGGCTGTTCAGGTGTCTGGGTCCTGCTCTGATGGGCGGGGCTCAGTTAATCTTTAATCCAATTTTCTGTTGTTGGGTGGGGTTGTGTTCCCTCCCATAGGGGTAATGGTGATAATGGCCACTTCCTTCAAAAGGATTTATGCTAGCATGCCAGGGCTCCCAGGACTGTTGTATTCAGTGTCCCTGACCCCGTGGCAGGCCACTGTCGACCCATACCTCCACTGGAGTCTCCTGGATACTCACAGACAAGTCTGACTCAGTCTCTTGTGGGGTCACTACAAGATAAGGAAATGAGTCCTGAATATTCATTGGAAGGACTATACTGAAGCTGAAGCTCCAATACTTTGGCCACCTGATGCAAAGACTTGACTCATGGGAAAAGACTCTGATGCTGGGAAAGATTGAAGGCAGGAGGAGAATGGGATGACAGAGGATGATGATGGACAGGGAAACCTGGCATGCACCAGTCCATGGGGTCTCAAAGAGTAAGACACGACTGAGTGACTGAACTGAACTGAATCAGGGAAGTGGGATGAGCTGGGGCCAAGAGAGAGTCCAGACCCAGAACTGGATTCTCCAACCTCACAGTCTAGAAAGCAATGAGGAAAATACCTCAGCTGCTGTGAGACCATCTTAAATAGCCTACTGTTGGGGAGCAGAATTTGAGGGCTTTCTTGGAAGAAGGGGTTAGCAGACCCCCATCCTCACAGCTATGGCATAGGGAGACCTCATGAATGGCAAGGGGAAGGCAACTGGAATAGGTGGCCCTGAGCCAGAGCTGGGCTGAGGGACCCTAGGCCAGTCCTGAAATGACAGAGCCTGTGAGATTCCAGCACCTGTTCTTCTGAACCCTCCCCCACACACCTGCTCCCTCCTCCTCCACCCAGGGGGCAAGTTACCAGGGAAGCAGGACACAGTTGCTCGAGAAGAGCTGAGGAGCAGAGGGAGACCATGGCCTGGGCTGTGACCACTTATGACAGCGGCACAGAGGGTGCTTGAGGGCAGCTTGGAGGGGACAGGATACAAGCTGGGGCTCCAGCCTGGGCCTTTCCGGGGAGCCCTCCCCCCAGTCCATACCAACTCCCAGGGAAGCAAAAGGCTTCAGGAAAGGCCCACGGGCCAGGAGCCAGGGGGCCCACAGGGAACACGGATCCTAGGTGGGACTGCCGAATGCCTGAGTGTGGCCTCACTCATGGGGAAGAGCTCAGAGTCAGGGAGACCAAGCTCCCTTAGAGCAACCCAGGGTGAATCCAGGGGCTGCCCAGAAGCAGTGGCGGGGGGGTTGCAGCAGTTGGAGAGCAGAGGTCTGGGAAGAGAGGGGGAGGGGCTCTGAAACCATTTACCACAGATTGAGACTCAAACCCAGTCAAAACCCTGCCTGGGACTTGAACCCACGCGGCTGGGACATGAACCCAGCCAAAACCCTGCCTGGGACTTGAACCCACGCAGCTGGGACACAAACCCAGACAGAACCCACAATACCTGAGGACCTAATGAAGCTCGGGTTCTTGATGTCTCATCACAGAGAATTCAGTGAGAGACAAAGTGATAGGTAAGAAGTGGATTTATTCAGATTCAGAGAGAAGCACTCTCCACCTACAGAGTGTGGGCCATCGCAGAGGGTGAATGCAGAGGCTGTGAACTGTGGCATGGTTAGTTTTTATAGGCTAGGTGTTTTCATATGTTAATGAGTTTGGAGGACTGTTCCAACTATTCTGGGGAAGGGGCAGAGATTTCCTGGATTTGGGCCACCTCCCATCCTTGATCTTTTAATAGTGCCTTGCAACTGTCATGGCACCTCTGGGTGTGTCATTTCACTTGCTGACTCAGGATCAAGGTCTAATCTTGTCTGCCATCTTGGTCCCATTTGATTCTAATCAGTTTATGTTGTGTCCTTGGGCTATGTCATTCTTTCAAAAGTTGTGCCCTGCCCCTTTCCCTCCTGTTACAGCTCTGCCTACAGGGGAGACAGAGAGACTGGGGCTTGGAGCTGGGCTTCAGGGTCCTCCACTTCCCCTTCCCAATCCAAGCTTGGCAACTCAGCCTGAGGTCACAGGATGAAGCCTGAGCTCCATGCCTGTCCAGAGAGACAAGTTGCATCTCTTGATCCCTGAGAAAGAGCGGGGATGGTTTCAGAACCATGGAGAAAGGGCCCACAGACTGGTGTGGTCAGGCAACAGGAGACAGTGCAAGTAAGAGGGTTCATGTGCAAGCAGAGGTCCAGTGAAGCCTGGAGGCTGACCTTGCCTTGGCCTGAAGGAAGCAGCCTGTGGGTGCCCCAGATACTCCAAGCACTCAAGGCAGAGATAGAAGGAGACGCCTGGAACGTGTCACAGGACATTGGTGCCTCAACCCTGGGAATAAGCTGAAAGCCGGCTATACCCTCCGATGTCACTATTACTGCTGATGGGCAAATTCTAGGCACCTTCCTGCAAGAAGGCATTTCTAATCCCAACAGGATGGCAAGGGTCTGGAAGAAGGGCTGATGGCCTAGCAGCAAACAATAGTGCAAAGGAGCCTGAGGTCACTGGATGAGGACCTGGGATGAGAAGGATATTTTCTATGCAGTCCCCTCCTCCTTCCTCAACAGTGGGTGCCTTGGGCCCACTGCCAGGCCCTCCCTACTGCAGTTTGGGGCGACCTGGCTTTGGGACATGCACTTGGCTCAAGTCACCTAGGAGCAGACTGTGTAGGTCCCTGCAGCTCCCTGAGGCACTCAGCTGGGAGGAAGAGGCTGTGAGGAGTAGAGGGACCAGTTGGGGGGTGCAGGCCCAAGGAGACCAGCAAGGCATAGGCATGGGCTGCAGTTTAGGCCTGGGAGGCAGCCCACCTCCCCACGCCCTGCCCACCCCCCACCTTCCCTCAAAATGAAGACTTCATGTGACCCGGAAAGGCAACTTCCAGGTTGAAAGAAAGTCCTGGAAGGGTTGGGGCCTAAGAGAAGCACAGACCCAGGTCCTAGCTGCTGGCCTTACAGTGTGTACATGACCCTTCTAAGAGCCTCTTTTCCTGAGGACTTCATTCCAGGTCCTTCCTGGAGGATAGGTTTGTAGACACATACACCCCCTCCCCCATTCCTCACAATGACAGCAGGGGAGGGCAAGGGAGAACGCAGCTGGGCAGGGCACCCTGAAACTGATCCAGGCTGGGGGACCTCGGAGCAACCCCAGCTGCAGGCCTGAGAAGACAGAGCTTGTGAGATTCTAACACCTGCTCCTCTGACCACCCCCAGCCCCATAAGCCTGCCCCTTCTCCTCCTCCTCCCATGGTGCAAGTTCATAGTGAACCTTCCCTTAGGAAACAAGACATTGGCTATATTAACCTAAAGTAATAAAACAGCCAGTTATTCTACCAGCTAAGAATTGCAACTTGGGGACATGTAACTACGGTGAAATAGTTGTAAATCCCAAGAAAGTGAAGGAGAGGAAACTCTCTTATAGAGGAGAAGGGGACATGGGAGGGGCTGTTATAAACAAGAAGTCCATTGGAAAAAAGTGCTTTACACTGGCGGGAGCTGTGACAGTCTCTCACGGGCTCAGCTGTTGCCAAGCCAGGAGAAAATCTTCCTCCTGCTGGCAGTGCTAAGGTAGTGTCACTTCCTGCCAGAAAAGCAGGGTCTATCTCTTTCTGTTGGGATCAGTATTGATAGCTAATGGTACATGCCTGAGCACTCTCCCTTCTGGTCTCCCACGTCCATTTTAGTGAGGTTTCCCTTTATCACTATTCACAGCTGCTTGGGAAGTCAGTAAACAGCGTGACTGGGACCAGGCTGCGGCCACCTTGGGATAGCAGACAGAGGGTGCTTGAGGGCAGCTTGGAGGGGACAGGATACAAGCTGGGACTCCAGCCTGGGTCTTTCTGGGGAGTCCCTCCTAACGCCGCCTCCCCAATCCACACCAACTCCCAGGGAGGCAAAAGTCCACAATAAAGGTCCATGGGCCAGGAGCCAGGAGGGACGCAGGGCCCACTGACGCTTGGTGGGGCTGCTGAATATCCCTGTGCGTGGCCTCACTCATGGGGAAGAGCTCAGAGTCAAGGAGGCCAAGCTCCCTTAGAGCAACCCAGGCTGAATCCAGGGGCTGCCCAGAGGCAGGGGATTGCAGCAGTTGGAGAGCAGAGGTCTGGAAAGAGAGCGGGAGGGGCTCTGTCTACTGGGGACACAGGGAGGCTGGGGCTTGGAGCTGGGCTTCAGGCTCCCCAACTCGCCCTTCCCAATCCAAGCTTTGGCAGCTCAGCCTGACATCACTGGATGAAGCCTGAGCTCCATGCCTGTCCAGAGAGACAAGGTGCATCTTTTGACCCCTGAGAAGGAGCAGAGTTGGTTCAGAGCTGTGGAGAAAAGGGGCCGCAGACCATTGGCAGCGAGTAGGGAGACAAGGTAAGCTAGGGGGCCTAGGTCAGGGGTCCTGCCAGGCCTAGAGGTGGTGGCCCTTGGGTCCTACAGAAACCTCAACCCCCCAAGGCAGAGGCAGGAGGTGGCAACCTGGGAGAAGCAAGGGTCTGGGAGTCACAAACCCTGGGCTGCCTCTGAGAACCAGTGAAGCCCCAGTGGGCTCAATTTGAGGGTATTTTGGGAGAAAGAGCTTTTTGTTTTTGTGAAGGCAAAGTGGGAGTCCAGGGGAGGGGAACTGAACTAAGTGACTAAACAGAAGTTCCTTGGCCAGCAGCTGTGACGGGTCACAGAAAAACCTAGGAACTGTGAACACCTTCAAACCAAGCCCCGGCGGAACTTGGGTATTGGGGGCTCTTGTATATAGGGGGTGTGTTTGTGAATGTGGAGGAGGAGGAAGCAGTCCTGAGCTAGACAGGGTCAAGGTTGAGAGGACATGAGGGGGCTGGCAGACTTTCTGGAGAAGACAGAAGAGCCATGGGCACTGGTTTAGAAGAACCCCAATTTGGAAGGCATGACACAGAACGTGTAAAAGTGGGTGCCTCCTGGCATTGGGCTCTTTCTATAGCACCCCAATCCCACCCGAAGCCTCAGGTCCTTGGGAGCCCTAGCCCAGCAAAGTTTTACCCAAAATTGCTCACAAGGCATTTGTTTCCTTACTGAATGAATACCGCCTCATCCTAGAAAGAATTAGAAGTTGGTACCAAATAGGTATGTCACATTTACCTAATTAATAAACATTTGTGTTCAGTGATCTCAGATATTTAGTGTTCCGGGTATTTATGATGTTTGTCTGCTCTGTTAAATGTTAAAGCACCAGTGTCCTTGACATTCAAATCGATGATTTGAAAATAAGGAATTAGTTCAGAATTGTGATTTTCCTGGAAATACCACTAGTGTGATAAGAAGCTTGGGACATGACAAGAACCCAGAGTCATGCTAGGAGTAAGCAGAAACTTAGCAGGATACAAGATTCCTCACATAAATGAAGTATTGAAAAAGGAAATCAGATATATTAAACTTCCTGATATAGTTTTGGGAGAGTTAAGGACACTTAATTACATGTGTACACAGAACTTAAATTAACCCAAAGTCCCCTTAAGAATGAAAGTTCAAATTGACTAGATTTATTCATAGAGTAACTTTTACGTTGAAAGGGCATGGGTCTTTGAATCTAACTTTGTAAATAAAAGTTCATTTTGGAATCCAAGTAACAAAGGAACGAGCCTTTCTGTACCCCAAAGCAAAACTGTCTTTGAGGACACTTTCCAAATGCCCAGTAACTGTAAACTCCCTAAGCCCAGTGGTGTGGTGGCACTCAGCGGGGTGGGGGAGCTGGGGCAGCCAGAAGGGGGACGATCTGACCTGACCCGGACACTGCTCCCCCTACTCACATGTCCACACTTGGTCACATCTTTGTTTCTTCAGGAATAATAAGAATTTTCCAAGAGAAAAGGCCCATGCTGATGAAGAGAAACCAAGACAGAGCGTCAAAAGAAGGTAGCTGGGCTGGGCTGGGGGACCCTAGGCCAGTCCTGAAATGACAGAGCCTGTGAGATTCCAGCACCTGTTCTCTGAACCCTCCCCCACACACCTGCTCCCTCCCCCTCCACCCAGGGGGCAAGTTACCAGGGAAGCAGGACACAGTTGCTTGAGAAGAGCTAAGGAGCAGAGGGAGACCATGGCCTGGGCTGTGACCACTTATGACAGCGGCACAGAGGGTGTTTGAGGGCAGCTTGGAAGGGACAGGATACAAGCTGGGGCTCCAGCCTGGGCCTTTCCGGGGAGCTCTCCCCCCAGTCCATACCAACTCCCAGGGAAGCAAAAGGCTTCAGGAAAGGCCCACGGGTCAGGAGCCAGGGGGCCCACAGGGAACACGGATCCTAGGTGGGACTGCCGAATGCCTGAGTGTGGCCTCACTCATGGGGAAGAGCTCAGAGTCAGGGAGGCCAAGCTCCCTTAGAGCAACCCAGGCTGAATCCAGGGGCTGCCCAGAGGCCTGGGGTTGCAGCAGTTGGAGAGCAGAGGTCTGGAAAGAGAGCGGGAGGGGCTCTGTCTACTGGGGACACAGGGAGGCTGGGCTTGGAGCTGGGCTCCAGGCTCCCCGACTCGCCCTTCCCAAACCAAGCTTTGGCAGCTCAGCCTGACTCACTGGATGAAGCCTGAGCTTCATGCCTGTCCAGAGAGACAAGGTGCATCTCTTGATCCCTGAGAAGCAGCAGGGGTGGTTCAGAGCTGTGGAGAAAAGGGTAGCAGACAGCTGGAAGAGGCAGGCAGTCTGGAAGTTGGCCTTGGCAACTTTGGCCAGGAGAAAGGGTATTCCCACCATCCCAAACTTCTAAGGACAGAGAGCTGTTAGAGGCAGGCCTATGAGAAAGTGGGGTCCTTGACCACTCACTATAGTGTGTAACCCCCAGAAATCAGCTGAGACTGAAGTGATGCCCAATGCTCCTCCCACCTCTACAGTCTAGATCCAGTGATAATGGAGGCCAGGACACCAGGAGGGGAAGTGGGGGCACGTGGCAGTTGGGCTCCCACGTTCCTAGTGGGATGACACCACAAAGCCCCCAGCCGGCTAGGCTTGGGGCAGGGAAAGTGACCCTGAGTTCCCAGCTGGCCCATGTGCTGTCTGGGGGACATACTTCTTTTTTCCTTGACCATGGGCGAGGACTTGCCCATTTGATAGGCCCCCTTCCTTGTCCCTGTGTGTGAGGCTCTGGTGAGAAAGGGAAATGGGAACTGGCTACCAGAAACTGGAGGTGCTGGGATCCCAACTTGCAGAGGGAGGGGTCGACATTCAACAAAGACCTTGGTCCTATTGTTTTAAATAAGAAATTTATTGCAAATATAGAAATTGATTCTCTCCATACAGGAATCTCCGAGTTGAGGAAAACAATTTCGTGCCATTCAGTTTAAAACAGGAAATAGGGAGGAGGGAGAGGCAGATATAGGGAAGAGAAAATAAATGAAGTTACCCCTCCCCCCACCCCAAAAAGAAGAAAAGGAGAGTTCAGGCCCCGCCACGGGAAGAAAGGTCCACACACAGCTGGGGTTCACAGGTTCGTAGCCCGGGGCCAGGAGCCCAGCTCTGCAGGACCCAAACCAGGTGCCAAGCTGTGGGGTGGGATGGAGGGGCTGGTGGCCCCAGGGCCGGGGTTGGGGGGGGCAGAGGAAGCCAGGGGACAAGAGCGGACCCCCTCGGCCCTGCCCAGCCCTGTGCTTGTTTGGTGAGGGGCAGGTGAGGGAAGGGGAGGCTGACCAGACCCTCTCAAGCCCACCCCATTCCACCCCCTTTCCTCTCCCTACTTCTCGGCAGCAGTGATGCCCTTAATGGGGGACTCGGTGGCAGGCACGAGAACAAGGAGTCGAATACCGGTCCTGTCTTAAAGGTGGGAGGATAGACCAGGAGCACGGCAGCTCCTAGGACTGAGGAGGCTGTGTAGCAGAGGTCTCGGCAGAGAGGAGACCAGCCCTGACGTCAGGCAAGCCCGAACCTTCACTCTGGCCTGGCGGGCAAGCTTCAGGGGGGCTCCTTAAGCCCTGTGGGGCTCTGACACCCCCAGGCCTCCTCATGCCTGGACCACCCATCCACCACCTCAGAAAGAAGGCCCCCCACTCCCTCCTCAGGAATGTGGTGGGATGCTGCTGGCCTTGCAGGGCAGGGCCAGAGTAGTGGAGGTCACCGGAGGAGGTACGCGGGGGCGTCCAGCCCCTGCTAACAACCTTACTTCTCCCTCATCCCATGTCATCCTCCCCTGGCCAGCAGGCCAGTCCTCTGGCTCTGTCGTTCAGAGCTTGGCTCCCCTGCCCCGAGGACTCCCCCGGCCCCTGCCTCACTCTATTCTCCCAGTTTTTGATTCTCTGTGCAACGTCCATTCACTGGGGAGCACTTTGTGGCTGTCCCTTCACTGCATGTAAGCCCCTTATAAGCCGGGACCTGTCACTCTTGTCCCCCATGTCTGGCGCCTCTCCTGGCCTTAGTATGTTTTGAGACCCTAGAAGATTTCTTTCCTTTTCCTCCCTGTACTTCTGCTTCCCCATCTGTTAACATGTCCAGTCCAGGACAGGAGGGGTGCAGGTGGGCAACTCCTTGCTAGGAACCTCAGAGCCCTTCGGCCAGGCTCAGACTCTCCTCCCTGTGCCTCTCTGGGATTCTGCAGACCTCCTCTTCCCCAGGTGGGTCTTTCTACTCCAACCACCCCCCACCCCCACAGACAGTTCCTTCCCAGCCTGGACACAGGCCACCACCATCCTCCTGCTCTGTCCCCTAGGAGGGGTCGGGGCGAGGAGCCTCTGGGGGGCCAACACAGGCCCCTCCTGTGGAGAGGAGACAAGCCTGGGACCCCCGAGGAGGTGGCCACCCCAGACTAAGCTTTCTTCCTGCCAGACCCCCACTTTTCCCCTCTGGAAGGCCATTAGCTCCAGCAGAGGGGTCACTGTCCCTAGTGCATTCTCCAGGAGACCATGGGTGCCCCTTCCCAGGGACAGGTGCCAAGGAAGCTCCTGTGAAGGTTTATTCAGAGCCCAGCCAGCCTCCAGAAGGTCCAGGGTACAGCAACCCCACTCCACCAGGCCCCCCTGTCACCTGCTCCCTGGGACACCCCCCACCCTTTCCCTTCTCTCTTGGTTGCCTGCCCTCCTGACCGGCCCAGGCCATGAACCCGGGGCCCGCCGTGCTCATTGCCATTACAAACACAGGACCCCGGCCAGCCAGATTCCTGGACGTAAATGTTCACCGGTCTTTTGTGAATATTTTTCCCTGAACAGGACACAGGACATAGATGCAGAAAAGCCTCTGGGGTGAGCGACAGTGTGTGCCCCACTCCCCGGAGCTTTGGCCTGGCCTGGGCACCTAGGAGGTCATCTTATTCTGCTTCATAGACCTGTATGCCCTGGGCTGTGAACGTGGATTCACCTCCTGAAGTGGAAGACCCCGGCACCTAGGAGGTCATCTTAATCTGCATCATAGACCTGTATGCCCTGGGCTGTGAATATGGGTTCACCTCTTGGAGTGGAAGACCCTTGCAGTTAAGATGGGGACCTATCCTCTGAAGCCCCGCAAAGCCAGCCTATCTGAGGTTTTTATAGGTCATCTTCAACCAGGAATGACGGAGGATTTGAGGGGAGCTCTTGCTCCTGCTGCAGGATTCCTCCCTGTGGGCAGCACTGTCCCCAGGCCAACCTCAAGGGAGGGGAACCTCTTATGGGTTCTTCCCTCAGGGCCCCAAGCCCCCCACTTGTAGAGCCATCCATGAAGCCCCAAGCTCTTGGCCTCCTGTACTCAGCAATGTGACTGACTCTCCCAGCAAATCACCAGACCCCTCCCTTTTGGGGAGCTCCCACTTCTTCATCTGCAAAATGGGAGCAAGTGCAACAGAGGAGCAGTCCCCCCAGGTGGCCTTCCCTGGGGCTGCCCTTCCCTGGCCAGGAAAAGGCTGATGGGAGGAGGGGAGGCGGCACTTGTGGGCTGGCCTCGACGTCCAGAAAGACAGAAGGTGAGTCGGGGGTGGGGGGTGTTTTTGGTGGCACCTGTTTTGGGTCTTTTGCAGAGCGGGCCCCTCCCTGGGTTTCAAGAGCTGCTTGTCAGATCACAACAGAGGGAATGTGGGAATGGGAGCGCGGCGGGGAGGAAAGGCCAGGGAGTCTGGACAAACTGGCACATACACGACAGATGTTTGCTCAGAAAAATACAGTAAAATCGTCATGCAAATATAACAGGGAATCTGCTTTCTCACATCACTGCTTCTCTGCTTGCTTTTCTGTTTCATCAATCCGGTGTGAGGAGGGGTTGGGGCAGGTTTTGGGGAGTTGGGCGAGGTCTGCTCTGCATATCCATGCTGGCCCCCTCCCCTCCACTCCCCCAGGAGAACAGTCCTTTCTTTGCAAATGTCACCCCCAAAGTGAGCCCCAGGCTTGGTCCGTCTCCCAAGTGGGGCTCAGTTGAGCCCTAAGGCCTCTTTCCCCTCCACTGTCCTCCCCCAGGAAGGTCACTGGTGTCCACCACCCAGGGAATGGCACTAGCTTTCCTGGTCAGAATCCCCTCCACAGTATAGGTCTTGGTCCCATCCAGCACCCACCCTCACCCCACAGTCACACCCCCAAAACTCAAGAACCCAACTGAGTGACAGGCCGAAAGCAGGAGTGTGAGGAGAGCCCAGTGGGCTCCTTCCGCTCCTGAGGTGGGTGGGGCGCCAAGGGGCACATGGGCAGGTGGGCAAAGCTAGAGTCGTCTCACTCCCCACTGGCCCACCTCCCATCCACAGGTGCAGGGGAGCTGACTCTGGCCCCTCAGCACCCTGACAGTGTTCAAGACAGTCTCCAAGACAGTCTCAGGACCCCAGATCTGTCCCTTAGAGCTGACCCCAGGAAGCCCCTAGCTCGTGAGAAAGGCAGCCACCCCATCTGGCCCTGCCCTCCCTCACCGCCCTCTGCCACCCACAATGACAGAGAGAGAGCCCCCAGAAGCCCAACGGTCCCAACTGCCAGGCTCTGGGTTGCCATGGCGACAGAGGCAGGCCAGGGAGGGGGAGGGGCCCCAGGAACCCAGCCTGCTCCTTCCCAGGAGGGGTGCGGGGGGTGCTCACCATTTGTGCTTTGTTCGATGTTGGGTAGGGGTCAGCATGGGAGGAGCGGCCATTTCCATGGAAACATGGGGGCCTCTCAGGCCAGTGGGTAAGGTGGGGATAGGCAGCCAAGAGGGTGTAAGTGGAAAAGCCCCAGAAGGCCCTCCTTCCTCTGGGCAGGCTGAGATGCTGCCCGGAGAGCCAACAGCAGGGGTCTGGCAGGTGGGAGGCCAGGACGTAGGGGCAGAAGCAGGAAGGCCCCCAGTGGACTCCACCTCCCGGCTGCTCTCAGGTATCACAGCTCACCCCTGCCCTTCTGGGATGAGCAGGGGTCTTGGAGGCCCAGAGAGGCTGGGGGGCTGGGGTGTGGAGGCCTGCACCTGAGACGGCGAGGCCGCTGGCCCAGGCACTCTCCTCAGACCCCATCCACAGCTCCCAGGCTACTTGGAAGACACTTGAAGTGGGCTGGTGGGCCGTCCCATGCCTGCACCTCCCCTATGACCAGGACCTCCCACTTCTCCTGGGTGCTGGCATCAGGGGGCAGAGACCCCCCCACCAACAGCCACCCATGATGAATCACAGTTCCACGCCCTGGGGGCGTGGCCATAAGCCTTTCTAGAAAGGAAAAGCACCTGCCTGACCCCTCAGCTCCAGGAGACCACAGCTCTGGAACCGGGTAGTGGATGAGCAGAGGGTGAGGGCCCCAGAGGAGCCACCGGGGGAGTGGGGGACAGCACTGGGCTTGGAAACTGGGAGACTGCCTCTAACCTGCCACATGACCCTGGGGCTATCACTCCCTTCCTCTGGGCCTCGGTCTCCCCATCCATAAAGGGAGAAGACGATGCCCAATGTCCATCTGCTACTAAGTCTCCCAGTAACCTGTCCCCCATCTGGGGGGACCCCCTCCCTGCCCCAGGGGAGCTTGGGTCCATCTCCACCCCAGGCTCCTTTACCCCAAAACCTGTCCCTAGTCCCAGAGCCCCAGACCCCACACCCTCTTCTGGCTTCCTCGTCTGCCCCTCCCCCCGCCCCCAACCCGGCCCGCACACCCCGGCAGAGTCCCTGGGCAGCACAGTAAAGACGACTGGTTTCGGTATCAGTGTGTAAACTTTAAGGAGAACATGTCTTTGTTTTCCTGTCCGTTATTGTCGGGTGGTGGTTGTTCACAGTCAGGTGGTGGTCAGGTGTGTGCGTGGGTGCGTGCGTGCGGGTGTGCGTGTGCGTCCACTCCTCGGCCCCCAGCGCGCCCGGCCCGCCGCCCTGGCCCTTCCCCGCGTGCCCCTGGCCCTCCCCCTCCAACCTCACCGGGGTCGGGGGTGGGGAGAGGGTCACAGCTTCTGCTGGGCCGAGACCCCCTTCCAGTAATCGAGGATGTCATGCAGGTCCTCGTCCTTGGCGAACTGGACCTTCTTGCGCAGGGCGTGGCCGGCGGCCATGTACACCTCCTCCCGGTGGTGCTTCTTGTAGGGCCGGAAGCGCTCCCAGATCTTGTGCGTGCTCTCGGACGAGTACTCAGGGCTGGAGGAGTACCCTGAGTAGTAGTGTCTGGGGGAGAGCTGCGAGTAGGTGGAGTCCCGCTTGGTGCGGGCCAGCGGCTTGAGGAAGGACACGCGCTGGCTCAGGCTGTCGGTGCCCTCCTCGTAGTACAGGGCCGGGAAGCTGTGCCGGTGCTCGCTGCAGTGGTAGGCGGGCTTCACCTCCAGGTGGTGGACGCCGCCGCCACCGCCGCCGCTACTCCCGCTGCTGCTGGCCGGCACCAGCGGGAGCCGGTCCAGCGGGCTGTTGAGGGGGCTGCCCTTCTCGATGTACTTGGAGTCGCCCGTGGCCAGCCCCGGAGTGGCCGGATGATCCGGCACGTCCAGGCTGAAGACCTTGGCGCTCTTGATGGAGCCGCTGGAGGAGACGCTGCAGGTCTTACGAGCCACGGCGGCATCGGCGCTCAGCTGGCGCTGCAGCGGGTGATGGGAGCCCTCCTTATAGGGGGGCGAGAGGAAGCTGGGGCGCTCCAGCACCCCAGGAACAGGGGTGGCGGTGGAGGAGGTGGTGGAGGCTGCAGGGAGGGACTGGCACTCGAAGGCCATCTCGGGGTCCCCACCACCACTGCCACTCCCCAGGAAAGAGGCCGAATCCAGCTTGAGGGCATCGATGCAATTGTTAATGATCTGGTTGACCTTGTCCACCTCTTTGGCGATGGTGGAGATCTCAGCAGCGGAGCCCTGGCCGTTCTCCAGCTCAGGGAGGTCATCCTCTGGCCGCGCCAGGCCCTCGCTGCCCGTGCCCGTGCGCACCTCGATATAGTTGCCCTTGGTGGCCACCTTGGGCGTGTCCAACCCAGCCTCCAGCCCCTTGGAGGTGGTGGGCAGCTTCTCCCCGATCATGGAGGGGATGGAGGACATTCGGGACACGGGCAGCACGGGGGGCTCACCCAGCTTCTGGGTGGCGTGGACCACGGAGCCGGCGTCCACGTCAGCCCCGTAGCGCATCTCCAGGATGGTTTTCTTGACCTTGACCGACTTCTGCTTCTCCTCCTGCATGCGCCGCTTGCGCAGGCAGTAGTAGACGGCTCCCAGCACAATGACCATGCCGAAGAGGCAGCCCAGGATGGTCATGATGTAGTGGGTAGTGGTGGAGGTGCTGGGTGCCAGGTCGCCGGGCACTGGGTCCCTGGTGGTGAAGGTCAGGCAGGTGTGATTGAAGCGGCGGCTGTTTCGCAGTGAGGTCACGCAGAACGTGTACTCGGTGTGTGCCCGCAGCTTGTCCAGCGTCACGATCTCCTTCTTGTTCTTGAGTGTCATGACGTCGGAGAAGTAGCTGTTGTTGTATTGGACCAGCACGTACATCTTGCTATAGGGGTGCGGGATGATGACCACCAGCGTGGCTGAGGTGAAGGTGACCTGGTGCAGCTTGATGGCCGGCCCCGCCGACGCGTCCGTGGTGGATGAGGCCGGCGGCTCCACCGACAGGATCTCGTCGGGGCTGAAGCCTGAGTTCTCGTCAGGCTCCCTCTGGGTGTCGGTGGAATAGGGCGTGGGGTGGCTTGCAGGCCGGGCGGGCAGCGAGCCGTTTCGGCACTTGGCCTGGAGCACGGTGATGGCGTTGAGGCTGTGGTAGGGCCGGGGCACCAGCAGCGGGTAGCCAGCGAACTCACGCGGCGACTCACACTGCAGGCGGTCATAGTTCTTGGTGACATTGTTGAAGACCACGAGCCAGGCCAGGAAGCCGAAGAGGTCGCACTCGCAGTTGAAGGGGTTGCCGGCCAGCTCGCACACCATGAGGCTGGCCAGGCTGGCGAAGGTGGCGCCGTCGAGACGGCTGAGGCGGTTGGAGGACAGGTCAATGCTGATGAGGCTCGGGCACTCGGAGAAGGCGGCGGGCGTCACCACCTCGATGAGGTTGTGCTGCACGAAGAGGAACTGCAGGCGGCCCATGCCCCGCAGCATGCCCTCGGTCAGGTTGCTGAGCTTGTTGTAGCCCAGCTGCAGCACCTGCAGGCTCGACTGGCCCAGGAAGGCGCCGTCCTCTATGTAGGAGATCTCGTTCTTGGTGAGGTTGAGGTCGGTGAGGTTCCCGAAGCGGTTGAGCGAGGAGTAGAGCACGGCCTTGAGCTTGTTCTCGTTGAGCCGCAGGTCGTGCACCGTGCTGTTGATGTGCTGCGGGATGGTCTCGTAGGGTGGCTGGTTCTGGCTGCAGATGGCCAGCCACACGTACCCCTTGTCGCCCTCGATGAGCCAGCAGTCGGCGCGCACGGTTCCCGGCCGGCACACGCACAGCAGCGCGGCTGCGCACAGCCCCAGGCGCAGCATGGCTCCGGCCACGGCCCCCTCTCAGGCCTGGCTCAGGGTGGGGGGCCGGGGCGCCGGGGGGCCTAGTGGCCAGAGGTTGGGGCCAGCAGCACAGTCCTCCCTGGGGCTGCCACCATCTTTGGTGGGACCCCCAGCTCGGGGGCCCCAGGTGACGCGGGCACGGCCAGTGCCAACCGTCAGGGGGCCTTCTGGGGTGCTACCCACAGTCACCAGGCACCAGAGCCAGACCAAGGCCAGGGGGGGCTGCGGGCCCCACAGCCTGCTTCCCCGAGGTGCTCCTTTCCTGCCAGGAAGATGCCCAGGTTCTCGGGGCTTGACTTGCTCCGCCTCTTCCTCTTCCTCCTGGGACTCCGGGCTCAGAGTTTCAGACGATTCCCACAGGAGGCTGGAGACTGGGACTCTGAGGGGGGAGCACGAAAGACGGGGACAGGAAGGAAGGGACCCGTCTGTCACCTGGTTCCTGAAAGGCAGCACCGAGAGGGGGTGACGGATCAGTGTGAAGGCTCAGGGCAGCTCTCTAAGCTCCAGCACAGGCCCCCAGCCCCACTCCCACCCCCTCCCGGGGCGTCCTGTGCCAGCAGCACTCTGGGTCCCTGTTACGTAAAAGAAGGGAGGTGGCAGGGGGGCAAGAGGGGGAGGAGGGGGCCAGAGGACCTGGGAGGAGGGAGATCAAAGAAACAAGAGGGAGGGGTGAGGGGAGTGTCTGAAGCCAGGAGACAAAGAAGGGAGACTGGAGACTTAACAAGGCAGGTGCAGATACACATACACGCGTCAGCATCCTTGTGTCCACACTCGTCCACCTGCCTGCGCAATGACCCACATGCCCCCAGGTGAATCAGAACTGCATGGCAAGCTCACATATAGACAGGTGCACGCAACCACACACACACACTCACAAGCACACCTACAGTCTTGTGTACGACGACAGGCCCGTACACACATGGCCACGTACCCGAGCAGCCACCCTCCAATCCAGAAATGAATTAAGGAGCCCAGCAAAATGCCTCCTCTCCTCCATGCCCAAAGATAAATAATTCATTTGTTGTGTAACTGCTCTTGTTCCAAAAATAATTCCCTTGTCTCGGCTTCCATGGGGGAGGGGGAGCAGAGCAACATGGCTGCGAGCCCCCCAGGCAGGGGGTTGCACAGCGGCTGGGGTCTCCCGCAGTGGGAGGGCATGAGATGAGCTCTTCTTACAGCAAAAGCAGAGCCGAGGGAAAGAGAGGGCGAGTCTGGGAACCCAGACACACTCCCAATAGCCCCTCCTCAAAGTGCTTTCCAGTAGGGGGCACCCCCAACCCTGATCCTGCAGGGGGTGCCTCAGGCAGAAGTCAGAGGCATCTGGAATGCCCAGGCATCTCCTCAGTGGCTGGAGCGTTAGAGGCCCAGAGAGGGGCAGTGACCTGCCCAGAGTCACATACTGCAGCCTGGGTCATGGCCAGGATCAAGGTTCCTGAGCCAGCAGCAAATCAGGCCTGGAGCCCCATCCACCCTGCCCAATTAGTCAGATGGACTGCACCACCTCTTAAGTCTTGTCTCCACATCTGTAAATTGGGGACCAGGCCCCTGCCGGGCCTCTGATGGGGGGAGAAGTAAAGTGAGCCATGTTGCCCATGCTCGACTTGCAGGGGGTCAGGGGAGGCTGTGCAGGGCTCCTGGCCTGCAGACCCTCAATTTCGTGAATTTCAATCTAGGGGGGACCTGCCTGGTCTCCCAGCAAGCCAGACACGGCCCCGCACCCAGATCAGTCTCACACACCCAGTGCTCTCCTGACTGCGGGAAGAACTCTGCCCTCCCTCCCTCCAACCTAGGCACTGGCCAGGGATGTGAAGATTAAGCCAGAGAAACCCATGTTTGGATCAAGGAAGCCAAAGACTGTTCACAAGGGCCACCTCTGCCTCCCGCTCCTCCTCCCGGGAAACTCCAGGAAAGAGAGCGCTTTAAGAAGAAATGTGAAACCTTTGCTGTTAAAAGCAAAACCAATTTACAGCCCTGAGCCCCAGAGGGCTGGAACTGAGGAAAGGGAAGTGGAGAGGGAGAGAAGTCCCCAGAGCAGCACAGGCAGGCAGTTTTCATTGAGGTGGCAAGTGAACAGGACGTCCAGATGTCCCCTCGGATGGAAGGCGGATGCAGCATCAGAGGCTGTGATGATCACGGTCGCCACAGGGGGTCAGCCTCACACCTCCTCGACCCCCCCCACCCCCCCCCCCACCAGCCCCCACCACCAGTCCCTGGGCCAGCTCAGGCTGAGAGGCTGGATGGGGGCAGGGGAGGAGGTAACCACGAGGCTGCGGGTCAAAATGGGGGTCCCCAGGCAGCAGAGAGCATTTTTGTCCTTGGCTCTGCCAAGCACATTCTCAGGGCTGGAGTCAGGAGACCTGGGCTCCCTTCTGACGTGGCAGCTGGCTCCCAGGGGGCCTCAGGCCAGTCCTACCCCTTTGGGGCCCCAGTGCCCCTCCCCGCCAGGCAGGGAGGCTGACCGGGAGGAGGTTGACTTGCCAGGTCTGGCCTGTCAGAGGACCCTTCCTCTGCGCCTCCGCCGGCTGAGAACATCTAGGGACTGCATTTGTATGCAGGTGATGTGCAGGTGTGCGCTGGCTCAGAGCACCGGCTGTGCTGGCGTGTATGAGTAGACGGGTGTGCAGGCCGGCGTGTGCACACGCATGCCCGTGTGCACAGGTCATGTGCCCGCCTGGCCAGCTACAGGAGTGAACAGCGGAGTAAGAAGGGGCGATCTGCGAGTGGAGGGGTGGGAAGGGATGCATGTGGGGCATCTCATGGAAATGCAGGCTTCCGCCTGCCTTTATGTTGACATGTTAATAAGCATGTGTGTCCCACATGAGTGTGTGTGTATGTATGCACACGTGCGACTTTAGCCGCGTCAGCACCCCCCCCACCCCGCCCTCCGCCACCCTCAGATCTGAGTTGCTCAAAGCGGAACCCACTCAGGCAGACCTAGCAGCTAGCAGGCAGGCAAAGCTGGCCAGACTCTTGGAAATCCCAGGCCAAGCTGAGGGTGTGGGAAGAGGCAAAGGGGAGGGGAGGGGAGGGGAGTAGGCGAAGGGGCCCAGGCTTGAGAGAGGGCCGGGGCGGGGCGGGGGGCGCACTAGTCCCTTCCTGCCTCCTCCCTTCCCAAACAGTCCAAGGGGTACGGTGGCACCCGTGCCCCTCCCCTAGCCCCTCTGAGCTCTGCCCACCTCGGCCCTCAAGGTGACCCCGCCCTCTCTCCTGCTCCTCCCGGTGTCCAGCTCCCCCCACCCTCCCCCATGACTCAGAGTGGGAAGGAGGCTCCCCATCACCCCGTCCCATCTTCCCGTGTGCGTCAACCGCCTGTCCCCGTCCCCGGGCTGCCTGCCCACCACCCGTCGAGGCCTGACGCAGCCAGGGAGGGGGGACGGCAAGGCCGCTAAGGCGCTGACAGCAGCACTTGGCCCCCCGCCCGGCTGCACACCCACTCGAGGTGTGGGGAGGGGTGCGGTGCTGCCAGGCCTAGGGCTGAGCGTCCTGGGGGCCGGGCCTCCCTCTGCTCCCGCAGGAGTGATGCCCCAGCCCAGACACTACTGGGAGGAACCAGGACCCTATCCGCCCCCCCACCCCGCCCCGCCCCACACGCCAGGGGCTGGTGAGAGAGAGGAAGTGAGGAGCTGCAGACCAGAGGTGAGAGCTGAGGAGGAGGGAGAAGCCAAAATCTGGAGCCAGCTGAGCAGGGAGAGGCAGAGGAATAGAGATAAATGGAGAGGGAGCATGGGAGACGGAGGAATCGATCGGCAGAGAAGCTCGGCGAGATGACAAATGTGGGGGCTTCGAGGGAGGGCACATAGTCCAGCTGCCCACTCCGCCCACCCACCCAGGGGCCAGGGAGACAGATGAGCTCTGAAGCCACCAAGATGCTGTCTGTGACCAGCCCGAGGCATGAAGCGGCTGTTGGAAGCAGAGGTCTTTACTGCCCAGGAGGCAACTGGTGCAAAACCTGGGAGGGTGTGGCCACCCTGGGAAGCCAACGGTGGGCCAGTGGCCAGGCGCCAGGGCTTGTGCAGCAAGGAGTAGTGCTCCCAGCTGACCTGGACCCCTCCCCTAATGTCCCACCCTCGCCCCACTCCCATAGGTGTGGGGTATTGAGTGACCTCTGGCCAGAGAGGGGGGCAGACCAGCATCTCTGAGGGTTTCTGTCTCCTGCCACCACAGAGATGGAATGCGGCAAAGTTGGGGGGCAGCGTGCCATCGAGGGGTCCTGGGGACCCCAGTCTAGCAGGCTACACACTGCATGATGTCCGCTCTCATGTGGACACCCCTGCACAGAAGGAAGAGTCGGCGAGACCATGAGGGTCTGAGAGGAATTGATGAGGGGCCAGGGGTCTCTGTTTGGAGCTGGGCATGGCCTCAGGACATCCAATCACCCTGGGCAGAGCCCTCCCCTCTCTCCAGGGTTCAGCACCCACCCTCAAGTCACTGGTTGACCCTATTGGATTCTGCGCCCTCCTCCAGTGGCCAGGATTGAAGACCCCTCCATGGACTCGGAATCCTAGAGCCTCTGAGCAACCGGGACGAGGCGTCCTGGCTCTTCCCAACCCCAGTCACTGTCATGGGGAAGCTGAGGCCAGGACTGGGAAGGGCACATCCAGCTGGTGGCAGGTCTGCGCAGGACCCAGGGTTGCAGCGACAGACCCTGATACTCCAAGCTCGAATCCTCTCTGGGAGCTTACTCCCCCGACAGGGGCCCTGCCCCCCAGCTGCCCCAGGACGCTGGGCACGGGCGAGTTTCTCTGCCTGGGAAGTGGGTTTGAATGATCCCTCCCTGCAGGGCTGCAGGGCAAGCACGCTGCCTGGGGCAGAGCAGGTGGCCTCAGAGAATGTTAGCTACCATCCTTCATGAGGCTCTTCTCATGATTTCCTCAGAAGCCCATCAGGGTTCCCCTGGACTCAGGCTCCCTGAAGCCCTCGGTCACATCCCCCCAGACCCTTTCACTTCAGGCCGACCACCAAGCTCCCCAGTCAGAGGAGAGCCTTGACCTCTCCACCCCAGGCTGTGGGGCTGGGAGGGTTAGGGAGTCATTGGGCCACTCCTGCCTGGGCCGGGCAAGAGGATGGACAGGGTAAAGGCCTGTGTGTCCACAGGCTCAGGGCGGCTGGGGTGGGGAATGGGGGTGGGCGGAGGTCAGAAGGCAAGAGGTGGGGCCGCTGACTCTGAGACCCTGGGTCCTTGCCAGACCTCAGTTTTTCCACCTGTGTGGCAAGGTGAGTGTCTCCCATCTTGCAGGGCTCCCACAAAACCTGAGGACACAGTGGAGACAAACACTCTCTACGGGGCAGTAGGTCTGGTGAATGCACAGCTCCCGCCCATAACGTCACACCCTCATGGGTGTTGGTGGGGTCCCGGGAGCGGATGGGGGAGATGCCGTGCGTGTTGGACCTCCCAGGAGCAGGGCGTGAAGCTTAGCCAGGGAAATCTCATTTGCAGCAGCTGATCAGCCCTGGCACGGGCTTCTCCCTGAGCCGGCTGGCCAAGGCTCCCTGAGGTGCCACTGACACTGTCTGTGTCAATGCCATTACCCAGGATTAGGAGAACCGAGGACCCCTGGGGTCCAGCCAGAACTCAAGGGGCGGGCGGCCACCTCACCTCTGCTGGAAGCACAGCACCAAGCTAGGGGTCCCAGAGGTCGGCTGCCACCGCTCTGCCCTCAGGGACAAAGCCTGCCACCCCCTGGGAACTGGATACTGGGTCTTGTCACTGCCTCCACATCACCAGGGCTCCTGGGGCAGGCTGCTCTGGGCCTTGCTTCCTCACCTGTGAAATGGGATAATTATACCTTCGGCCCTGAACTACTGTCTGGTAAATGAACCATCAGGATTTCAGGTACAAAGGGCCCCAGCTGCAGGACAGAGAGGAAAAAAGAAAGCATGGATGTGGGAGGCAAAGGGTCCTGAGAGTGAATGCTGTGCTGTGTGACACAGGGCACTTTAATTAACCTCTTGGGGCTTCAGTCCCTTTCCCATAAGAGCTAAACAGACTCATCTGCATCTGATATTTCACATTCCCTGAATCTCGTATTAGCCCTGCATGGTTGGTGCTGTTGACTTCATCTAACAGATGAAACACCAAGGCCCCCTCCGTCCCCAACTTCCTCCAAAGAGCTGGGTCCATCACAGGGACTGGACCTGTGGGCCATCTTTTGGGTTTCCTGCCCCTTGAGTAGACACCTTCCTCCCGACCAGGAAAGCATGTGAGAGTGGACCAGCCATAAACCGAGAGAGAATTCAACATATCCATTCATCAGGAAGTACTTAGTCCAGGCCAGGTATGCTCCTCCAGTATCCCCAGGCACATGCCCATCTCAGGACCTTTGCACATGCTACTCTCTCTGCTTGGCGTGCCCTTCCCCCAATATCCACACAACCCACTACCTCACTTCATTCAGGTCTCTGCTCAACTGCTCTCCTCAACCTCGCCCTCCCTGATACCAAATCTGAGATGATTCACTTGCTTTGGTTCCTTCAGAGGCCTCAACAATACCAGACACGATTTAGCTCCTTATCATCCCCTCCCCGCCACCATCATAAAATCAAAGGAGGCTTTACCTTGTTCGAAACTGTAACCTCCATGCCTGGAACAGGGTCAGACATTTAGCAGGTGCCAGAACATGATGTGTGGAGTGACAGATCGGGGACAGGGACGAGGGACAGAAGGAGATCCTGGAGTTCCCCGACTCCACTGAGTCAGGACTTGAGCCATCAGCGGGAGGGGTTCCACTACTGATGAGGTGCTCGTGGTGTGCAAGAAACGTGCTGAGCCTTCTCTTTAGCCTCATGGCTCTGCTGATGCCTCCTATTTCTCAGATGAGGAAACAGGCTCAGAGAGGTGCCATCATCTGCCCTAGACCACATAGCCAGGAACTTGAACTGGCCTGAGCTCTTAGAACTACCAGACTTCCCAGGATCCCTGCAGATATGACTTCCCCTGATTTGCATACCTCCAGGGACAGGGATCTCAGCACCCATCTGAGGCTACTGACTCCCTTCTTGAACAGCTCTGACTGTTAGAGATTTCTTTATATTACAAAGCCAGACCTAGCTGCTATACCTCTGTCGACTCACTGGTCCCAGCCTGCCACTGGCCAGACACAGCCTATCTGGAGCCACTGCGGCCAAGAGTCCTCCTCAGAGGTCCTTCTGGTATTTGTTCAACTGTTATCTCATACTTCTGCCATCCGCATATCCAGCCTAAATGGCCTCAAGTCCTCTACTGCTCTCCCTACTCCATGGTGTCAAGTCCCACACCCTTGGGTCCAGCCGTGCTGGGTCATGCTTGCTGTCAGGGTCCCTCCTAAAAGGCGTCACCTAGAGCTAAGCCTCAGCACCAACATGGTTGGAGTGGTGACAAGCACCAGGGACCCTCTGCCTCACTCGCTTCGGCTCCATGCTTGTTAAAGCAGCGTGAACATGCACAGCAGTGTGTCCTCACCTTGTCCGAGATGTCAACCAAACCCCCAGGCCCCCTCGCACATCCTGCCAGGCTGCCCCGATGCCCTCAGAATGTCGTCAGGCAGCTCCGGGAAGTATCTGTTTTGGTTTCACCCGAGGTGCCGGGTTTCCGTCCACTCCCATTCAATCACGTCTTGTTAGTCTCAGGCCTCCGTGCCAGCTGCTCCACATCTCGGGGGAGCTGGCTCCTGCCCCCTGACGCCGTGGCACCCGCTCCCGGCTCCGTGCCCTGGTGCACCAGGGGAGCAGGATGTGCCGGCTGCATCCATATCACAGGGAATCAGGGAGCAGGCCCGCAGCTCAGCGCTGGGGCAGGGAGGGCACGCCGTCCAACCAGCCACACACTCGCCCACGCTCTTACACACCCACACAGCTTCACTGCACACCCTCTGTGTGCCTGTGATGTGTGTTATTGCAGACAGACTTGCTCTATCTTCACCGGGTTTCCAACTTACCCAGAAGAGCTTAGTAAGAACACGGCCATATCAACAGCATCAGTTACAGGGGTTAATTGGGTTGGCAAGGCCTCGATGCACTGTGCACCCATCTCCTAGAGGAGTAACCTCGGCCAGAGAAGGGGGCTGGGCCAGCTTGCTGTGCCGCGCAGTTACGACACTCGGAGGGCAGGCTCTCTGTGTCACCTTGGGCAGGTCAGCGCCTTGCCCCCTCTGGGCCTCAGTTTCCTCATCTGTTTATAGGGGGGACAGCTGAGTGCTTGTCTCTCTGGCTTTCTGGGGCCACCCCCAGCCTTCTGCAACTGATTACTGGGTCATCTCCCAAGAACCCCACTGGGGCCTGGGCTTCCCCTGCTCCCAGGGGTGTGGGATCTGTTGACACCAGTGCTGGGTCCAGACCTCCGTGGAAGGAGGTAGGCAGGAGGATGGAAGGGCTTTTGGGAAACCACCCAGCCTCCTGGTAGGAGAGGCCCTGACTCTGGTTCTATGGGCAAGTCTCCACATGGCCCACTCCCTGGTACCCACCCCCCGAACCTAAGCAACACACCATCCACCCCAGCCACCCCCAGGACTACTGTGTAGAGCATGTGACCCTCCCGCTCACAGCCAAGAATGACCTGTATTAAAAGTCTGTCTCCCAGTCCCACTGCAGGAGTCATCTCTGACTTTCCCAGAATCCTCCAGGCCATTCAAGGGACTGCCTCCTCCATCTGACCTGTGATTTCCCAACTGACACCTGCTTTCCCCCACCTGACCCTTGCCTCCCCACCTTGCCCCTCACCCCCACCTGGCCCCTGCCCTCCCCCCGCCCCGGCCCTGCCTTCCCACCTGGTCTCTGCCGCTCACCTGGCCCCTGCCTCCCCCCACACCTGACTTCTGCCACCCCCACCTGCTCCCTGCTGGCCCCTTGGCCTTGGCTCTGGCACACCCCAGGCCCCGCTCAGCTGCAGCCCCGGGCACTACTCACCAGTCTCCACTGGACCCGCTCTTTCACCAGTGCCTGCGCACGCACGGCTGCCTCTGCCTGCATGGCCTCCATTCATTCATTCAATAAACATTTATGGAGCACCTACTATGTACCAGGCGCTGGCTAGGCCCACCCTCCCGGCTCTGCTCCCTCTCCAGGGCCCCAGGGGGTGAATATTTCCCTGCTTTCCAACACCCTCAGGGCTGTCCTAGGGCAGACTGGCACGGCTGGAGCCCACGGGGAGAAGTGGAGGCTCCGGGTGGCAGAGAGCGCAGCCCCGGGGGGCAAAATGAAAGCAGAGTCCTGGGCTGACACGGGTAGGCTTAAACACTTCTCATGTGAACTCACTCAATCCTCTGCACAACCTCATGAGTCGTGCTGTTATTATTCCCACTTTACAGAGGAGGAAACTGAGGTTTCACAACTGCTACAGAGTGACTTTGACCCTCCATGGCACCAGGCTCTGGGTGGTCAAGGCATACTATGAGTTCCTGTTTCATCTGGACAATGGCTTAAAAAAATTTTTTTTTTTAAATTACTTGCCAATGTTGATAACTTGGGAGATTTTATTTTTAAAATCCCCACTTCTAGAATGACTGGCAAACCTGGAAGAACTGGCTGCCTACCTTCTACATCCCTGTGGAGATAGGGCAGATGGCACAAGCCTCCCTAGTTCTGTGGCTCTGGGACACTCTGAAGGCATAGATCTTTTTGTGGGGATGGCAGGTCTCTGATTACGAATCTGGGGCTCAAGAGTTCTGTAGTTCCTTGATCCTAAAAGTCTACTTGGCCTCTGTGTCACTGATGGTACAGGACTGCCCTGGCCCATCCACAACCCTTGCTCACCTCCAAGCAGGCCCACCGGAGTGGGGACCCCAAACCAGGAGGGCACCCCCACACAGCCCCCTGACCTGCCTGTCGCCCTGCGGGGTCCCTGGCTCTTCAACAATGCTGCTCGGTTTGCTGGGTCAAGTTGGGGGCTCCTGCTGGGGTTTGGGAGTAACGGGCTCCCAAATACAATTCCTACTCCATAAAATGTTGCCAGCCAAGACGGGCTGAGGCTCCCGCCAAGGCTGCTGTGGACACCAGGAGGTCTAAAGCCTTGGCTGCTCAATTCACAGCCAGAGCGGGTGCTGCGGCAAAGGGCTCCGGGGCTTCTAGAATGGCCCCTTGCTCCTGCCCCTCAACCAGAGCTCAGGTTCCGCTTGCTCTGCTCACCTGGGACTCCTGCCCACCCTCCCCACGGCCTCTCCCAGGCCACCACCTGGGCACATAGCCAGCCAGGGCCAGGCCCGTCCCAGGGTGACAGCCCATCACAATCCCAAACCAGGTGGTTGCATGGGGTCCCTCTCCTGGCCCTGAGATTGGCTTCTCTGCAGGGGTGGGGTGGGGGGGGGCGCTGGGTACGGCTTGCAGGGGCCTGCAGCTGTGGCATCAGAGAACAAGGAAGCTCTGTTTGGGCAGGAGGAGCCCTGGAAGTGCCCAGGGGAGGGCGACCCCATGGACTGCCGGCTGCACAGAAACCACAGCCCAGGACACGTGTCCACCAAGTCTGTGTGGCCAACCCATGGAGACCGGCCCTCCTTAGTGTTCTCCTGGAAGGACAGGCCACCTTCAACTCAAATCCCAGCCCTGCCACTGAACGAAGAGTGTGGCCCAGGCAAGCTATTTCTTTCCTCTGAGTCTCAGTCTCCTCTTCTGTAAAATGGGACGAGAAGGGCACGACCTCAGAGGGTGGGAGAACGAAAGCTTCAGAGCAGGTCTGGCACATAGTAAGTGCTCGCAGCTACCTCTAGAATGGTTAGGATGGCCTGGCTCACAGATGTGGCACAGTGCCTGGCACAAACAGGGTCCCTGTCACCCATCGCTGCAGCAGTGGCAGCGAGGAAGGGATGAGGCCTGGCCCTGGACAGTGTCTGCCTTCCTGCCTGTTCCTGCCCCCTCAGAGACCTGCTCCCACCCCTGCCTTTAGCCTGCTCCCCAGCCTCGGTTTCTCTCCCGTTGCCAAAGCACAATGGCTGTTATAATTAACGGATTATCTCAGTGCGACAGCTGTGGTCCTTTGAAAATTGGGTTGAATAACAAGATCCCGGCATATGGTAATTTCTTTTCATCCCCTGCTCCCTCTTTCTCTCTCCCTCGCTTCAGCCTTGTTATGCATGCAAATGTTTCTTCCCCTTTCCCTCCTTCCCAAACACCTCCTCCTCCTCGGTGGTCCCCTCCTCTTCGGGATGGCAGTGGGGGACAGACTACGGTTCTGCTTTCTGGTGACAGTCAGATGGGAACTGACCCTCCAGGGCCCCTCCCATGCTCCTGGCACTGGGCAGATTGCCTGACACATGTGACTCCTGTCATCTCCTGGGCAGACCTAAGTCCCTACACCCCGGGATTCCTCCTACCTGCCAGGCAACTCCCGCTTTGGGCTACTTTGCAGGGACCTTCCCTGAAGTCCTGGTCCCTACCCTCTGATCTTCCCAAATCCACTTTCCCACTCCTACTGCCCAGCATCTCCACCCCTCCCAAAGCTTCTGTTAGCAGCTTGGTACCAACCACCATCTCCCTCCCACTGCCTTCTGGACCCCTCCCTGGCATGTGAAACTCAACTGTCCTCACCCACGACTGGACTCACCTCCCACTGCCCGCCCACTCCCCGACCCCTGCTTCTCTCCCCTGTCCCTGAGCCAGCCAGGAGCATCCCCACTTGCCCACACCTGGATGGTCTTGGTGTATGTCCTCCCACTGCTCCTGTCCTGCTTCAGTCTCCTTCCTTGCCCCAAGTGAATTTCTCAATCTGCATGCTCAAGGGTCTCCCTGCCTCCACTCTTAGCGCCCCCTCCACCCAGCAGAGGAGGAGCATTCTAAAACATACATCAGAGCATGGTGCTCCCCTGCTCAAAAGCCTTCACCGGCTCCCTTACTGATCTGAGAAATTTCCAACAAGAATCATCTGAAGCCCAGCCTCTGGGGTCTTGCGGAGCTGGTTTCCTGCTTTCCTCTCCTGCCCTCCTGCTTCCCTCCACCAATCAAAATGGTCTGGCTGGGGTCCCTCCTGTGGGTTCCCACAGCACCCTGGGCTTCTTCCATCACAACCAGAATGAAAACTGCTGCTCTGACTCCTGAGCTGAGTTCTCCGAGTAAAGGTCTGATTCTCCACTAAAGCCCAACACTGGACACCCAGCAGGTTCTGAATAAACATGTATTGATGACTGAATGAAAGAGGCCTGCTGTCTCCCTTTATAGATAAGAAAACCGAGGCTCAGAGTAATAACTTGCCCAAGATCACACTGTTTGTGCAAGACAAAACCAGGATTTGAACCCAGGTCTGTGATTCTAATGCCAGTCTTTCCCACTCCCTGGGGGTGGGGGGAGGGCTGTGGGGGTCAGCTTCTGCACAGATCTCAGGGGATTTGAACCTCCCTCCAGCCTCAGCTGGGTGATAAGATGGGGCTCCCTGCCCATGCTGTCACTGCATTGACCTTGGACTCCTAGGGCCTCAGTCTGCTCATCTGTAAAGTGGGAAGGAGCCCTGCCTCACCCCCATCTCAGAGGATGTCTGTGGGGACAGAAGCTCAGGTCTTGGAGAAAGCCAGCCCTGCTAACATCTGAGGGTTCGCCCACCCCCAACCTCCAGACCCAACTGCACTGCTCTTGGCAGGCACTTCTATGAGCTTGGGGGTTCCTAGGATGGCTGGTGTCACACAGGACAAAAATGCCCCCCCCCCAAAAAAGTGAGAGCTAGTGGAAGAAGCACGGGAAAACTGAGGGTCAGATCATGACTTTGGGCAAAAACTTCCCTCTCTCAGCCTCAGTGTCTTCGTCTGTGAACGGGCCCAGTAATGCCCACTTTATGGGGTTGCCATGGGAACTGATGTGTAACGTGTCCAGCACACGCAGGCACCACCATGGTCACAGGTTCTACAGGAACGTGACGGTCAAGTGTACGCGGGAGAGGGGGCAGGCGAAGGGGGCAGCACAAGGCAGGCCACTCTCACTGACTCTCGGTCCTCAACAGCCCCCAGAACAGAGCTCACACCCCACCATGAAGCCGTGGGTCCCCCCTCCCTCTCTAGCTTCACACCCCACCACATCCCTTCTCAACCTACAGAGTTACAGGGATTCCCATCTGCGTGTCCCCTGGGCCTTACTTAGCTCAAGCTCTTCCTGACCCTGGGGTACCATTTCCACCTTCCCTACCCCCTTGCAGCCCAGGCTTCATGCCTCCTCTTCCAGGAAGCCTTCAGAGGTTTCTTCTCCACAGGAAGGGTGTGGGCCTCCCTACCGTGTCTTCCCCCGTGCCCTGATTCCACCCTCCTGGACCCCTGGAAGGATCCTAGAGATTGTCTCACCCCACCCCACCCCACCCCTTATTTTACAGATGGGGAAACTGAGGCACAGGCGAGGGACAGCAGCTCTCCAGGGATGTACTTGAACCCAAGTATCTGCTGCTACCGAACCTACAGGCAGCTTCTCTCCTGGAGCTGAGCTGTCCTTGCTCAGCCCTTGCTTGTCTTCTCCTCACCCCCCAGCCCAGAGCTACCTGAGGACGGGCCTCCATCTTCCTCTCTGCGCCCCCACCCCAGTGCCTAGCCTAAGGCCTGGCGCATAGTAGGCACTCAGTAAATGTCTGTTGAATTGAATTGCGCTCAGGGCGGCCAGTCGTCTCTGCTCTGTAAGAGAAGCATAGAGTTAGTGGAGCCGTTCCCATGGCGACGGGGATGGGAACCAAGCTGGTGGGGTAAGGGGGCAGCCTGCCCCAAGGACCCCGAGGGCCCTGGAAAGGAGAGGGTCTGGGAAGCTGGAACATTCAGACTTAGAGGAGTCCGAAATTCTGCTCCAACAGGCAGCACAGCCCTGACAAGTCGTACCGCCCCTGGGGCCTCAGTGGCCTCCTCTGGCCGTTGGATAGGACACTCCAGTCCCTAGGGGCTCTGAGGACGGCTTGTGATGAGGACCAGAAGAGATGTGAGGAGGGTACACAGTGACTCCCGCTCACACTGAGCCCTCAGTGCCTGGAACACCAAGTCAGGTGGGAATGATGGCCCATTCTACAGACGAGGAGACTGAGGCTCAGGGAGGCGGGGAGCCTTCTCCCCTGAGGCCACACAGCCCGCGTGCTTGATCCCATGCTGTACACACAGTCTCCCTGCAGAGAAGGGAGGAAAGCAAGGCATAATAAAAAAAAACCCCCAAAGACGCTGAACCCACCAAAAGGTGGCTGGAGCCCAGGCCTGGGCTGAAGAAAGAACTCCAGGCACAGGGCCCAGCATGAGCCCCATGGCTGTGAAGGTTCAAAGCCTTTCAGATCCAGAGGCTGCAAAGGCCTGGGCAGGCCCTGATGTTAATATAGATCAGCAGAGACTATAAATACTTGGCCAGGCCAGGTATTGCAGGGCCAAGCCCGCGGAGCAGCCCAGCAGGGGCTCAAACCCTGGCCCCCTCCTCCTTGAGCCTCCGTTTCCCCATCTGGCAAGAGCAGGCTACAACACAACCATGACGGCTCAGGTTCTTTATCCAACAACTTAGAGTTCCCTGACCCAGCCAGGCTGGCAGGGGGGCCTCGGGGCCCAGGCTAGAGTCCCAGGAGGAATGAAGAAGGATGCAAGAGAGGCTGCCCTGGTCTACCTGGGACAACCAAGGGAGGGCTTGGCTGGGCCTCTGCTCCCTGGCCTGGAGCCCGGGAGAGCCAGGGCAAGGGGCCTAGGATGCCAGCCATTCACTCCTTCACTTTCTCATTCATTCCAACAGCCATTCTCTGAGGATCTCCTGCTGGGGGAGCCGAGAATTCATTGCCAAAAGGCACAGCCTCAGGTAGATGCTCCAGTGAGGAAGACAGCAAGACTAACAAGCCCAGCAGGGTAGAGGCCGACCTCAGGCTCCGCGCCCCATCCCAGCCCGCGTCACCTGACACTAGATTCACACCTGCGTCTGCCTGGACCAATACCTCATCAAGGCCAAGGACAAGGAGGGCAGTCTCGCTCTTCTTGTAAATCCAGCGCCCAACCCGGCACCAGGAAGCACTCCATAAATATTCACAAAAGGACCGAAGAATGAATAAAATGTCATGGAGCTTAAAAGAAAGGGCGCCAATACATAAGGCCATGACATGGTGGGGGCGGGGGGTGGGGAGCAGGAAGGAGCCCACAAAATTAATACACAATTTGCCCACTTGGAGGATGGAGAAATGGAGACTGAAAGAGGCTAGGGGATGTGCCTAAGGACCTCAAAGCTACAAGCATGGCCCAGGACCCGCAGCTCCCCATATATAAGATAGGCTGGTGCATATAAACTCCAGGTACAGCTACTTCAAGCATAAGAGGGGTAAACATTTGCAGGGTCTGAGACTCCCCGAAACGCTGAGCACAGGTGAGGGTGCAGTATCCCATCTTTTCTCCAAAGCTTCAAAACAGCTCTGGGTGGCAGACAGACCCTCATGCCACAGACAGAAAAACTGGGGCTCTGGGAGAGGGTGCAGGATTCCCCAACCCCAGGCCCTTCTTGGTCAATACCTCAGTGGGACTCTCCTGCTGACTGGCAGTTCCACCTCCGTCGCCTCCGAAATTCACCAGCAAGGGGTGCAGACCTGGGCCCGGGCCTGAATCTGCCTCTGCTGACTGGGTGACTCAGGCAGGGACCAGCCCTCTTTGAGCCTCAGCTTTCCCAAGAGCCATCTCCTCTGCCCCATGCAGCTGCTTCAAGGAGCAGAGGAAAGAGCATGCGTGCACGATCAGTCACTTCAGTCGTCTCTGACTCTTTGCGACCCTGTGGACTGTACCCTCCAGGCTCTTCTGTCCATGGGATTCTCCAGGCAAGAATACTGGAGTGGGTTGCCATGCCCTCCTCCAGGGGATCTTCCCAACCCAGGGATCGAACCCTCATCTCTTATATCTTCTGCATTAGAAAGCAGGTTCTTTACCACTAGCGCCACCTGGGAAGCCACAGAGGAAAGATCAACCCCCTTACAAACTGTAAAGTGCTAGTGATATTGAAGGGAATTTAATCATTACTGTTATACTTTCCTTCCTCAACCACTCCTCTACCCTCCTTTCTAACAAGGCAATGACAGTTTTTATCAGATGCCCGCACTACGCCTGCCTCTGGTACTAAGGGGTTGTCATGAATTTCATCCCCAGGATCTTAGGAATCAGCTACTATTTTTATGCCCATTCTGCAGATGAGGACATGGAGGTTCAGAGAAGTGATGTGACTTTCTCAAGATCACACAGCAAGAAATGAGAGCACTTAGCCATGACCCTGAATATCTGCTTTCAAGTATCTGTATATTCAGCCCTTTGGAGCCACTAAAGTCCTCCAGTTCATTAATGCCCACCTGTTCCCTGGTTTATCCAACTTCCCAGATGTATGCAATATTCATATTTCCATCAGCAGCAGCTCACGCACCCCTCTCTGAGGCCTTCGGGAGCCCCATTAATCATTCAGACACACCTGCATATTCATTAACTTACGAATTAATACAGGGCCCCTTATTACTTCGGGCCTGCTGCCTGCATTAAAGATACTTCGACTTCATTCATTATTAAACTCCTCTGATAAATGATCACATCCTTCCTTCACAGAGTGGGGCAGCGCCCCGGCCCCCAAGCTAGTAGGTCTGCACCAGCTGCTGTGTGACCTTGAGTCAGGCCCTCACCTTCTCTGGGCCTGCCGCATGTTTACCTGGTAAAATGAGGCAAAGGACAGTCTCCAAACACTGCCCGGGCTTGTCAAGATTGGCCCTGTCCCACCTTCTGCAGGCTCCTTCAACCCTTCCCTGCACTTACAAGTCTTTCTTGGGCTCACACGACCCTTTGTTCTCCACAAAACAGGAGCCAGTTGTCCCTGTTGTTTTCCTGATCCTCTCCCACCAGTGGCCCCCATTCACATCTGGGCCTGAGCCTGGGCTTTGCAGCCAGCATCATGTATCCTGAGCTAAGCTGGCTTGGCAGACCAGAACATTTCCCAGATCACAGAGGCCAACTGACTCCCGTGGCCAGTAAGGGTGGACTGCGGCTGCCACACAAGACTGGTTCCTCTGTACACCGACCCTACTTAATGGGGGGGTGCAGGCAACACAGAATGGGCCCCCACTCCCTGGCATATGCCCTAATCGATCCCCTTATGCCTGGCACAGAGCAGAGCCCGTGAACAGAGCGTGAGGACACTGCCCTGCTGGCTGCACTGCCCTCCTGCTCCGCGCCTCGGGCGCCTCTGTGTGGGGCTGCTGGGCTGCCAACAGCAGAAGGGCCAGGCTGCCGCCTCATGCCGGTGTTGGGCCTGAGGACTTCATTCTCTGGCTGTGTGACTATGGGCCCATTACCAAACCTCTCTGTGCCTCGGCCGCATTATCTAAACCACACCTGACTCCACCCCCTGCCTCATCCCTCATCTCCAATCCATCGTGACACCTGCCCAGGCCACATACCTGAGTGTTCAAGTCACTGATGGCCCTTTCTAGAAGGCAGCACTGGCTCCCAGCAGCTCCAGGTGTCCCCTGGGTGCCTCCCCAGACCCTTAGCTCAGATGCCGGAGAGCCTCTCAAAATAGCCTGTTTATTGTGGACCCGCTGAGGACCCCTCTCTTAAAGCCCTTCCAGAATCTTCTGTGGCTCCAGGCTGAAGCTGGAAGTCCTTCTGAAGGTCAAGGCCCTATGAGGCCTAGCCCAACCTCCCACTCCAGCCCCCTCTCCTGCGTCTCCCCTCAAGGCAGCTCTCCCCTCTCCCATGGAGACTCTCCTGGCTCTTGTCTGACCCCCTTGATGGCATCTGTCCCTCCACGTCGCCCAGCCATCGAGCACAGGGTGTTCTCCACTGCAGCTCCAGCCCCCGGCACAGTCAGCCTGGCAGCTCTGTGGCCTGAACCAATGCCTCTGTCAAGTCCAGAGAGCAAGCCCATAGGGCTGCATCATGCCAACGAGGAACCCAGCAGACCGGGTGAAGGCCTTGCCACTCTTCATCTGCATGCAGACACAGCCCCCGCTTACACAGCCCCCTGTGACCTTGTCAACAGGGAGACAAGGTGAAGGTCATCAGACCTATTTCTCAAGTGAGAGGTTCAGAAAGAGAAAGTGGGCTCCCAGGTCACCCCTAGTCAGTGGCGGGGCTGGGGCCAAGCCTTACTGCCTGGGCTCCATGCACCGAGCACTAACTACATGCCAGACCTCAGTGAGGTTTTACACTAACTCATTCAAGCCTCTCCATAGCCCTGGGAGATGGGCACAATTATTATACCCATTTGAGAGATAAAGAAACTGAGGCCCAGAGCAGTGAAGCCACTCATCCAAGGGCACACAGCGAGGAAGTGAAATAGCCTGGGACACCCCGAGTTGTAGCTGTGGAGCTAGTCTGTCCCCCCAGCTCTGCTCAAATCCCCCCAGGCCTCTGATGCCAGGGATACCCTGGGTAAGAAGCATCTCCACCGTGGCTCCCTCACCAGCCCCGGCTCCATGGCAACAAGGACTTGAGACATGCCCTTCCCTTTCAAGCCCCAGATTCATCATCTGGAAGAGGGTGACAGACAGACCAGGGGCCCTTCACCAGCAGCGTATGATTCCCACGCCTAAGAGCCTACAACACACCAGGCCCCGGGCTGGCAAAACAGGTCTCTGGTCCACAGGGGATCACCAGGGGGTGAGGGACCCTGGGTGGGAGGGGGCAGGGGTCTCATTCACAGTTTGGGAGCAACAGGGTTCAGGTGCCTGCCTGTTGTCATCAAGAGTAACAGGAGGCCAGAAGAGAAGATGATGGTTAACTGAGGGGCTTGGCACCTCTGAAGACCTGCTGCCCAGGACCCAGGGGAACCGGGCATCCCCAGAAGGGACTGCACCCTGCCACCTAGACAGTCCATAGCTAATGAGCCCCTGCTGTGGGGCTGGACTAGGACTCCTGACACAAGGCAGAGGAAACAAAGATGGGCAAGGAAGTCTCTGGCCAGGAGGGAATTCGGGCAAGAGGAGACCCAGCACACACGCCCTGGGATCTTGGCTGTTTAAGAAAACCCTCCTGCAGATTATTGGGTTGGCCAAAATGTTCATTCACCAAGGGTTAACCCTGAATGAACGTTTTGGCCAATCCATATTTTGTACAATAGAGAAAGTGTTAGTTGCTCAGTCATGTCCAACTCTGTGACCCCACGGACTGTAGCCCACCAGGCTCCTCTGTCTATGTAATTCTCCAGGCAAGAATACTGGAGTGGGTTTGCCATTCCTCTCTCCAAGGGATGGTCCCAACCCAGGGATCAAACCCTGGTCTTCTGCATTATAGTCAGATGCTTTACCATCTGAGCCACCAGGAGGCGAACCAGCCTCTAATTTCTCTTAAGAGAGAATCTGAATTTTCATAGATTGGGGTTGCTAAAAGTGAGGTAACACCAGTGGATTTCTGGGTACTTCCTCACTACACTCCCAGTGTGAGTGCTGAGAGTGGGGACCATGGACAGGTCCCCTCTCTGCCCCAGGCCCCAACCTGGGGGTTCGGCACAAAAAAGGTGCTCAGTAATTCTGGCCAAACTGTTAATGCATCATTTCCAGGGCCCTGTATCAAAACTACTGTGTGTGGGGAACCCCCCCAGGTCACCTCCCTCATCCACTTTCAGGCCCTCTGGGGTATTGAGAGAAGGTCAGAGCTGGCAGCCCCCTCAGCACATCTGGGCTCCTGACATGTAACAGGTAAGGAAACTGAGTCCAGAGTGGGTGAGAGTCTTGCCCAAGACTGGCAGCCACATCCTTTCTCCTTCAGGCCCCTGCTTCCTGCCTCAGCTCCCCAGAGGTTGCTCTCCCTCCAGGCTCTGTCTTCACCCACCTATGTGTGCACCCCCCTCCAGGGTGACCTCGGGCATGCCTTTGGTCCCCCAGATCCTGAACTTTAGCTTGTCGGATGTCTCCCCAGGTGCCCTGAAAGGCCCCAGGCTCAGCCCCAGGTCATCCTCTCACCCAAGCCACTTCTGTGCACGTCTTCTCTTGGTCAAGGTCACCACCACCCGGCCTGCCTACCCAGACCACAGATCCCACCATCACAAACTCCTCATGCCCCTGCCAGAAAAGAATATTGAGACCAGCCACCAACTTCATTCTCGAAATGTCTCCCCGATGTGTCCTCCGCTCCACACCTCACCAGGGCCTGCCGCCATCATCACTCGCCCCCTTGCCCATCATGGCCCCGTTTTTCTCCAGCCCTTCCCTCATGGCGGCCAGGGGGAGTCTTACACAGGGCAGCCCTGACACTGTCTCTCTTCCTCAGAATCCTTCTGGGAGTTCCCTGCAGCCCCGAGGACAGGGGCCAAGTTCCTTCCTGGCATGTGAAGCTTCCACGAGGGGACTCCATACCTTCCCCACCTCCTGCCCCGGCCTCTGCTCACTTTCCTGGCCCAGCCCCTTGACTGACAAAGGCCCTTTCCTCTCCCTGCCACTTGCCACCAGCACTGTGAACCCCTACCAGCTTTAGCTCAGGCACCACCTCCTCCAGGAAGCCTGCGCTGAACTCTAACCCTGGCCTCACCATTCCACAGCATCCCCGGGCTCACAAGCTCCAGGTGGTGTCCCCCCGGACAGTCACCATTTCCCTTCCTGAGAGCCAAGGCAATACAGCGTGTCCCTTCAGTGCCATCAAGAGGCCTGGCACGGGGGAAGTACCTGGGGCATGAGGACTGAAAAAGCACAAGAATCACACGGCCCCAGGCATGTCCTTCCCAGCTGGCCTCTGTCCCTGTTCACCTGCTCCCCTCCCCACTCGCTGAGTGGACCTGTTTTTACTACTGATGACAACATGGCCTCCCAGCTCCTTATCATTATTATTATGACCACTCAGGCCTCAACCAGTGCTGTGGCTCCCGTGTTCACCATGGTCCCAGCCTGCTTGGGGCAGCATGGTCAGGCAGGGGCAGAGGAGCGGAGGAATGGAGAGAAGGTGGACAGAGCCCCTCCTGGGAGCCTCACTTGAGGCAGGGGGCTGACATAGCTGACCTTGAAGAAGACCCAGCAGCTCTTATCTGGGCACGCAGGGCCTCTGTTTACAGATGAGGAGACTGAGGCTCTGACCAAGGGCAAGCAGCTAATCTGGAGCCTCATGGCCGGTGAGGGTCAAGCCAGGGACTCGAACCTGCCCACCAGACTCCTGTCCACTCTCCTTGCACCAGATCTGGTAGCTCTCAAAGTCAAAGGAGGGGACTTGTTCACCCCGAGTCCAGGCATTCCAGGAGGCCACAGGCACTGAGGAGAGAGTGCTAAGACTGGGGTCCTGCACACCCTCAGTTCAGACACTTGCTCTGTACCTCTGTCAGCTGTGTGGCCTCAGAGAGCCTGAACAGCTTCTCTGAGCCGATTTCTCATCTGTCCCTGAGGATGGGAGGATGCCCTGCAGGCCTGCCATGAGTGCTAAAGGAGACAGAAATGACCACAGACAGAACTACAGAGAATCTCCTAGGCTGGGCTACAGGTAGATTAACTCCCCTAAGTGGCCCCACAAGAGGCAAATTCTTACAATATCCCCATTTTACAGACAACCAAATGAAGGCACAAGGATCTTCCCAAAGCCTTGCAGCTATAAGTGTGGAGCTGGGCATGCAGCGCTGGGCAGAGAATGATCAGCATGGGATGGGTCCTCACTAATGATATTCCTTTCCAGCTCAGACCTTCCCTTTAATCCTTCAAAGCCATCCTGAATAGACTGGCCTCTCCCATCTCCACTGAAACCACCTGCTGGGTCCTCCTTCCACCTTCACAGAGTGAACCCTCTCGCCCTCAGTGGCCCGGATCAAATACCACCTCTCCCCTGAGCCCTTCCTGAGCTCCACCACCCTCTGTCCTCTCCATTGCCAACTGCTAAAGTTCCCCGGACGGGTCCCGCGGCCTGGCAAACAGACACCTAGAAGACCTGCCTCTGCCCAGCCCCTGCACAGCTGCCTGAAGAAACTTCTTGAAGCATAGGCAGGTTCATGGAGCGCCTCTCTGCTCGGAAGCCTCTGGTGCCTCCCAGGCCCTTATCCCCACAGTCAAGATCGGGCTTGGTCCCATCTCTGCAACTCTGCCCACCAACACCCCTCCTGCAATGAGGCTACTGTCCGGAGACACAGCACCCCACTCTGCACACAAATGCCTCCACACACACATGCCTGTGCACACACACGCCTACGCACACGTGCCTCCCACACACATGCCTGCACACACACATGCCCGCGCACACACATGCCTACACATGCGTGCCTCCTACACACATGCCTGCACACACACATGCCTGCACACACACACATGCCCCCCCCCACATGCCTACACATGTGTGCCTCCCACACACATGCCTGCACACACACATGCCTACACATGTGTGCCTCCTACACAAATGCCTGCACACACACACACATGCACACACACATGCCTGTGCACACGTGCCTCCCACACACATACTTGCACATACGCATGCCTGCATATACATGCCTCCGCCACAACCTGCCTGACTCCTCCTACTTGGGACTCTCCCTCGAGCCCCCTTCTACTACACCAGCCTCCCACTCCTCAGCCTGACCCCAGAAGAGCACCTTGGAGAACTCCCCTCCCCAACTCCTCAGCTCTTCCCACTCCTTCCGTCCTGATCCGCCGCATCATCCGCAATACCATTTCTGAAAGCTGGTGGCAGGCTCTCTCTTGCTGGAAGGCTACACAGTTTGGACTCCTCTGGCCTGCCTGGAGCTCACAGGCCCTGCACAGACTCCTGCACGCTCCTTGCCCACTGCAAAGTCCTCACAGAGGAGATTCTTACCCTTCTCACCCAACACCTCTTGGCCTTTCCCCTTGAAATGGCCACAGCCTGTCATGTCCCGCTCCTACCTCCTGCCTGCTACTCCTCAGACTCAAAGCCACCTCCCACAGGAAGCCCTCCAGCCCACCCAGGCAGCAGTCAGCCTCATCTGCCTCCCGCTTGGCTCTGAGATTCCTAATGGCAGGGACTGTTCTCATTCACCCCCCCAATTCCCCAGAATCCTGCACGATGCTCAGCCCACACCAGACGCTGGAGAACTGTCTGCCGAATAAACACGCTGCTTCCCTCTTGAGCTCCTGGAGGCAAAGGGAACAAGTTCCATTAGCCAACCGTGACCAATGTGAATCCACCCGCTTCTCCCCACCTCCGCCAGCCTCCAGCGGCTCACATGAACTACTGCTGTGGCCCTCACCTTCTTTCCCGCCGCCACCCCCACCTACCTGCCGACTCCCATCAGGCCTGAAGAACCTCCACAGCCCTCCCTGACTTCCTGGCTTCACCTCTCTCCTCACTCATGTGCTCCAGCCCCAGGGAAGGCCACCTTACTCCTCTGGGTGAATGAAAGAATGAGAGTTTGCAGCTTCCTAACCCTCGACCCTCATTGTGCCTGTTTTTTGAGTGCAGCCTCTAAGACTCTGAAGGGCAGGACATGGCTCACTCTTCCCAAGATCCCCAATACCCAGCACAGAGCAGGAGTTCAAAAGTTTCCATGAACAAATAAATGAGGGACTTCCCTGGTGGTCCAGTGGTTAAGAATCCGCCTTATGATGCAGGGGCCTGGGTTTCAATCCCTGGTCAGGGAACTAAGATCCCACATGCCCAGAAGCAACTAAATCCATGCACAGCAACTACTAAAGCCTGAAGCCCATGCACCCTGGAGCCCACGCGCCACAACTAGAGAGTCTGTGCATTGCAACGAAGATCTCACGTGATGCAACTAAGATCTGACACAGCCAAATGAACAAACTCTGGTTGTTTAATCGCTCAGTCACGTCTGACTCTCTGAGACCCCAAGGACTACGGCACTCCAGGCTTCCCTGTCCATCACCAACTCCCGGAGCTTGCTCAAACTTATGTCCATCGTGTCGGTGATGCCATCAACCATCTGATCTTCTGTCACCCCCTTCTCCTCCTGCCCTCAATCTTTCCCAGCAACCAAAACAAATGAATGAGTGCTGGATTCAAATCCTGATGCTCCTGCCTGGGCCTGTTTCCTCATTGCAGTCCTTGACTTCCCTTCTCCAAGGCTGGGGGTGAGGGGAGCACAGGGGATGTGGGGATCAAAAGGTGGAGATCAAATGACAGCCGTGTCTGAAAGTGCTGTAAAACCACACATCACTACACGTCTGGAAGGGGCTTTTCATTCCAGAGCAGTGAAAACGAGGCTGAGGTTAAATATTTCTCGGACTCATTCATTTAGTACCATTTCTCAAGCCCTGGGGCAGGAGCAGGGCCTCCCAGGGCTCTGGACCCAGTGGTTCTGCCCTGAGGACATTCACAGCTCAAAAGCAGGAGTGCAGGAGACCAGGCATCTCAGGGAGAAGGTCAGGGAGCCATGGGGCTTCAAGACAAAGTGGCTGAGGCCCAGGAAGGGTTCCAGGAAGGCCTCCTAGAAAGGGCGTCTGCCAGTTCACAGATCATCCAGCTCCACCGGAAACAAAGGGACCCAAAGAGCCAGGTTAACTAGGAATACGGGCAGGCCAGCCCCACAAGCCAACGTCATCTCAGATGAGCATGTGCTGCTGCTACTGTCCCCATTTCACAGCTGAGAAAAATTGAGGCCCAGGGAGATGAAACCACATGTCTCAGGTCCCCCAGCTCTTGGGCAGCCAAGCTGGTGGTCTCTGGGCCTCCTGCACCTTCTGAGGTCCCTGGAGAGACCACAAACCATGTTTAGAACATTCAACCTCTGAACCAAGGGCCATGCCACTCTGATGGCATCCAGATCAGCTGCTTCTAGACACAGCAAGGACAGCCACAGCTGTTGGTGCCAGGCACACAGTGGGCCATCAGGAACCGGATCTGAAGAAACCCCAGAAAACAGCTACTTCCTGTGAGCTGAGGGGCAGCTGCCCTGGGGGGCTTGTGAGCATCCAGGTACCACACTGGGCCCAGGGAGCCCTTCCTTGAATGCATGCAAATGAATGGCATAAATTTCTACTTACTTAACTTCACAAATGCTAACAAGCTCATAAAAAATAAGTTATTCTTCCTCAGCTCCACAACACCCTGTGTTTGTTTAATTTTGTTTTTCCTCCTTCTCCCAGCCTCTTCTCCAACAGAAACGAAAAGCCACATCTTTGGGGGTTTCCCTGCCAAGTGGGTCTGCCCTTCCCCGTACCCCATTCTGCCCTCCAGATAGGAAACCAAAGTCCTGGGAATGGGCCCCGCTCCCTACCCCCACAGCTGTGTGATCTTGGGCTCTGACTTAACCTCTCTGATTTCACTGGCTCAGTTACCTAGTAGGAAGCACGCTTGCACTCAGCTGGCCTCTGGGTCAGCGTGAGGATCAAACATGGTAATCCTAGTGAAGTGCTGAGTCTGCTCCAGGCACAGAGCAAGCCCTCAATAAATGTCAGACCGTGTTATTATGTAAAAAAAAAAGTTAAATAGCTCCCTTCCAGTTAATCCATCTGTAGGGTTTGCCTTCTGGGGCCAACTGGCTGCCCATGGATCGGTTTTGTTGGTGGGCTCAGAGCTGATGCAAATCTGGGTTTGATGCTACAAGGCAGAGCCTTTACCACAGGCCCCATCACACTCTACTGCCTTCCTCAGCCCGGATGCTCACTTTTTGTGACGAAGCCCCCATGGGTATCTGAGTTAGCTACCCCTAGTTTATGCTTCTCAAAAGCTTTTCCAGTGGGTCATTGATCTCATCATTAGGCCCAACTCACAGATGAGGAAACAGACTCCCGGATGGGTAGCGACTTAGCCACAGTCCCTGAGGCGGGGGCTGCGGAACGGAGGAGAGTTCTCTCCCCAGTCCTGGCCTGTTTTCTCTCCAGAGCCCCTGCCTCACCATGCCAGCTTAAGAGCCATCTCCCTGGTGGCTTCCCTGGAAGAGCAAATGGCCTATTAGCCAGACGATGGCAAGCCTAGCAGAGCCCAGCACTGGGGCCTCCAAAAGATGGGGCCTGGGCGTCAGAGCTGCCCTTTCCTCTCAGGTTCCCTCTACAACATCTACCTTGAGTGCACTTCCAGGAACCGCCCTGGCCAGACAGTGCACCTCGTTTGCCCACACTGGCCCCCTTCTGCTGGCACAGAGTCTAAACAGCCATGGCCCTGGCCAGCTCCAATCAGTTATCACCAGCTCCAGCCCCATGAGCTCCCATTTTGCAGAAGAGAAAACTGAGGCCCAGGCAGGAGAAGAACATTCCCTATGGTTACAATGAGGGAGACTCAAGCCCTGGCTTTTGAAGACCTGGCTTGTCCCACCCTCCAGCCAGCATCAACTAGCAAGATCCAGAAAGCAGGGCCAACACTGGAAGGGCCAGCCCCTGAGACGCCAGCTACAACTGCCACCACTGTCCCCTACCCCTGCTGGCCTTGATTTTTCCATCTGCAGTGCGACGGGACACAGTTAGCCCGTCCCAGAGAGCAGAGAGGTAAGGCTGGGAGTCTCAACAACTCAACAGTGTGGCCATGATCACCATCCTCAACTTCCCCAAGAAGAAGGTGGGACCACTGTCCCATGTTCCTCACAACCCCTCTCACAGGGCACCCCCCGGCCTGCAGCCAGCAGAGGCACAGAAGCAACGAGTGGTTAGCACAGACTAAATATTAACACCACGCTGGGGGCTTTTCATACTCACTAGGTGGATGCTGTTATGCCCATTTTCCAGACAAGTGGAAGCACAGAGAAGCTAAGTAACTTGCTCAGGGTCACCCAGGAAGAGACAGTGCAGAGTGGACTGGTGGGCAGACCAACAGACAAAAGATGGAGAACACAACCCTGGCTGTTGGTGTCCAGTCAGCAAGATGCAGGCTTAGAGGATGCCAGGAAGGTCGGGATGGAGGAGGCAGAGCTGAGTCAGAACCTGCGGCCAGGGTAGGGGGCCCCATAGCTGCTGCCAGCTGTAGCTCTGACAGCTCCCGACCTGGACACCTGCTGCTGCAGTCCACACGCCCACTGCTAGTCTCAATGGTATCACCAGTTCAGGCCACTTTCATTCTTCCTTTCTTGCCAGTCTCTCAAATCCATTCCAGGGTACCCCTCCCCAGGTAGGTCGAGTCATAGCGTGGTTCCCAGTGGTTCAGGACCTTGCCCAAGCTCCCACCAAGCCAAAAGTGTCCTAGTGGGGACCTGAACCCAGCTCTTCGATACACCTATCCTCTCCCTCCTCGATTCTCCAAGGGCACAAGGGCACCACCAGCTGCTGCTGGGGAAGAGGTGGGGCCAGGGCCTTGAGGGGTGGGGCCGAGAGAGGCAGGGGCGGGGCCTAGGAGGTAGGGGCAGGCCGGAGAGGGAAGACTGGATCCCAGTTGCCTTGGCAACAGAACTAATTAATTCCAACTCTGGTTCCATCTGTGCCTTGGCTGGATGGGTGGTTTGGGCTCGCGGGTGTTTATTTTGAAGGAAGGGGAGAGAAGTGGGAGGAGCTGGGAGGCTGTGGTCTCGGGGGCTAGAGAGGGGCTGACACCCCCACAACGCTCACATATAGCATCTCCACCCCTAACAGAAAGAGACAGGTTCCGGCCTCCAGAGACAATCTCAGACCTCCCAGGGAGGCAGCGCTCATCCTAGCCCAAACACTGCCTGGCTCAAAGGGCAGACAGCAGTGCCTGCTGAATGCGCACACGTGCAGACACACATGGACACAGATGGGGGAGAACACAGGCTCCACAGCAAGAGACTTGGGTTCAGATGCCAGCTTAGCTTTCCGAGTCTCAGCTTCCCCATCTGCAAAATGGGCAACACTGCTCCCTGCAAAGGGCTCTTAGAATTAGAAGGATGTCCCCAGTGCAGGGGAGGGAATGTTCTACTGAGGGTGATCCTGGAGATCAAACTGCCTGCACAGAACCCAGAAGGTAGCACTTCTGAGAAACGGCAATGAAGCCAGGAGACAAGATCACGGCATAGGAGAAGGAGAGGGAGCCCAGAGGCAAGAGCCCTGTGGCTGGGCCAAGTTCAACAGGTCTCAGAAGCTAGGCTAAGGAACTTAGACTTAAGCCCCAGGACAATAGGGAACCAGTGACATGCTAGGGAGCCCAGGCCAACAGAAGAGTGAAGGATGAATTGGGCAAAATGAGAGCTGGCCTTTGAGGAGGCTGCTGCGATAATCTAGACTCATGATGGTGACTCGACGCAGATAAGGGGAGCAGGGAAGACAGGCAGTGAGATAATCAGAGTGCAGGACTTGGTGACCTGCAGGTTGGGAGGCCCGGGGTGAAGTTCAGAGATGACTTCCAGGTCCAGGTGGCTAGCTGAAGTGACTGGCTGAATGATGGCAATGCCCACACTGGAACAGGGAACTTCAGAGAAGGAGCTAATGGGCCAGAAGGCAGGAGGAGAAAGGAAGAGCCTGCATCAGACAAGCTGAGTTTTGGGGGCCAGAGGGACACCCCAAAAGACATGTCCAGTTAGCAGGTAGCCACACCCATTGCCGAACAGCCAGAGAAGGATGAGACCTGGGCATCCCCTGTACACGGCTGCTAAGAGGAACCAGGGAAGCAGAGGGATCGCCCAGAGACCAGGCAGGCAGGATCAGCCCTCAGGGATGGACACAGCTGGGAGCCGACACTCATGCTCGGGAGTCTACCGCACGGCTGCACCAAGACCCAGACCAACCAGGTTCAAATCCCGGACCCTTCACCTCACCAGCTGTGAGAGCCTGGGCAAGTCATTTCACCTCTCTGAGCCTCAACTTCCCCATCTGTAATATGGAAATAAAAGTAATACCTACCCCATAGAATATTATGAGGAGGGCCATCCCCCTGGACCCTTAGGCTGTGCCCCAGAGACACAGGCTCTCCAGGAACCAGCCCTTTCAGGGAGGGTAGAGGCCAGGACCTTTGCTGAGCATCTGCCAGGCCCAGGGCACCTCACAGGGGTTTTAGACCACACACAAGGGCCGCAATCAAGGAGGAAGGGTCTGGAGTCAGACGGCACCTGGCTAAATCCTGGGCCCCTACTTACTAACTGGGACCAGGAGAGGCCCCTCACCTCCCTGGACTTTGGCTTTTGAGACTGTGAAATGGGGTGATTAGGCTGTCTGCCACGGCTCCTGGGATCACTGTGAGCATGGAACGTGAAAACACGTAAAGCATTTGTCACCAGCCTGGCACCCAGAAAGCACTACATAAATCATCACTTAGTTGTCACCAATACAGCTGTTGTTACCGCTTTCCCCCACAACCCAAGAAGGTAGATGGCCTGGCCCCCATCTAACTGAGGAGAAGGACACAGGCCTCACCCACCATAGTGTCCAGGACCTGGACTGGCCACCATTTGGTCAGAGGATCCTCTCTCCCCCAGCCCAGGGCAGGGCCACATGAGACCTCCTGGGTGTGAACACTGCCCTGGCTGCTCCGAGCTGTGTGACCTTAGATTAGTCACCTCACCTCTCTGAGCCTTAGATTCTGAGCCTGAAGAAATGAGGGTCCCTTACCTGCACCATCATCTGAGGATTGAGCAAGGAAATACACAAAAGGCATCTAGCCGAGGGGATGTACACAGTAGGTGCTCAATAAAAGCAGCAGTTATGACTAATTTTTGGATGTGAAGACCTGAAGGAAGGAATGAATACAGAGGAGCTCTGACAGAGGGGTCCCAGGTGTGATGCCCTCCCAGGGGGTTGCAGCCTGGGCACCTACCCACAGGCACACCTGCCCTGGCATTCCTCCACCAGGCCACCCCAGTCGACCGTGCCCCCTATCCACCCCCACCCCCACCCCTGCCACCCCTGCAGTGAGCACATAGCCACACGTGCTCCCATCCAGCCCCGTGACCAACCCCGCAGTCCCTCCCCCTCCCCCGCTCTGCATCTGCTCAATTAGGGAAACTGGGGAGTGAAGAAAACAAAGACTTAATTTCTGAGCTAATCAGTCTGCCTCATACTAATTACCATCCTCCCGGGCATTAGGGCAGACTTCCCGGGGGGAGGCAGGGGTAGTCTGGTCCCCAGGAATGATACCCCTTCCCCCAAACCTAAGACAGCTTCAGTGTTGGGGTGCGGGGACCAGAAGACTTGGGCAGGTGGGCCTTCAAGGTGGGGCTGGAAGAAGGGGACACAGAGAACTCACTGGGTTCACAGCAGGGAATGTACCTTGTGTGGGGGGGGTCACTTGGACAGATCACACCTTCCCAGGGCCCCCTTCCAGGACCCCTGCCCCTTCCTGGGACAGCCTCAGGCTCTGGGAGAGGCCCCAGAGCAGGTGCCTCAGTAGGTGTCCAGCCCATGGCCTTGGCAGAGAGATGGACAGATGGACACTTTAAAGCTAAAAAGCTAGAAAATTGAGCAATGATCAGCGTGAAGCTTTTGAATCATGGCATAGAGTATGTGTGCATTTTGGTGTGTGTGTGTGTGTGTGTTGCATCTGTTTACGAATGCACAGAGGGCTCAGGATGGGAGCCAGGAGGCCTGGCTGCAGTTTCCAGCTTGACCCTGGGCAACTCTCCACCCCCTGCTGAAATTCAGACTCTCCCAGGAGACAGTGCTGGAGGGATCACTCCTAAGGTCACTTCTTCCTCACCCATTGTTTACTGAGCATCTACTGCGTATGCACCAGGCTCTGTGCTCGGGATACAGGCTCAGCTGTGACAAGGTCCTGTGCTCAGGGCTCCTGCTGTGGTGGACAAGCCGGGGAGTCAGATGTAAGTAGATCCACAGAGCGCAGGCTGGAGAAAAATCCCCTGCAGGGCATAGACCCTGCAGAATGAGAACCAGTGTGGCCAGGACAGGGCTACTGTGGGAAGGGATGCTGCTGCATTCCTTAGAAAAGGCCCTGCTCAGCAATGACTTCAGATAATCTGAACTGTCTGTGGGCCCCAGTACAAATCCCTTCTCTGTTCTGGGCCTCAGTTTCCCATTTGCAACAACGAGGGAGCAGGACCAGAGGGTCTCCAGGGTTCACCCCAGCCCTCACAGGAGAGGACGCGCCATTGTTTCTCCACAGTGGGTGTGTCTGTGTGTGTCCCAGCCCCGGGCGGGCCGGCTGCACCAGGTGGGAGGTGGCCCCAGTGATGAGAGGGACGGGCAGTACATCCCCTCAGACCCATCCTCTCCTAATCACAGGCTCCCAAGGGCACACACTCCCCTCTCCTGGCACAGGGCACCCCTTAAGCTGCCTCCCTCTCACCCTGTCATGGGGCCATCACAGCTGCTACCACATGCTGAGTACCCCCCACAGCGCATTGTATCAAATCCTCATAACAGCCCTGCCAAGTAGATACTGTTACCCTGTTTTACATATGGGGCAACTGAGGCTCGGCTAGGGCAAGTGCCTTACTCAGTAAATGATACACTAGACACTCAAATCTGGCCTGATCCCAAGTTGCCACAACTACGGGATGCCAAGACCACCTTCCTGGACCACTGCCAATGCTCAGACCAGGGGACCAGGCTGGCCTAGGAGTCAGTTCAAGCACTACCCTCTACAGACTACCATGGCATGCAACACAGCAAAGCAGTTGGGACAGCCCCAGAAGCCAGATGGCCCAGGCTCAAATCCCAGTCGCACCATTGACTCCCTGTGTGACCATGGGCAGAAGCCTTAACCTCTTGGGGCCTTGATTTCCCCATCTGTAAAATGGGGATAATGGTATTTTGCTGGATTGTTGTGAGTTTTTAACTTCTATAAAGTTCTTCAAACAGTGCCCGCACAAGGTAAATGTGTGTGCGCAGTCAGTCAGTCCTGTTCGACTCTGCGGTCCCATGGACTGTAGCCCACCAAGTTCCTCTGTCCATGAGATTTCCCAGGCAAGAATACTGGGGTGGGTTGCCATTTCCTCCTCCAAGGGATCTCCCCAACCCAGGGATCAAACCCGCATCTCTTCTGTCTCCTGCATGAGAACCTGCAAACGGGTTCTTTACCACTAGTGCTACCTGGGAAGCTCCAAATGTTATATGGATGTTGTTAAATAAAAGGAATAAATGACTCGCTTTGATTCCATGGGCAGCCTGAGGATTGGGTCCCACTGAGGGTTGGGGTAGAGCCGACACTCAAACCCTGGGCCCAGCTCTCTCCTGACAGCACTGAGGTGTCTCCAGCTCAGGCAAGAGAACAAAGAAGTTCTGGGACTGACCAGACTCAGGCCCCTGGGGATGAGAGTGCAGCTTGGGGGCCAAGCTTCTGGACCCTGTCCCCACCTCCCGAATCTCCTCCTTCTGGGGGCTGGAATTCACCCACCTGCCCCTGCCCCAGCTCCCACAGGCTTCAGGCACTCTTGTGGCTACGCAGGGGACCTGCCCAGCCAGGTCATAAAGCAGCTGCTCTTGGTCCTGGGACCCAGCAGGTGGGGATGGCAAGGGATGGCTTGGCCCCCAGCACTGCTACAGCCATCTTGATCTGGGCATCCTGCTCTGGGGACAGCCGGGGACTTCCTGGCTTGGGACCCCCACACCCCACTGCTCCCCAGGCTCCGGTGGGCCCCACAGGAAGGAAACCCATTCAGAATGGGGGTCCTGCCTAAAACCCTCAGTCCACAGTGGAGCACAGCCAGCCATACTCAGCCCTGGCAGCAGATCCCCACAAACGAGGGCACAGGGAAGCTGGCTGTCACAGGGCAGCTAGCTGGGTGAGAGAGGTGAGGATCTGAAGTCATGCACTATTAGTGAAAGTGGAAAAACTGTAATTGACCCAGTCACCCATAACATGGACAGCCATGTGAGGGGACCCCAGGCCAAGGTGGATCGGGATGGGTCCCGCTGTGCCTGAGGGGAGATGCCTGGAGCACGCAGTCACGGCCTCCTGAGTAGAGATGGCAAGTTGAACCCCACAGGCAAAAGGCTGGTGTTCAAGTGTCTGTAGGTGCCCGGAAACATGGCAAGGCCCCCAGTGATGCGGGGGCAGCAGCTGTCCCAGAGCATGTGCCAGGCCCCTAATTAGAAAGAGGGTGCACACACTCACATGCCCTTTTGCATGCACACACTCCAACACACTGCAAACACATGAAACCACTCCGGGCGTGTGTGCTCACACCCACACACACCCGGCTCTAGTCCATCCATCTCCCTCAGGTGGCTGAGGGAAGGATACGAAGGCTGCCCCAAACAGACAGGGGGGGGTCAGGCTGTTGGGGGTTGGTACAGGGCAGAGGGTGGGCAGATGCTGAAGAGCAGAGAGAGGCCGAGCTAAGAAAGTTCAGCCCAGGCCCTGGGTGACCCTGTTCCACCTGCAGTCATTTCAGCCTGGCCCAGAGGTGCCATGGAAAATGAAAGTGTCCAAGCTAGAAGTTGCCAGACCACGTTCTACCTTCAAGCCCGGCCACTCAGGGCAGGGTGACCCTGGGCCAGTACCTCTGTGGTCATCAGCCTGCCCGTGGGTGCAGGTGTTCATACAGAAGCTCTCGATGGAAACCTCCAGAGTTCCAGGGTCCTGATTTCCCATCAAATCCCACCTCCCAACGTTCCCAGGGTCCTCAGCATCTGCAGCTGCCTTGGAGACTCAGATTGTCTCCAAGGACAGCTTCCACCTCAAGCTCCTTCCCGAGTCCAGGACAGAATTTCTGGGTCAGCTGCCATCTCAACTAAGATGGGAATTCCATTTCCAAAGCCCCTCACCTGCCAGCAACCTCAGCACCAAATCAGTAAGCGGAAGAGGAGGAGGAGGATGGGAGGCAGTAGGTATCAACAGCGTTGGCATAGGACTGGATGGGTACTGCCTTTTAATCCTCATAAAAGCCTTTGATCCCATTTTACAGATGAAGACACTAAGGTTCAGAAAATGATCCGCCCAGAGCCAGGCAGCCAGCAAGCGGATGAATGAGCTGCGATGGAACCCACGCTGCCTACTCCAAAACTCATTATCTCTTTCCACAGCATCTTGCTCGGCAGGCACTGGGGAGAGTGGGAGGAGCCCCAGTGGCAGACACCCCCACATTTCCTGCCCTGGCATCCCAGGCTTTGGGATTCCACAAGCCACCGCCTGTCCTCAACAGCCTGAAAGGTGGTGGCTGGAATGGCTGTGAAGCCCTTGCCTGCCTGTTCCCAGGAAACCCAAGAAGCAGAGTTAGCATTTATTGAGTATCACTGTATGCCAGGCACAGGGCTAAGCACTTTATAGCATCAGCCTTATGAGGTGGTTACTATATTTATTTCCATTCTATAGGTGAGAATACTGAGGCACTTATGGGTAGAATCGGGGGGAGACCCAAAACCTGAACCCACATGCTTGACCACTGTGTCACCCCCTTTTACAGCACCAGAAGTTTCTCTGTTCTGACCTGCTGTCCCTAAGCCAGAACCCCAGAGTGTCTGGCAAATGCAAGAAAGGCCTTGCTCCCCCAGGCTCTGCTGAGCTCCAGGGCCCCTGAGCCACCATGGCCTGGGGTACCTGCTCAGCTCTGCCAACCCCTTTCTGTGATCTGTCTCCTACTAGGATGCTCAGGGTCCTTGGCTGGCCCCAACTCTACCCTCGAGGTCCAGAAAGAGTGAGGGACCAGGCAAAGTCACACAGTAAGTCAGAGGCAGGAAGGAGCCCTGTCTCCACCTAAGTGCTCAGCCTAGACTCTGCCCTCCCTCTTATGCCTGTAAAGATTGAAGCCGGGTTAGCGGAGCTGTGACCATGGGTGGAGGCAGAGGGTGGGGGAATGGGCTTTTGGCAGCTTCTGGAACTCTTTGCGCAACTCCCAACAGCCCTGTGGGCCTACTCTGTGCTCCTCCCTCCAGCCCCATTTCATTCCATCCCCTCCAGGAGCCCGGCAGTGTCCCCATTTCACAGACAAGCAAACTGAGACTCAGGCACACATGACCACTCAGAATCAGGACCTAACCCACCAGGCCTTGCTTCCAACCACAAAACAGGCCCTCTTGTAGGCTCCGCCTTGAATCCAACCCTTTCTCAGTCCTCAGGGACCACCTCTTCCAGGAAGTCTTCCCAGAATTCAGGGAGACTCTACTCAGTTGGACCATCCTCTCTTCCTGCACTCAGAAAGCAGATGGTTCCAGAAACACCCACAGTGCTTCCACCCTCAGACTGGGTCTCCTGAGAGTCAGGGCTGTGTCTCCCTCAGACAAGGATCCTGGTGGCTTGGCCTCTCCCCACCTCCCCTAAGACCTGAGGCTCCCAGAGGACAGGGCCACCACACTCTCCTTCCCTTAGACCAGGAGTCATGAGAGTGGGACTCCCACCCCCTCCTCCTGCACCTCCATTCACAGAGCCCCCAGCCCAAGGCTCTGCCCCAAGCAGGACCTCAGACCACGCCCACGCCCCCTCCTCTCACTCCCTCCTGGCACTCGTTCAGGCCTGGCCCGTACCAGGCAGGCTACCCCCTCCCCTGTCTTGTCCATGAATCCCACCTCTGTTGGGTACCACAGACCCCCCTTTCTCCTCCCCAAACAAATGGGGTCTTGAGTGAGACACTGGGATAACCACACACAAGGCTAGATCTATTCTCGGGATAAATGAGGCTGCCAGCACTCGGTGGGGGGGAGTTGGGTTGGTGGGAGCGGTCTGCCCATCCACAACCCCTTGAGGTCCAGACTCTGAAATCAGAGCCACTCTAAGCTCCCATCCTGGAGGGCTGAGACCAACAGCCCTCCCCAGGGAACCCCAGAGCAGACCCACCCCAGACACTTTCATCACTCTCTCCCCTCCTCCAACACAGAGGGAGGTTCCCCTCCTCCGAACCTAGGTTCAAATCCCTGCTCTTGTCCTGTGGACGACTTCCCCAAGCCTGAGTCTGGGCATTTGGAAAATGGGTATAACAAACCTGCTCGGCAGGTGCTGCTGCGACTGTGAAAGGGGATACATACAGGAATGGCCCTGGCGCATAGTAGGTGCTCAATTAAAACCTCCTCTCTCCTCTCTGATCTTCTCTCTCTTTTTCTAAGGGCAGTAGGGGTGGAGTGGGACTAGAGAGACCAGCCTGCTAGGGCAGAAAATGGCCTGTCCCAGGCACAGAAAAAGTCCCCTGTTCAGAACTCAAAACCTCAAACCCCTCAAGGGCTGACAGTGGGGCCTCCGGGGACTGGGGTGATTCAGCAGATGCTGTTTTCCCACCCTGAGGAGGGGACCATGGAGGCAAGTCTGCAAACCAAAGCTCAAAGCCCACTGCCTCCCAGAAGCCAGCTGAGATCAGCCAAGATAGTATCCCCATTTTATGGACAAGTAAACTGAGATACAAAGTGATTAATTTGCCTAAGGCCATACAGCTAGCGGGCAGCTGACCTGATCTCTTTTGACAATTCTGACTACCAAAATCTTTTCCTTCCAGCAGGAGTCTTCCCTACTTAAAGGCCTTTCTGTGATTCTGCCTCTGTGTTCGGAGTAAAGTCTAAACTCTATAGCCTAAAATGCAAAGCTCCCCACAGCAAGGAGGTGTGGTATGGCAGGAAAAGGACTTGATCCAGAATCAGCCCAATCTGGGGTCAAGTGCCAGGTCTGCTACCTACTTCCAGTTGTGTGTCCATGGGCAACTACCAACCTTCCCTAGAGCCACTTTCCTGTGTAAAATGGGGCTGATGAGATGACCCTCCAGGTAGCCGGCAGGCTACCCATCCATGCTGCCATCATGTATTTATTGAACGTCTACTATGTGCCAGGCCCCATTCAAGGCCCTAAGGACAGAGCAGGGAACAAGACAGAAAAAGCTCCTACCTTCATGGAGCTGATACTCTAAGACAGTAGGAGGGCAGATAATAAGTGCTCAGTAGCTCAGTCACATCAGACTCTACGACCCTTTGGACTGCCAGGCTTCTCTATCCATGGGATTTTTCAAGCCAGAATACTGCCTTCCTTCAGGGGTTCTTCCAGACCCAGGGATTGAACTCACATCTCCTGCGTCTCCTGCACTGCAGGAGGATTCTTTTACTGCTGAGCCATTGGAGAAGCCCCATGGATAATAAACAAATAAACAAAATAGCATAGGCTGCATTAGGGGTTATAAGGAAACAGAGAGAAAGAACCAGAACAATGAACAGAGTGGTAGGGGTTAGGGAGAGCTCCCTGAGGAGTCGACAATGAGCCAGAACAGGACACGGCCATACCACAAGCCTGAGGAGCAGCAGTGGGCATAGAAGGAACAGTCACTCCTGTAGAAGGAACAGCAAGTGCAAAGGCCAGGGAATTCAATGAGACCCGGAGCATGTGGGAAAATGCCTGGCAAGAAGCAGAACATTGGTAGACAGCAGGTTTCAGTATTACTGCTATGAACCCCTTAAGCTTCTTGAACCTTGCTTTCTTTCTGCTTCTGGAAAATGAGATGCCGTGTGGATTCAAGGGACTCCTAGATCTCTTCCACATATCTGAACTCATTTAACAGAACCCTTGTTCCATTATTATTCCTCCCATCTTGCAGGTGGGGAAACTGAGGCTCCCAAGATCCCACAGCCCATAAAGGGCAACATTAGGACATGAACCTGGGTCTTGTAATCCTCAGCTCTTGCCCCTGCCAGTCTTCTGTGGTCTCACTGCACTTAGAGCGCTCGGTTCCTCCTCCACCCCATCCGAAGACAGCTCTGACTGTTACAAAGTCTCTTGTGACTAACAAAGGTCTGTACCTGGTTGGGCCCACTTCTGTCATTTGGAGCCACCCAGGACCACTCCCTCCCCTCTTACCCAACTCAGTCTGAAAGGTGAAGAAGGCTGACAGGTTCTAGAAAGGGCAGCTGCACTTCAGGAAACACCTCCCTGTAGGTTTTAACTTCATTCCCCTGCCTCACATCGTCAAGGTGATCTAGCAATTCTAACTACGCCCATTACACAGATGAAGAAACTGAGGCCCAGAAAGGCAGAGAAAAGTTGCCAGGCCCACCTAGACAGTGGCAGAGGCAGGATCTGAACTCAGATCTCTGGCACTGGAAAGACATCCCACTGGTCACTTCCCAGACCCCTCAGATGTCCCTCTTTGTATATCCTTTTCGGTCCCTTGCCTGGCTTGTCCTCTGGTGGTGCCAAGAGGTTAACAGGACAGCCTTCCCCTGATACTTCCAGGGTACCACCAGCCAGGGGTGGCTGAGCTGGCTCAGAACCCTGGGCCCTGGGGAGGAAGCCAAGGGGCTGCGGTACCCCAGCACAGCTAGGGGTACAATGCCCACAAGACTAAAGTGTACGCCCAGGCCCCTGGAGCGAGCAGGCAGGGAGCACCTCACAGGGAGCACCAGACAGGGAGTCAGCTTCCATCCTGACTTGACAACCAGGCCCCGCCTCCTGCTTCCTTGATGTCAGGTCAGCACCTCCGTTGCTCAACAAGCACAGAGAAGGACAAAATGAGGCAGATCTCTGGTGAGAAGTCACCCTGTCCACCCCAGGCAAGTAAGAAAACCATTTTAAAGTCATTCTTTTTAAAGGAATTACGATAATGGTGGTAGCTACTACTTTCTGAGAGTCTGCTGCATGCCAGGAACCAGGACATCCCAGAAGTTATCTCAGGTGACAGCAACCCTGAGAGGCAGAAGCATCATCTCCATCTTACAGAAGGGGAAACTGAGGCACAGACTCAAACAGCCGTAAGCAACAGAGTCAGGATTTAAACTCTGTGCTCTTCCATGTTGCCTCCTAGTGACATTAAAATGGAATGTGTGCTTCTGGAGAATATCTGGGGACTGAGGGAAGAGAGACAACTCTGAATGGGGTGGGGAGGCTCTGGATGAAGGAGTTAGGCCTGAAAAGTTGGACCTTTGGGGAGGCAGGCAGCCAGGATCAAACCCCAGTTTCAGGGCATCTGTGCTGTGTGACCTTGGGCGAGTCTCTTCCCCTCTCTGATACCTCAAAGGCAAGCATCAGTGCTGGGCTTCCCAGAGCTCAGCAAACATGAAGGGTAGGGACAAAGTCATCTGGGGACAAGGAGGGAGGACGTGTCCAGATGAAGGATGAGTGAGGCCCTGAAGAGGGAGAGGGCTCAAGGAGCAGAGGCAGGAGCACTTGGCCATGAAGTGCGCAGGAGGCCTGGGCAAGAGGAGGCCATGGGAGAAGGGATGCCAGGGGTGCACTGGGGCCCCAGGCTGGTCTGGACAGGGCAGGGTGAGCAACGGGAGCGGAGAGCACAGCTCAGACTCACCCAGTGTGCCTCACTGCCCCCACCAAAGAGCCCTCCTTCAGCCTGTGCCAGCAACACCAAGACCAAAGCAGCAGCCCCTCCCCCATCGTCCCCTCCTCTGGTCCTCCATGGAGCACCCACCACCCCTACTCCCTCCCTCCACAAGCCCCCTCCAGAGCACCCAACACCAGCCCTCCCCTGGGGAACCCCAACACCTTGCCCAGCCACAGCCCCTCCACATGGGGACCACCGCATCTTAGAGACAACATCTCCCTCTCCTTAGCAACCACCAACACCAGGCCCAGACAGCCAGCCTCCTCCCTCTGTCTCCTCTCTCCATGGAGACCACAATGCCACAGAGGCAGCTCCCTTGCCACGGCAACCACCGTCACTCAGCGCCCCGCCTGGACAACAACTCCCTCCACGTGGCCACCACCAGCAGAGCCACGGTGACAGTGACAGCCTTGGCCTCTCCTCTCCGGGCCGCCACCAGCCCCAGCTGGGGCAGCTCCTGCCGGCTGCCCTGCCTGTGGCCTCCTAGTGTCAGACTGCTCTCCTGCCTCCTTCCAAGTTCAATGACACTGGATGCGGCCTAGTTCTGATGCTGCCGGTGCTTCTTTGCTCCCAGCTCACTCCCAGCCCCTCAATCCACCCCACATGGAAAGGCCCCCACCTGAGGCAGAAGAGGCCATGCTCTCCCAGGCCATCCCCTGGAAACCAGTCCTTCCACCCCCAGCTGGGCCACAGATGCCCCCGGGGCTCTGGGGCTCAGGCAGGCCCAGCTCAGGCTCTCAGCTGGGTTACAGGGCAGGAGTGGGGTCTCTGAGCCAGCAGGGGCTTCCTCCCCGCCCCTCCCCAGTGGGCTGCCCCAGCCCCTCCAAGGCCTGCGTTCTGCCAGCTGCCTCGCAGGCCCTGTGGAAGGGAAGCTGGGGAGGAGCAGAGTTGGGGGTGCCTGCAGCTGGGGGCAGGGGCAAGGGAATAGGAGGCAGAGGCCAGGCTACATCACGGGTTTTCAAGGCCAGGTCATGTGAGCCGTGATCACACACAGCCACACACTCACACACCGTGAGAAGGACCCTGTCCTTACCAGATCTCTGCAGGCGGAAGGAGCCCCTCTGACCAGCGAAGCTCTGTCCCTGGCCTGGTCTCAGGCAGGTCCCCACGGTAACAGCAGCGGCAGAGGCAGCAGTGGGGTCTCAGGTGCGGCGGCAGCTCCTCACCCAAGTCCTCTCCTTCTGTGAGGAGGAGGAGGAGGAGGCAAGGGGAGAAAGGGGAGGGAGGGAGAGGAGAGGAGGGGGGGACAGCAGGAGGGAGGGAGGAGGGAAAAATGCTGAAGTCTTGAAGGGTACACTCACTTCTTTCTTAGGTTTCCCATGGCAACCGAATATACCACAAATGAATATCAGTGTGAGAAGAGGGAGGGAAGGAGTGGAAGGAGATGGAGGCAGAGATGGAGAGAGATGGAGGCAGAGAGATGGGGCGATGAGAGCAGAGAGATGGAGACAGAAAGATGACGGGGCAGAGACAGGGAGGGGAAGGGGCTCGAGACCCAGACGGAGGGATGGGGACTCCCCACCCTACCCCACAAGGTGCAGGGGTGAGAGGAGGGGAGGGGCGGGGGCCACAAGGCTTCTTCCAATCTCTCCATGGCCCCTGGGCAGGAGGTGCAAACAACAGATGGGAGAGATTTTCTGGGAGCTGAAGGGCCCCCATTCCCACCCACCTCATCCCTTCCCATGTCCTTCACTCCTGGCTGGGCCCACAGCCTGGAGGGTCCTTCCAAATCATGGTCCCAGCCCCGCACCTCACTCCCCATCACAGACACACACCCAAGTGGGGATGGCCACACGCACCCCGCACTGACCTGATGGCCGGTACCCACGCACACCCCTCCAACCACACCACCCTCTTCTTAGTCACCCCAACACTGACTGGGCCCGCCCCCTTCTACAGCTGGGCCTCTTCCTCTCTACTGCAGGGAAGAAGCACCGCTCCCCTACCCCCAGCACATCTCTTGTTCGGAACTTTGCGAGGACCGGCACCCACCCGTGGCCCCCACCTGTGCTCTGCAGGCTGTGGTGTCTCTGCCCCACTGCTCACACACCCTTAGAGCAACGTACCTGCCTGACCTCCACCTGCAGAGACTCACAAACCCCCTGGCAGACATGCCGAATCTGCCCTCCATCTGCACGCACACGTGCACATGCATACAACTCACCCCGTCCCGCGGAGGCCCCTCTCTGCCTGGCCTCACACCTCATCAGCCCAGATGGTACTCCCGCCCTCCCCCGCAGGCAGGGGCTCACACCTCGGCCCCCTCGACACGGCCATTCACAAACATATTGTAGACCCACCGCGTGCTGACAGCCAGCGGCAGCAATGAAACAGAAACACACACTCGGCCAACTGCCCTCCCCCACCGTCCCCGCGATGCCTCAAATCCACCAGCCCCAGCCGGAGCGGATAAGGAAGCAGCCAGCTAGCTCCAGCTCCAGGTCCGGAGGGACACTCTCCCCCTAGCCACCGGGCTCACACTTGCCCCTGCACCCAGTGGCCAACAGGGATGGGACGCACCCTGTAGGGATGGGCTACACACTACAACCTCACACACACACCAGCACCCATGGGTCACACCCAGACAGCAACCAACCCCCCAGAATTTCACTCTCCCGCAGACACACGTGTACACACAGACCCTGAGGTACTGGACCCAGCTGCCCACAGAATCCAGACACGGGGGCGTCTGCCCTAACTTGGTGACTGGCACATGTGCCAACACACCTGAGTCCCTGCACAGACACAGGTCAACACACCCACAGAAACACACCAGCCCCTGCTCACTGCGGACCATACCCCATACACACCCAAAAGAACAAGCCTACAGGGGCCCCCGTAGGCACACACAGGCCAACACATACGTGCATCCCCAAGTTGCTCACACTGGGGGGCCACTCTGCACACGCATGAACACGCCTGCATCCCCGCCCATCTCTCCCAGGGCAGTTCACGGAGGCGCACCCCAGCCGGCCCACACCCACCTGACCCACACACCCCATCGAAAACACGGGGCCTCGGCGGGTCCTCCTCGGCCCCCTTTCCGTGGGCGCGGGCCGGTTTACGATCGCGCGCACCGCGCCGAGCCCAGAGGCCGTGAAATTGGCTTCGAGCGCCGGGAGATGCGGCTGCAAATTCTAAGCACAGGAAAGTAAGGCGGAAACCCGGCCAACCCGGCCGGGCCGGCGGCGCGGGGCTGGGGCTCCGCAGAGCGGCGGGCGGCCGGGATGGGACCCCGCGGGGTCCCGGCTGCCGCACTGGCGGCGGAGGGGGGGCGAAGACCGTGGGGGCTTTCCTCTCCCCGCCGTCCTCCTCCCCCGCTCCGTCCTCCTCCCCCGCCCCTCCAGCTGCTCCGGCTCCGGCCCAGCCGCCGCTCACGTGCCCAGTAGGGGGTCTGGGTACACCGCGTGGGCCAGCCTGGGGACTCGCCCCCTGGGCGGAGACACCCCGCCTCCCGCCAGACCCCGGACCTGCCTCGGCCAGAGTGCCCACCGGATGAACCGCCTCGGGCCGCCGCTACGCGACTCTGCGTCGCCGCCTCCTCCGGGACGCCTTCCTGGCTCTCCGCCCTCCTCCTCCCGGCAGCTCCGCTCCGCACTCCACCCCCGCCTCTGGCCCCTGCTCACAGGCACAGCCGCAGGCTCAGCTCCACCCGCGTCCTCGCACCAAAGGCGGGGAGACGGGAGGGCATCGCTCCTTCCAAGATGCTGGGGCAGGCCCGCTCCAGCCTCACTTCCTCCCCACCCCACCGCACTTCAGGCCTTTACCAGCAGTGAGGCCGTGAACCGTGACCCACACTCTGCCTCCATCTCTCTGTGCAACAGCGGGGATGCAGAGGGTCGTTCTGAGGGTTTGACGAAGGACTCCTTGAGCAGGCTTACAACAGCAGTCGGTGAGCACGAAGGTTATTAGTCAGTGTTAGTCAGTATGGGCCTGGATCTTAATGTTGTGTCACCCAAGGGAGGGCGCCTAGCTCCTCTGTGTTCAGGCCCACTTTGTAAATCGGATATGGCTTTGATGCCTACCAGATTGCGTTGGAGAGTCCGGAAGATCCCCTGGAATAGGCAGCAGCCTCCTCAGCTGCCATCCACTCTGCAAACAGGGTGAATTCATCTTCTGGAAATACACTAAAAATGCAGGTTCCTGGGCTCCCCATTGACCCTACTCTCTGCCAGCAGGGCCTGAGGATCTGCATCTAAGTAAGTACCCACAGACTCTGATCCTTTCTGACAGAAAGGATAATGCTGGATTTCTTAGCTCTGATTTTAGGGTTATTTAGGTTGTTGTGTGGTTGATCCCCAAACTTCATGTCCAGACTCATTGTCCCAAATTCCACTCCGGGCTTTCCTACCTCCAGACCTCAGCTCACATGGTCTCCACCTGGCATGCCCCCACCCTAGAGGCCAGCTGGACCTCTTCCACAATCCTCCAGCCAAAATTAAACAAGATAATAGACAGTGTTTTGCCCTGAGCCTGGCTCGTAGCGGGCGTGCAATCCTGGGGACTCTGCAGTGCCCAAAGCGGAAGCCATCCCCTCTCTGGCTCTGCTTCCAAGGCCTGCTCAGCACCAGTCCCTGGTCTGCCAGGTCACAGACTAACAGGAACCGCCCATCAAGCAAGCCCTACTGTGTGCAGGCCCCATGCCAGGCGCCTGACAGACAATCCAGGTGTCTCGTGTCTCCTCAGGACAGGAACTCATCTCTGGGGGTTCCTGTCTGAGTCCCAGACACAGCAGTTATACCTGAGGGAGACATCCTTGTAATAGTGTGTATGTGTGTGCATGTGAACTGAATACAAAATACATCAGCCCATTCTCAGTTGCTGGTAGATGAAAGAAAGCTGTTCAACAAGTACCTTTTGAGGGCATGCTAGTCTCTGCCTGTTTGGAGCTGACACTGTGAGAGAGGCAGACAGGAGACCTCCCCCCCACCCGCCCCAGGTAATGACAAGGGCAGGGAAGGGAGGATGGCAGGCAGGCTGACCCCACAGCCTGTGTCTTCCCCCAGATCCAAGGAGAACTGTAGGGGAAGAGAGGCAATAGAGACAGGCCAAGGAGGGAAACTGAGTCAGCCTTGAGGCTGGGCCCTTGGGAATGGCTCCCTGCTTGCCCAAGAGAGGTGGTGACCAGTGTACATACACACACACAGACACATGCACAAAAACATGCCCTGCTCCCCTCCCAGCCCCTCTATACACTCCAGCTGGGAGGTATGCTGCTCCCAGGTTCTTCTCATGCTTCCTCGGGCTCCCCTAGCCTGGCTCTAGAAAACAATTTCTGTGCATTTCAGGGAATGAAACTACAAGCTGAAAAGAGAGAAGGCTGGACACACACACACACACACACCCCAAGCCCCATTCCAGGGAACCAGGAATGAATAAAGGAGACAGATGGGAAGGGGGAGGGAAATCATCTAATTGACACCTACTATGTGCCAGACACAATGCTACATGCTTGTCATTCCCTTATGTAACCAACCCGAGTTAGGAATTCAGTACCACTACCCCCCCTGTACATTGAGAGACAGAACCTTCTGGAAGTGAATTCTCTTTCCCGGGATACACATCAAGGAGACAAAGAGGCAGAAAGAGGACCCTGAGCTCCTGCTCTTCCACAAGTCAGACAGAGGGAGGAGGAGTGGTCCAGGGGGCCCCGCTGAGGCTTCGACAGCCTCAGGCCTGAGGAAGATGGTGATCCTAGAGCAGCATCCCCTCCATTACCCAGGGGAGCCCCTAGGGAGCACCCACTGTGCGCCCAGCACTGTGCTAGGCACTGTGGGAGAATCTGGGAGCAAGGATCTGCCTTCCAGAATGTCACAGGTCAATACAGAGGGAGGGGGCGCAGGGGCTGAGACCCAGGAGCCTCACTGCTCTTCTGTCCCTGCAGCCACACCCACTGATTCCCTACAGCAGGGTCACTGCCCCAATTTCCAGACAAGCAAAGTGAGTCCCTGAGGGGTCCCTCAGAGAGAGGGGAACCCCGAGATGCCCCGGGTCCCCTAGCAAAAGGCTTTATCAGTTAATGGTTAACAATGCAAAGAGTACACTCATGGGTCTTCCAGTCCTGGTTCTGCTGCTGTGTGGCCCAGGGCTGGTCAGTAACCTGTCTGTTTCTTGTCTGGGAAATGAGGAATAATAACAGCTGTGCTGCAGAAGGCTTAGTGGGATTAAACAACGAGTACGCCTATAAAGAGCTTCCCACCAGGGCTGGCTCTCAGTACAGGCTCGATGAATATCAGCTAATATCATTATTATTATCACTATAATTATTGCTGTCAGCAGTACCATGCAGCCAGCGCCCTTCCCCTGGCACCCCAGGTGTAAGCTTGCTCAGGTGGCTCCCCAGTCCTCAGGGGCTCTTTAGGGCCTCCCTGGGGGCTATCTGCAGAGCTGGGGGTGGTGGGAAGGAGGGGATTCTATTACTCCAACCCTCCCAGACACCATCCCCAGTACTAGTGACAGTGCCTCTGCCCCAGGCGCTCACTGAGCCAGGAGAAGGTAAATTTAATAGAGGATTGGGCTGGGACAGCGGGAGGCAGAGGACTGAGTTAACCTGGACTATTAAAGCTTTCCCCAAAGAGGCCTGACTTGTTAAGGAGACTTGGGGTTCAAGGCAATCTGCTTCCTGGCTGTCGGGTCTGCACAGCGCGCTGTCACAGCAGTTTTGAAGCGGGGGACATGGGCGGGGGTGGCAGGATGGAGGGCCCGGCTTGGGGGCACTGGAGCTGAAGTGGTGAGAGAAGCTATGATGGGTACCATCCCGACTGCCCGAGGAGGTGCCACTCTCTCCCGCTCAGCAGTAAGCCTGGGAGGCAAGCAGCCACCACCTCGGAGACAGACGGGGAGGCTGATCCCTGCGTCACACACAGCCAGGACACAGCAGAGCTGTCCCTGGAACGAGGACTGCGTCCACAGCAGGCATCCCGCCAGACCTCAGGGGACAGGGAACCAGCCTGGGGAGCAGGCTCAGAGCCCCCGATGAGCACCCCAGGCCGACCCAACTACAGGAGGCTTGGCGCTGGATGCAGCAGCTCCTATCAGTCGGGCCACCTCAGAATCTCCTGGGGCGCCAGAACAAGCAGGCGCTGGACTGGAGTCAGGAGGCCTCTACCTCCGCCACTGAGCTCCCGGCCTTGGGCTCCTCACCCTGACACTTCCCACTCCTCGCCCCACTGCAGAGAGCTCCCTGTCCCTCTGTTAAATGCAGGTGCACTGCCCATCAAATGGGGTCTCCCCACACCCACCAGCAGGGGAGTTCTCACTGAGGAATGAAACAACAATAGCTTACTTTACTCTCTGGACCTCAGTTTGCTCATCTGTCAAATGGCCACACAATAGCCAGCCTGCCAGCCTCACAGGACTGCCATGAGGATTCAAGGAGAGAAAAGAAAGCTCTTGACAAAGTTCGACTTAAAGCAAAACAGGGGAACAGCTGCTCTAGGTGGGGCGGGGGGAGACAGAGGGCCAAGGGATGGGGCTCACTTCTACCATGTGCTGGACATCTGGCCCCCCGGAAGCTCACTGTCTCCTGTAATTCCCCCCTCAAGTCCCTGACCATCTCCCAGCTGACAGATGAGAACTGGAGGCCCAGAGAGATGACGGGAATGTCTATATCACAAAACACAGACCCGCAACATGGAGTGAGAACCAAAGGTCTCTGGCTCCCTCGCTGTGACTGTTTTCTGTTGTCACCTGCACTTACATGCACGCACACACACACACACACGTTCACCCACCAGAACACACTCACCTAAAGGTCTGTGCGGCCTGACTGGGATGGGGTGGAGAGCAGGGACTGGTGGGGTGCCAGGCAGAGGGGAGAGAGGGGAAATGGGTAGGGAGAGGCAGCAGAGATGTGCCATTGATGGGGCAGGCCTTGTGGAAATGGGTCCTACATCCACTCAGGAAATGGGGCTTCTTGGGAAGGGCTGCTCACCCCAAAGCTCCACCCCTCTCCCCTTCTCACCTCTCAAAACACAGGGATGTGACCCCGCGGAACCACACACCCTCACGGTGACACCTCCCTCACCTGCCCACTGACATCATCCTGGTCCTTGGGGGTGACCTCTCACACCGCTGTCCCAGTGACGTCACTGGCAACCTGGAGCTGACGTCACACCCAGAGATCCTCACTGACGTCACACAAACACACCCCCCTGAGACCCCCTTCAGTTACTCTGCTTCCTTCCTGCCCCGGGTTCGATGGCCCAGAGTTCCCACTGGTGTACACAGCTCACTCAGGACGGGCATTTACAGACAGCATCTGTGTGTGTGTGTGTGTGTGCGCGTGCGTGCAGGCACAGACCTTACTCTCCCCAGACACATGTTTACACATATATGTGGACCCACATGCCCTGCTGATGGCCTAGACATGACACGTCCCACAGGTGCCCACAGGCTCTGAGAACAGGTGTGTAAGCCAAGCACACACACATAGACACATGCAAATACTCTCCCCCCAGGCCGCTCCCCAGATGAAAATGTCCCTCCGTAACTAAATCTGGTAGCCTGGGGCAGGCAGCTTCCACCACATCCCTCCAGGTGCTGCCAGCACCCCCTCCTCCCCCCTTCTCTCCTCCGACAGCCTGGCCTGCTGACAGCAACAGCCGCAGCCCAGACACACACACACACACACACTCTCCTGTCCAACACCTGTGTCTCAGCAAGGGGATCCAAGTGTCCTCCAAAGGCAGGCACTGGGGTGGGAGGGGTCCAGGTGGAAGGGACATAGCAGGGAGCCCAGAGCTGCAGAAAGTGCCTTCAAGTACCACGTACCACGTTTCTCCAGAGCTGAACCCAGCAAGGGTCAGCACCACCATCCCAGTCATCTCCCTCCTTGGGCACGCCTGACACACCACAATCTGGCCGCCTCCATCCTGGACACAAGCTCCCCCAGCGCACACGTAGACAAACACACAGCCTCTCCCCTCCAAATATTCTGCTGGACCACAGAGAGAGAGAGAGAGAGAGTGTGTGTGTGTGTGTGTGTGTACAGACAGAGCGGAGTCCACCTCTGCACACAGCCTTGTGTGCGCACACAGAACACACATCCTTCCCCACGTGTACACATCATCTTACCAACCAACACACCCACCCCCTGCCCCCCTCTTCTGCCAGTTGCTGGAACACACACACACACACACACACACACACACACACACACACACACACCAGCATTGGCCCTGGCCCTGCCAGAGCTGCAGTCTGCCGATTTCTGCTGCCTTGCTGCTTGCCCCACACCAGCACCACCAGAGGAAGGGGCAAAGCCTTTGCAAAGGTCCCCACCCGCTGAGAGCCCCCACTCCCCAAAGCTGGTCCTCTTACCAAACCATCGCCCTCCTGCGGGGAAGGGGAGTAAAGCCCCACCCTAGCTCCCACCCCCCCACCTCAGCTGTCATCCAGCACCAATCAACTCCCCCTTACCAGCTAGAAGATGAATTCCTTGACCCCCGCACCACTCCCTGAAAGAGGGGTGCGAGGGCCCCCGAATCGCAAAGATGGGGGCAAAGAGGCGCGCCTTGGTGCTGGCTGGCACGACCGTCCACCATCAAACCTCTGCACCAGCCCCGAAACTGCTCACCTCCCCGACCGTCCTCCTCGTCCTCCCACCCCGCCTCCGTCCACCACCCCCAGTCCCGCACAGGGTGGTCCTCCCCCGAGGCGGGGGGCGTCTCACGGGGATCCCCGGACCCAGAAGGCGCCGGGGGTGGCTTTCCCCGTCTCATCCTCCACAGGCTGGGTCCTCCTCCAAGCCCCACCCCCATGCCGGAGCGGGTGTCCTCCGGCCCCAGCGCCCACTCCCACCGTCTGGGCCGGCCGCGGGCGCTCGGATCCGAAGGAATTCACTCACCTCCGGCCCCTGCCGGGCTCCGGGCCGAGCACCGCCTCCGATCGCGCCGGCTGCGGGGCCTGCGCAGGAGTGTGAGGGCGAGTGCGAGTGCGGGCGCGGGGCGATGCGCTCGGCGCCCGGCGGGCTCGGTGTGTGGCGTGTGTCTGTGGCGCGGCCGGTGTGTCTGTGAGCTGCCGCCGGGTGCGCGCAGCCCCCGCCGCCCGCCTCGCGCCTCTGCCTCGCCGGGGCCCGCTCCCGGGAGGGGGCTGGAGCGCAGCGTGCGTCAGGGGCCGCGGCCGCGGGCTGTCCGCCGCCCTCGCCGCCCGCGCCCGCGCCCTCCGCAGGCCTCGCCGCAGCGAGACCCCTCCCGCCCCCTCTCCAGGCTCGATGCCGCCGCGGACACACGCACGCTCACAGACACACGCCCGCCGGGCGGGGGCCGCGCCGGGCTCCGCAGCTGCCAGCCGCGGCCCAGCAGACGGCTAAGTCCTGAGCACGCCCTGGCCCCCGGCCCCGCTGACCCTGCGGGGACCCGGTCCCACCACCGCCCCCGGCGCATTCAACAGCTGGAGGCAAACTTACGGCGGGGCGAGCCTCCCTAGGTGCGCGGCGCCCCCCAGCGCCCGCCCGAAGACGCCTGCAGCCCCTGGACTCCCCCCTCCCCAGCAGTGGAGCCCCCTCACACCCATTCCCGATCGTCGGTCCTGTGCTCAATCCCTGGCAATTGGAGGAGTGTGGCTGCTGCGTCCCCATTTTACAGGCAAGACAACTGAGGCTTGAGGAGCGCAGGGAATCCCCCAAGGTCAGCAGCCAGCTTGGTAGCAGGGACAGTGCTACGAGACTCCAGGTCTCCCTGTCCTTGGGCCAGGACTCTGCGCGGCGCTCACTACCTTTCCCCAGCCCTCGCGAAGTATGGCCAGGGGCGCACTGGGCTCTGCTGCAGCCCAGAGATGCTTCCTAAGGCCTTCGAGCCCTAACCTCTCCCTAGCCACCGTCCCCCGCATAAACACGGAGAGAGGAGATGCAGGAAGAAGCTCTGGCATGCGGGGCCTATAACCCCCACCCTATACACACACACACACACAACTTGGGCACACAAGCACCCAGTGAGAAAACTTGGCTTATGTCCCTCCCGTGCAGAAAGAAACAGGCCCATTCTCAGCCCCTGGGGCCCGCAAACCTACTGGCTGAAGCCCTGCTCGGGACAGGCCTTATGCGTCTCAATCACTTTTATGGGGCCGTATGTGCCAATGCCAGTCCTCAAGTCGTGCACAGCAAAACGGGCTGCAGAAACTCCCAGAAGAAGCATCTCATCCAGGCCAGGAATGGAAGAGACTCTCTGGAAAAAGCCATTGCCTGAGCTGAATCAACGGATGAGTAGGAGTTGGTCAACTGAAGAAGGTGGGGGAGGATGTCCCAGACTGTGGGAACATCATATGCAAAGGCACAGGGGCATGAGATCACCTGTTGTGTGCCAGGAACTCCTCGGAGTTTAGGTGTTACTAGAGCATAAAGAATCTGTTCAGAAATTCCTCCATTGTGTCAACTGAGAACCGAAAAGCAGGTCCAGGATGAGGCAAGGAAGGCAGACAAGCTCTGAGAATTAGGCCACCGAGGTCACGGTTTCTCCAAGTAGGAGCAAACTGTTGGGCATCCCACTTCTGCCCTCCACAACTGCACTCCAAGCTGGCTGGCACACTCCTACCCACCCTTCAAGGCCCCTTGCTGCAGACCCAAAGAAGCCATTACGTTGTCTCTGCCCTCTAAACTGAGCTCTCCTAGAGGTCAGGGACCACATGGGCCATATGGCCCTGCACAGGGCCGGCGAGAAGCAGGGTCCCAGCCCAGAGTCCTTGCTAGAAGGAAGGACTCGCGCGCCGCACCGCCCACCTCGGGTGGACGCACAACAGCTTCTGCGCCCTCTGGTGGATCTAGGGAGCAACAGCAGAAAGCTCCCCCAATCTACCCCATGGCTGAGGCTCTGCGGTGCAGAGGCCTGCCAGAGGCGGGCGCTGGAGGAGGTCCACCAATTCTGCTCCGGCCCAAGAACCTCAGCAATAATTCCAAGGAATACGAGGCAGCAAAACAGCCTGTTCTGGTTCAGTTTGCGTGACTTTCCTAGTCCTCTGCCAAAGGACAAGGCACACCCCTCTCTGAGCCTCGTGCCCCCGTGTGTGCCAAGTGGCTTTGGTCGTTGTCTGACTGTGAGAGCCTATGGACTGTAGCCCACCAGGCCCCTCTGTCCATGGGATTCTCCAGGCAAGAATACTGAAACGGGTTGCCATGTCTTCCTCCAGAGGATCTTCCCCACCGAGGGATCGAACCCATGTCTCTTAGGTCTCCTGCAATGTCAGGCAGGTCCTTTACCACCAGCGCCCCCTGGGAAGCCCCTCTGAGCCTCAGTTTCCTCCTTTGTGATATGAGAGTAACAGAAGCAGCCCTGTCTCCTGCACAGTGCTGGGAGTCACCACGAGGGCACTCCCTTCCCTTTGGAACCTCCAAGTCTGGTGGATTAGCTCTGAGATTACTTTAAGCTCTGAGTCCATTCTAAGATTCTCCCTTCGGAGGTTTTTTCCTTAGCAGGCAGACATAAATTGGCAAGACTTTCAGGCTCTTGACTTAGTCACTGCCACCAGGTAGAAGATGGAATTGACCTAGGCTAACTAGGGTGGTTCACATGATCTGGACACCCAACTAAGCTTTCTCTAGACCAGCGCTATCCAATAGAACTTTCTGTGGCAGTGGAAAGGTTATATATCTGCATCATCCAATACAGTAACCACTAACCACAGGTGGCTATTGAGTGCTTGAAATTGTGGCTAGTGGGACTCAGGAACTGCATTTAAAATGTTTATTTTATTAATTTAGATTTAAATAGCCATATGTGGCTAGTGGCAAACCCTGTGGGTTAGCACAGGTCCAGAAGTACAACACCTTTCTCCCTACAATGGAGCCCAGACAGAGCTAACACACACACACACACACACACACACACAGGACCCTGAGTTCCCTGACCGGGCCTGGGGGTAGAGATGGATCCACTGCTTGCAATCTCTAGCTGGACAGGTGAGGTTGAGACAAATGCAGGCAGCAACAAATCCATCCCCATGGTCCTTGTCCTAGGTTAGGACTTACCATCTCTCACTTGAACACCTGCAACAACCTCCCTCATCACCCACCTGTTTCAACTCTCCAGTAGCCCATGCAAGGATGAAGTGTGTTCCTTTTTTCATGATGATGCCAAGTGATTGACAGCAGCTACCTGGGTACTTCCTTTGCAGACAGTATCATGATCGATTGGTGATGTCTGCCTTGGGTGATGTCTGCAGACACAGAGATGAATGAGACACCCTCCCTGCTAAGGAATAAAATCCAAACTTCCTGCCTTGCCCAAATAAGACCCTCAGCCATCAAGCCCTTACTTACCTTTCCAGCATCATCTTGTATCATCCTACACATGCTCTGGATCCCAGATAACAGTGCCTGCTCTTTCCAGAACATACCATGAATCTCTCACCTCTTCACACCTTTGTGCTTTTGAGCATACTGTTCCCTCAACTTGGAAGATTTTCCTACTTTCCTATTCCTTCCCCACCAGTCCAGTTCTAGTCAGTCATCGGGTATTGCTCAAAGTCTGCCTCCTCAGTGAAGCCTTCCCTGACCACCCCTGAGCTAAGCTGACCAAGGTACTTCCTCCACTGGCTCCCAGAACAGTCTGTACAAGTTTTAATGACAGCACACATCAAATCCTATTATTATTCATTCTCACATGTGTCCTCCCCCAAATTATTTCTCACGCTGACACCTCTCTTATAGTAGCTAGCTTGTATGGGGCTCACTCAGAGCCAGGCACTGTGCAGGGCCCTTAACATAAATGATTCTCATTAAAAAGTCACAAAGTTTTTTTAAAAAGTCATAAAATGAACATTAAGGATTTTTTGTTCTGGGAACCCAGCATCTCTCCCCCTTCCCACCAGCCTCCCAAGTTCCTCTCTCCCCACTACCATGTACAGTCTTGGAAGAATTTGAGTCAAGGTGCCTCCCCCAGCCCCAAGCTGGGTTAACTGAGTTGTGACTAGAGTGATGTATGGATGGGAAAAGCCACTGCAGTTTTGCTGTGGCTACAGCAGAACCATCCCAGAAGCCTCAGTGCCAGATGAGGTGCAGGCATTTCCAGCTGCCTGGCCCCTGTCCTGAATCCCAGACCCTGGGATCTTCTGGCAGTGCCTGGAGTTGCCCCTCACAGCCCACCTGCAAGAGCCCTAAATTGACCAGATGTGGCTCACACCCGAATGACCCCACGGCCCTGGCCATATCACCACAAGAACCTGTTTCTGGAAGATCTTCCTTTCTGCAGGCTTAGAGAAAAGAGGAGTGAGAGTGTGAAGAACCCATAAATTGCTAAAAAAGCTTCATGGGCTGTTTAAGGTGAATAACAAGATCTACCCTTTGTACTTAGGTGGATTTTTTTTTTTTCACTCAGTCTACATGGCATTTCAAGTTGATGCTAAGAAAATTAGGTTAAGTGATTCTTTTAGAGAAACATACACACACTGACTGTGTATGGGGTGTCATATCCCTATTTTGGATCCAGACCAAAAATCAGAGTTTCTGCTGTGCTTCCAATGCTGGAACCAAGGGCTATGATCACTCAGAACAGGAACCAGTGATGAGACTCAGAATCCAGAGGACAAATGATGAAAATTCCCCGACTAAAACCCCTGCTTCTTGTCCGCCATGGAACCGTCCCAGATTGAATATAAAGAGATAGATGTGGGCCGTCTTCTTGGGAAAGTGGGGCCACTTAGCTGAGGGCATTTTGTTTTGCTGGGCACTGTGACAGGTAAGGGTGTGCCAGGTTAAAGGTAGAGGTTAGGGAGCAAATATTACTGGGCATAAAAAGGATGAGAGGATTTGGAGCTGGGAATTGAGGGAAGGTTGGCAATATAAGGACTTCCCGAGGGGTTCAGTGGTTAAGAATCCACCTGCCGATACAGGAGACATGGGTTCAATCCCTGGGTCGGAAAGATCCCCTGGAGGAGTAAACCCATTCCAGTATTCTTGTCTGGGAAAACCCATGGACAGAGGAGCCCAGCAGGCTGCAGCCCATGGGGTTGCAAAGAGTCAGACACAGCTAAGGGACTGAGCACACACACTTCAGCCATATAAGCCCCTCCCCCAACTTCAGCCTCCCTTACCACCTCTCCCCACCACTTCCTTCAGCAAAGTCTACATGCTTATCATACAAGTCATCTATTGCTGTGTTACAGATTACCTCCAAGCTCAGTGGCTTCAGATAGCAAAAGAATAGTTATTATTTCACAATTCCTGTGGTCAGGAATTTGGCAGCGAATGATTTCAGCTTCAGCTTCCTGGTGTCTCAGTGGTAAAGAACCCGTCTGCAAAGCAGGAGCCATCGGAGGCTCGAGTTCGATCCCTGGCCTGGGAAGATCCCCTGGAAGAGGGCATGGCAACCCACTGCAGTATTCTTGCCTGGAGAATCCCATGGACAGAGGAGCCTGGTGGTCTACAGTCCATAGGGTCGCAAAGAGTTGCACACGACTGAAGCGACTTAGCATGCATGTATGATTCTGGCCTGAGATCTCTCATAAGATTGCAGTCAAAGTGTCTGGCTGGGGCTGCACTCATCCGAAGACTGCCCTGGAGGGCCTGTTTCCCAGATGGTTCATTCATTTGGCTGGCAAGTTCGAGCCGGCTGTTGGCCAGAGTCCTCGGTTCCTAGTCACATGGCCCTCTCAACAGGACTGCTCGAGTGTCCTCACAGCATGGCAGCTGCTTCCCTCAGAGCGAGAACAGGGAGGAAGCCGTCATTCTCACATGACCTGTCCCCAGAAGGTACACACTGACATTTAGGCCAATTCCTATTGGGTATACAGATCTGCCCTGTTCACTGTGGGAGGGGACGACCCAGGTGTGAATTTTAGGAGGAAGGTAGCATCAGGAGCCGTCTTGGCAGGCCAGTGGGCTTGAAGTCGATCAGTTGTATTCAGGAAAATTGAGGAGGTTCCATGTTCTGCATTCAGACTAGCAAGAGTGAAAACAGAACTGGGGGTGTGGATACAGGAGCTGGAGAATCTAATTCCATAAGATTAGGTCTGGGTCTATCATCCTCCAAGAATCAAGGGCAACTCAAGGTCAACGGGGCTTGAAGAATGTACATAAAATTCCTGATGAAGCCAGGCAAGAATGAACGGTGGCTTGGTGTGTGGCCCCCATGAGAGGGTGTCTGTGAGGGTCAGAGGCTAAGACCAGACCCTGGGGGTATTTTGAAATGTCCAGGTGGATACCTTTTGATACAGAAATCCAGTTATGGGAGGGGCCCCAGGGAACCTCATTAGGGCTGCTGATAACATGCCTGGCTTGGAGCTGGGGAGGTGAGGTTGGCCAGCCTGCCTCCCTGCCAGTCTTGGTAGAACAGGCCTGGAGCATACCCTGGGGCAGGGAAGGAATGTGAGTACCCGTTGAAACACCAGATGCCTCCACCAGAATGTGAACAACTCCCAGACCCCAAAATGTCCGACCTGTTCTGTGCCCTGGGTGCCCAGGCCCTCGCAAGATACAACATGTGCTGGGGAGGGTCCTTATAAGTGGCCCCATCCACTGGTGAAGGGTCAGACTCAGAAGACCACTCCAACACAGGCATAGTTCACAGGCACTGCAGCCCTCTGACAGACCCCCTCCTCCAGTCTTCTAAGCCAGAGGTCTCCTCTGAGACCTACCAGGGAGAGCTGGAGGGGGTAGTGGGAATGCTTGGGGCTCTGTATACCTTCCTGCTGTCTGCTGCCCACTAGCCAAAGGCCTCTAAGCCCTGCACCATGGGGGTGTCGCCATTTGGGGCTAAGCATCCTTATGTGGGGGCTTCCCGGGTGGCTCAGCTGTAAAGAATCACCTGCAGTGCAGGAACCACAGGAAATACAGGTTCGATCCCTGTGTCAGGAAGATTCCCCTGGAGGAGGGCATGGCAACGCACTCCAATATTCTTACCTGGAGAATCCCAAAGACAGAGGAGCCTGGCAGGCTACAGTCTACAGGGTGGCAAAGAGTCAGACATGACTGAAACAACTTAACGCACAGGCATCCTTATGAGGGGGGTGCAGGGCATGGATCTCAGCTGGCTCAGCAGCCACGAGGTCAGCCAGGCAGCCGCATTATTAAACCATCTATCTGGCTCTGCCCAGAGGGATGCTGGGGGTTGGGGTCGAACTGGCTTCTCCTGCCTGGGCCCAGAACTGGGGCAGCTGGAGGGTTCTGGGAGCTGGAGGTCACTGGCCTTGTGGCTGGGCTGTCACCGCTGGCCTGAGGCCGGCTCCAAGGCTCTGGATGCTGCAGGGACTGGGGAGGCGCTGACTGGCCGCTTTCCCTGTGTTCTTCCTCTGCTCAAAAATGCCCAGGCTCTGACTCCACCGGGTAAAGTGCCAGCTCCTTACACTGGCATCTGGAGTTTTCTGCAACCTGGCCACACTCTACCTGGAATCATAATAATAGCTTGAAATGGAGGCATTTACTATCTCTTTCAGGTTGGATGCCAAGTGTTCCCCATGAATTACAGTCTCAGTGAAAAATGATAGCAATCTTACAAGGTATTTATGTTGTTATTCCTGTTTTACTGATGTGGCTCAGAGATGCTGAGCAATTTGACCAAGATCACACAGCAAACAAGAGGCAACACTGCAGCTCATCCAGTTTTTCCTTCTGATGGAACAGTGCTGTGACTATGGGTTTCTTAGGATAGTCTAGGCTAGTAGCTCCACTCTTAGCCCCTATGTAGCTCATCCTTCCCAGCACCTTGCCTTTATACCCAGTGTTCTATCAGTCTAGAATCCAGGTATGAGAGTGGGTCTGGGTTAGGGTAACTGTGTGTTCCCCAAGCTCTGTGCAGAATGGCTGATGTATGTTACTCAGGCCCCAAACCCAGATGCCACCTTGATGCCTCCTCAGCTCCCTGCAGAACTGATCCATCAACAAATCCTATCAGCTCTGCCTCCAAAATATACCTAAACTCAGCCCCTTCTCTCCCTGTTGCTGCCACAGATGCAAGGGCAGGGTCCTCGCTATTCACCTTGGTTTGCTCAGGATCTGGCATGCAGCCGGCACTCCAAAAATATTTGTTGAACACAATGATCAAGCTCATGCCTGAGTGAACAGACGAAGAAAGGAAGAGTAAGCAGATAGGGAAAGAAAATGCATGGGAACAGAAAGGCAAGTGAAGTCAGTACTGTCCTGGAGACAGGGCCAGAAGTGGCGGGAAGGTGGGCAAAAAGAAAACTTCACAAAAGAAAAGATGCTCTGACCTTAAAAACACAACAAACTAGTGACTATAAAAAGAAGCAGACTCACTGATTATAGATAACAACCTAGTGGTTACCAGTGGGGGGTGGGGGGGAGCAATAGAGACCTATGAGAGTGGGAAGTACAATTACTGGGAATAAGAGAGGCTCAAGGATGTGTTGTTCAACATGGGGAATAAAGCCAATATTTTGTAATAACTGTGAATGGAAAGTAACCATTTTAAAGTGCATAAAAATGTTTAATTACTGCAAAACAGAAAAGAGAGAGAGAGATGCTCTAGCTGTCAGCCCGACAGGTGGGGAGGTGCATGCAGGCAGAACCCCTGGAAAGAACAAGCCACAGAGGCATGAAATGGCCAGGACAGGACTTAGGGGCAACTGATGCTCAGGACGGCAAGCCAGAACCTGCCTCCTCCCTCCTCGAGCTGAGCAAGGTCCTTCCCAGCCCAGCTCCAGGGCAAGGTGGCTGCGTGCCCTCAGTCACTCTGCCCTGGATTTCCCTGGTGGTGTCTCGCCTTCCTGGCCCACAGCCCAGACCTGAGATAAAAGAGCGACTTCTGCCCTTTCTCACTCAAATCCTTCTGATTGCTCTGCCTGCGGTTTCTCTGAAACCTCCCCTTACATCTCCTGCTCCCCCGCCCACCTCTCACTTGGAGCCCGTGGAACTCCAGTCTCCACAGTTCCTCCAGTTCATTCTCAGAACAAGCACTAGACAAACTGTGGCTTTCAAACACCCAGCTTCACCTTGATTTCAGTCGGTCTGGCCAGGCCAGTGTTAGGATTTCCCCCTGTCCAATTCTGAGGAGGAAATTTGCTGCCAGAGGTTAAGTTCCATTTCCTCCTCCCTTATATCCTTCCCAGAGCAGAGCCTAAACTCAGCTTCAAACTCAGCTCCTAGGAACTTCTCTGATGATCCAGTGGTTGAGAATCCGCCTTCCAATGCAGGGGATGTGGGTTCAATTCCTGGTTGGGGAACTAAGATCTCACATGTAGCGGGGCAACTAAACCTGCATGCCACAACCAGAGAGCCCACACATTGCAATGAAGACCCAGCACAACCAAAAATTAAACACACACACACACACACACACAAAAACAGCTCACAGCACCAAGAGGAGGAGGCTAGGAGCAGGGCCAGAGGTGAGAAGTCGTGTGGTATTAGCTGGGCTGGTATTAAGCTGTATGCCTAAGGCGGGAGGGGAGCAAGGCCTTAACCAAACGGGCTGAAGTTCACAGCAGGCCCCAGACTTCCTGGAGAAGAAAAAATATCCCTCACCATGAGCCAGGTTATATACAAATGGCACCGAATCTCCACAACAACTGGATAGGATGTTATGTTAGGAATCGTTGGATGCAAGTGACAAACCCAACCCAAGCCCAGTCTGAACTGACAAACTCAAAGGAGGATATACCGGCTCTCATAAAAGGCCTCCCTGAGGAACAGTGAGAAGGAGGAGGCCATCTTGAATGCCATCCACATTCGCTGCCTGTCTCTCTCTCTTGGCAACTAATTCTTCTGAGCCACAGTCTCCACTCAGTGCAACCAGGAGACCCCAGGCTAACAGCCTGACAGATTCATGGCAAGAATGGGAAGGTCGTTCAATTCCAAGCAGCACGGTTCTAGGGGAGGACTCTGATTGGTCCATTGTAGGTCACATGTTTACCCCTTGAACCAACCACAGTGGCCAGGGTGATGAGGGCAGATTAATGGCCCGGCTGGGTCAGGTGCCCCCACCCCTGTAGCCAGAGGAGGACCTGTCAGCAGACGAAAGGGGGAGGGACTCAGAGCAGACAAAGGAAGAACAGCAGTACAGGTTCCTTGAGGTTGTTTTTTTTTTTTTTTCTTCTTATGTATATAAACATCTTATTTTGGAACAATTTTAGATTTCTAAAAAAAGCTTCAAATATAGCACAGAGAATAGCTGTATACCCCTCACACAAATTCCCCTGATGGTAACATCTCACATCACCACAATACATTTGTCAAAATTAGGAAACCAGCACAGATGTTTTGCTGTTGTTGTTCAGTTGCTCAGTCATGTCCAACTCTCTGCGACCCCGTGGACTGCGGCACACCAGGCTTCCCTGTGCTTCACCATCTTCCAGAGCTTGCTCAAACTCACGTCTATTGAGTCGGTGATTCCATCCAACCGTCTTGTCCTCTGTCGTCCCCTTCTCCTCCTGCCTTCAGTCTTTCCCAGCATCAGGGTCTTTTCTAATATATTACAACTAACTAAACTCCAGATTGCATTCGGTTTCACCCATTTTCCACTAATGTTCCAGGATCCTGTCCAGGATCCCACATTGCATTCGTTCATGTTTCTCCTTAGTTCCCTCTAGCCTATGACAGCATCTCATTCTTTCCGTCCTTTTCTAAACCTTCACAGTTTTAATTAAAGGATATTTCTCAGGTATTTGGGGCCTTCCCTGGTGGCTCAGATGGTAAACAATTTGCATGCAGTGAGGGAGACTCAATTTCAATCCCTGGATCAAGAAAATCGCCTGGAGAAGGGGAATGGCAAACTAATCCAATATTTTTGCCTGGAGAATCCCATGGACAGAGGAACCTGGTGGGTACAATCCTTGGTGTCACAAAGAGCTGGACACAGCTGAGCGACTGACACTTTCACTTTCACTCAGGTATTTTGGAGGATGTCCCTCAATTCAGGTGTGCCTGAAGTTTTCTCATGATTGGTCTGGGCCATGGGCAGGGAAGAAGAGCACAGAGGTTTGATGTTCTTGACATGGCTGTGTATGAGGAGGTATATGACCAGCGGTTAATGTGAGGTCTGTACCCATTTAACAAATTGGTAAACTGAGGCTGGGAGAAGCTAAGCTGCTTGTGCCAGAGTCAGTGGTGGGAGGAAAGTGAGCCAGACCTGACTCCCATTATCAGTTCTTTGGAATTTTAGCCCAGCTCTAGGAAAGGGAAGGTGAGAAAGACTGTACCATGAAATCTACATGAAGTCTGCAGCAAGAGCACTGGGCCCAAGGCTTCTTGGAAGACAAAGCCCTGTTGGGATTGGCACAGACTCAGCAGGTAAGAAGGATGAAGGAAGAGGGGAATGGCAAGGATGGTGGGCCAGATAATCCAGGAAGTCTTCCTGGAAGAGAAGACCACCACTGTGGGAATAGTCAGGAGGGCAGCTCAGGTGTCAGGTCTGTCCAAGGAAACAGAAGAGCAAAGTGTTTATGACCATGAGCCTTGGAGTCTGACGAGACCAGGTCCAATTCCTTGTCTGCCTCTTCCTGACTATGGTCTTGGGCATTGACTGCTTCCCAAGCTGATTCTGGGCTTTTTAGCCCCCAGGCTTTGCCTGTCCCATTCTCCCTGCTGAAATGCTCATTTCTGAGCCAGCTCTGAGACCTCCACAGCCTGGACAAACTCTATAATTTGTGAGACCCAGTAAAAAATGAAAAGGCAGAACCCCCTTTTCAAAAAGTATTAAGAATTTCAAGACAGCAATGCAGAGCATTCAGTTCCTTTAAGGAACTGAATATGGGTTCCTTTAAGGCAGGGGCCCCAGGGTGACTGCACAGGTTACATGCCCACGAAGCTGACCCAGTCCCCAGACCTCAGTGACCATCCTAACCCAATGATCTGACACTGCCATATTTCCTCTACAGTTCCTTGCACATTAATCATAAGCCTCCTATTGATGCTACTCAGGCCACTGTATTGAGCTTTGCTCTCCCATGGTTTTTCCTTGCTTTACTCCAGGTGGAAGATTGAATGAGATGAACTCCAAAGTGCTTCCAACAGTTCAATTTGATTTCCTTTAATTTTATGGCTCTAATATTTTCTGCCAGGAAGCTCCAGCGCTCCCGTGCCTAATACTAAGAATCGAGGGGTCTGGACTTCCTTTGTCCGAAACCCTGACCTCCCTGGGCAGTTGGGAGTTTTCTGATGAAAGAGGAAAAGTTGAAGGAATGTCATTCGCTTCCATTTTGCAATTATGAAGTGGAATATTGTGACTTTTTGCAGGTGCTGTAGCCTGGCTGGCACACTTTAACATTTTGTGTATTCCTGCTTATTGCTTAATTTTGCTTCCTCCCCTCTCTTATTGTCAAGAGGCAGAATGTTGGAATCAGGCTGCCTGCACTCATCTCTTATCTTTGCCATGAAAATGGATGCAAGTTGCTTAATCTCTCTGGGGCTCAATTGCTTTATCTGATAAATCAAGATGAAATGAGTTCTATGTCTTCTGGTTACTATTGCTGCTGAAAATCTCTAGTGGTGAAAAAAAAATGCACACGCAACCATTTTATTCTGTTCACACTTTTGTGGGTCAGGAATTCTGGAAGGGCTCAGCTGGGCAGTTCTCACTGGGGGTTCTTGCGCAGGTGCAGTCAGATGCTAGCTGCGGCTGCCGTCATCTGATGCATCATCTGGGCTGCCCTGGACGTCCAAGATCGCTCACTCACATGGCTGGCATCTGGTGCCCACTGGAGTCTGGCAGCTCTGCTGGAGCTGGTGCCCACATCTAGCATGGCAGAATCAGCGGAGTTGGTGCCTGGCTTCCTCTAGAACAAGTGTCCCAGGAGAACCAGGCAGAAACTGCATGTCATTTTTGCACCTGAATTTGGAAATCAGAAAGCGTTACTTTTACTGCCTACTACTGGTGATAAACGAATCAGTAAGTCCAACTCAGATTAAAAGGAAAGGGATGTAAATTCCAGCTCTTCACAGGAGGAGTGTCAAAAAAAATAAATAAATAAAAATGGAAGCACGTATTAACACTGCCACAATCTATATAAAGCACTTAGTATAGTGCCTGGCATGTAGTAAGCTCTCAAACATGTTTGTGTCATATTACAGCTTCAAAGAACAAAATGGATTGAACATGAAAAATGGTTTGTTGAAACATGAAACTAGGGATGAAAATATTTTTAAAATTCTATAGTTTAGAATAAGGCATAACCATAATCAGTGGCTAGGATTTTTGATTTGAATGCTCTGGTTTGAAGAGGTATGATTTTTGCACCAGCAAAGACAACGAGTAAAAATAGAAAGTACGACCTCATGTACCTGCCAGTGGATCTGTGTCATAGCTACAACCAGTGCGGGGTCTCTCATATCAGGTTGTCTAGTGGTCGGTAGGAGCCTTTGAAGTTTTCACATCTGTTTCCCTAGAAAACAATCACAGCATCACTCTGGGAAACCACTGGAGTGTTTCTAGAACAAGCACGAAATAAAGCTTTCCAGTACAAAATTGATGGCTTCCATCACTAACGGCAGAGTAGAGACCAGAAGCACAGAAACATTATTCTAAGTGGCTGGCCCCATAGAAAAGCCAGGTACAAACCACTCTATCACCAGGACCCTTATAAAGGCAGCCACACAGTGAGTGACAAGTCAGAGCAAACAGGTTAAGCTATTGGCAAAATTATTTTATCTTTTATCAAATAACACTATTGGAGTTGGGAGCTGTGGTCCATGAAATTAATGGCCAATGATGTAGAAGACTTGTAATGATCACACAGGCATAGTGGCTGCCTGTGCATTCTTTAGAGATGCACAAACCCCTGGGGGGGCAGGAAACAGCAGACCTTGGCACAGGCATGGGAGGGCATGGCAGGCAAGCCCCCTTCCTTCTCTTAGCTGAGCTCTGGCTGCATTTGATGAGGCAGTGTGCCCTCCTCTCAACCAGTCTTGAGAATCCTGTTCCTGATTTCCCAGCCTCCCTTGCAGCTAGGGGTAGCCCTGTGATTCAGTTCTGATCAACAAGATTGAAGCAGAAAGCAGCAGGTGGGTTTCTAGGAAAGATCTCTTTTCTTTCACTTTCCTTCCCCTTTCCTCCCACCTGAAATGCTGGCATGATGCTGGAGACAACAGTGGCAGCCATCTTGTCCCTCCGGGAGGCTTCTTGTCACATGTTGACTTCGTTTCCTTTTTTTCACTGAGGATTCAGGAGTTATCAGAAGAGACTCCACCAACGCCCATGTCACTCTTTCTAAGACCAAGGCTCCATTGTGCCCTCATCCCAATCCCTCTCATCTCCTCAAGGATCTTCCTCTAGCATTTCCCCCATCTTTCTCTTTCATCTTCATTTTTCATTTTCCCCTGAGATCATTCCCATTACCACACACATACTGTATTTCTCCATCTTTAAAAAACTTGTCTTGACTTCACACTCCCACTTCTCTCTTTTTTTTGTTTTACAGAAAGAAAAAATACCAAAAGAACTGTCTGTATTCACTCACCCCAATTCAGTTCCTCTCCAGGAGGCCCCTTCAGTCAGTCTCTGCCCCTCCTCTCCACTCCTTGTCTAGGTCACCAGGCCCTTACCTCACCTCTAATTTGTCCCATCAGCCACCTTAGGCACAGTTGACCATGCCTTCTTTGAGACCCTCTCTTGTTGCTCTTCTTACACATTAGTATGAGCTCTGGAAGAAACAGAATATTTTCTGTCTTATTCACTGTCTCATCCTCACCCCTGTGGGCAGTCAATGCTATTCACTGAATTAATGAAGAGACTGCCTGGGCTTCCCTGGTGGTCCAGCTATAAATTTCCATGCTTCCACTATGGAGGGCATGGGTTCGATCCCTGGTTGGGGAACTAACATCTTGTATGCTATGCAGTACAACCAAAAAAATAAAGTAAGTAGACTAAAGCATATAGCTAAGATGCTTGCTCCTTGGAAGAAAAGCTATGACCAACCTAGACAACATATTAAAAAGCAGAGACATTACTTTACCAACAAAGGTCCATCTAGTCAAAGGTATGGTTTTTCCAGTAATCATGTATGGATGTGAGAATTGGACTATCAAGAAAGCTGAGCGCCAAAGAATTGATGCTTTGGAACTGTGGTGTTGGAGAAGACTCTTGAGAGTCCCTTGGACAGCAAGGAGATCCAACCAGTCCATTCTAAAGGAAATCAGTCCTGGGTGTTCACTGGAAGGACTGATATTGAAGCTGAAACTGCAATACTTTGGTCACCTGATGCAAAGAACCGACTCATTGGAAAAGACCCTGATGCTGGGTATGATTAACGGCAGGAGGAGAAGGGGAAGACAGAGGATGAGATGGTTGGATGGCATCACTGACACAATGGATATCAGTTTGAGAAGGCTCCTGGAGTTGGTGATGGACAGGGAAGCCTGGTGTGTTGCAGTCCATGGGGTTGCAAGGAGTCAGACATGACTGAGCAACTGAACTGAACTTAACTGAAACTGGGAAATGTAGTCTTTATCTTGGCAGCTATGTATGTCATATTCAGCAAAACTTCTATTAGTACTGTAGAAGAAGGGGAGAGGGGATACTGGGGGACAACTAGTGGTCTCTTCATTTTTTAAATAAACTACTTCAGTTCAGTTGCTCAGTCATGTCTGACTCTTTGTAATCCCATTGACTTCAGCGCACCAGAATTCCCTGTCCATCACCATCTCCCGGAGTTTGCTCAAACTCATGTCCATTGAGTCAATGATGTCATCCAACCATTTCATCCTCTGTCATCCCCTTCTCCTCCTGCCTTCAATCTTTCCCAGCGTCAGGGCCTTTTCCAATGAGTCAATTCTTTGCATCAGGTGGCCAAAGTATTGCAGTTTCAGCTTCAGCATCAGTCCTTCCAATGAATATTCAGGACTGATTTCCTTTAGAATGGACTGGTTGGATCTCCTTGCTGTCCAAGGGACTCTCAAGAGTCTTCTCCAACACCACAGTTCCAAAGCATCAATTCTTTGGTGCTCAGTTTTCTTTATACTCCAACTCTCACATCCATACATGACTACTGGAAAAACCATAGCTTTGACTAGATGGACCTTTGTTGGCAAAGTAACGTCTCTGCTTTTTAATATGCCGTCTAGGTTGGTCATAACTTTTCTTCCAAGGAGCAAGCGTCTTTTAATTTCATGACTGCAGTTACCATCTGCAGTGATTTTGAAGCCCCCCCGCCCCCGCCCCGCGTGCAAAAATAAAATCTGTCACTGTTTTCACTGTCTCCCCATCTATTTGCCATGAAGTTTTGGGACCAGATACCGTGATCTTAGTTTTCTGAATGTTGAGCTTTAAGCCAACTTTTTCACTCTCCTCTTTCACTTTCATCAAGAGGCTCTTTAGTTCTTCTTCACTTTCTGCCATAAGTGTGGTGTCATCTGCATATCTGAGGTTATTGATATTTCTCCTGGCAATCCTGATTCAAGCTTGTGTTTCATCCAGTCCAGCATTTCTCATGAGGTACTCTGCATAGAAGTTAAATAAGCAGGGTGACAATGGCCCTGTGACTGGATTTTGGCCAATGAAATGAGAACAGAGAGGAATTGTGCAATTTCCCACTCATGCCTTCAAAAGGAAAGATGTATACCTCTCTTGTTTTTCTACACTTCTCCTAGGCTAGAAAGCAGATGCAGTGGCAGGAGGTGGAGCAGCCATCTTAAACCAGATAGTGGAGCTACCTGTGGGATGAGGAAGACGAGTAATAAAATAAAAAGCTGTGGTTTTTTCCTATATTCCCAGGAATGCACCTTATTTATTAAAGTACTTACAGTTGGATTTTCTTTTGTCACCTGAAGCCTGGTTATTATACATATATAAGGGAAATGTGCTCTGTGATTTATTTGGGTCCTGTTCATCACTCAGCACTGATGCTGCAAGAGAGAACTTTGGAGGTTAAGTTGACGGTAACTTTGTGAGTCACGATGTGGACTGGAAAGGGACACAGGGATCAGAACTGACACTCAGCCCCGCTGTGGGCGGCAGGGGAGGGCACAGCTCTATGGATGGAGGCACTAGCTCAGGAATGCCAGACCTCACGCTTGTTCGCCAAGCAGCTGGCAGGCAACAATATACCTCCTGATCTTCATTCAGCATTGAGAGAAATGGAGAAAATAGCAAGCACAATCAAACCAAGGCCACTGAGCAGATGTCTTTTCAGCAGCAGTTAAAAGAGATGGGCCGAGCAAAACTCTGCTTTTGCAACCTGGGCAACACTCATTGTTGAATAAAGGTGCTCATCAAGTTTTTTAAAGTGAGAGACGAGATTGAACGTCTTTCTCTACAACATGATGATGCCAATAAAAACTACTCCTTTGATTTTAGAAATATGACCTGGCTAAACAGTCAGCACCTTGAATAATCTGACTCTGTCACCTGGGGGCTATGTGACAATGTTCACATTTGATAAAAGATACCAGGGTTTTTTAAGACCCGATGTGGGGCACATTTCTTGATCCCCAAAAGCCTGATTCTGCCCCAGCTCTTGACCATTTTCTCCACTTGCTCATGGGGAGAAATCAATGACACAGCAACGAACATATTAAAAAGCCACATCCAGGAGCTCATGCTGAACAAGAAGGAATCCTCTCCAGTGTGAAATGCAACCAAAGCCCAGGCCAAGCTGTTTGTTCCCATGCTTGCCAGCTCTCGAGGGTGGTGCCTTCTCTTCTGATGGGTGCTAAAAGAGGCTGCCGTGAGAAATCGCTTCTTGGTCACCTCAGGGCTGTGTCTAATCCTCAAAGCCCAGAACCACCTAATCACTACCAGGCACTGGTCCCCAGCCCAAACAACCTGTGGCTGGCTCATGTGCTGTCAGGTTTGGTGAAATAAAGAGAGAAAAGAGAACCAGTTGCCTGGCCAAGTACCCTCAGCTGTGGGTCAAGGAGGCTCCTAGTGGGGCCAGATGGGAGGCCTGGTTCATCCATTCAGCAAAGGATGAGTGGGTTCCTGTAATGTGCTGGGGATAAGGAGAGGAGCCTGGAGGATCAATGGTGGACATTAAAAAATAAAAATAAAAAAGAAGGATTACAAACAAAATCATCTCCCTCAGTTGCAAAGAAGCCTTTTATTGTGCTAAAATATACATTAAAAAGTTGACCATTTTAAAAAGTATGCTCCACGGTATTAAATACATTCATCATCACTATCCACCCCCAGAATATTTTTATCTTCCCAGACTGGAACTCTATACCCATTAAATACTAACTTCTCATTTCTCCCTCCACCAGCCCCTGACAACCTCTTCTCCTGTCTCTACAAATGTGACTATTCTACGTACCTTATATAAGTGGAATCATACACTTCCATGAGTGTATAATATGGAAAATTGAATTTGACTGGAATCAAATTTGGAAGTTTGATTGAAAAAAGTATGGAAATCAAATGTCATTTTGCATCTGGTTTTCTTCACTTAGCATAATGTTTTCAAGGTTCATCCATGTGGTGGCATGTATCAGAATTTTATTCTTTTGTTAAGGATAACTAATATTCCATTCTATGTACTTGTATTTTTTATACCTTTATATATGTTTTGTGGGCTTCCCCAGTGGCCCAGTGGTAAGGAATTCACCTGCAATGCAGGAGACACAGGAGATGAGGGTTCAAGCCTTGGGTCCAAAAATCCCCTGGAGGAGGGCATGGCAACCCGCTCCAGTATTCTTGCTGGGAAAATCCCATGGACAGAGGAACCTGGCAGGCTACAGTCCATAGCATTACAAAGAGTCAGACACGACTGAAGCAACTAAGTGCAAAGGTTTTGTACTCTGTTTATCCATTCATCTGCAGATAAGCGTTTGGGTTGTTTCCATCTTTTGACTATTGTGAATAATGTTACCATGAACACTGGGGTACAAGCTGTTTGAGCTTTTGCTTTTTCAGAGGATGTACTTTCGAATTCCTCTGGGTGTATACCTAGGAGTGGAATTGCTAGATCCTATGGTAATTCTGTTTAACTTTTTGAAGGCCTGCCAAACTGTGTTCCACAGTGGCTGCACCATCTTACATTCTATCGTTAATTTTAAACACACTTTATCTCAATGTTTTAAATTATGGCCAGTCTTGGAGGTGGCTGGGGGTGGGGCAGGCCTCACTGCTGAGGGTCAGAGCTGCACTGTGTGAATGGAGCCGAGGAGGCAGAGACGGGACAGATGCAGGAGGAGATGGCGAGTCCCGGGGGCCCACCCGAGAGCAGCCGTGCGCCCCAGACACCCTGCCCAAGTTGGCTGAGGGCTGGCTGGGGCTGGCATTGTGTTTGGGAAGAGCTGAGAGAAGAATCACTCATTCATTCGGCCAACATCCTCCAAGCACCAGCCCCACTGGGAGCTGGCCTGCAAAAATGGGAAAACCCAACCCTCTGTGTGTCTGGACTTTCACCATATCTGACCAGCCTCCTACTCATCTCCTCCAAGGACCCGCACAATTAGGGGTTCAGCAGGTGCCAACTGCATTCCAAGCACTTTACAGAAGTTAATATTTTTTTTTTACTTATTTATTTATTTGGCTGTGCCAGGTCTTAGCTGAGGCACGCAAGATCTTTAGTTGCAACTTGTGAACTCTTAGCTGAGGCATGTGGGATCTAGTTCCCCAACCAGAAATTGCACCAGGGCTGCCTGCATTGGGACCACAGGGTCTTAGCAACTGGATCACCAGGTAAGTCCCCAGAACTTAATACTTAATCCTTACAACAAACCCCATGTCACAGGTGAGAAGGTAACTGAAGCTCAGAAAGGCTGAGTAGCTTCCTCAGGATCACACAGCTGGGAAATAGAATAGTCCACACTCCTCCCCGCAGACTGTCTCTCTCAATGCCAGAGTCTTTTCTGGAGACACCGAAGGTGACACCATCAAAGGGACCGATGTCACACACTCCACAGGATCCCATATATTCCAAATTCCTCTTGGAGCCTAGGACATCAGCAAGGATTTCTCCCTCCAGCCCTCCTCGGGTATCCCTGGGTCCTCCTTCCTTCTGCCAGATTTCCGCGGTGCCCAGCCCCCACCCAACCCCAGCCCTCTGCCATGATGCACTTCACCTCCTCCTGGAAAGCAGGGCCTGATGCACCCTATCCACCATGGCGGCCTCCACGGAAAGCCAGGCCCTCTGGAGAGCAGCCCCACCTCCCCGGGCGCAGGCAGAGCTGCTGAGAGCAAACATCGTTTCCCCATTGTCACATAGAGTAATAGACTCTTGAAAAATCACAGCTCCGAGGATCAGAGCTGAATCTTATAATCTGAGGCTTTCCATCAAAGAACCTTAGAACCATCGACTAATAGCATCTTGGAGTCAGTGACTGGAGAATCCCAGAACACTACGAGCTCTCCATCATGGCAGCTGACGTCATGGAGGGGCCCAGGCCAGCAGACTGCCACAGAGCAGGCCAGGAGGGTGAGGGGGTTTGGAAGGAGAGGGAGCCGGGAGGGTGCAGAGGACAGGGAGGGGTGGAGGAGAGAGGCTGGGCCTGTCATGCTAGAGGAAACAGTTGGCGGGTGAGGCCCCGCTCTGTTACTGATGGTTTTTAATTATGTAAATCAGCCCAGGGCCTGCGTCTGGCACAGGCTTGGCATCTATCAGCTGGCAGCAGAATTAATCAATAAATAACCAGCTGGATGGGGCCCGTGAGTAAGCACCCAGCCACACCCCCACCACCTCTCCAGAGCAGTCCCCCCAGGCTGGTGGGGGTGGAGAGATTACATGAGCTGGAGTTCACAGGTGTCAGTACAGCTGCACACGCGTACACATGTGTGTCTGCACACACGCACACTTGCGCATGCTCCGTACACTCGACTGTGGCTTTGGATGCACCGTGTTTATGCACAGGTGGACGCAGCTGTACCCACGGAACCTCGGCTGCAGCCGCCCTGTGTGCCCGGCACACACCTCCACATGAAAAACCCAGGACCACAGCAGTAGGAGGCAAGGTCCTCACTCCCACCTCACACGTGTCCCCTCTTGGGTCGGACAGGGCTTTGCAACTCATGGCCATGGCCTTTCTCCTCCACAACCTCCCTGTAAGGCTGACCAGCTGGGCTGAGGCTCTGGTTTTACAGATGGGGAAACTGAGGCTCAGAGAAGGGACTTGCCTGGGGCTGTATTCTTTGTTCCTTCCCATCCCACCCCCAACTCAAAGGTTCAAAGAGGCTACAGACCCAGGAGAACTGGGGGAGAAAAGTGAGAGGTACTGGGAGCCCCAAAGATAAGTTTCATCCTCCTGAGAGCAGGGCAGGCCAGGGAGCCCAGTGGGGGCCAGGCCAGTGGAAGCCCTCCCCTCTCCCTGGGAGCTGTGATGAATTGCTCTCTCCTGCAGCTGGTGCCCTCACTCCCGCTCCCCACTGCTGGCCCCATAAATCAGCCTCCTCATTTTGGCCTTGACTGTTCCTTGATCACTTTCCAGCTTCGGGGGTTGGGCTTTTTCGTCATCCCTAGTGACAGGAGGGGACTAGCAGGGAGAATCGTAAAATTAATGGACAGGTTTCCTCTTCCCCCTTCTTTCTCTCTGCCTCTGGCTTTCTGCTGGCCCCTACTTCGCTCTGATCACTAAACACTGAAATGAGGGAATGAACTGAGACATAAATGAATTTCTGAGACGTGGAGCGACGGGTCTCTGTCTGTGGTTCTGGCTTACTTGCAGCTGAGGTCAGCTCTCAGCATCCGCTTCCCTCAGCCTCAGCCAAGGGGGCTCCCAGCCGCTCCAGGAGGCAGGGAAAGGAAGCAGGAAGACGTGTGGTCAGCGGACCCTGAGGAAGCTGAGAAAGGACTTTGCAAGCCAGGGGCATCTGAAGCAGTCAGCCTCTTGGAGTCACCACTCCCTGGAGCCACTGACAAAAGCTGTGGGCTTCTGAGAAGGCCAGGATGCACAGCACTGAGAATTCAAAACAGTTTCGAGCAGTGGTTAGTGACTCAGCCTCCGGAGCCAGCCCCCTGGAGTCCAAGTCTGGGCTCAGTCATCTAGTATCTGTGTGAACCTGAGCAAACGCTTCACCTCTCTGTGTCTCAGTTCCTCATGTGTAAAGTAAGGTGAGTAATAGCATCATAAGTGAGGGGGCGCATACTCTTTAGAAGAGTCACTGGTGAGCACAGTTAAATGCTTTAAAAATTAGCAATTGTTACCATAATTAAAGGCACTGGTGCTCAGACATTTGTGTGCATCAGAATCCCCTGGAGGGCTTTTAAAACATAGATTGCTCTCCCCACTCCATCCCACAAGTTTCTGCCTTAATAGGTCTGGGAAGGGGCCTGAAGTTTATATTTCTGATGCGGGGACCCCTGGTCTGGGGGTCTTAATTCGAGGACTCACTAAAGTCTATGTTGGTGCTCAGTATCCAGCTCAGGCCTCCATGCCCTTTATAACTTGGGATCAGATGTTCGGAGAGATGAGCTAGTGGCCCAGGCTTCAGCCTTTCAGGAGGCAGAGTTCTCAGCAGGAAGGAGAGGACCCTGGTAGTGGAGATGGCTCCATCACTACCACCCCCCAAGCTGCACCCCAGTAACACTCTCACCCCTCCCCCTCATGGCTCTAGGAGCAAAGAGGCAGAATTTGCCTTCCCTGTCAGAGGTAATCTTTTAATCTCTTTGGCTTTAATCTTGCAGCCCAGCATAAACCCAAATCCACACAGGGAAGGAAGGGGGTGGGGGACACAGATCTCGTATTCTGGGGAGGCTTTAACCCTGCTCTTTCCCACAGATCTGCCATCCCATCTCTGCCTTCCTCACCCCTTGCTCCTGGGAGGCACTTCTAATAGAGGATGGGGAGGCAGGGAGAGCAGCCAGGTGGGGTGAGGCCAGATGGAGTCATGTGTTAAAAGACTCCTTGGGAAGGAAAAGCCGAATAGCCAAAGCAGTCTTGAGAAAGAAGAATGGAGCTGGATGAATCAACCTTCCTGACTTCAGATTATCCTACAAAGCTACAGTCATCAAGACAGTGTGGTTCTGGCACAAAAACAGAAATGTAGACCAATGGAACAAGATAGAAAGCCCAGAAATAAACCCATGCACCTATGAGTACCTTATTTTTGACAAAGGAGGCAAGAATATACAATGGGGCAAAGACACCTCTTCAATAATGATGTGGGAAAACTGGACAGCTACATGTAAAAGAATGAAATTAGAACACTTCCTAACACCATACACAAAGATAAACTCAAAATGGATTAAAGACCTAAATGTAAGACCAGAAACTATAAAACTCTTAGAGGAAAACATAGGCAGAACACTCAATGACATAAATCACAGCAAGATCCTCCATGACCCACTTCCTAGAGTAACAGAAATAAAAACAAAAGTAAACAAGTGGGACCTGATTAAACTTAAAAGCTTTTGCACAGCAAAGGAAACTATAAACAAGGTGAAAAGACAACCCTCAGAATGGGAGAAAGTAATAGCAAATAAAACTACTGACAAAGGATTAATTTCCAAAATATACAAGCAGCTCATACAACTCAATGTCAGAGAAACAAACAACCCAATCAAAAAGTGGGGAAAAGATCTAAACAGACATTTCTCTAAAGAAGACGTACAGATGGCTAACAAACAAATGAAAAAATGCTCAACAACACTCATTATTACAGAAATGCAAATCAAAACTACAATGAGACATCACCTCACACCAGTCAGAATGGCCATCATCAAAAAGTCTACAAACAATAAATGCTGGAGAGGGTGTGGAGAAAAGGGAACACTCTTGCAGTGTTGGTGGGAATGCAAATCGATACAGTCACTATGGAAGACAGTATGGAGATTCCTTTAAAAAGTAGGAATAAAACCACCATATGACCCAGCAATCCCACTCCTACGCATATACCCTTAGGAAACCAAAGCTGAAAAAGACACATGTATCCCATTGTTCATTGCAGCACTATTTACAATAGCTAGAACATGGAAGCAACCTGAATGTCTATCGACAGATGAATGTATAAAAAAGTTGTGGTACATATACATAATGGAATATTACTCGGCCATAAAAAGGAACACATTCTGATGAGGTGGTTGAACCTAAAACCTATTATACAGAGTGAAATGAGTCAGAAAGAGGAAGAGAAATATCATCTTCTAACACATATATACAGAATCTAGAAGAATGATACTGAAGAACTCATTTACAGCGCATCAGTGAAGTAGACATAGAGAATAGACTTACGGACATGGGGAGAGGGGAGGAGAGGGTGAAATGTATGGAAAGAGTAACATGGAAACTTACATTATCACATGTAAAATAGATAACCAATGGGAACTTGCTGTCTGGCTCAGGAAACTCAAACAGGGGCTCTGTATCAACCGAGAGGGGTGGGATGGGGAGGGACATGGGAGGGAGGTTCAAAAGGGAGGGGATATATGTACACCTCTGGCTGATTCATGTTGAGGTTTGACAGAAAACAACAAAATTTTGTAAAGCAATTATCCTTCAATTAAAAAAAAAAAAGAAAAAGAAAAAAGAAAGACTCCTTGGGGAGGAAAAGTGTTTTTAAACATGACACAAAAACATTAACCATAAAGGAAAAATGTGTAAATTGGACTTTGTAATAATTAAGAACTTAAATTTAGCCAAAGACACCATTAAGAGAAAGAAAAGCCAATACACAGATGCAGAGAAGATAATTCAATACCTATATCTGACAAAGGACTAGTATCCAGCACATATAAAGAACTTCTACAAATCAATTAGAAAAAAAAATCACTATTTTTTAGTAGGCAAAGATATGAAGAGGCAGTTCACAAAAGGGAACATCAAAATGACAAATATGCACAAAAAGATACTCTACATTAGCAGCTATCAGATATATATGCAAAAGGAAACCACAATAAGCTACCATTCACACCCAAAGGAATGGTCAAAATGTGAAAGACTGATAGCATCAAATATTGCACAGAAGGATGAGGATCAACTCTCCCACAAAGCCAATGGGACTGTCAGTGGTTCACCCTGTTGAAGAACTGTTCGGCAGTTTCTCACAAGGCTACAGCCATTCCACTCTGAGGGATTTACCCAAGAGAAGTAAAAGCACATGTCCACGCAGAGACTTGACATAAATTCTCATTGCAGCTTTATTCATTATACTATGGCCAGAAAACAGCACAAATGTCCATTAACAAGTGAAAGAATAAGCAAATAGTGTGTTTCCCCACCATAGAGCATCACTTAGCAATAAAAAGAATTGGCTGCTGATATATGTGCCACCACCTGGATGAATCTCACAGGCTTTACACTAAGTCCAAGAGGCCAAAAGCAAGAAAACATGCTCTATGGCTCTGTTCAAATGAAGGGTAAGAACAGGCAAAACCAGTCCCTAGTGACAGAAGTCAGGGTAGTGATTGCCTTGCGGGAGAAAGTGTTGGTGACTGGGAGAGAACACACGAGGGAACCTTCTGGGATGATGGGCATGTTTGATACACATATGTAAATCCATCAAACTGTACATTTAGAATCCATGCATTTAATTTCCTTTCCTGTATGTAAATCATACCTCAGTTTTCTCTTAAGTTAAAGCAAATGAGGAAATTAGGACTTGGTGCTTTCAAGACACAGTTGAGCCTCCCTCCCCCCAGTCCTGGATGCCTATCTCCTGACATCCTTTATATAAGAGAGAAATAAGCCTCAATCTGGTATAAGCCACTGTCATTTCCAGTCTCTATGATTGGCAAAACGAAGCAACCCCTAACTAAAACACAAAAGCCTTGTGAGGTAGATATGATGGTGCAACCTCCACCTCTTGCACCCCCATTTTCCAGGTGCACCCTCAGCCTCCTGTCAGATGTTCCAAGACACCAGCACTCAAATCCCAGCTCCCAGACACTGTGAGTCAGCCTTGGCCTGAACTGGAGGGGGCCTCACCAACCAGCGTGTGGTGCTGCACGCTGATCGCTGTGGCTGGAGCTGATGACACATGTGCAGGTGAGACAGCAAGGTGCTGGGCTGAACATCGTACCTGGTGCAGAAATAAAGGAAAAGCTGGAGAATATCTGCATACCACAAAGAGAAAATACACCAAACGAATACTATTCACGTGGGGTAAAATTCTCTTTCAGACTTGTCTTCCCCTGTCTTTGCCATATGAAACCGAGGCTTGTGGGTCTCCTGCAAGAGGAAAGAAAGTGTTAGTAGCTCAGTCTTGTCTGACTCCTTGAGACCCCATGGACTGTAGCCTACCCGGCTTTCTGTCCACAGAATTCTCCAGGCAAGAATATTGGAGTGGGTTGCCATTTCCTACTCCAGTGGATCTTCCTGACCCAGGGATCAAACCCGGGTCTCCCGCATTGCGTTCGGGTTCTTTACCATCTAAGCCACCATACAGGAAGGAACGGCATTAAACCCACACTGAGACTACCCTAGAGGGCTCTCCTATAACTCATGACCTAGTGGCTGGGTAGTAGGCAAGGGTACCAGCCAGTCTGGGTTCAAATTCCCGCTCCATGAACTGTGTGATCTCAAGGCAAATTCTTTACCCTCTTTATACCTTAGTTTCTTCATCTCTAAAATGGGCACCCTGGAAGTCCAGTGGTTAAGACTCCATGCTTCCAATGCAGCAAGTGAGGGTTCGATCCCCAGTTGGGGAACTAAGATCCCACATGCCATGCAGCACAACCAAAAAATAAAATGGGCATCATAAGGTGGCTTTGAGGGTTTCAGGAGCTGACCTGGGAAGAGCTTGGTGCCTGATATGTAGGAGGAGCTATTAAGTATTAGCCACTGTTGACATGTTTCTGCTGAGAACTCTCTTTCTTTATCACGTGTTCGTTATAGGAAACTGGATTTACTCACCAGTTTTGGAACATTTCATCCGTGGACTTCACACTTACTGCTTCTGATCATAATTAATCCTGTGTAGAGTCTCCTGGCACCAGGAGGAGCAGCCCAAAGCTTTTCCTCTTGCTTAGGTTTACACAGGTAAAACTAAACGGTGATTATACGCAATTCATTTGTCAAACACAAGGTCAAGAATCTCAATTTGTCGCATGTCACAAAGGCAGCACCAGGAAGCGCCCCACATCCCAAGCCATCTCCCCTCTGACACTGACTGAAATGCCACCATTAGCACCAGAGAACCCCTAGGAGGAGAAGCAATTTAGGAGCAGAGCATCTTCCTCTTCGTGTGAATGCACATATCCAGGTCAGCCAGGGGGAGGGATTCCTGGCAAGCGAAGGGAGGGAAGTAAACACCATGGGCAAATTTTTGGACCTTTTTTGGGGGTAGTTGAGGATTCTGCAACCCCTAAAGGCTGTGAGCTCAGGCTCACCCACCTATACAAGTACACACACACACACACACACACACACACACAGATAATCGCTTTACCCCAGCAGTAGGGGCTTAAGAGGCTATCTGGGCTAGCACCATCCCGCCCCCAGCTGCACCAGCACCTCTGCCCAAGGTGGGGTTCCCAGAGGCTCAGCAAGGAAACCCTGCAACTGGAAGCTAAGTCCCACAGAGCCAGCTGCTAGCGGTGGTCACATGCAACCTGCTGTCTCTGTCACACACACTCACGTGCAGACACACCGCCGGAGACAAAACACCAGACACAGATGCACACTGAACTGTCCTCCCAAAGGCAAGACAAATCAGATGAGACCACACGGAATCATCCTGTCTCAGAGAAAGCCACCGCTGCACACTCCCAGAAACAAGGGGGACTCACACACGGAGAAAACACTCACCCACAGACCGCTCCCTGGGTCCTGTGCCCAGCTAGTGCTCTGACCTCAGTCTTCTTCTCCCTGGGAGACAGACTTCATCGGGGTTCCCTGTCCTCCCCCATCCCCTTTCCCAGGTACGCGGGCTCCCCAGGAATCGTCACATTTGCACACCTCCGCTCCCAGCGGCTGTAGACAGTAGGTGCTCGGCTGCACGCCTCCCCCTCCCCCTTGCCTGGGGTTCACACCTCAGCTCCCCTCCTCCATGGAGCTGGCGGCTCTTCTCATTTTCCAGCAAGTGCGTGAAAACACAGATTAGAGCAATTAGAGAAAAGTCATTGCAGGGCAAGGCAGGAGCCACCACCGCACCTGATTGCCAGCTCCGGCAAAGCGTGGTGAAGCACAGAGTTACTCACACAGATTACAAATTGGAGCAAATTCCAAAGCAGGAAGGAGCAGAGAGGAGGGGCTCCAAGTTCCATTTTAGATTCTCCTGTTTCTCTTCAAACCTGTTCTTTGCTGTGTGCAGCAGTTTTCACAGCCACGCTCCCAAGAGAGGCAGATGGGGCAGAAATTATTTCAGCTCCATTTTATACAAGGGAAAACTGAGGCCCAGGGGAAGAACAGTTGTAGAAGGCCCCATCCACCTGGACTGGTCTTCCTGGCTGTAGGTGGGGAATCAGGGTGGCCCCAGTCCCCAGGAGAGCCCCCCTTGGCCCCCATCAGCTCTCTCCTCCCCCTGGAAAGGATCAGCAGAGGGTTGAGGTAGAGGACAGGTTCGGGATCAGCTGTAGGTATGTTGTCTGGTGCTTATGATGGGCTCAGTATCTGCACACGGGGTGGCCTTGCCCTTCACCAAATGGCAGGATGGGTTCATCCAGGGCCGCTGTCGCCAGCTGCTCCTGTGTCAATAGATGTACTGTGTGCTCTTTTCCCGTCGGGAAGAGGGGAAATTTCCTAGAATATGAGTGCAAGGGCCCCATTTCAATGCCTCCTTATCCTATAAGGCTCTTCAAAAGCCTGGCCTGGTGCCCCTCAGCAGCATGCCTGCCATCCTCCCCTTCCAGCCAGGCCCACCTTGCCCTGGCCCTGGCCTGGGTGAGAAGCCAGCAGTGAGGCAGGAGTGCCCCCTGGTGGTGACAGCCTACACTACCCACTGGGACTCCACCCCCAGGTCTAGCATCAGGGCCTGACTGCTTTGGGTGAGGAAGGCTCAGTTCTGGTTCCAGCAGCAGGGAGCGTGGGAGGCTCCTGGGTGACTGATGGACACTAGGCATGGTCACGCAAGAAGGCAGGGGACGATGCCCAGTATCAAGCACGGCCCATCAGAGGAGCTCGGGAAATATGGGACGGATGGATGAAAGAATGAGTGAACAAATACAGAAGTGAGTTGTTTCCTAAAAGGTGGTATGAATATCACAAGTAATATACAAGGGACCTTTTAGTCAGTAATTTACTTTTTAGATAGTAGTGTACCTTTTAGGCAATTCTTATTTTAAGAATTATGTGCCTATGTTGAAGTATGATAGATTTAATAGATCTGGCCCATCAAATCCATTATATAAACTTTCTGTTTAAAACAAATGTCTTGGGACTTCCCTGGCAGTCCAGTGGTCTAGGATTTCCCCTTTCAATGCAGGGATGAGAGTTCAATCCCTGGTCTGGGAGCTGAGATCTCACATGCCTTGTGGCCAAAAAAAACCAAAACATAGAAGCAATATTGTAACAAATTCAATAAAGATTTTTAAAATGGTCCACATTAAAAAAGTTTTTAAAATTCACCCCAAAATGTCTTTAGGTGCAAAAATAAATTAGGCAAGTAACATATAGGTGTCCTCAGGATCTAGCATAGAAGGTTCAATAAAAGTTAAAAAAAAGTTCAATAAAAGTTCGTGTGACAAATGAATGAGGAGATGACCAGCAGGTGATGACGGTCTTTGTAAAGTAGAAACAGATAATCCCAAACTTTGCTGTAAACTGAAATCACCTGGGGAGGTTTTTTCCAAAAAAAAAAAATCTCTGGGCAGTTATGTATCTGTAAATCTCAGGTGGCTGAGGAAGAAGCCAGTGTGTTCTGGACAGCTCCCAGAGGAGGGGAAAGCCCCAAAGCACCCAATTTACGTGACTTCTAAGATGCATCACGGCTTTGCTGCCATTTGAGATAATGTCAAACTGTCATCATTGGAGGAATCAGCAGTGCTTGGGTGATCTGGGCTTCCTTTGTTGGGTAAGAGGTTGGACTGGATGAACTTGAAGGCATCATGCAAGGAAAGAGAAGTGAGTTATTATTTAGGTAAACTAGTTTCTACATTGACACACAGTACAAAGTGAATTGTGCATATACTATGATTTTAACATACTAAGTATTTCTCATTTACTCATCCTGCACATCAAGTCTTATTTGACATATATCTTTATTGTCAGTTAATATAAATATTACATTAGTTGCCATGAACAGCATATAGAATTCGCGTCCTGAGTTGATTTATTAATATGTGTTAGATCTTCATTTACAGGAGTTTTCGCCTCTGAAAAAAGTCCCCTTCTTCTTGAAAACTGTGTCTAGTTAATTACAAACATACATTACTATATTATAGTTAGTGTGGCCACAGTCTGTTTATCTGTTTTAATTGGATCCTGGCTTGATCACAACAACTTTCATTTACTTTCTTAATTAGAAGCCAGAGGAATGAGGGGTTTGGTGTTGGCTATGGAAAGCATGCTGTTTGCTTCTAAATCCACATATCACCTAAAAAGTGCAGGTTGAGTTAATATTTGATGTGCGAGTTGCTCCATGATCTTGTTAGATACCACTGACAACAGAAAAGAGTTTCCAGGCATGAAATTTCATGGCTATACCTCTGGGGGAAAAATGGATAAGAATAAATTTATCCTATTTGGAAAGATTGGCATATGTATTGAGATTGAGTCTGATTTTTTAAATATCATTTTAATAAGCAGTTTTTTTAACTTTGAATAGATTTTTAAAACATAAAACATGAATGGATTTGTCATAGCACAGGGTCAAAAATCACTCTTGATGGCAAGTTATTTGATATTAATTCCATTTTATGAACAAATGCAATTAAGTTGCAAATCCCTTAACAGAGGGCAGTGTTAGGCCAACATTTTAATCGGTATTAGGAAATGTCAGATTAGCATCCCCAAGGAAGAAGAAATCTTTGGCATAATGCTGAAAACTTACATGTTAGTTTTAAAGCTGCACCTTGCTCTCTCACATAGCTATAGGAACTATAAACTGGTGCATACTCTCTCAAGGGCAACTGGACAGCATCTACCAAACGGACACATGCAGCTTTTCTTTAATTCCTGAATCCTACTGCAAGGATTTCTCTTCCAATATACTCACACCTGAGCATGATATCATGTGTAGGAGAAAATTCCTTATTGCATTGCTTGAACAACATATGATTGGAAACAACCTGAATAGCCATCAATAGAGGACTGGTTAGTAAAAGCACTGTATAACTCTTCTTTGAAATACTACGTGACTGCAAAAAAGAATGAGATCTCATCACCAAGAACAACAACAAAAAACAACCCAATTAAAAAGTGGGCAAACTGAGTGGTTTAAAAAAAAAAAAAAAAAAAAAGTGGGCAAAGGACTTGAAAAGACATTTCTCCAAAGAAGATATACAAATGGCAATAGGCATATTAAAAGATGCTTAAAATCACTAACCATTATGGAAATGTAAATCAAAACCACAGGGAGATGGTTCATACCGATTGACGAGACTTCATACTCATTAGCATGACTGTTACCTAAAAACACACACACACACACACACAGAAAACATGCTGGTGAGGATATGGAGAAATTTGAACCCTTGTGCTTTGCTGGTGGGAGTGTAAAATGGGGTGGCTGCTGTGGAAAACAGTATGTCAGTTCTTCAGAAAAAAAAGGCACACAGAATGACCATATGATTCAGGAATTGCCCTCCTGGGTATATTCCCAAAAGAATTCAAAGCAGACATGCAAACAGATATTTGTACACCAGCATTCACAGAAGCATTGTTCACAATAGTCAAAAGATGGAAGCAACCCAAGTGTCCATGGATGGATGAAGGGATAAAGAAAATGTGACATATACAGGTGATGGAATAGTATGCAGCTGTGAAAAGGAATGGAGTTCTGATATTGGCTACAACATGGATGGCCATTACAAAAAAGTTTTGGTGGTGGTTGTACAACACTGTGAATGTAATTAATATCACTGAAGTACACTTAAATGGTTACAATGGAAAATATTTTAACACATTTTTTAAAATTAATAATGTAATTTCTTAAAGGCAAGGGTGGGGCCAGCCCTCTCATTGAATATGAGCTGGCCTGGGTTGATGCTGCTAGACTTCCTAAGCCAGATCATAAGAGGCAACCCAGGTTACTCTCTTGGCTGGAAGCCCTGAGCCAGCATGTAAGAAGTCCAGCTACCCTGCAACGTCATACCAGAGGGACCTCATAGAGAGAATGACAATAGCAATTTGAGTCTTCCCCACCCAGGCATCAGATGTCAGAGCCTCCAGATGATCCAACCGCAGCTGGAGCCGCCCCAGTGGACACCAAGCAGAGCAGAGATGGACTTTCCCACCAAACCCGCCCAAATCACAGATGCATGAGCAAAATAAGTGGTGTCACTGCTTTAAGCCACTACATTTTGGGGTAGTTTATTATGCAGCAATGGGTAAATGGCACCGAAAACATATTACTAACATATTAGAATTTACTTAGATTTAATTTAAAAATAATCAGACACAAATAAAACAGATTTGAACTACATAAATGTCTCTTGCAAACCAACAGGTAAATTGGATTTTTCAGTCTCACGGTCTGTATCGTGCTTCTATAAAATCATTAAAGATGCAGATCTGCTCGCACCCAAATACTGAACAAAGCTGGGGTGAGGGAGGGTCAATGGGCTGGAGAGAGGGGAACACAGATCCATCTGGAGACTTTTCCAAGAAGGCCAGGATACGGGTGGGAGAGAGAAAGGTCACTGGAGCTATGTAGCATGAAGGGACAGGTTTCTGACCCAGCAGGGCCAAATTAAAGATAAAAATTAAAGACAAACAAACAGCAGGTCCTTGAAATAAAATCCAGAAGGTGGAGTTAAGAGTGACATAGGTCATACAAGATGGGGTTTCAGAAGGCTTGAGAAGGAGGTTAGCCAGACAAAGCTAAAGAATTTTAGACCAGGACCATTGAGAGGCTGAAGGTTTACTCGTTAAGGTTGGAAGAATTTAAAAATAAATCCATAATGTGTCCTGCAAAGATCCCCCACTGGCTCCTCCCTGCATGTGGCCCTCATTACTCCATCAGTTTCTAGAACTCCTGTTTATTTGTTTACCTGTTTGCTGTATCTCCCTGTATTAGTATTAGTCAGGGTAGGCTGGGGCTTCCTGGATGGCTTCACCTGTAATGAAGGAGATGTGAGAGGCATGGTTTCGATCCCTGGGTGGGGAAGATCCCCTGGAGGAGGATCCAGTATTCTTGCCTGAAAAAAATCCCATGGACAAAGGAGCCTGGCAGGCCACAAAGAATCAGACATGACTGGGCACAGATAGCACAGACAGGCTAAGTGCTGTGACAGACACCCCAAGACCCCAACTCAACACCAGTTTGTTTCTGGTTCTTCTAACAATTCTGTGCAGCTGTTTGATGGACAGACTTCCACAAAGAGATTCTGGGACCTGGGCTCCTCCCATCTCCAGGCTCCTATAACCCAAGTCCTCTCCATCCAGCCAGCGATGAGGACAGAGAGAGATCATCTCATAGAGGGGAATTTTATGGGCCAGGCCTGCAAGTAGGACGCATCCATCAGCCAGAACTCAGTCATACGGCCAGCCTCTCACTATAAGGGAGGCTGGAAATGTCATCTCACTGAAGGCCAGGAGTATTACCCTCCACCCCAGTTTACACCCCTTGCATGCCATCTCTCATGCACCTGGATTCTCAAGCACCTTCACAGTGACTGTGAGCATACCTGGCACAAATGTAATGTGAATGAATGAATGTGAATCTATGAGTGAATGAACAGTGCTGGGGCTGTGCCCCTGGAACCAGGCTGATGGAAGGATGTAATCACTCCTACTTCTCAGATTAGGAAACTGAGGCTCTGAAAGCTAAACAGCAGGCACAAGGCCACACATCTAGTCAGTGCTAGAGCAAGGTCTCAAATCCCCAAAGCCTTTTCTGCCACATGTCTGTTCTCTCCACTCCCCAGGCTGCCTCTCCAGTGAGCACACTCGCTGACTCTGGGTCTGGTTATCTTCAAGGCTGCTCTCCTTTCTAACAGTCAATGAACCATATTTGACAAGCTGTGGGTTCCTTGGGGAGGCAGCTGTATCTCGCTCATCCTTAGGTGCCCCCTGGCTACCAGCACAGCCCTTGAACACAGTAGGTGCTCAAACCACCTTTGGGGGATTAATTTGTTCACACTGGCTCAGGCTTCATGCTTTGCTGCCTGCACAGTATGAGGGTCGCTTATAACTTGTAAAAGAAATAGAGGGGATATTCATTATCCTGCTTCTCCCTGTGCAGCCAGAGCTGTCTCCCACAGCAGGACCAGTGCCCACCCCTAAACTCGCTCCTGAAGCACAGACGAGGGCCGTGTCACATGAAGGCCAAGGCCACAGATGTCTCATGGCCCCCATCAGGGTTAGACCTTTAACTCCTCTCACATGCACACATAGAATGCCCTTGCCCCAGCTGGTCCCAGGAAAGAGAGGAGATAGGGACTGCAGTGTGGGGTTCTGTCCATGGTGCTGAAATCATCTCACATCCCACCTTGTTTGCTAAGCCAGGAACTACTTAGATCCTCTTGGGAACCAGGTAAAAACACAGATTCCTTGGCCCCTTCTTTGGAGACATGAGTTCCGAGGACCTAAGATGGGGCTTTAGAATCTGTTTTTACCAAGCATCTGTGATTCTAATATAGCCGGTTTGGTACTAGCCTGAGGTTGATTCACTTACCTAGTCTTTGGTCTGCATGAAGTGCCTGCTATGTGTCCGGCACTGTGCCAGATAATATGAGGCACAGAAATGCATTGTGCAGGGTCTCTGCCCTGGAGAGAATTTACACAGTCATTCAGGAGGAGATGTAGGAAGGGAATGAGGGTGAGAACTCCCTGTGTTTTATGTGGACACGGGGCTAGGTACATACATACTTCACCTTTACCCTGCATGGTGAGATAAGTAGGTACATGAAGACAGTAGCACTCACAACCATAACTAGCATTTTCACTTTCCTTCGGGTCTCCCTAGACTTATCTGCAAGGCAGGATGTGACACATTTCGTTCAGTCTGACATCTTCCTGGCTCCAGACGGAGACCTTCCTGATTCCTGCTGCCCCTAGAAATAAGTCCTCCTTCTTCTGCCCTATGGTCACATTTCATCATCAATTACATGATAAGCCATGTTTTTAATACTGCTCCAACTGGGATCTGAGCTCCCTTTTGAGAGGAGGGTTTACACCTGACTCCCCTGTGTAATCTCTAACACAGGGATCCCAGACACTCCCACCAGAGGAGCTGAGCAGTAAACTCTTCTTGGATGGGTGACTAGGGGCAGTGGTAAGTGATGGCTGTGACTGTCACCGTGACTGCCCAAGGAAAGTGCTGCTGGGCGATGAAGCAGCTGGGACCAGTGCTCAGAACCAAAAGAAATCAGGATGGGCCTCAGAGAAACCAGGAAACAGGCAACACGCAAGTCAGGAAGGGACCAGCCTTCAGTCAAGGTCTGCCTCTCCTTTCTCTGGGTGTTTGGGGAGAACAGAAAGTAGAGTCAGGACAGCAGTGTCTGATGAGAACAGATGTTCTCAGGCCTGAATGTGGGGCATGGAGGAAGGGGGAGGGGAGGGAGAAAGTTAAAAAGGGGAGAGGGGAGGGCCATAGCCAGCAAAATAGAATATCCACGGCCTTCTTATTTATTTAATTTTACTTTTTATGATGGAAAATTTCAAACACACACCCAAGTAAAGAAAATAGCAAGAGTGAACCCCTGTGTGCCCACCACCCTACTTCAACAACTATCCCCACTTTAACATACTTATTTCATTCCTTGCCCCCAAGCATCTCTTTAAAAAAAATGATGGACAATATATCATTTCACCCAAATATATTTCAGAATGCATCTCTCACATATTAGAATATTTCTGAAAAAGTAACTTCATTATCACAGCTAATAAAATGAACAATTTCTTAAGACTATCTAATACAAAGTCCATTTTCAAATTTCCTTATTTTTCTCAAAAAATGTCTCTTTAGGATCCATTTATTTGAACCAGGATCTTAACAAGATCCAGGCACTGTGTTTTGTTGCTGTGACTCTTAAATCTCTTTTAATGTCTAACATTCCTTCCTCCTACCTTTTTTATGGTATTTCAGTTGTTGAAGAAACCAGGTCTTTGCCTGTAGGATTGTCCCCATTGTTGATTTGCCTGGTTGAACCCTCATGGTGTCATTTAACATGTTCTACTGTGCCCTCCCCCCATTTCCTGGAGACCGATATTTAGATCGAGAGGGTTCATATGTGGGGTCAATTACTTTGTCAAGCAGACTTCCTGGGTGAAGCTGTGTCCTTCCTAATGCACCATAATCAGGAGCACTTAAGGTCAGAATTTTTCCTTTGTGCATGATACTAAAAAAAAATGGTCAATGTTACCAACTTGATCTTTCCATTATAAAGCTTCCCCATCATCTTGTCCGCAAGGGGTTTTAGCACCTTTCATAGACTCTTAAAACTGACAAGCTGGAAGAGCTCTGAGAAGCTCACTCACCCAATTTTTCAACTCATCCCACAAATATTCGTTGAGTGTGTGCCAGGGAGCGAGTAGCAGTGAGCAAAACCAACACGATCCTTGGGATCGCAGAGACAACAGTCAGACAGGGGCGAGCAACAGATACATGAGCAAGCAGGTGCACCCACAAGAGATGTGCCTGTGAGGTTTAGAGCCACCTGGAGAGCTACCCCAGAGGGAAGTGATGGCGGTCAGGTAGCCACTTTGTGGTGGGTGATCAAGGAAAGCCTCCCTAGGAGAGGATGTTGGGGCTTGACAAGAGCTATCCAGCCATGCAGAGTTGGGGGACCATTCCAGGGAGGACTGGGGCAGACAGAGAAACTGCGCACCCACGAGGAGTAACGAGGAGCAAGGCAGAGGGGGATCTGGGGGGAGGCCAGCGAGGAGGCTGCTATGGTAATGCCCTTTTCACCCCCTTTTACAGCTGAGAACACTGAGGTTGGGGAGAGCCGGGAGACAGTGGTTACTGAGGAACTACCTGCCCCAGGAGCTTTTTGTGCAGCGCCTCAAAACCACACCTGCAGGCTACGTAGAGGTCACTCTATGTCACAGGTGAAGCCAGTGAATGGCAAAGTCAGCTGCCCAAGGGCTGAGAGGCAGAGGATAAAGGAGGCCCAGCCTGAGGAGGCTCTCCCACCCGCCACGGTTGTCCCGCACTGATGATCACTGTGGAGTCTCAAACCTTGGCCCTGGCCCCTAAAAGTCCCATGACCTGTACCAAGGGCCTTCTCTCTCTCTGTGCCTCAGTTTCCCAACCTGTAAAATGGGAACAATACTTGCCTGAGGGGTATGGCAAGGCCAAGACAAGGTGGTTCAACCTTGCCTCCCCACCACGCTCCCAGCCCCTGCCTGTGGGGTCCACACAGGTCACCCTAGCACAGCCTACAGGCAGCTTCCCTCTTCCCACACAGACTCACAAGGAGTTAATCCCAGGCTCCCTCCTTCCTCCATTCCAGTTCTGATCCTTGCTGACTCTGCTCCCCGCCCTACGTAGCTATTCTGGGACAATGGAGGCAGCAGATGGCCCGAGTCCTGTTCCCTCCACCCGACCCTCGGGATCTGGGAACAACCCGTAAATCTGCTATTGCTTCTAAAAGCGGGCCAGCCGGCAGCCCTCCACGCACGGGGTGGAGAGGATGGCGGCTGTAGAGTACACCATCCCATCCCTACAGGCTGTGAGCCCAGAGGCCGCCCCACTCGGCTCGCATCCCACACACCCAGCATTAGGTCAACTCAGAAAGAAAGGAAGCCCCACACCTAACAAGCACAGGGCGGCTCCTCTCAGGGTCAGACTCCTCCTTGGAAGAGAAGGGGCCAAGGCTCCGTTGTTCGGTAGTTCCATCAGCCCAGACAGAGTTGTGGCAGGGACAAGGTCCCTTGAGGGCTGGAGGACTTGCCTCAAAGAAGCCCCCAGCCCTGGCTGCCTGGATCAAAGCCCCTCTGTCCCTCTGGATCTCTGTTCCCTCCTCCCCCCAGCCCTGAGCTCCACTGTGACCCCCAACCCCTCAACATCTCTGAGCATGATGCGGGCTGGGAGCAGACACATCCTCTTCCTAGCCCTCCCCACAGAGACCACCAGGCCTGAAATTTCACCACGATCACTTTCATTCAGTCATGCAACCTCTTTGGGACGTGAAATTTTAAGGGCACTTACCTTTACCTAGCTCCTACCTGGGCTGTCAAAGTGCCCCTTTATCTGATACCAGAGGCTGAATCCCTCAGCTCCATTCTGCCTTCCCTGATTCTCTGACCACCTCAACCCAGGCCCTGAAGGCAGATAAGAGGAAGTATTGTCCTCAGCAAACCAGCACCTCATGACACACATGTATTCACTCACATGCGTATCACTCACACAGAGGCGTGACAGAGGCACACACATCTATACGTCCCACATACATCGTTAGGCACAGAAAAGCAGAGAAGGGTGCATGGGCACACCCTTATACATCCCAGCACACCATGACACAGCACACACTAGTAGCCATCACTGTTCACAGAACCGTTCCTTTCTCCCTACCAGACTCTGTGCTCTGCCCTTTACAAACCCTGCATCATTTCACCCACAACCCATGAAGTAAGTACTCCTTATCTCATCTGTAAAATGAGCAAACAAGCCAGACAGGCCAAGCATATTCCCCCAGGTCACACAGCCAGCAAGAGCAGGGCAGTGCTGTCCAGCTCAGGGACCCAAAATCAACATCACTGAGACAGACAGATGAAAGATCCTCCCATCCTGCTCAGGAATGACTTTGACTGCATGTAACAGAAAACTGAACCAAGCAAGGCTTAAACAAATAAGGGTTTAATCTTCTTACAGAACCAGATACTGGAAGGGAGAGCTGTGGAAATGATTGTCTTGGCATTCCCTTCATGGCAGCAAGGTGGCTGCCCTAGATCCAGACATCACACCCACATTTGCATCAGAAAGATGGGGTATAGGGCTACAAAGCCTTCCCTAGAAGCCTCTCTATTGGCTTTGCTTAATTCGCACTAACAGACAGAGATCTGGCTCTGGCCACAGCTGGGCCATGTAGTAGCTCCTAATAGCAAGGGAAGCTGGGAAAGTGAGCAAAAGGAACATCACGATGGGCTGGGACCCATTCTGATTCATCATCTGGGTCTGGCCATGCTGATGCTCCAAACAACATCAGGTAGGGAGCAGGGGCTGGAGACTGGTCAGCAACAACATTATCTGCCACAGATTCTGGATTCTGCCCTTCTTCCACTTGGGTCCCCTTAGTGCTTGAGGATCCAGCCAAGGAAGCTAGGAGTGAGTGGCCCAGTGCTTGATCCCAGGAGAGGAACTGAGAGACCAGAGCTGGGGTCTCTGCATACCCAGGGGCCCAGGTAATTCTCTGGAGGGTTAGGATTCCTGAGCCCAAGTAGCTTAAGGACCCTCCATCCTCATTCAGTTCAGCCGCCCAGGGCCCCATGGAGGCCCAGCCATTGAGGCCTCTCTGGCGCTTACTTGGTGCCCCCAATCCTGGGCTGTGCAACACACCCCCCCAGGGCTTGAGATGCATTCAGCACCAGTCATCATCCAATCCTGGGCTGGCTCATCTCTCAGAGGCCCTGCCAGGGACTGCCCGCGCCCCCCCCCCCCCACAAGACCTGCCACAGGCCCTCAAGGCTGCCTGGGAAGCTAAGGACAACCAGAGAACCTTAGCCCAGTCTTTGCCCAGAGGTTCAGGGTTCATCAGGCCACCAGCTACGGGCACCAGGGAGTGTCCGGGTAGAGGAGACAGTGGAGAGAGTGAAACCTGTGGAGAGACCAGAAATGGATAAGACAGTCACCCTCACAGGCTCTTGGGGGAGCGTGTCACAGAGATGGTTTGGAGCAGGGTTTTTCCACCTTGGTACGTTATGAATATTAGGAGCCAGATAATTCTGTTGTGGGGACTGTCCTGGGCATTGTGGGTGCTTAGCAGCAGCCCTGTACTCCACTCGCCAGATGCCAGATGAGATTTTTTTTAAATATTTATTTATCTAATTTACTTATTTGGCTGTGCTGGGTCTCAGCTGTGGCACGCAAGACCTTCTATCTTCATTGCAACATGCAGGATCTTTAGTAGCAGCATGTGAGATCTAGATCCCCGACCAGGGATCAAACCCGGGCCCCCTGCACTGAGAGCGCGGAATCTTAGCCATTGGATCCACAGGGAAGTCCCTGCTGAGTCTTAACAATCAAAAATGTCCCCCCACACTACCAAGTGTCCCTTGGCAGGGGTGCAAAATGGTCCCTGGTTGAGAACCACTGATGGGTAAAGACTTCAAAAGCCAGAGAAACCATGAACAGCTGAGGCCACAGCCTCTGAGTGACCTGAGTCCCCATCAAGCAGGAACCTATGGATTCTAGAATATTTAGGCTCTGAGAGAATTTAACACCAATTTGTAAATCTCTTGACATACAGCCATAGCTTGCACACCTCTACTGATAAGAAGCTCACTACATTATAAAGTAGCTCCTTTCCTCTTGAAACTTGAAATTTTTTTTCTCCCGTATTGAGCCAGATTCTGTCTCCTTGTAACGCCCAACTTGTTCAACACAGTCCTGGGCCCGGCAGCCTTGGGATAGTGGTGAGCCCTCTGCCAGGGCTGCGCGTGGGATGGAGGGGGCTGAGCTGAGCAGCTCTAATCCCCCCGGGGTGTGTTTGGGGGGAGAACTGGAGGTGCCTAGGTGGCATTTTAGCCCTCATTCCAACCCTCTGTCCATGGAAAAGTATCATCCAAGAAACGAAGAGCCTAAGAAAAAAATTTTTTTAATTTCCCCATGAGTGCCTGGAGTTTCTCCATGAGAGCATCTCCTTTGCTCAGTGAACACAATTCAGTCTTCTAGAGGTTCCTGAAGAATCCCAGAGGATCAGGCCGGGGAGATCCCCTTCAGATCCTTGACGCCCAGCCTCCTTGTGTTACCAATGGGGCGACCAAGATACAGAGAGGGCCGGGCAGGCCCCTGCCCAAGGTCACACAGTAAGCCCAGGACAGGGCAGCGACTGAGATCCACTCCCAGCTCTGTGCTATCAGCTACTAGCCTCTCTCACTTCCCTCCCTCCTGGTTCCCTTGTCTTTCTATCCCTGGCCTCAGGCCCCAGTCCACCCATCCTACAGTTTCAGCCCGCAGACCCACCTGGAGGGGTCCTCCTCAGGGGAGAAGGGGCCTTGGAGCTTAATGACGTTGAGTTTCCCCTCAAAGACGCCGTAGCTAAGGGTAACCTGTGCAGAGAGAAGCAGAGAAGGCAATGAAACTGGGGGGGGGGGGGGGGGGGGGCGGGGGGGGATGGTTGTCCCATCAGGGACCCCACAAGGGGGCAGCATTTTGGTAGAAACAGAGAAGGTTGCCTAAGACATTTTGAGCGGCACAGAATGCCTGTCTCTGCACCTGAAATTCCACCATCAGTAATGGGTGTTTCACTGGGTGCCCATCCCCTCCCATTCTCCCATAATCCCATTGGTGCCCTCAACAGTTCCAGTTACTAAAGAGGCTGGAATGATCCCCTTATCTACAGATTGGGAAACTGAGGCTCAAGAGGTGAAGGTGCCTTTCCAGGAAGTTGCGCTCCTGGAATGAGGTTTCCTGAGACCTACTCTAGGGCCTTAGCAATCCCTCATATCATTCCATAAGCAATGAGGCTGTGGATGATGACTCCAGTCAAAAGGCAGTCAAGCACAGTGGTTAAAGACTGTGGATTTGGGGGCCACCCATCAAGGTTCAAGTCCCTCTCTGTCCTGAACTAGCCACAGTTAGTTCCACTCTCTGGGCCTCAGTTTCTCCATCTGTAGAATGGGAATAATGTTAAGATCCATTCCCTATGAATGTTATGAGGAACCTGAGAGTTAAAAAAGATAAGGCCCCCATTGCGGTGTCTGGCACAGCAGGGACTTTAGGGAACACCCTGGTTTTGGCCAAAACCAGGTTTTGGTCCAAAATCTGCCCCTCTTTCCTGGCTGTGGTCCTAATGGGACCAATCTGCGCCCCAGTTCTAGGTCTGGTCAATCAACATTAGCTCTAGGCTCTGGTAGGAAACAGGTCATGTGACCAGTGAGCATCAGCCCTGTGGTCTGACAGAAGAAGGAGCTCTCTTCTCACTGGTGGAGTGGAAACCTGGGGCTGCCATCTTGCCAGCACAAGTAGCGAGCCTGCCTGAGAATGGGGCCAGCATAAGGGAGGACACCCGAGACAGGGGACCGGGTATGAGCACCCAGATCTCACCAGATCGAGCAAGTCAGCCACACCCTAACCTTCTCAGGTACATGGTCCCAAAAAGGTCCTTTTCTGTTTAATTAGTCTATTGCCTTTCTGTTACTTGCAGCTAAAAGGGCTCTGACTCATACCATGCAGGCCTCCCCGGGGACCTTCCCAGCCGGGAAGGGGCTGGACACCCATGAGTTGGAGGGCAGTATCTGCAAGGCAGAGTTCAGCAGAGTCACTACCTGCCAGGTGATGGGAGGGGTACCCACCCCTACCCCAGCCTGACATTACACATGGGTCATACCTACTGAAGACCTGGTCTTTCCCAGTAACACCTGCATGAGAAGGAAAGCAGTAAGCAGTGGCCAGGTAAGCTCTGATGAAGGAGGAGGCCATTGAAAAGGAGGGTGTGGTAAGGATGGGAGGCTGAAGAGAGATGAGAAGGAAGGATGCAGCGTTCAGGGACCTGAGTGGTCTGAATCTCAAGATGAGCTTCCTCTCATCTGTGCAGGTCCCTCCAGCTGGCATTTGAGAACCAGATCAAAGAACATTAGCATCACAAATGCCAACCATTAAGGGTCAGAGGTGGAGAGCACTGAGTCACTGCATGACCTTAGGGGGGACCTTTGCCATGCTGGGACTCAGTTTCCCCATTAAAGGAGAGAGCCCCCCCCCACACACACACCTCCCCCTTTGCCACCTGCCCCGTGGCTGGCTCACCTGCTCCGGAAGCTGGGCAGCCTCCAGCAGCTGCAGGGTCTCCAGGTGGGAGTGGAAGAGGGGGCAGGGCTGCAGGTGGCCGCCCAGCTTGCACTCCACGATGTAGCCCACGGTGCAGTCGTCAGGCAGCCGGATGAGGGCAGAGGTGTCCATGAAGTGGGAGCCACTGAAGGACAGAGCCATGCTGCAGCCACTGGCCAAAGGCCCTTGATACCTAGAGCCCTTCCTGTCTCCCAGAAGACCCTCCCTCCACCACAGCCAGCTGGGAAAGAATAGTGCAGCTCTAGCATCTGCCCCCTGCATACTGTGTGGCCTCGTGCACGTTATAAGCCTTGGAGAGCCTCAGTTTTCTCTTCTGTAAAACGGGCATGATAATAGCCAGAGCTGTTTTGAGGATTAAGTGGCAAAATGGTGAGATGAAGCCTTTTACAAATGTATCCTTTCCTTTTCTTTCTTTTCATTCACTCATTCATTCATTCTTGAGTTTGAGTGTCTATCTGGTGCCAGAAACTGATGACACAGAAGCTGAGGACACAGAGATGGGAAAGAAATGCTTCCTGCCCTCAACAGCAGCCTCCGTGCTGGAGGGAGACAGACAGACGAGCAGGTCATTTCAGAGGAGGACTGGTGCTAAGTCAGAGGAAAGCACGAGGCCTGGGGACACAGGGAGGGCAAAGCAGATTCCCAGAGGAGGTGGCAGTCTTTTGCTTTTTGCTCTTTATTTAATCACGGCAGTAGCAGATTCTAAACAGAGTCTTACAGGATGATCTGCAGTCAGCCAGGTGCCAAGAGGGGGAGGAGCAGTGTTCCTGGCAAGGGCATCACCTGACTGTGCACCCCACGAATGCCCTAGAGACCAGGCTGGGCAGCTTGCCCCACTGCACAAGATGCCTGAGAGAGGGGTCGAGCGGGTACAGAAACCCATCCTCTGTCACCTTCCCCAGGCTGTGCCTGGGGGCCGCACTGCCCAGAGGGGGTACTTTTTTCTAATTCACACAAATGTGCCATAGAGGGGGACCGAAGCCTAGATGGAGTATCTGGGTCACAGGGAGACCCCTAGTCATGTGTATATACCTGTTATCAACAGACCTTAGGACAGCATTCCTGCTCCCAGTCAGGACACAAACTACCTCCGGAGGGCACCCCCATCCAGGGTAGGGCAGGGCAGGTTGCTGCAGAGGTGAATCACCCAGGCCCTTGAGCCAAACCCAGCAGCTGAGAGACCTTGGGCCTGGGTGACCTTGAACCAATCACTTACTTAACCTCTCAGCAACTTAGTTTTCTCAGCCAAGTAGAAATAAGGCCAACGCCCCTTCCTCCCTGGGGGCTGTGATAATCTTAGCGAAGTACAGGCCTGGCTCAGTCAACCCTCAATTCAAGGTGGTGACACTGATGTGGCTGTTAATAACAGTAAAGCCTGTCCAGCAGACCTTGAGACCTTTGTCATGTCCTCTCTAGAATACCAATGCTCCCACCCAGTACCGAGGGCTTCCCCTACTCTCACAATCGCCCTCAGTCTGACACCACTCTTCTAGGACCATTCCAGCTCAAATGCCACCTCTTCCAGGAAGCCTTCCCTCCTCTCCCCAGGTAGAAGGCCCTACTTCCTCCTCTGAGTGTTTCTCCACTTGGCCTTCACCTCCCTTGTGACAGTGATTAGTCAGAAGAGGGCTGAAAACAGAACCTAATATTGACTGGGCTCCTACCAGGTGCCAGCCCAGGCACTTTCTCATTTAACCCTTACAATGACCACTGGCCACTGTGTTATCAGGTCCATTTTACAGATGGGGAACTGAGGCTCCTAGAGATTACACGGCTTGCCTGTGTGTAGCAGTGTGCACTAGGCAGTGTACCCCCAAGGGATGGTAACAGGTGGCTTGCTCACCACTAACTGTGTAACTCTGACGCAGTGGGAATGAGAGGTAGTGTCTCCTTAGCTCACTTTCAAGCACTTTCTGCTACAAACACCCCACCCACACACCAGCCGATTCCTCCTCTCTGCACACCTCTACCTCCCCCACCTGCCTGTAGGTCTCTGCTTACCTGGCCCAGGGGGCCATCTTCAAAGCCAGTTTGCGGTTGATGCAGAAGCCAGCACCTCCGGTGGCAAACCAGAACTGTACCAGCCTCTGTGGGGGAAGATGGGGAAAGCCAAAGTGTAGGGTGAGCCTAGGGGTGGGGGCAACAGTCAGGCCTCCCCTTATTCACAACCAACATGGCTCAAAAGCTTTATATTTCACATCTCACTAGAGTCTTGCTATGAGGCTTCTCAGATTGCCCTAGTGGTAAAGAATCCGCCTGCCAATGCAGGACACGTAAGAGACACAGATTCGATTCCTGGGATGTGAAAATCCCCTAGGAGGACATGGCAAACCACTCCAGTATTCTTGCCTGGAGAATCCCATGAACTGAAGAGACTGGCAGACTAAAGTCCATAGGGTCAGAAAGAGTCAGACATGACTGAAACGATTTAGCACGCATGCAAAGTCTTGTTATAGCCTGAAATTATGCCCATGGAGGAAAAAGAGAAGGGCAGGCAAACATTCAAAGGCTTGGAATGGGATCCAGCACATGGTAAACACTAGTGGGTTTATGGGTCAGCTTGTAAAGCCCTTGACATTTCAATCTTTGAACCAATACCACCCTTTTAGGGTGTAAACTGTTTTCTGCCCTTGTCTAGCATCACCGTGGCCCAAGATCTCTTCTGCCTCCTCTGTGAGGACCTGTGAATTCACCCATGAATTTCTTCAAGGCTTTTGAGAAACACGGTACCTTTTCAACTGTACCATCTCTTAGTCAATGTGCCCTAAGGTTACCTTTTCCCAAGTCCACAGTTGGCGCTTCATTGATGTATGTTGCATTGGGTTGGTTATCTCCCATGATTCAGCAGTGAGAAGAGTACTGGACAGGAAGTTGGAAAGTCTGACACTGGGCTTCCCCCTCCACTGTACAGCTGTATAACCTTGAAAGAATCCCTGCCCCTCTCTGGACCTCAGATATGTCACCTGTGAGCACAACATTGGCTCCAGTTCTGAAATCCCATGGTTCTCCAGGCCCAGAGGTGTTCTCCTCCTCCGAGATCTCTACGAGCTTACTTCTGGAAACGCTGCCCTCTTAGAGAGAAGTCAGGCCTCAACTAGGCAGAATGAATGGGTTCTCTGGGACCTAACACACAGGAGGTGCCCAATAAATGCTTGTTTAATGAATTAATGAGAGCAGGGCTTCCACTCCCAGAGAACCACAGTAACATCAGCAGTGACCATGTGAGTGCCTAGCCCCAGGCACCGACCGTGTCAAGCCTTGTGCTACAGATCAGGTGACGGAGGTACACAGAACTGAGGTCACCTGCCGAGGTCCCAGAGCTAGGACTGACCCCAAGCCAAACCTTCTGTCCCCTTTGCCATCCTACCCTGGGGGGACACCCACAGTCTGAACTGGCCAGGACACTCTGGAGCAGTCCTGGGATCCTGCTGGTGGGGTGTCTGACAAGGAGGGCATTGGTGCACATTGTGGGCTTGAGGAGCGGGTGTGCCCAGCAGGGTCCTGTGCCCAGCACGGGAAAAACACTGCTCAGAGGTGAGGCTGGGCTGAGTCAGGTGCTCGTGCTCAGCCGCCGAGTCATGTCTGACTCTTCAGAATCCCATGGAGCTGAATCGGGTACTGGTGGAAAACACTCACTAGTATCTGCCATGTGCCAGATCCCATTCCAAGCCCTTGAATGTTTGTGTGTGCTTAGCTGCTCAGTCATGTCTGACTCTTTGCAACCCCATGGACTGTAGCCCACCAAGCTCCTCTGTCCATGGGACTCTCCAGGCAAGAATACTGGAGTGGGTTGCCATTTCCTTCTCCAGGAGATCCTGGCCCTTGAATAGGTGACCTCACTTAATTCTTCTTTTGCTCACAACCGCTCTATGAGGTAGCGACTGTTTTCACTGATTCTACAGGTGAGGAAACTGAGGCACAGAGAGGCAAGGTGACTTCTGTCAAGGTCACAAAGCCAGGAGGGAGCGGGGCTAGGGAATGAGCTCTGGGAGTCAGGTTTCAGAGCAAAGCTCTCAACTCTTTAGGTCATGGAGAGGTGGTATGGGAACCTGGGGGACCCCTCGGCTCACCTGGCATCAGCTTGCTCATGCACACCACCCCTCAGGGCCCAGGAGGATTTAATTAGGGCTCAGAGGCTGATGAGTGGCAGATAATTAAGGTTTTGTGTTTCCTGCTCTTGGTTTCCCTCGAGAAGCAGATGGTGACCCTGAGAGGGAGAGAGCCCCATAGTGGGCCCAGCTCCCGCTCCAGACATTGCCTCTAGAGAGGGGGACCCATGGCCTTCCTATTCAGGGGGGCCAAGGGTGCCCTAGGAGCCTGGCTCACCCCAACACTGGAATCCAGGTGGGTTCTGGGGACAGGGGGAAAAACATGCGATATATGTATACTAAAAAAATCTTATTTCTCCAAAAGTCATATTTAATGAGTATCCTGGGCTTTTGTTTATTTATTCCTAAATCTGGCAACCTAAATCTGTCCATTCAGGTCTGGAGCTGAAGCGGGTGCTGGGGACCCTCTTGTGCCAGGTGTCAATACCTCTGTGGGTGATTAGTGAAATCTGAAGAGAGGAAAGCTGTCTAGGGGAAGGGAGGGTTCAGGGGCTCCCGGCAGCCGCAATTTGCCACCTGGCCCAACAGATTCAGCATTTTAACAATCCGTCCAACTACATGGTGATACCAGGTGGCTAGAAGCCTGATGGTGGAGCCTGGAGACCTCAGCTCACCCCACCATGCTCACGGTATGACCAGGACAAGCCACTGCTCCTCAGTAATTGAGTGCCAGTCTTTGCTTTCCTTGCATTATCTCAATCTCCCGTCTCTGCTCTCTGTCTCATAAAGGAGGAGACAGGATCAGAGGAGAAGCCACCAGCCCAGATACAGCGATGCTGCCAATTCTGAAACCCAGAAAAGGCACCCGCCCCCTGCAGGGCCCCGCCCCTGACCCCGCCCCGCGAAGGGCCCTGCCCCTGACCAAGTCCCCCACCCGCCTAAGGGCCTTGCCCCGCCATCCAGCGGCCAGTTCACAAAGGAGGAGGCAGCGAGGGACCCACTGTGCGATTGTGAGGTTGCGGCTCCGAAGCGTGAATTGGCCGATTCAGGCTAGGCCGGCCTACATAGACGTCACGGGTCTGGGGGAAGGTTTTCAGCAACTTCAGCAGCGCCCTCGGGTTCAGATAGTTGTCGTCATCCACATGGCAGAACCATCTGTGGGGATGGAATGGGGGACCTTGAACTCGGAAAGGGTTCCCAAGAGCTTCCTGTCAGCCAGACTCCCCCTGCACCCTCATAGTCAATCAACAAACAGATAGGGGCTGGAGGGGGGTTAACATTTAAGGCCTAGCCCTGTGCCAGGCAGCATCTCCCGTAAGCTCATGAAGAAGTTGTGCCCACTTCTCAGCTGGGAACCAAGACTCAGGAAGGCTAAGACACTTGCCCTAGGTCACACAGCCCGAATGGCAGGATTTGAACCCAGTTGGTCTGACCAGAGACAGATCCCAGAAGGCCCTGCATGTGATTCAATTCACCCGATCCAGAACTTTACTTTTGCCTGAGGCAAAGGTCACGCTTGCCCCCTAACACCAAGGTGAAGACCAAGGTAGACTCACCTCAGCCCACTGGCCAAGAAGGCATCAAATTCAGCGGCCATCTTGCAGGACAGGGCAGGGTGGCTGTGCTCGGCGGAGCAGTTGGTGACCACAAGGTGGGACCCTGGAGAAGGACGGACAAGTCAGCCCAGCTCCTCTCTCTGTGAGAAGCAGAGCGAGGCAGGGCCTCACAGAGCCTTGGGCAGTCCACCCACTCCCATTTTACACAGGGGAAACTGAAGTCAGGGAGGGCTAACCTGCCCAGAATCCTGAAACTAATGGACAGTACGCTAAGCTGGGACCCAGGTGTTCACGGCCTTACTGTTTCCAGGGGAGACTCCTGCTCCCCTCCTGGGCAAAGGGGGAATCCCTGTATACCAAGGGTAGACAGTCGTGTTTCCTGGGGACCCCCAGGCAGCCACCCCAGCTTTCCCTAACAACAATGGAGGGGTCCCCATCCCACCCAGAGTTACCGAGTCTCTCCTGGAGGCCTTCATCCAGGCTGTCAGTGAAGATGAACGTCTAGGAATGAGAAAAGAGTCAGGGCAGGGGTCAGCCAAGGAGAGTCCCGGGTCAGCCCACAGCCAAGTCCAGGTGGATACACACATATCAGACCTCTGTGCTCCTTCAGTGATGGAAATACACTCCTGTCACAGTCACACACTCCTTTAGGACAACAGGGCTTTCTCAGCTACCCAACCCCCTCTCCCATACAACACACACAACCCCGCTTTTGTAGACACACAACTTCAAGTTGTACATCAGCCCATCAGTCTCACATTCAGCCCCCTTACAGACCAACACCCACCAGACCAGAGTCACACGCCCTTGGTAGAATCACACCTTCTTCAACCACACACACATCACAGTCCCACCTGGCCCCTCCACAGTCACATACACACGTGTGTGTCAATAGACAGAGGCACATGCTGGCTCACCGAACCACTTAGGGAGACAGTCACAACTTTCGTAGTCACCCAAGCTCCGTGTGCAAGTGTCAGGGCCCTCACACACCTCCCAGACTGAAGAGGAGCCCCACCCACAGCTTTCACACGTCTGCTCCCTCATGACTTCACTGACCCTCCAGACAGGTGTTGTGATTTGCAGATGGCAAAATGAAGGCTAAGTCATGAAGCGAGGCTGTGTGGTTGGCAAGAGGTAAGGACCTCTCCCCACTCTCAGCTCCCAGCACAGCCAGACTTCCCCCCAGGAGCCCCACCCAGCAGGCACTCAGACCCAGCCTGAGGGCACTGAACACCTGAGCACCCCCAGACCTGGGCTTCTCTCACTCTTCCCTATCTTACTGGGACCCAAAATCTGGGGGTCACCATGCCTCCTCTCTTTCTCTCACACCCACATCCAGTCTGTCAGCAAATTCTATCCACCCCACTTTCAAACTAAAGAACTAAAGAGCCTCTTGATGAAAGTGAAAGAGGAGAGTGAAAAAGTTGGCTTAAAACTCAACATTCAGAAAAACTAAGATCATGGCATCTGGTCCCATCACTTCATGGCAAATAGATGGGGAAACAGTGGAAACAGTGACAGACTTTATTTTGGGGGGCTCCAAAATCACTGCGGATGGTGACTGCAGCCATGAAATTAAAAGACACTTGCTCCTTGGAAGAAAAGTTATGATCAACCTAGACAGCATATTAAAAAGCAGAGACATTACTTTGCCAACAAAGGTCTGTCTAGTCAAAGCTATGATTTTTCCAGTAGTCACGTATGGATGTGAGAGTTGGGCCATAAAGAAAACCAAGTACCGAAGAATTGATGCTTTTGAACCGTGATGTTGGAGAAGACTCTTGAGATTCCCTTGAACATCAAGGAGATCCAACCAGTCCATCCTAAAGAAAATCAGTCCTGAATATTCATTGGAAGGACTGAAGCTGAAGCTGAAACTCCAATACTTTGGCCACCTGATGTAGAGAAGTGACTCATTGGAAAAGATCCTGATGGTGGGAGAGATTGAAGGCAGGAAGAGAAGGCGATGACAGAGGATGAGATGGTTGGATGGCATCACCGACTCAGTGGATATGAGCTTGAGTAAACTCTGGGAGTTGGTGATGGATTGGGAAGCCTGGCATGCTGCAGTCCATGGGGTCGCAGATAGACACGACTGAGTGACTGAACTGAACTGACTGAACTTTCAAACTGCTTGGGGTACACCCTCTCCCTGCAGCGTCCACGGCCAGCGCACGGTCCATCCCTCCTCGTCACCTCCTGCCTGCTTTGCTGCAGTCACCTTTTCCCTGTTCTCTCTGCTCCGTCCTGCTCTGCTCCAGTCTGTTTTCAACACAGCCCCCGGGGGAGCCTGTAAATTAAGTCAGACTTTTCTTGCCCTGCTCTCCGGCAAATGTGTGCCACCAAACAGTCACCAGATAGTGGAACTCTCCAGTCTGGAGTGTGGGCCAAATGGGCCAGGGAATGTCTGGGAATGAATTAGTGAGGAGAGGGGGGAAGGAGGGGTCCCCGCAACACAGTCTGGGGGCTGAGCAGGGCTCATGAGGCTGGTGTTTCAGTCCCTGGGAATTCTGAGGTTGGCACAGAGCAGTGGGCAGAGCTTTCTCTGAGCAGAGGGTTGCATTTGATTGTTTCAAGGAGGGATCCTGACAATGGTTAAAACTTTGTAGGAAAACAAAAGGACAGACAGTCTACTGGGGTCGGGGGAGGGGGTGCCGGGGGCCATCTGCTGCAGAGGAGGGGAGATGTGGGGCTCTCATTGCTCCCCCCACCCCTGCCCTCGAGGAATGTGAGGAAGAGAAAGGCTCCTCTGCATCTCAAAACATACTTCCCCCAAGCCCGCCCCCTGTGCCTGGGACAAAGGCCACACATGAGCCCCAACCCGCTGCCACAAAGGCCCACCTGCCACCCGGCTGCCCTTAACCAGCTGGAGCGGGTGCCCAGCCCTGGAGTTAACCAGCTCAGGCCTGCTCCTGATGGCAGAGCTGAGACCGGCTCTAATACCCTCCTGCGCTGTGCGGCTGGGGAAACCGAGGGTTGAAAGGGGGACGGCCTTGGTCACGGGGAGAGAGCCAAAGGGTGGAAATGAAGGGGGCCCAGATGTAGTGATGAGAGTGGGTCTCCCTGTCTCCTCTCTTCTTCCTCAGTTTGAGTGTCTTTCCTTTTTTTTCAGATCTGCCTTAAAGGACAGGAATCTGCCCCTTGTGCTAAGGACAGGGGAGGGGGAAATGGGAATGTCCAGCTGAGTGAATACATCTCCTACCTCTGCTTACAAACTGGGAATTTTTAAGTTTCCCCCTCTGAAAAATGGAAATATCAATACCTACCAGTCGGGTTATTGGGAGGGTTCAGTAGAGTGATGCACCAATATGCTGTCCCTTAGATGCCGAGCAGTTGGCAGGTACTCCCTCTGGCGGCCTGGTTAGCATCTGGGATTGAGCTCAGAGCAAAGAGGGTGTCTGCATGCCTTTCCTCTGCCAGCCTAGTCCTGCCAGGCCTGGACACCCAGGCTAAAAGCCCAAGTGACCAGGCCGCCCTGGGGTCCCCAGTCTCAGCCTAGAGGGGGGCCCACTGGGCTCTGCCCCCTTGGGCCTTTGGGGTGATGCTGGCAAGCACTTCCTCCTCTCTGGCCTCAGCATCCTCATCCGGAGCAAGGGCACCATCGTAGCGATCAAGATGAAACAGGAAAGGGCCTCCGATCACGTGAGGCCAAGCTCCCGGGTACACACAGACACAGCACCATAAACAGGAAAGTCTGCAGGGAGGGCCAGGCTTGGTGGCTTCCGCAAGCGGAACTAGAATCTCCCTAAGATGAGAAGCTGCGTAGCATCCCAGGGAAGAGTCTGGGGCGTGTTGGGGGTTCCAGCAAAGAAAGGATTAATCCAGGGTGCCGGGATATCAGGACCAGGAAATCAGGGTAAAGGTGCCCCCTCCCCAGTGGGCCCTGGCCTCTTCCAGGCACCACCTCCCCATCCTTGGTCTCCAGGAGCCTCCAAACAACCCCCCTCCCCCCAAGGCTCGTCACTTCCTCCCACTGAGCCAGCCGCCAAAGTAGGGACAGCATGTGTGTGTGTGTGTGTGTGTGTGTGTCCACGCATGCACACACACGAATCTGCCCCTCTACCCACCTAGAGATGACTCCCAACACCCCCAGATCACTGACTTTGCCTGAGGAGGGCACTGGGTATGGGGCTGGAAGAGCCAGAGGGGACTCAGAGCTGCCTCCCCAGAAAGCCACACCCCCATCACACACACATCTCTTGTCACGGCACGTCTGACACTGACACTGGCTCCATGCGTGTGAGCATACACGCATGTGAACACACATACACATCCCCACCATACATGCCAGGCAGGCCTCCCGCTCATCATTGCTTTCACCACAGCACACAGCCACTCCGTCCATCCATCAGAAACTGCCCCAAAGGGGGCGAGACAAGGAGGTGAGATGCCCCTGCCCCGGGGCACACCCTTGGCAGCAGAGGGTGGGGGCAGGGCTGTCAGGAATTCTGAAAGGATGCCCCCCACCCCTCTCCCCAGACAGGCCCCACCCAGACCGTCCCATCCTCAGAGGCTCAGCCCTTGTGCTCCACCCTCAGCCAGGGCAAAGGACAGCACCCAGGGCCTGGCCTGGGGGCAGCCTGGCCAGGGCTCTTGTCAAAAATCAGGACCTCTCAGAGGCCTCTGTCCAGCTGCCCAACACCCACCATTGCCCCCCAGGCCAAGGTGGGCACGCTCGAAGCCTGCTCCAGAACAACCAGGGAATGAAGGGACCCCCAGAAGGGACGTAGGAGCCCAGGGTAGCCTGGCCCCCAACAGACCAAGCAGTGGGCCTGAGGAGTGCCTGGCTCCTGGGCCAGTGGGGGACTCACAGCCGCAGGAGACCCCCATCCTGGGAGGAAGGAGGAGCGGGAACACAGTCCAGGCAGGGCAGGTGGGAGAGCAGCTTCTCCCGTGAGGCTGCCAGAGAACCCCCAGGTCGGAGGTAGAAAGGCCTCTGTGAGCCCTCAGACCAGGGGCCACTCCTGGGACCCGCAGTCGCCCGCTTGTCACCTGTTCCCTGGTCCTGGAGACCCACGTGTTGAGCAGCAGCTCCACGCGGGAGTGGTGGAAGGCCTGGGTCGTCTTGACTGCGATGAAGACATCGTGCAGCTGCAGCTCGGAGGGCCGAGGGCTTGGCGGGCTCAGCTCGGGGGTGTCGGGCACACGCTGCGGGGACGGGCTTGAGCGGTACCGTAGCGAGAGGAGCCCCATGCATAGAAGGGTGAGGAGGACTCCAGCCAGGCCCCGGAGGAGCCGGCAGTGCATTGGCCCTAGGGCCCCAGACGGCTCAGCTCCCAAGTCCCAACCAGACGGGGAAGGGAGGCTGGTCAGGCGGGAGCCCCGGCAAAGGCAAAGGGCTGGCAGGCATGGCGGGCGGGCCGGGAGGGGAGAGGTGGGAGTCGGAGCTCCGGGCCCGCAGGCCGAGCCACCGCAGCCCCGCCGCCGCCAGCCCTCCACCTGCTTTCTCCCTGGCCCTCCCGCCCGCGGCTCTGGGGCGCCTGGCCCCGCCCCTGCCTCCAGCGCAGCCCAGGGGCGGGGCCGGCCCAGGGGAGCCCAGAGGTGGCTGGAAATGGCACGGGCAGAAGGCACAGCCCGGGCTTTGCCAGCTGCTGCGGTGGGGGTGGGGGCAACAACAACCCCTCCGTGCCAGATGGAAGGGAGGGGCCCTCCAGCCTTCCCACTCCCCAGAGAGCGTGGGCTTAGCTCATTCAACACCCAGTATCTTCGGTGGCCAGCCTCCCAGGTTTGGCTTCACATAGTTCCTCCTCCTGGGTGCACCCTTTCCTCCGCTAGCCCTGGCCATCCTCACCCACGTTTCCTCTACCAGGCTGAATTTTATTTGCCTTTTAAGGGCTTCCCCCGTGGCTCAGTGGGTAAAGAATCCGCCTGCAATGCAGGAGACACAGGAGATGCAGGTTTGATTCCTGGGTCAGGAAGATCTCCTGGAGGAGGAAATGACAACCCACTCCAGTATTCTTGCCTGGAAAATCCCATGGACGGAGGAGCCTGGCGGGCTATAGTGCGTGGGATCACAAAGAGTCAGACATGGCTGAGCAACTAAGCACATAGCCAATTAACAAGATCTTATAGATTCAGGTGGATAGCAAAGGGACTCAGCCATAGGTATACATGTGTACCCAGTCTCCCCCAAACTCCCCTTCCATCTGGGCTGCCACATAACAGAGTTCCCTGTGCTCTACATTAGGTCTTTATCCATTTAAAGCTTAGGCTCAAGTGGCCCTCCTCCAGGAAGTCTCCCAGCCTCTGGGGCCCCCACAGCGGTTAGCCCAGTTTCTTCGGCCTTCACAACAGTGCTAGAATTATTTCCAGTTCGTAGCTGAGCATATAAAGCTCAGAATGATCCAAGCTGATCCAGCAGCTCAGCCACAGAGCCGGTGAACCCAGGTCTCTGGCCCTCGTCCGGCCCACAGAAGGCCCCTGAAGGTCCCTGTCCTGCTGTGACCCACCGTAGTCCATCTTGCTCGGCAGTCATCACTGCTTCCTCTCTCCCAGCCAGCCCAGTGGACAGAGGGCTTTCTGCAGCTGCCACCTCTGTCTTGTTTTTTTAGTTAATTAATTTATTAATTATTTTTGACTGTGCTGGGTGTTCATTGTGGCACTCAGGCTTTCTCTAGTTGCAGTGAGCAGGGTTTTTTCTTCTTTCGGCTAGTGGGCTCTAGAGCGCAGGCTCTGTAGTTGCGGCTCATGGGCTTAGTTGCTCCTTGGCACGTGGGATCTTCCTAGGTCAGGGATCGAGTCCATGTCCTCTGCGTTGCAAGGTGAATTCTTAACCACTGGACCACCAAAGAACTCCCTCCATCTTGTTTGGTACAAGGTCACTCATGTCTTGTCCTCCCTCTGCTAGAACCCTGATGGCTTCACAAACGCCAAGGATCAACACCAGCCTGCAGACCCTGGAAGGGTGTCCCCTGTTACCACCAGTCCCAGCTCCTACTCTTCTCCTCTTGCTTCCTCACTCCAGACCCAGTGGGCTTCTAACCACTTCAGGGACACGTCCACCTCAGGACCTTTGCCCACGGTTCCTGCCTGGGCCTCTCTCCGTTTAGTCGCTAAGTTGTGTCCAACTCTGCGACCCCATAGAATGTAGCCCGCCAGCGTCCTCTGTCCATGGATGATTGTCCAGGCAAGAATACTGGGGTGGGTTGCCATTTTCTTCTCCAGAGGGTCTTCCCAACCCAGGGATCAAACCCAAGTCTCCTGAGTCTTCTGCACTGCAGGCAGAGTCTTTACCACTGAGCCACCTGTGATATTGGTCCTGAGAAACAATTCAACTGGCCTATCAAGTCAACTGGTTCTACCAACATAATGCTACCAAAAAACCTGAAAGCCTTAGCATTCACACCTCAGACTAGATCAAAGAGACAATACTCTTTAAGCTACAGTTTCATGATTATATAGAAAATCACTGACCTTCAGACAATAAATTCATACTATACTAGGTATTTTAAAGTGATTTTTACCTCTTTTAAAGAAGGGATCAAAATAATAATTGGGATTTTTAAAAATGAAAAATGAGATTCACTCGAAGTTAGTAAAATGAATCAGTGACCCAAATCTATGGACTCTCCAAATAATTAGTTCTACCCAGGCTGCCAGGTCTAGAGATCCAGAGATCTAACTCCCTCATCACCCTACCTCCTTCAAGTCTGCACAAATATCTTCTACATGAAGCCTTCCCAGACCATTTTATTTAAATTGCAACTCCTCCCCCCTCCTTCCCAGCTTTCCAGGCTCTCTTTCCCAGGGCCCCTTTTCTGCAGTGTTCTCTCCAAAAGTACTTCTCAGCCTTCAACATCCTATATATTTATTGTCTGTCTTCCTCATGAGAATATCAGGGCAGGGATTTCTTTTTATTCACTGAATTCCTAGTACCTAGAACAGGGCTCGGCACATGGTAGGCACTCAAATTTTTCTTGTTAAACACAGGAAATACCAGATACATGGAGAATTGCATTAGCACTATAAAGGAAGAGAAAAGGAAAACCAACCCTTCTGAATCACCTTTCTATGGCCCAGCCCTGTGCCAGGCCCCTTCACAGCCCATCTTCTCAGAATGGCATCTTCAAGGGATGAACCCATGCTTCATGCCATACAGACCAGGGTTCAAATCCTGATTGGGCCACTCCCTAGCTGTGTGACTCTGAACAAGTTACTTCACCTCTCTGAACTTCACTTTCATTTGTAAGATGGGGACAAAAATGACTTGGGGTTGGTGGGCTTCTCTGCCCCCATGGAAAGGGCACCTAACATGGGACCAGCCACTGGGCTCCTGCAACTTCACCCAGGCTCGTATGTCCATAGACTAAGCACTGGGCCAAGAAGCGGGGATGGTTTGCTTACCCCAATGAGCATAACCCAGTCTCCATGGCCAGGGAGCCAATAGCCACCCATAGAGACCCACCATCTGGCCACAAAGCAGAGCATGGCATGGCCCAGAATTCCCAAGGCCTGGGAAAATCAGGCGGCTTTGTGGAAATGATATCTGAGCCAGACCTCAAATGTTAAGCAGCCCCCAACCCCTGGACTTGGACCTCTCAGCTTCATTTCCTACCACTCCCCAGTGGCCAATCAACCCATTTGCTGCCACTGAGCTGTTGCTCTTGAGGTTCCCTCCACCTAGTCTACCCACTCCCCTCAACTCCCAGGAGCCTGCCCAAGTTCATCACTGTGACTGAGGAGAGTCCTAGGAGGACCAGGAACAACATGTGAGTCCCTTGAGTGCTTCCTAAAGAAAGGAATCCCACACCCCAAGCTCAAGCAGCATCTCCTCCAATAAGCCTGCTAGATTTCTCCCATTGGAAGTGCTCATCCTCTCCAGTGAAGCAGTCTCACGGACTTGGTAGTACACTGAGGGTTTGCTCTTAGTCTCCTGGATTCAGTGGCCGATCCCCTTAGCCTAAGACCACACCCTGCTGGCTAGGTATCCCCGCTCCAGGAGACATCTCTTTGATGATCAGACACAGGCAGGGCTGGGCGCAGGGTGGCCCATCTGCAGGGCCCTCCTCCGGTCATTTGGGGGCAGGTAAGGTGATGCCAGCACAGATGGCAGGCAGCTCCAGGATGAGTCAGGAGAGAAATCCGACCCTCCCCATGGGCGAGCAGGAACCTGAAAGGTGGCATCAACCTGAGCTGGGGGTGGCAACAAGTGGGACGAGGGGAAGGGGGCCCAGGCCAGGGAGGCAAGCAAGCAAAAGGCCACCAGCTTCTATAACAAACTGTTTAATGTTCCCTAATGTGCAGCTTCTGAGGGAAAAAAAGCCCATTAAAAATCCACAAGCTGTATGAAAAAAAAAAAAAAAATCCACAAGCTGTACATTCTGGTAACGGAGTGGCTGGCCCCCTCCCCACCCATCCCTCCAAGAGGCAGGGCAGGGAGGGGCGCAGGTGCTGTGAGAACATGGTCCTGGGGTGTGCTCACCAGGAACACACGCGGGTTAGTGCCTAAGTCACGGGGGTGGGGGGCATGACATTTACACAGGGGAGAACCACGGACACACATGTGACTGGAAGACACGAGGACACAGGTGACGGTAGACTGGGGAAGCCACAATGCCCCCATGGAGGTAAACACGAGAAATGTCAGCTGGACGGGTGGCTGTCACACACGGCAGGCTCGGGGGCGCCTGTGAACAGAAGAGGCTGTGGAGGACTTCCCCAGTGGTCCAGCAATGAAGACTGTGTGCTTCCACTGCACAGGGCACAGGTTCAGTCCCTGGTCAGGGAACTAAGATCCTGCATGCCACACACAGTGAGGCCAAAAAAAAAAAAAAAAGAGGCTGTGGAGGCAGGAGACCTCGTGAGCCGAGGGGAGGGGCAGACTCGAGTCCACCCTGTGGGATCTTGGGTGTGCAAACCAACGCACAGGACTGAGAACGCAGATGCTCTGAGGAGAGCAATGAGGGACAGGACACAGATGTGTGTGTGAGACCCACGAGAAGGGTCCGTGGAGACACAGGGCCAGGGGAAGGCCCAGAGCAGCAAGTCCAGGGGTGGGAGGGAGCTCTGGCCAGGGGCTCTCCTGGGTGAGAGAGCCCAGAGCCCAGAGCCCAGAGCCGAGGGCCCCACATCAGGAGTCCAAGGGTTGAGGAAGGCTCAGGATGAGGAGGACCCGGGTCCACTGCAGACACCAGAGTCCCCGGTGGTGGCTTCCGGAGTGCGTGAGGAAGGCACAGGCATTTCAGGGGGGCCCTCAGGCCTCGCTGCTGCTGCTGCTGCTGCCACCTCTGGTGCTGCCGCGCTCTACCCACACAAGGCGGGCCTGCTCCTGCAGAATGCGGCCCCGCACCACCTTGGCCAGCTCCTCCGAGTGGCCCCACTCGTGGGCAGGCACCTGCACCCAGGAGCAGGGCAGCCCCCAGAGCACATGCTCTGAGCCCCGGCACTGCCGCAGCAGCTCGGAGTCCCGCCAGCCCGGCCGGCCCAGCAGACCCCTGCCGAGAGAACACAGTAGGCAGTGGTCAGAGAGGGGGATGAAGATGGACAGTGAGAGAGAGAGAAAGGAATGGACTAAGACATGGAGAGTCAGAGAGGGAGGATGGACAGAGGGAGTCAGAGAGACAGACAGAAGGCAAACGAAGAGATGGAGAGAGAGAGAGAGCAAGGCACCCAAACAGGAGGAAGCGCAAAGTCTTTACCCCTCCTCCCGGCCCAACTCACCTGACTTCCCGGACATTCTTCTCGGTCACCTCCACGTGGATGACGATGGGGTAGATCTCGTTCTGGACCAGCTCCCGCACACCCCGAGCACCCAGCTCCAACAGGCAGTGCTTCTTCTCAGGGTAGGGGTGGTCAAGGCTACATTTTACTCCCAGGCCAGAGACCCTAGCCTCCCTGCCCCTAGACTGGGCCCCCATAACACAGCCCCCTACAGGGTCCAGCTTCCCCATCCACCTTGGCAATAAGGAAAGAACTGGAAGGGAAAGCCCAAGACCCAGGGAAATAAGTCACTTTCCCTAGACCCCGATCTGCAGAGGGCTCTGACCCCACCCATGGCAGCCCCAGGTGGCTCCCAGGGGAGCGGCAAGTCTGAGACAAGGATGAACAGATCAGATGTATCAGCCAGACTCTCCAGGGTGAGCCACTTGAGGCAGAGTGCCCCAGGTCACCCGTTTCACAGGTGAGAAGACACCCATGGAAGGGAAGGGGCTTGCCCAGGGTCACCCTCTGCTCCTGGGCCCAGAGGGCACCACCCCCCATGCCCCACCCCAAGCACCTACCTTCCCGACAGACTCCTGGATGGCACGGATCCTGCTGCCCAGACCGGGGGCGGCAGGCCGGGCCTTGGGGGCTCCAGGTGCTGACAATGTGCACTGTTCCTCTCCAGAGAGGCTTTCTGCAAAGCACAGGAAGGCACAGACGAAGGGCCAGTGGGCCTGACTGCCCCAGGGTGCCACCCCGCCCTCCCATCTTCAAGTGTGCAGGCTCACCCGCTGGGCACACTTGGAAGTCCAGCCGGGAGCTGGGCAGGTCTAGGAGGTTGCGGATGAGCCGGGGCGCCAGGCACTCAGGCAAGAGCACCACGGGCCGCAAGGCAGACACCAGCAGGGGCCGCACGAGGCTGTAGGGTTTGAGGCTCCGCTCTGGCTCTGGGCGCGGGAGGGGACAGGATGTAGACGAGATGAGGGTGCAGGCAGGGCCCCAGCTCCTCGCTGCTGGGATGGCCAGCCCCCTCAATACTCAGAACCCCAGTGCCTCCTCTCAAGGCCCCTATCTTCTTTCCCTTCCTAACACCCGCTGCGGGGCTTCACTGGGACTGTCCTCCTCCCCATCCCGGGCCTCACCCGTGCCCCCTACAGGCCATTCTCCTCTCGGCAGCTGAGGCAGGCTTCAACGCTGAAGTCAGATCCTGTAACTCCCCTGTGTTCAATGCACCAGTGACTTCCCACAACTCTCAGGAAGAAGGCCACATCCTCCACGTGGGTGACCCAGCCCTGCCGGAGCTGGGGAGGCAGCAAGCCACAGATCCCCTCACTATAGGCTCTATTCTGACCTCACAGATCAGCAGCTCTAATTGTGGGACCTCTGCATGCCCTGGTGGCCCAGTTAACTCTCCTGTCACAGCCCAGGTCAGGCCTTCCCAAGCTCCCAGGTGGGCAGGGACCCCTTCTACCTCGCCCCTCCCCTCTCTCCCCTCCCCTCTGCCACAATGTGTGACAACAGATTTGCATTTGCTGTATTCAGTGTCCTCCAAGCATAAGACACATAGCCATGCCTGAGTCTTTGCCTTCTGCAACGAATGCCTCGTCATCCTTGAAGGCCCCAGCTCAAACAATCTCCCTTCCAGGAAGCCTTTCCTAACCAGCCTTATGCTCAGAATTGCTATTCATTCCTCTGGGCTCCCCTAACCCCTCATCCTCCTTCCTCTAGGAACTCCCTCTGGGGTCATCATGGCACCTGCCACCATACACAGGCAAAAGGCACAGCTGTGCATGCTTTGCCAGGCAAGAACAGGCCCACACTTGTCCGTGCCTCACACAGACCCCTGGTCACACCTGGACACAGACCAGGTCCCTCCATCCTGGTGGCCCATCTCCCACCAGGTCCCTGGCCTGCACCCTGCCCCTGACTGGAACCCTCCCACAAGCCCTTCAAGGCCAAAGGGAACACCAAGGCCAAAGGACACCCAGATGGGCACATTCCTGGAGCCCGTAGGCAGTGGCTGCACCTTCGCACCTGGGCACACACCTGAGCAGGGCTCCAGCAGCAGCGGCTCTGGGGAGTCCCCGGGAGGACTCCCCACGTGCTTGGGCTTCACCAGTCGCAGCTGGTCCAGGGCACGCTTCTTTAGCTGGTGAGGGAGTAGAAAAAGAGGGGCACCTGAGAGCTCAGCTCCATCCCATCCTCAGGGAGAAAGGGCCCTGCTGTCCAGTCTCACGGGTCAGCGCAAGAACCCCCTCTCTATCTGGCTGTCCTCTGCCCCCACCTGGCCCAGCACAGCCCCTGAGACAGAGAAGGGTGACCATCAATAGGAACCCGGGGAAGCAAGACTGCTAGAGCTAGTCAGAGCTAGAGGAGCCTTAGGTCTGCCCCCACATTCCAGATCAGAAATGGAGGCCCAGAAGGACCTAATAAGATGTAAGAGACAAACTCTGGGGTCTCTTCCAATTAATCAGCAGTGTAGGAAGAGTATAGAAAAACCAAAACCGACAGCACTAATTCTAACAATAGTGGTTGCTGTTCAGTTGCTCGGTCATGTCCGACTCTTTGCGACCCCATGGGTATCAATAGTTGACAGGCGTCAGATAATGTGACAACGTGACGAATGCTAACTAGATCCCACATGCATGAACCCAGGAGGCAGGCTGGGTTCCCCATTTTACAGATGAGGAAACAGAGCCTCAAGAGAGGGTCAGGTGGTCGTCCAAGGTCACACAGCAAAGACGGAACGGAGCTGGGATGCAAACTCCGGAGGCCTGGCTCCAAACCCAGGTTCTCCACCTTCTCTCCAGTACCATGGTCTCTTGAAATATTTAACCTCTCCGAGCCTTGCTCTGCCCAGGCTCGTGGTCCAAGGATCAGAGAAGGGAGTGTGACTACCGTTCTGTTAAGTGCTCACCACATGCCACCGTGCTCCTGAGCACCGGGCACACTGCCTCACTTCCCCCTCTCAACCACCCGGACTGGAGCCCTGTTGCTATTCTCTTTGACAGACACACTGGGGACAGGATCAACCAAGTCTGGGTGAAGACGCAACCAAAATGCTCATCAAGAAGATGAGCAACCAAGTGGGTGGGGTCTCCTCCCCCAGTTTCCAGAGAATGGAGCCTGTCCTCTCCCTTTTGGCCCCCCCACTTGGCACCCCCTCCCCAAGCCCTCACCCTGTCCTCCGCAGCCCAGCTTACATTACTGCGGGAGCCCCGGTGTCGGCTGGATGGCAGGCATTTCTCCTGAACTTCCAGGAGCTGCTGGGCTCTGGTGGGGGTGGGTGGGGGAAGAAGGGAGGTCATGTCATGAGTTTGTAGGGAGATGGGGAGTTCCTCACCTTCTCTCCTCCAGCTCCCTCCCCCAATCCTGTCCCAGAGGATGGCGAGGGACTGCAGGAAGAAAGAGAGTCCCCCATCCCAGTCCTGGCTCCCAGGGCTGCGGGCTGTGTCACCTCTGATAATTGGGCACGGTGCCCCGGTCCAGGTCTCGCAGGGTGAGGGGGTCGACCCGCGTGCAGAACCACTCCTGCCGCCGCTTGTATGCCGGGTCCACCAGCCGCAGGATCTCCTGAGCTTTCACACACAGGGCATGGGGGTCAGCCCGCTCAGGCAGGGTGAGGTTGGCTCGAATGTAGAAGGGCTCAGCTCCCGGCTCCTTCACCCAGGCATCCAGGGCCTCGTGGAAGGACTGGCAGGCTGAGTGTGGACAAAGCAGAGGACAGCAGCGAGGACAAGGGAAGGAGAAAGTCAAGCATTAATCTCAGAGAGGTCACACCTTCCCCTTCTTAAAATGAGAGTCCAAGACCCAGGGAGGGAGGGGATGGGCCCAAAGCCACCAAGCCCACTGGGGACAGAATCAGGACCCAAACCCAGGTTCCTGGACTCCTATCCACTGCTCCTTTCACTGTAAGTTGCTTACTGAGGACAAGACAGAGTAAGGGCATAAGAAGAGACAACTAGCAAGCAGCCAGCGGTGTAGGAGGGAAGAGCGCTGACAGGAGTCAGGACGTGAGGCATCCCCCTCCCAGGCCGTGGCTGTCCCACCCACACTATGGACCGAAGGAGCCTTCTCGTGGGCCCTCAGTTCTGACCTTCCAGGACTCCTGCGTCCTCAGTCCCTGCCCGCCCCAGGCCAGGTTTACCCTTGAAGTCCATCAGTGGGAGTGTGGACGTCTGTTTCCGGGGCAAGGTTCTCTGCTGGGCCTCGCCTTCCGGGCCTGCCCCCTCCAAACCAGCAGCCTCTGCCCTTGGCTGGGAGAAAACCCAGACAGGGAGGGAACTGAGCTAGCTTCCCAGGGCAGCCCTGGGGCTGAAGAACACCGCGTGTGGGGGTGACCATGTCTCAAAATTCTGATGCTCCCACCTCACAGGGTGCGTGCCCAGTCAGACCCTGCTCTCTGCAACTGGCCTCCCCAACCAGCGTGGCTCAGTTTGGTCTTTTCCACGTGTAAGGGTGGGGATCTGTCCAGTGCTATCAGTCTGCCCCACCTCCCAGCCCCTGCCCAATCAGATTTCACTTAATGCTGGCTGAGGCGGGGCAACCAGATGCTAGTCAATGAGCCCACCTCTGCTTCGATCAGAAACTCCGCCCAATGATCTAGATCCACCAATCAGAGGGTGCCCAGCCCCAGCTAAAGTACCGATTCCGCCCCCAGCTCAGAGGGGCGGGGCCTCACCTCTCTCGGTTCTACCCTGGCCGACCCTGGCCCAGAGAGCACCCTCCGCACAACAGCGCCAGACCAGCTGTCCCCAAGGAACGACAGGCTATCTGGGCCCTTGTCCTGGGGCTCAGGTCCCCCGGGGGGACTCCAGCCAGACACTCGGATGGCCAGAGACCTGAGCAGAGAAAAAGGAGATGGAATTAGTGTTTAGTCAGTATGTTGATTCAGTTCAATATTCTTGGAGAACTATAGTGATGCCCCCAAAATGCCAAGACTGCCACCCCAGGCCACTGCACCTGCTGGAATGCTCTTTCCCTTCTTTTTTTGCCTGGCACATTCTGCTTATCCTTCATAACTCAGGTCAAAAGCAACCTCTCCTTCCCAAACCCCTGCACACAGTGAGGTGGAGGTTCTTGCTGGAACACCCAGTTTTTCTATTTTCCCCTTGGTTTCCTCCCTCAATAAAATGCCTTGAGAATCAGCCCTCTATCATGTTTTGGCTCTGGATCCTGACCACCAATCACAAGTGTCTGGTACATCTGGCAGATGACTAATAAAAGCTTGTTATGCTCATAGTCTAGGGCAGGAGGTCACCCTTAAATCATAACAGATCAGGGATGGTTACTGCTGGCAGTAGGAGCAGAAAGGGGAGGGGCTTCCCAGAGGAAGCAGCAGCTAGGCTACATGAGGGTGAAGAATAGAAGTACTTCTGGAACAGACAGAACTCTGTGGTTCCAGACCGAAGAGCCGGTACAGGCAGAAGTGTGGAGAATAGGATACAGTGCAGAAGAATTTAATAACAACAATAATAACAGTAGCATCAAACACTTACTGGGTGCTTCCCATGTGCTAGACACCATGCTAAAGTCCTTGCCCTAATTAACTAATTTAACATCCTGGGAAACAGCTCCCAGGAAAGACAAGCTGGAGCCAGCCTATGGAGGGTAAGGAATGAAGGTATTTGACCTTCCTCTGGTGGTCAGTGGGTACCACTGACAGTCAGGACAAAGAGTCACCAAATCCCTCTCATAGGAGGACTCTGCCTATCCCTGGATGAGAAGTGGTGAAGCCCTTTAGCCAGACTCAGAGAGAACTGACCATAAGTCTCCCCATGACCCTTCCTTCATGGTTCTGGGGAAGGGGAGAGGTCAGGCTCTGTAGGTGTGCCCCAAATGCAGAGGGAGCCCAGGAAAAGCCTGGGCATTCACTCACCTCCCCATCTACACTGGCAGCTTCAGTCACATAGCCACACTGCCCCCTGCTGCCTGCTCAGGGTGGGCAAGGCTGCAAAGACCTTAACCCAATCAGTACCCATGCAGGGGAAGACCCTGGCCCTCGGGAGTCCAGCCTGGCTTCTGCCCCCTCAGTGAAAACAGAGGACCAGGACCCTGGGGCTGGGGATAGACATGGGTTCTGGGGACATCTGGGCTGCCTTTACAGGCTCCTTCAGCCCCGGGACTGTCCTGGCCACATCGACTGGGGACAGAAAGGCCTGGACAGAGATGGGAGGCCTGAGTCTGGGCCTGGCTATGCTGCCCAACGGCTGGATGGGTGAAGCCACAGCTATCAGCTCCAACCCCAGTACTAACTGTGCTCTAGCCTTTGAAAGCGAGCTGGCCACTTGATTCTATCCCCACATCCATAAAGCAAGGACAATGATGATACTCGTTTCCCACCGTGGGTGTGAGGCTTAGACAAATATAGAGATAATGCAGGTAGAGGTGGAAACCAGAGGGCTCCAGGGCTTTCCAACTAAATGGGTTATGAAATTCACTGGGTCATGACCAGCACTGTTTTTGAATGGAATGGAACAGAAAATATAAGCCTGCCTCCCTTCAAGTAAATCCAACTATCTTCCCGTGACCCTTTTGTTCCAAGCACTTGTACTGGGTTTCTCCTGTGGCGGGATACCATCAGAAGAGTTTGAGAAAAGTGGTGTGGAGGGCACCAGCAGGAACTCTGGGGCCAGGAGGCCTGGCTGCTCGCCTCTGGTTCTCAGCAGTCTCATCTGTGTCTATCCACCTCATTGTACAACTCAGTAAGTTTAAACACTGGATGTTGCTGGAACAGTGCCTGATAAAAACTAGACATTCACTATCACCAGGTGTGATTCAGGACAAGTCACCTCTCTGTGGTCCAGCTTCCCCCTACCCAATTTCAAACCCAAAGACAGCTGACCACTGGTGGCTTCCCTAGTTGAGGGCCCAGCGAGCAGACTGCATTCAGGCCCTCCCGGTCCATCTGCTCACTCCCTACCCCTGCCTGCATGCCTCGCCCCCTCCCTGCAATTCCAGCATCAGGGCAATTCCTCAGCCACTCCACCTTTTCAGGTTCAGAGACCCAGCTTGGGCATCTTCTCCTTCAGGATTCCCTTGCCCAACTTCCTGAAGGATCAAGTGATTTCTCTGAGCCTCCACAGCCCCAGGCTACTATCTAGGAGCTCACAGGGGCAAGATCCAGGTCAGGTCTCTCAGACTCAGACCTCAGCAGACAAGTGTGTGGGGAAGAAAAAGGAACATGGTGGAGGGCAGGGGTTGCCTGCTCCAACCTCTCAGGAACTCCTAGGTTTCTGGCAACAAGATCTGATTGATCCCAGTCCTGCCTGTGGGAAGGATGGGGGTCCCCATCCACCAGGAGAGGGCTCCCAATCCTATCCCCCAGTGTTAGGTCAGGAGTCAGGTCACAGGGGAACATCAGGGACTGGGCCAAGTCCTTCACTCTGCCAAACCTGAGCATCATGAGTCAGGTGGCCTGGATAAGTGCTGCCTACACCCTGGGGCACTGTGGGAAGATCCCTAGGTTCAAAGGTCAGGGACCTATGAAGCTGAGATGTAAGCATGTCACACAGATTACCTCACTGAATCCTCCCAACCACCCTACGGAAGCCATCTGTTATTCCCCCAACATAAGAGAAGAGGCAAACGGAAGCCAGGGGAAGTTACAATTGCCAAGGGTTACACAGCTGGTGGGTGGTGGAGTTAGACAGTGACCTACCCAAACCTTCCCTGTGTGAGGTCGGCCAATGCCAGAGATCCTGTCTTTGTGACAAGAGCGGGCAGGTATGGCCCTGCCCAGGAGACAGCACCCCAATACCCTCCCAGTGTCCTTCCCACCCAGCATCTCACCTTCACTCTTTTCCACCTGCCTGACCATCCTCCGCCCTGGCCCAAGACTCTGGGAGCCAAGAGGGGCAGGGGAGAGCAAAGAGATGCAACGCCCAACACACAGGGAGCACTCAACACAGGTGGAGGCTAAAGCAGCTTCAGTGGGGACTTCCCTGGGAGGATAGTGGATAAGAATCGGCCTGATAAGGCAGGGGACACGGATTTGATCCCTGTTCTGGGAAGAATCCACATGCCGTGAGGCAGCTAAGCCTGAGCTCCACAGGGGGGCCACCACAATGAGAAGCCTGCACACCAAAACTGGAGGGCAGCCCCCTCTTGCTGCAACTAGAGAAAGCCTGTGTGCGGCAATGAATACCCAGCACAGTCAAAAACAAATAAAAAGTTTAAAAAAAAAAAAACTCAAGTAGCTGTGACGAGAGGAAGGGACTCTGGAATCCCCAGCTCCACCACCAAGTGGCCGTGGGACACATTCCTGACTCTGAGCCTCATTCTCATCTCTATATGGGGCTTGCAGGGCTACTCTGAGGATTAAGCCACAACAGAACCAACAATAGCTAAGAACTAACTTCCCACTCACTACGAGCCAGGCACTGCATTTAGCACTCTAGTAAGAATATTAGAACCTCCACAATGACCCTAAGGGACAGGTACTACTGTGAGCCCATTTTACAGAGCAGAAAACTGAGGTACTGAGAAATTAAATGAGTTGCTCAAGGCCCCACAGTAGCAAGTGACAGAGCCAGGATTTCAGCTGGCTCACAAGTCTGTTTGGATCCCGCTTGTGCTCTGACCTGTAACCCTGCCTCCAGCCCAGGACTTGTGCAAACAGCGCTCCCAAGGCCATTAAGGCTCTCACATCCCTGAACTCCCATCGGCCCACCCCCTTCTCTCTTAGTCCACCAACCCTGCCCCAACCCCTCAATCTGTGTTCCTCCCCCATCTCCCTCCTCCCCAGGAACTGTGTGGGCACCAGAGGTGGTCCCATGATCACATGGGCCAGAACCTTCAGCTCCCTCTGCGGCATCCCGGGGGCCCTTGGACAGCAGCCAGGACCCCTGCTGCAGGCCTGAGCGGAGGAAGAGAGGAAGGGCCAGGCAGGCAGGAAGGGAGGCGCCTCCGCCCCTTCCCCCAGAAGCACGTCCTGCACAGTTAGAAACAATGTCACACTGGGCCCAGTGCCTGACAGTGGGGGCAGGGGCCTGGCCAAGCTGCTTCCAGGAGGCAGGAGGCTCCCAGTGCTGCTCTGCCCTGATTTCTTGTGCGACCTGTCCTCTGTAACCAGCGTCCCCACATCCCAGCTCTGACATTCAGTGCTTCCTATGCCCTCCCCAAAACCCAAATCTGGTCAGGCCACCCTGGACCTTGGCCCTGGCACGTGCCGGCTGTGTGACCTCGGGCAAGTCACTTAACCTCTCTGAGCCTCGGTTTCCTCCTCTATAAAAACGGGGTAATCATAATAGAGCCTGCCTCCCAGGACAGAGGGAATGCTGTAAAGCAGCCTGGAGCTGGCCTTGCATTTAGTAATAGCTAAGCACCATCCCCTCCTCCCCCACCACCCAGGTTTCCCAGGGCGCACAGCACCACACTTCCCCAGCCTGACTCACAAAGCCTGCCCTAGCCTCGACTTTCACCTCTCCCCCTTCCCTGCCCTCACGCTCCAGTCACCACCAAACGCCAGGCCTGTCCCTGGACAGCCTCTGTTCTCTCCTCTTCCATATCACCCAGCTGTGCTCCTGGCCTGCTCTCTCCTGGCTGTGTTCAAAGGCCACATTCTCAGATCAGCCTCTTCCATCGCCTGTCCTTCTGAGATCACTGACCAGGAAAGCCATGTGTCCACCTAAATGGACAGAGCACATGGCCTGCAGCGTGCTGGGAGCCGCCGAGGTTCGTGTCTCCAGTCATAGGCGAGCCAGCTCAGCTGCAGGGAGATACAAATGACAAACTACCACCACCCCACCCCGCCCTCAGCACAAAGTCTGCTGGGAGGCTCAGTCCTGCTGGGAGATCTGAGCAGGGACAGGCAAGCAGTACAAGTAACAGTTGCCACCTACCGAGCACCCACCGCACGCCTGGCAGAGCGGGGTGCTTGGCTGCCACAACTCCTAAGCCTTCAAACACCACCTGCAGAAGACATTGCTGTGCCCTATTCCCTGATGAGGAAACTGAGGTCCAGAGAGGTGAAATAACCAGCCCAAGCCTCCCAGACAATGGTGACAGCATATGAATTCAACGTCTGCCTCTGCGCAACAACCCAACAGTCTGACAGCGGCATGAGGCAAGGGCTTCGCTGCTGCTCCCTCCCACCTCACCCCTGCTCACCCTTCTCCGGGGATCCAGACCAGCCCCCCAGCTCCACCCTGCCCCAGGCGACTGTGGTACCTGCTGAAGAGATCCAGGCCGCAGCCTCTGGCCAGAAGGCCGTCCGGCTTTCCCAAAGGCCACACGCTGTCGGAGGACGAGGACGAGGAGAGGCCTGGGGACCAGGGCTTGAGCGTCACACTCCCTGGGGAGGAGGGGTGAGGTTCAGGGGCGCCAGCAGAGCCATGAGGGAGGGCTGAGTCCATGAGAAGGGGTTGAGCCCCTCGAGCCCAGGGATGGCTCAGGGCCCAGAGGCCTTGGCAGGTTGGAGGCCCTGGGAACACACTGGACTCACAGGGCTCAGGGCTGGGCCTGGGTTGACCAGGGTGACCCTTCAGTTTCCTGGAAGAAGGTGGAGGGCGGGCTGGAACTGAGTAGCTCCATAGAGCGCAGCTGGGACCAGGAGAGAGGACCACGATGGGCTCCGGGTGAGAGGTGGGAATCAGCTCCCCCGGGACCTCCTGAGCAGAGCCTCCCTGCCTGGCCAGGGGACAGCAGAGCCTCAGGGAGAGGACGCAGGCCAAGGGCAGCATAGGTAGCATAGGCCTCAGGTGGGTCCCCAGACGAGCCCTCCCCAGAGTCCCGGGGCCTTTACCTGTGATGTCTGACATGCTGCTGAAGGACCTGGGCAGAGAGAGGGCGGGAGGGGCCAGCACTGAGTGCAGTGGGCACTCAGCCCCACCCCCACTCCTGTCCCCATGCTGCCCCAATGTCTGGCAACCCCCAAGCACAGACAGGCTAGACCTAAAGTCACAGGGCAAGAAGCTAATATTCTGACCGTGCAACTGTGCCCACGTCCCTCCACCTAGAAGGCCACCCCTTCTGGTCTGTAATGCCACTCCCTCCAGGAAGCCTACCCTGACCTCTCATGCCTCATCCCAACCCTACTTTCTACTGTCACTTGTAGCTCCAGGGTCTGCCTCCACGCTAGAACATGACCTTCCCATCGCACACTCATCATAGCAGGTTCACTCATTACATCAAGCCGATGACGGGGGACACATGCCAGGAGGCAGAAGATCTCCCGCCCGCGGTCCTGGCACCAATCATATGGCTCAGTTTATCTGGCCCCATTTTCTGCTGCTGCCTGAACCTGCAGCCGTTCTTGCCTGAGATCCTTGACCCCTGAGAACCTCCTCCGTGTCTCCTAGTCCTGAACACCCAGGCTTCCCCCTGGATTAAGGCTCTTTGAGGTTTAACTTCCAGTGACTCTCATGTCAGCGTGCTCAGCAGGGACTGAGCCCACTTTGCCCTTTGACCTTGTCTTAACCCCTTGGTTACACATATGACTTCTGGAACCTGGGTTTCCATAGCTCCAGTCATTTAAGGGCAGCAAAGGGAGGTGACAGCATGGACCTGACCCTGGCATCAGGGACTCTGGGAGGCAACAGTAGCGCCCCCCACCCCGGCCTCTCTCTTTACCTCTTAGGGGGCGCGGGGTCCTCCTCTCGCTGCCGGCGGAGGATGGAGCCAGCGCTGGGTGGGAAGGGCAGGATGGAGAGGCGATTGATCTCCTTCTCATTGTCCGTGGCCTCCTCCTGCAAAGTCACAGCAGGGCCTGGTCACCCCCACGGCACCCGCCCACAACTCATCGTGCCAAGTCTGTGCTCATTTCACAGATGGGAACTAGAGCCCAGAGTGGAGGGGCGGGCTCTGCGAAGCTTCCGTATGTGAATGGCTCCCCAAGTCTCCTGGGGCCCGAGCCCAGGCCCAGCACTGAGCCAGCTTCTTTGGGAGTTTCAACAAGGCACTTGGCTTTCATGGGCCTCGATTTGCTCTCGTGGGAAATGGAATGGTCAGCAAACTGGAGAGCCCCCTGTGTGTCAGTAATAATATGATGGCCATGCGTATCCCCCGCATCTGCGCTAGGGCAGGTGTCTTACCGAGGCGTGGGGCTCGGGCCCTCCCACGACAGCCGCCTCCCCCGCTGCTTCTGGGCCTCCCAGCGGGGACGGGAACTCGCTGAGGCTCCAGGTGCTGCTGAGGTTGGAGCACAGGGAATGGGAAGAGGCGCAGGCCTGGAGAGGAAGGGGAGAGGGAGCGGTCAGCAGCGCTGGGCCAGGGCCAGCCACCGCCATTTTCTCAACGCCCCAGGGCTGGAAACAGGGACGAGGTGGGGAAGGAGGGAGCTGGATTCCTGCCCTCATGGAGCTCATAGCCTAGTGGAAGAGAAAAACTGTGAACAAGCAGACAGATGAAGGAATTAAGGCTCAGCTGCCAAAAGAGCTGGGAAGGAAGGTACCTCGGGTGGGGAAGGCACTCAAAGGCCCCACCCGGCCAGGGGGCCATCAGAGTGTTTTCCAGGGAAAGTGTGGCTGGAACTGAGAACTCAAGGATATGTAGGCGTTAAAGTTGGGGAGGATGGGTGAGGCAGATGGAACCGTAAGAGCAAAGGCCCTGAGGCAGGACTGACACATTCTAGGAATTAAAAAGCTGAGACTGGGGGGAAGGGATAGTGTGGGATCAACAATGTACACACTGCTATACTGTAAATGGATAACCAACAAGGTCCTACTATATGGTATATGGAACTCTGCTCAATGTTCTGTAGCATCTTGGATGGGAGGGAAGTACGGGGGAGAACAGATGAACGTATATGTATAGCTGAGACCCTTTGCTGTCCACCTGAAACTACCAAAATATTATTAATTGACTATATGCCAATACAAAACAAAAAGTTTAATAATAAAAAAAAAAAGTTGAGACCGAGAGAACCAGGCTCGAGGTGGGCAGGTAAGGGAACCACCCTGTAGGACTTCTAGGGCAAAGTAAGCCACTGAGGATATTTTAAAGTCAAAAATCACAGATTTATGCTTCTTTTGTCCTTTTCTTCAGGTACTACACTCCTGGCAGACTGATTCTCTTTAAGCAAACACAAAATAGGAAAGGGGCTTCCCTGATGGCTCAGTGGGTAAAGAATTCGCCTGCAACGCAGGAGACACAGGAGCTGCGGGTTCAATCGCTGGGTCAGGAAGATCCCCTGGAGGAGGAAAATGGCAACCAACTCCAGCATTCTTGCTTGAAAAATCCCATGAAGAGAGGGGCCTGGTGGGCTACAGTCCAAAGGGTCGCCAAGAGTCAGATATGACTGAGCAACTAACCACACACACAAAATAGGAAAAGATTTCTTTTCCTATCTTGGCAGAGATCTGAGAGCCAGTGTCTGATTTATAAGGGATCTGGGGGCTTGGCCCCACTGCTGGATGGTTATGTGATCCTGGGCAAGCTTATGACCCTCTCTGGGCTCTGTGCAATGAGGCAACTGTACTAGTCGGTTTCTGAGGAACTTCTAGGGCACACATTTTGCATTCTAAGATGCTCACCAGCCCTCAGGCAGTTGGTGTTCTCCAAGTGTATGATAAGACAAGCTTCAAACTGTTTTTCGCGCCCCAGGTATAACCTCAGAAACCCAGAGGCCCCTACACTCCTGTCCTGTTCCCTGATACACCAACCCCCACCCATCCGAGCTGCATTTTGTCCACCCTGGCCAACAGCCCCCTCCAAGACTGGCATGTTCTTGATCTCGAATGATGACTCCAACCAGGACCCCACATGTTTCCTCCCAGAGCCTGCATCTTCCCAGGCCCAGGTGAGGACTCCCGATGATTCCCCTACGTCCCCATCCCCAGCTGAGGTCTCTCACCAGGTCTCACTCTGGCCGAGAGTTCCAGCTTGGACTCCTGACCCTGCTCACCTTGAGATGGGGCCCCCCCTGGACCCGCTGTAGCTGCACCTCCAGCAGGGCCTTGGCACCCTCCAGGCTGGTGAGCGCTGTCAGCAGCTCATCCCGCTCCACCTCCAGGCCTCGGACCTGCTTCCGGTACTGGTCCTTCTCAATGAGGCTCTGCGAGTACTGCAGCTGAATGCGGTCTCGGCTCTGGATGGCCTGGCAAGAGTAAGCAGGGAGGGGACTGGGGCCTGGAGCTGGAGGTGACATGCTGGCTCAGCTGTCCTGGCCTCTGACCTTTCAGATCAGGCCAGGGGGTGGAGGGATGGGTAGCAACAGGACCGGCAGCTAATGTTTATTAAGGACTTCCTGCATGCTTGTACCCTGTGCTAAATATTGGCTCATTTAATCTACACACTAACTCTCAGAGTTAGAAAGTCTCTTTATTCTCATTTTACAGACAGGGACACCAAGCCAGCAGGGACATAGCTTCAGAGTCCAGGCTCGTACCATTTCCCGGAAACAACTCAAAACTCTTCTCTGGGACACACTGTGGGTGGGGGACGTTATTCCCGGCCTCCAGGGTTCAAAACCCAGCCCAGTGCACCCAAAGAATTTTTCCATACAATGTAGACCAGGGTGCCCAAGAGCTGGATCCATGGCCATGGGGACCTGCCACCATTGTCTCAGAGGGAGCAGGGGTGAGAGTCTCAGGGGCTAGGAGCAACCAGGTAAAGTGCAGATTCCTGGGCCCACCCCAGACCACCTGAACCAGTATGTCTGGAGTCGAAACCCCAAATCTGCATTTTCACCCGGCCCCCTGAGGCCCACGCTCACATGTAGACATCAACTGCTCCAGGGATTCCAGGGATTCAAACATGGCCCAAGGACAAAACCTGCTGCCCTCCCCGCTGCATGGGGAGCTCAGACGAGGAGGGCTGGGGGCCTCGGCCCACCCCTCAGGAGGTGAAGGAATGGTACCCAGGACTTGGGAGCCAGAACTTTTGAATATCTCTTCACCAACAAATATTTGAAAGCCTTGCCCTTGATGTGAGCAGAACAGGGATTCAGATGCAAAGGCCGCCCACACCAGCTTTCATACCTGTCCCAGGAGCTCAGTGAGGCAGGTGTGTTGAGAGGGCAGGGCTGGCATACATCAGTGCTCAGGTCCCCTGTCTGTTTCTCCTGGCCTACTTGCCCCATCCTAAACTGATGAGTATACTGTTTGCGATTCCAGTCCTACCTGCCTCTCCCCATCTTCCCCTGCAGGCCGGGCTCACCTGGTCCCGCTCCTTCTCGATCTCCTCCAGCTGGGCCAGGACGGTGGCCATGCGGTGCTTGTACAGGTCACAGTCCTTCTGTAGTGTACGATGCTTCAGCCGCAGGTCCTCCATCTCCTGCAGGTACTGTGGATGCGGCAGGGCAGAGCAGGATGGGACACACCCCGGTCAGACTCCAGGGCCGGGGACCATGGGCAGGAGGCTAGCAGGTCCAGGGAAAGGCCTGAACCCCAGTAATGAGTGCCCACCTCCCCAGCTGGGTGGCCTGGGCTGCTTACTGACATCCCCTCACTGGGCCTCAGCTGCCTGATCTGTAAAATGGGGACAACAACCCATCCCAATCTACCTGGGCCTCCTCATTTCAACTGCAGTCTGCCCCCTTAACCCACTCTGCTTCCTCCACAGCACTCATCACCCTCTGTGACATGAGGTGAGGGACTGTGGATTACGCATAAGGTGTCCTGTTTGTCTCCCCTGCTAGAATCTGTCCTCCCCAGGAGAAGGGACCTCTGTTGTGTTCACAGATGGACCTCAACACATATTTGAGAACAAATGAATGCACAGCTCTTGGCACGGGACCTGGCAAATAGCAGATGCTCGGGGAAAGCTGGCTGAAGTAAACGGGTGATGTCCATTCCCCGCCTCCCCAGGAGCTTCCCCAGGCTGTGAGCAAAAAGACAAGTGGGGGCAAGGCAGGGGGTATACGGGGAAGGCGGACATCACCTTATCCCGCAGCTCCTCGGCCCACTGCAGCTCCCCCTGCACATCGTGCAGCTTCTGGCACAGCTCCTGCCGGCTGTCCTGCGCCTCACGCCAGTCATGTTCCAGGATGTCCAGGAGAATGCGCTCGGAGCCAGGGGCCCCTGGCCGGCTTGCCTCCTAGGGGGGCGGGTGTCAGAGTTCAGTGCTGCCTCAGCCCCTGACTCCGGGCCCCTCCTGAGTGTGGGGTGAGGGGGGACACATAGCTCTCAGCCCCAGCTCACTAGCTCTGCCCCCTTGGCCAAGAGCCTTGGCCTCTCTGAACCCTGGCTTCCCCTTCGGCTGAGTGGGTGTGGCCCCAGCAGTTCTGCCCACCCTCCAGGGAGCATCTGGTGTACAAATGAGGTAAGTGGATGAGGGCGTGCTCGGACAAGTTGGACCAGGATCTTATTCCTCAACAAGAACCAGGCCTGTTCTCTCTTGCTCTGGCCCCAACCCGCTAGCCAGGATAGAAGATGGGTAATATTTCCAAGACCTATTTCTACCCCCCTCCTCTGGCCTGACAAGGGGTTTTCATAGGGTCTGAGCCTGGCCCAGGCAGGTAGACCATGAGCTGAAGATCCAGTCCCCAGACCCACACCCTAGCCAGGCACCCCAACCCTATAAAATACACCAGAGTCCTAGCTTCCTCCCCCACTTCCTGTGAGGAGTAATGGCCAGGTGGCAGGCCCATGCTGTCCCTTACCTGCCACAGGACACTGAGCAAGCCCTGGGGCCACCCAGACCTCAGAGGTCTCAACCTTTCCATGATCAGACTCCTTTACAAATCCAAGGAAAACTGGGGGCCCACTCCCCAGAAAAACACTCACACACAAAATCAGATACACCGTTTCAAGGAGCTCAGAGGCTTCCTGAGTCCCCCGTCCCCCAGCCCCAGACCCCAGACTCAACACACAGGGCGAGCTGAGGGCCTCCACTCAGAGCTCAAGAGGCCAGCCAGATCTCAGATTCCTGGATCTAGAATCCTCATTTTCCAGGCCTCAGGGGGACAAGTGAGCAGGAGGGTCTGGCCTCCCCCTGGGCCTACCCCCATACCTGCTGCAGGCCTTCCTGCAGCTCCTGCAGTGAGGCCACCAGCCGCTGGTTCTCAGCACGGAGCTCCAAGACCAGGTCTGCACTGTCGGGCTCTTTCTCTTTCTCTTTCTCCTCGGCCCCAGGGAGCGGCCCCCTGGCCCTTCGCAGCTGCGTGCACTCTTCCTCCAGCCGGCTCACCTTGAGCTTGAGCTGATCCACCTGGGGCCCAGGACACGGGTCAGCTCAGGGAGGGAGCACTGGCCAGGCCAGAGGGGAGACAGAGGTCCCACTCCTGCAGTCCGGGGTGCCTCCCCAGTTCCCAGAGGGGCCCGAGCAGGCATCCTCCCTGGACATGTCTACAAAGAAGCGACAGGCTGGACCAATATGACAAAGCCAAGCCACCCTCCCAGGGGACTCTGACTCAAGGACTTGTCGGTGGATGGGCCAGATCACAACACACTTGTCTGTCCCGCAGTTCTGACATTGAGCACAGGCAACTAAGCCCAGCACCAGCATAATGGACAGGAAGGAGGGCTCCACCAAGAACAGGAGGACCCAGGGGCTAGGCCCAGCTTGGCCTCTAACTCCGTGTGGCCTTGGGCAAGTCATGGCCCCTCTCTGTGCCTCAGTCTCCTCACCTCCCAGGGGAATAAGGAGGAGGATAGTTTTGAGGGGCTCACCCAAGAGCCAGGATGATCCCCCTCAGAAAGCTTCCCCGCTCAACATACATGCACAGAACAGCCATGAGTCTGATCCTCCCTTAGAGGTAATTCCTACCAGAGCCTTCATGAGGGATGGTTCTGCTGTTGGTTCACTCCCAACACAAATTCCAAATCTGGGGTCCAGGTTTCAATTGTACCATTTTACCCTCCATCATCCTGAGCAAGTCACTTACCTCCTCTGGGCCTCAGTTTCCCCATCAGTAAAATGGGCCTGTGCAATCCCCCTGCTCCTGCTCCACCACCTGCCTCCCAAAGTCATTGCAGGCATCAAACAAGACAGCAGGTGGACAGAGGCCTTTAAACTACAAAACTGCTGGGGGTGTAACAGTGGCTATTTTTACAGCTTTGAATGAAATCCTAGGACCGCACCCCCAGTCACCAGTTCAGTGTGGGCGCCAGAAACTGACCAAGGGGGCTGTGTGGGCGGCTGAGTAGTGGCCATGGCAGAGATGTACGACCAGCTGGCTGGATTATGAGTGTACTCAGCCCAAGCGATTTTCCAAATTCATGTGGGGTCTGAGGTGTCTATAGAGCGACACGAGGAGCAGGTGGCAGGCCACAAAATGAAGTCATTGTTGGAAAAAGACACAGTGACCTCCGGGGCCACACTCAGGCATGCTGATGTCTGGTGCCCTAGGAGTGCCCTGGCCCTGCTTGGAAAGGACTCCCAGCCTCCCAGACTCCAGAGCCTGGCATGACATTCCCCACACCACCACCCCACACACACAAGGGTCTGGAGACTGGGTCAGGCAGTTCCACGAATTAACAGCCCACTCCTCCTCCGCAGAGGACTCAGAAAGAAATTCATGACTCTCACATTCCTTTCCCCTCACAAAACCCGCTTTGTGAGCCGCTGGAGAAAGACAGCTAGTTACAAGGGCAAATGTGGTCACACCCTCTCCAGCAAACCACAGCCACACACCCCGGCCTCCTGCCTGACCCAAGGCCGGCAGGCTTCCCGGATGAGCTCAGGGGACAGGGCACCTGGGAGTCTCCGCCAAACACCAGGAAATAACGGATGCATTTAATCCTGGTGTACAAACTTACTTAGCACAAAATTATAGCGTTCATTCCTTTAAGGTTTATGTTGCTCAGAAATAACAGCTCATTAAATTTGCACCTTATAAAATACAGTATTAAATCACAGCCACCACACACCTGTCCGGGGGGGAGGGAAGCCAAGCTGCCAGGAAAAAGCATGATCAGCTGCTCTGTTCATCTCCACCTGCAAAGCCTTTGTTAATTGGTTGCGGAAAAGCTCCAGTAAATTAAGGCAAGTGTACAGTAGCTACATTTAAAGAAAAGCTTATCTATTAACTGAATTTCATCCCTTAACCTCCACCAGCTAAACCGGGAAAAAGCAGCTCTTCTCTGCCCATTGGCAGATTTCTTTACCCCTAGGGCCATCCTGGACCTTCCCCAGTGGCTCAGTGGTAAAGAATCCGCCTGCAGTGCAGGAGATGCAGAAGACACGGGTTTGATCTCCGGGTCAGGAAGGTCCCCTTAAGAAGGGAAATGGCAACCCACTCCAATATTCTTGCCTGGAAAATTCCATGGACAGAGGAGCCTGGCAGGCTACAGTCCACGGGGTCAAAAAAGAGCTGGACACACGTGAGTGACTAAGCACACACTATGTGCACCTAGAGCTGAAATGCTGACACACACAGAACCTCTAACACCTCTTCTTCATCGGTCTACCCAACCCCAGGAGACTCCAGACAGGCGCACGCAGGCACACACAGGGCACCCCCCCACCCAGTCACAGGCACATATCCTCTGCTTCAGCAGACCCAACTCACAATCACATCCAACCCAAAGGTGAGACCACCTGTGCCGGCCACCGCCCCTCCCAACACCCTGGGACCAGCGGCCATCACACTGTCTGCTCTGAGCAGGCTCTCCCCACCAGGCTCCTCCCCCAGCTCACCCCACTCCCAGCAGTGCCCAGAGTAGAGTCAGAAATTCTCCATCTTGGAACCCTGGGAAAGTACTCCAACCAACCTGTCTGTGCCTCAGTTTCTTCATTCATAAGTGGGGGTAATAACAGGGGCTCTGCCTGACCCCCATTCCAGTGGAGTTCCCAGGAAATTACAGGAGTTGATGGACATCAAGCCCGAAGGACCATGCCTACCACACAGGAGGTGCTATATTGCTATGATGTCACTGCATCGTGACCTCCCGCTTCAAGGATGAGGAACCTGAAGCTCAAGAGGGCCTGGCAGCCTGGGTCCATGAACCTGCGGCCTCAACAACCCCCAGTCGGGACTCCTTTCCCCCGATGTCCACCCCCACCCCCAGTGGCACCCACAGTCACAGGCTCCAGCACACCAGTGCTCTCACGCTTACAGGCTCATCGTGGACATGTGACCCATGGTCCACGGCCACCTCTCACCCCGTGGGGTGCCCCAGCCACAGTTGAGGCTCATGGGGTCAGGGGGCTTCAGATCCCACCATCAAAATCCCCCAGTGGAACCCTGTGCAGTACCGCCAAGGAGAGCCTACTGTGTGCCACGTCTGTGCTCAGTCACTTCACTCACAGCCCACCAGGCTCCTCTGTCCATGGGGTTCTCCAGGCAAGAATACTGGAGTGGGTTGTCATTTCCTGCTTCAGGGGATCTTCCCCACCCAGGGATCAAACCCTGCATCTCCTGCCTTGGCTGCAGGCACTGTCAAATCCTTGAGACAACTCTCTGCTTTATCCCCATGTGAAGACCCAATAAGACACCAAGAAAGAGAGGCTTAGTTTCTCAGCCTCTAAGAGGCATGGCCTTGCTCGCTTATAGAGAGAACTGGGTGAGATTTCATCTGGACAGGAGCGAGAGGAACAGCATCATGAGGCAGAGGCCAGCAGGGGCACCAGGCAGACCTGGTTCACATCCAGGCTGCGCCACTTGCCGCTCTGTGACCTCGAGGAGGTCTCTTTACAATCTACACCCGTGTCTGTACTCCAAAATGAGAACGTGGAGCATGGTGTCTTTGTGAGATTACATGATGTGATACGTGTAACCTACATGGCACAGAGTCATACTTAATAATATCAATAACAATGGTTAACCATAATCCAGGTTTTGAGCACTAACCCTGCACCAGGCACTGTATATGTCTTAAATTCTGTGTCTTAAATCCGAGGAATCCTTCTACCTCAAGGCCTCTCTGCCTCAGCACTTGCGGACCTTTTGGACTGGACAGTTCTTGGTTGTGGAGCTGTCCTGGGCTCCAAGGATGTTTAGCAGGAACCCCAGCCTCTACTCACTAGACACCAGTAACACACTCCTGGTTGTGATGATCAAAAGTGTTCCCAGACATGGCCAAAAGTTGCTAGGGGGAGGGGGAGCAAAATCACCCCCAGTTGAAAACTACAGTCGTAACTCAATGAAATAAGCACTATCAATATCCCCATGTTACAGATGAGAAAACTGAGGCACAGGGTAGAGAAGGGACTTGCCCATGGTCCAGTAGCCAACAGATGGTGGCTCTGGGACACCAGCTGGCTACCATATTACCATCATTTTTTGCAAAGCTGCCCCTTTCCCATGGCACACCCCACCCCAACCCCCCCAGGGCCTACCGCCAGCTGCAAGTCCCGGCTGCGCAGCACGGCTGAGTTCTTCTCCTCGCTGAGCTGGGCCAGGCGCATGGCGATCATGTAGTTCTCATCCTTAAGCCGCAGAAGCTCCAGGCTCCCCGCCTCCCAGTCCTCCCGCAGCCGCTGGCAGCGCTCCTGAGCCTGCTGTTGCTCCCGAAGCCGCTGCTCCAGCCCGGCCCGCTCCTCCTCCAGCACCCGGCCCCGGGCCTGCAGCTGCTGCTCCCGCTGCAGCTGACTCTTTCGAGCCTCCCGCAGCCGCCGCACCTCTGTCATCAGGAACTGGGTCAGGCCCTCAGGCCCCTCCTCATCTGCCAAGGACAGGGCAGAGAAAAGTCAGGTCAGGCAAATAAAATTCAGCAAGATGGCAGACCACACAGAAAAACCCAAACCGGAAAAACACTAGAAGTAAATATTGGAACACATTTTTACAATGTGGGGACAGGGAAAGGCTTCCTAAACCAGGCAAAAATCAAAAAATTATAAGAGATTTCTGAATGATGACAGATGTCAGAAGCAAAGTTAAAAGACAAGTAACAGAGTGGAAGAAAATACAAAAACTGACACAGAGCCACACTATATAAAGAGCTCCTACAAATCAGTAAGCAAACAACAAAATAAAAATATGGCCAGAAACTATCAAATTGCAAATTACCAAACAAAAAATGACTGGTAAACATAGGAAAGGGCTTCCCTGATAGGTCAGCTGATAAAGAATCCAGCTGCAATGCATGAGACCCCGATTCAATTCCTGGGTTGGGAAGATCCCCTGGAAAAGGGATAGGCTACCCATTGCAGTATTCATGGGCCTCCCTAGTGGCTCAGACAGTAAAGAATCCACCTGCAATGCGGGAGACCTGGGTTTGATCCCTGGGTTGAGAAGATCCCCTGGAGAAGGGAATGGCAACCCACTCTAGTATTCTTGCCTGGAGAATCCCCATGGACAGAGGAGCCTGGCGGGCTACAGTCCACGGGGTCACAAAGAGCTGAACACAGCTGAGCATGTATGCATGCAGATATGCAATGAGGAACGTATTTTCCTATGTTTGTGCTGAGCTGTGCTTAGTCACTCAGTTGTGTCCCACTCTTTGTGACCCACGGACTGCAGTCCACCAGGTTCCTCTGTCCATGGAATTTTCCAGGCAAGAATACTAGAGTGGGTTGTCACTCCCTACTCCAGGGGATCTTCCCAACCCAGGGATCGAACCCGTGTCTCTTGCATCTCCTCCATTGGCAGGTGGATTCTTTACCACTGTGCCACCTGGGAGCCCCCTCTAACTCATTAGCAATAATAATAACAATAATGATAGTACCACTAACATTTGACTTTATTCTTTGGTCTACACACATATATTAATTTATGTAATCTTCACAACACTTAAGGTAGGTACTATTTATTGCACCCATTTTAAAGACAGAAAAACCCAGGCACAGAAATGTCAAGCCATTTGCCCCAGGCTAACTAAGCTGTTGAGTAAGCTGAGTACATCTCTCAACAAAGTGCAAACTTAAAACAACAACATATTATTTTTCATGTATCTAACCACACAAAAAAAATATTTTTAAATGACCCCCAAGATGAATAAGGGGACAACAAAAAGGGTGCTCATACACTGTTGGAGGGACCCATATTGTGTGTGTGTTAGTCACTCAGTCACGTTCGACTCTTGGCGAGCCCATGAACTGTAGCCCACCAGGTTCCTCTGTCCATGGGATTCTCCAGGCAAGAATACTGAAGGTGGGTTGCCATTCCCATCTCCAGGGGATCTTCCCAACACACGGACTGAACCCAGGTCTCCTGCACTGCAGGCAGATTCTTTACAGACTGAGTCACCAGGGAAGCTACACATCCTCTAAGAAATATGACTTCTCAGAACTTCTCCTGAGACACACATGTGCACAAAGATGCGGATGTTCCCAGCACTGTAATATTTGCAAATAACACATCAATAGAGGATGTGTTAAATGACTATGGCACATCACTAACAAACACGATGCAGTCATTAAAAACAAGCATAACAGAATCACACTGGTGGTGGTGGGGGAGTGAATCACAAAAATCAGTTGTTCCAAGAAAAAAATGAAATACAGAACAAGACATGTAAGATGATCCCCTGTGTATGTGTGTGTGTGTGTGTGTGTGTGTGTGTGTAATTGCCAAACTGTTACCAGCAGAGCAGAGTTGAAGGAAGAAGTAAAGATCTTTGCTGTTTATTCTCATCTCATGGCATGTTTGAGTTTTTTACAGAAGAAACTGCAAACTGGTACACGTCGGCCACATACAGGTCTGAGAACAATTTCAGGGGGAAAGAGCCACGTTAAGGGTGTGGGCTCTGAATTTAGACTCTAACTGCATTACAAACCCAGCTCCACATTCAGCCTGCTGGGGAGGCCTTGAGCAGACAGTTTCAGCTGTCTCTGTGCCTCAGTTTCCCTGCCTGTTCAATGGCCACAATAGGAGTGCCCCCCTCACAGGGAGGGGGTAAGAAACCTGCGCTGGCACCCACTGCAGACCCACTCACCGAGGATCATGGAGCAGCGCTGGGCAGGCTCTCGGCCAGTGAGCAGTGTGAAGTGCTCGGGGTAGTAGAACTCCAGGGCTTCCAGGAAGGCCTCATAGCCCCTCTTCCCCCGGCAGCGCAAGATGTCCATCAGGCGCCCTGGAGAAAGGGGGGTGGGTGTCCAAGGGTCAAGGTGAGGGCTGCCCCCAGTGCCTAGCTGCTTCCTCCTGTCTGCTCCCCGCCCCCCTACCCCGACTACCCCAGGGCCCACATTCCCCAGATCTCTGAACCAGTGACACACACAGGGGCCTGACTCAACACATCAGAGGAGATAGCCTGTCTGCTCCTGCCAGGAGAATCAGGACCCACTCCCCTACCACCACCAGTGGCAACTGTGTTTCAACAGCTCCCCAAGCCCCTGCCTGCCCTCCAGGATACAGGGCCAGCAAATGGAGCCTGCCTTTACAACGGCACAAAAAAGCCCCCTCCATCTTCAAGGCAAACCAAAATAGCTATCTCGTTGACCAGTGCCTGAAATTCCACCATCAGACCCTCATCGCTTCACCAGCTCCGCTCAGGCACAACCTACGGGAGAAGGCACCCTCAAAAAACTGGGATGGGAAAATAAAGAAAAATGACTCTCCGAGAAGTATGTGACACACAGACGGCGGGGGACAGGGAGAACCTATGAAAGCAAAGGACACAGGAACGAGGCCAAGTCCACCAGCTGTGACCGGGAGGTCCCAAGCCCGGCCTGAACCGCAACTACAGCCAACCCCTTACTCTAAGGTGGACCGAGGAGGCGGGAGAGAAATTCAGGCGCGGTGTGGACACGCGGACACGCTGAAGGAGGCAGGATGGCGGACACACCAACCATCCCACCCTACCGATGTGGAGACCGAGGTCCGGGGGATCAGAGCCCTTGGCCGGTCGGCCCCAAGAAGGCCCCAGGGAAGGCCGGCCCCGCCCGCTCAGGCCCGACCCCGCGCCCCCCACGGCTCACCGGTGCGGTTGACACGGCACGGGAAGCGGTAGGTGCTCAGCACCTCCTCCTCGTCCTGTTCGTCGATGACCCGGCATTGGCGCAGATACGGCGTGAGCTTGGCCGGGTTGAGGGTGCGGGTCAGCCGGTGCCGGACGCCCTCGATCCGCTCCCACAGCGCGTCCTCCTCCGCCTCGGACCCGGAGCCGGCCCCAGCCTCCTCCTCGGCCTCCCCAGCCTCGGCTCCGCCCGGCATGGCCGCGTCCTCGGGGTCTGCGAGCCAGAGGCGCGCGAGGGTCAGCGCGGGCGCCGGGGGCGGGGTGCGCCGACCGATCCCAGCTCCGGGCGTCGTCCGTAGGACCCCTCGTATCCCCTCGGCTTTCCCCTGGCTTAACGCGCCCGGTCCTCCCCGAGGATGCCCGGCCCCCGAGCCCCCAGGACTCACCCCGCACGCCAGAGCCGCCTCGCACTCCCGGGTCGACGCTCGGGCGGCGGCTCCGCCGGCGCAGGGGGGCGGGGTCGGCGGCGCCCCCGGCCCCGCCCCCGGCCCCGCCACTGCCCGGGCTGCCCGGACCTCCCCACATCGCCGCCCCGGTCCGGGCCAAGCGTCCGGACGGCCAGCCACCCGCACGTCCGCCCGCAAGCCCGGCTCCCTGCCGTCCGGCCGCTGCGCGCCTCCCCCCGCTTCCTGTTTCCCGCCGGCTCTCCCGGCCCTGGCTCGGCAGGGTCCGGGCGGTCCGCCCACACCTGCCCGGCCTCGGGGCGGGGCGGCGCCGGCGGGACACGCACGCTCACACCCTCCTGCGCGCCGCCACACACCTTCTCCCGCCCGCACGGGGCACTGGGCACACGGCGTCGGCTCCCCCGGCCCAGCGCGCATTCCCGGCGCCCAGTCCGCCGCTCGCACCTGGCACCTGGCGCTGACTTCGGCTCGCTGCCTACACGGCGGCCACAGGGCATACCGGTCACACCGGCACACCGCACATTAGCAAACCGTGTGCTCGGAGTTAAAACGTCCCACACAGCCTACACAACACCCCAGCCCCGTGCAGATGCCACACACCCGGTGCGATTCTATCTGCTCGTCTCAGGAAATGACCATGCAGTGTGGAGCCAGGCCACCCCCGTCCCCAGGGTCTCTCCCAGGGCCTGAGCACGTCTGTGGCTGCGCTTAGCTGGGAGAGCACTGCTCCTGGAGCAGGAGATCCGGATCCCAGTCCGGCCTCCGACCTACCCTTGTCTCCGTGTCCCCAAATAAATTGCCAGTTTTGGCACCTCCTCTCAAGCTAAAGGGCCGCCTCTGGGTGGGCAGCAAAAGACAGGAGTTATGGCTGTTTTCTCAGAGATCAGAGTCGGAACTCTCAGGGCACCAGCCAGGTCCCTCCTACATAGTCTCACTGGAGAACAGTAAGACCAGAGACCCATTTCCCAAAGGGGGTTCCTCTAGATGCTAGACCCAGAAACACTTGGGAGTGGTGCTGTAGTCCAAGCAAGGAATCTACACTCCCCAACCCCCTTGGGGTAGTCACTTAACCACAATAAAGTGAACACCCACATCAGCTGGCATGGCCATACCATCCCTCCATGGGTTAGATACTGCCAGTGGGGCCTGCTGAAAGTGAGGAGCAGAGGGGCTGGAAAGAGCTATGAGCTCCCCAAACTCCTTCCATGCCATCTGAATTTAATGCCATGTGCATTTGTGCTATGTATCCAAAGAAATAAAAGTTTTCAACAAATAAAGGCCAAGAAACGTGGTCAAGAAACTGGCTTACCTTTATATACCCTAGTATTGTTTCCCAAACGTAATTAACCATTTTTTTTTGTTTGTTTGTTTTTTTGTTTGTTTTGGAGATCACCAGTTTTAATTGGGGGGAAATGCTTTGAAAGTACTGGATTCTAGTGCAAATTCCTCAGTTCACAGAGGAGGAAGCAGAGGCCCAATAAGGCAAGGAACTTGACCAAATTTACACAGTAAGGAAGAAATGGGACCAGGCCAGGGCTCAGCCCCAGGCTCTAAGCCCAGGCACACACCAGGCCTTCCTCCCAGTGGCCCCAGGTGCCCTTGGCTTCCTGTCATCCTCCCACTAGCAACCCTGTTCATTGTGAATACTTTTTAACTTGACCAGGAGAAAGGGATGAAAGTCTTAGAAAATGCTTCTGTGGTTAATCATTTCCTCATTAAGAAGCCTAAGCAGGGCCTGGAGATAAGACATAGAAACCAAGGGACCTGCAGGTAAGTGGACAAAGAAGTGACCAGCAGGAGGTCGCTGGATGCCCAGCAGTCCCAGAGAGGCTGTCGTTGCTGTGGGCACCACAATCATACTCACAGACAGTTATACACACTCATCGACACACACACACACGCCCACAGTGGGCCTCCAGCCGAGTGGGAGACAAAAAGGCACACAGCTGCCCTCCCCACAGGCAAAGCCCCCTCATTCATCTGTCCCTGGGCATCTCCAGCACTGGGAGTGGAAGTGTGCAATTCAACATCACCTCCTCTTAGGTCCTCAGTGGGTTTGCTACATTCATTTCACTATAGTCACACCAGGAAGGCAGGAACTGCGGTAGGGAGACAGAGGGTCTAGACCTCGCATTAGGGGCCCTGAGTCTTAACCCAGGCTCATTGTCATGAGTGCTGTTCTTCTGAGCCTCAATTTCCTTGTCTGCAGAAGGCAGGTGGTGAGTAATTCCAGCCACACCTAGAGAGCAAGACTGTTTAGCAGCAGAGAAAGTGCCCTAGGGGCCTACATTTGACTTTAATTATGTCTCTTTGAGCAAATTCCTTTCCCTCTCAATTTCTACATCTGTACAGTGGGCACAATGGTTCCCCCTATGCAAGGACTGTCTCTAAGCTACAGTTCTTTCATTTGTGAAATGGGCACTGGGCAATCGGTCCTCTTCCTGCTTCCTAGCAAAGTGTGTCCCCATGTTGCAAACCAATCCATTGTCCCACCGCCTCTGACCCTGCTGGTAGTCCAAGCCGCTAACCTGCCCACCATGGGGCGCTGGATTATAGTCTACTCTGCAGCCAGAGGGATCACTTTAAAAACAGTTGATAACCTCCAGAGGTTTTCCCACCAAACTGGAATATAATGTAAATTGCTCCTAGACCCTGCCAGCTGCCCCACCCTATCTCTTCCATCTGCCTCCCTCACTCACTAGCCTCATTCTGTTCCTGGAACTGGTAAGCTCTTCTCACCTCAGGGCTTCAGCCTGTTCCCGCTGCCTGAAATGCTTGCCCCTCAGCAACTCGTGCAGAGGGCTCCTTCTAGTTATTCAAGTCTTGGATCAAAGGTCACCTCCCTTGGCACAGGAGCTCACAGGCACACTGGCAGAGCTCCTCCTGCACGGCTCCTATGTACCCTCTCAAGCCACTCTGATTGTTTTCTCCATCGGACATCTCCCCACTCCTGGGTAACTTTACCTGTTTGTTGCCTGCTTTTGCTCCATTTCTGTTAAATGTCTTGGTCAGCAGGAGTGTACTGGAAAGTTCCACAAACAGTGAGGATGAGGAGTGGAGAAGGACAGGAGAGGAGATCAGAGAAGGCAGGGAATGGGGGAAAGATACAGTGCAAAAGGCCGTTCAGGTGACTGTCAAGACATTCCCTTTTATCAGCAGTAATTCAGTGGGCCTTTGAACAACATGGGTTTGAACTGGTACAGGTCCCCATATATGCAGATTTTCTTCAGTAAGTAGGTACTACGGTAGTATATCATCCTTTTTTGGTTGAATCCAAGAATGCAGAACCTAGGATATGGAGGGCTGGCTATAAAGTTCTAAGCGGATTTTCAACTGTAAACGGGTGGGTGCCCCTAACCCCCACGTTGTTCAAAGATCAGTTGTACTAGATTATTATTGTCTCCTTCAAATCAGCCTCAAAGCCCACAGAAGCGAGCATGTACTTTTTCGTTCACTCCTTCAGGAAGGCCCTCAGCCTCTCACCTTCTTCATTCCTCTTAGGCAGCCTCTGATTGCACTCCAGGAACTGGAGCCTTGATTTCTCTCACCTGCTAGATGGGAAATGTGCATGTGTGGTGGACCCGGGCTCCCCACCCCAGCCCCCAGACTGATCTCACCTTGTCTGGCCATCTCTTCACCAAGTGCAGGGCCTGAGTCACATCAATGCATTCATGGCAGCCCTCAGCAGGGGACCTGGCACATGGTAAGTGTTCAGTAGGAAACTGATGAATGGACCTGGCAACGGGGAGAATTCACTTTGATGGGCTTCAAGACACAAGAGCCAAACTGCCCCGGGGTTCAATCCCAGTATAGCACATGCTTATGATTCTAGGCAAGTCACAATCTAACTTTTCTCTACCCTTCTTCTGAGGGGACTTAATGCACATGCTCAGTTGAGTTCATCTAACAATGTCTCTTCCTCTCCCACTGCCCAGGAGCCCCCTAGGGTCACTCTGTGCAGAAGGCCAGAGGGGCCCTGCTTCCCTGAGACCTACTTCACGGAGGTGGGGAAGGAAGGAGGATGCTGGGGAGTCTTTTGTGACCAATCACAGGAATCTGGGCCAGAAGGGTATTTAAAACTATCACCTTTCATTAGCTGTAAAAAAAAAAGAAGGAAATCCTACCATTTGCAACAACATGGATGGACCTGGGGGCATTACATCAAGTGAAATAAGTCAGACAAAGACAAGTACTGTGTGATTTCGCTTGCATGTGGAAACCAAAATAACCGAACTCATGGAAACAGAACAGACTGGTGGTTGCCAAGGGTGGGGGCTGGGGGCAGGGAAAAATGGGTGAAGGGAGTCAAAAAGTACAAACTTCCAGTTAGAAAGATAAATAAGCGCTGGGGATGAAATATACAACAGGGTGATTATAGCTAACAATACTCTTTTGTATATTTGAAAGTTGCTACCAGAGTAGATATTTGAAATCCTCTTTGGAAGAAAAAAACAATTTGTAGCAATGGGAGGCAATGGATGTGAACTAAACTTACTGTGGCAATCCTTTCACAATTTAAATATGTATCAAATCATTGTGTTGCACACCTTCAACTGATGCAGTGTTGTGTATCAATTATATCTGAAGGAACTTTCAGCTACTGAGGCTGGGGGAGATCCCGCCCAGAAGGACATCAGATCTCACTGTCCTCCCAGCCTTTCACCCCTCCCTCAGTAAAACGACTTGATTCCTCCCCTCTCCCCCCAAATTATATCTGAATGAAACTGGGGAAATAAGACTACCATTTTATGGAAATTGGGGGAACTGAGGGCCAAGGCTTTGGCAGCCTGGGTGAGCCTGGGTTCCAGAAGACAGGGACAGCAGGGCACCATAAGGCAGAATAGCAGCAGGGCATGGCTGGCAGGAGACATGCTCCAGTATCACATTATTGAGCTGGAGACTCCAGGGGGACCAGACGGAGAAGAGGTAGCCACGTCCCTACCTTCTCTTGGCAGCAGCAGAGTAGAAAGGCAACTCACACTTGTCCCCGTTCAGGTCAGTTACAGAGGTCTGTGCGTGCCTGACCTTCACCTGTCCAGGGCTGGGAGCTGGGCTGGGCTGAAGGGTCCCACTCAGGGGTCCAGGGCTGGGCAAAGACAGAAAAAAGCAGCCAGAAATTGAATATGAGCTTCTCCTACTCCCATCCCTACCCTCAACCATGGCTGTATCACCCAGCCACACCACGGGTCCCCTCTGCCTCGGTTTGCCCCTCTGCATCACAGGGAAATTGGGAGGGAGATGTCCACCCCAGCAAGTCACTGACCACCCTCCTGAGAGAAGATGGAGACCTCAAGGGGGATGCAGGACACAGACGAGGCTGCGACGGGAACACAGCCATCTGCCAGCTCTCCCGGGAGTGTATCGCAGAGGAGACAGCCACTCAGGAACGTTGCCTGGGGGCCCTGAATTCCAGAGAAAGGCCCGCTGAACCGCCTGGGCTGAGTCAGGAGGAAAGGGCGGGCCAGGGGACCCGCCAGCTCTGAGTCACTGGGGCCCCACTGACTTGTGTGCCTTCCTCTGCAGGCTGCTGGGGCCAAATGAAGGATCCTGCAGAACGGGGTTCAAATTCTAGCCCGGCCACTCCAGTGAGGTCGTGACCCGGGACAGTGGAGACAATAAGGGCTGTGTGTCATTAAATGAGTGAGTATGTAACAGGCTTGACACAAAGCTGGCACTCAACAGCAACAATACCAAATAGTTTTGAGCAATTATTATATACAGGGCATCTATGTATTAAACAGTTTCCAGAATTAGCTCCTAATTAACAAACAGCTAGACATGTGGAGTCACATAGATGATGTTGTCGGTGCTGCGCTAAGTGTGGGGCTGCCCGCGGAGAGTCGCTCCTTCTCTCCTCCACCCCACGCCCCTAGGCCCACCTGCACACACTGTGTCCGGCCCCGTCTCTGTCTGCAGTCTCTGTTTTGTGCCCTGGGCCAAGCACTTTAGACTAAGTTGCTCCCAAAGGTGTGTAGAACAAGTCTTCTGCCCTGGGGGCATCTAAACCTAAAGCTGGGGAAGAAAGGGCAGGGCCGTCCAGGCAGAAGGAACAGCCAGTGCAAAGACACAGGGGCAGGAAATCTCACGTTCTGTTCCCACAGGGCCTTCATTCCCCTCACTTGCTGGGACTTGCACCATTTAGAGCCATCAGTCCTGCTCACCGTGGTCCCCATGACTCAGACCCCACCCCAGAGGAGGAGGTGAGGTGTGGGGGCGGTCCTAGCAGGAAGGCTGGTGAATAATCATCCACTGGCCTTCAGTGCTCACAGAGAGAGCTCAGACCCGTGCTGAATTTGGCCATCTCACATAAGCCCAGTGGGCGGGGCCTCTTACCCCTCCAAAACCCGGCCCAGGGGGCGGGGCCTCTTACTCTCCAAGACCCAGCCCAGGGGGCGGGGCCTCTTACCCTCCAGAGCAGGCAAGGAAACCCAGGATCAGGTAAGGCCAAAGGCTGAGCTTCCCGCCCCAGCCGGGAACCTGTTGACTTCTACATGCTTTGGGGAGAGTGAGCAACCTCAGTGTGGGCGAGAAAACCAGGTTTAACTCTTACTCGGCCTCTCATTTGTTACTGTACTTTGGGGAGCCGGAACCTCCTTTCTTGGCCTCATTTTCCAACTCTCCTGCAGTAAATGTAGCCTGATGAAATGAACCCCTCTCAGTGCCTCAGTCTCCTTATCTGTAAAATGGGGAGAATAGAACCTATCAGATAGGGCTGTTTTGAGGATGAACATTTCGGCGTGCTTGTTTGCCAGGCCATAATGAGTGCTTTCCATAGATTAATCCCTTGAATCCTCAGGACAGACCTGGGAAGTAGCCACGATTATTACTCCCATTTTATGGATGAGAACCCTGAGGCTCCAGTTAGGTACTTCACCCAAGGGCACCCAGCTGGGAAGTGGGAGCTCTGGAATTTGAACTCAGACACAGTCTGGTGCACAGACAGTTCCCATATACCCTCTGCTTCTGTACAGGCATAGCCGCCCGCATGATCACCAACCCCCACCATCAGCTTGCAGTGTGCTAAGTCACTTCACTCATGTTCGACTCTTTGTGTCCCCATGGACTATAGACCGCCAGGCTCCTCTGTCCATGGGATTCTCCAGGCATGAATACTAGAGTGGGTTGCCATTTCCACCTCTAGGGGATCTTCCTGACCCAGGGATCGAACCCGCATCTCTTATGTCTGTCTTCTGCATTGGTAGGCGGATTCTTTACTGCAAGAGCCACCTGGGAAGCCCGCCATCAGCTTGCTTATAAACAAACAGGAAGGCTTCCTGGAGGAGGCAGGGCAGAAGCTGGGTCTGGAATGGGGGAGAAGATTCCTGCCCCACAGGCAGGAGAACACCTTTGTGCAGTAAGGAACTGAGTGTACCCAGATGTGCTTGGATGGACGGCAGAGAGAGGGCCTGGAAAAGCCCTGGGGAATAAAGTTACCAGATGTTCCAGTTACCTATTGGTGCATGTCAGTACACCCCAAAAGACAGCCTACAACGAAAGACAGCCACCACTTTTGTAGCTCATGAGTTACTCATGACTCAGGCTTCTCGTCTTTGCTCATGTGACATCAGCGGGGATCAAAAAGCAGCTAGAGGCTGGACAGCTGGGGGTCCTCAGGCACCTCACTCTATCTCTCAGCAGGCTCTAAGCACGGTCTCTAAGCATCACGGCCTCGGAGAGGCCAGCGTCCAACATGGCATGTCCAAAGAGAGCCTGAGGAACCCATCGCCCTTTCTGACCCGGCCTTGGAAGTCAGCCAGTGTTGCTGCTGTCACACTCTATTGGTCAAAACAGTCACAGGCTCGCCCAGATTGAGGGTGCCAGGGGCGGGGCGGGGCCTGGACGGTACCCTTTGATGGAGGAGTGGCAGATTTCTGGCAGAGCCTGTGTGGGGTGACAAATACCATGCTAGGCATTTTTAAGAATGTATTGTCACAGAAGGTGACTGGGGCTGGAGCAAGGTGTCAGCCTTGGAGCCTGCTCTGCCTGTGCATGGCAGACTCAGTCTCCAAGTCCTGGGTCAAGTGACTATATGCCTCAAAACATTTTTTAAAGCTTTTAAAAAATGTTTACTTAGGTATGAAACACAATAAGGTGCACAGATCTTAAGTGGGCGCTTAAAAGACTTTGACCTATGTCTCCACTCGGCTGATCACCACTCAGATCAAGACACTGACCATTTCCATTGCCCGACCCGTGCTTGCTTCAGCAGCACATATACTGAAAAACTGGAACAATATAAAGAAGATTAACGTGGCCCGTCCGCAAGCATGACAATGCAAATTCGTGAAGTATTCCATACTTTTGGAAAAGAGAAAAATAAAGTATATTAATGTATATATAGCTTCCCAGGTGGTGCTAGTGGTAAAGAACCCACCTGCCGATTCAGGAGACATAACAGATGTAGGTTTGATCCCTGGGTCGGGAAGATCCCCTGGAGGAGGAAATGGCAACCCACTTTAGTATTCTTGCCTGGAGAATCCCAGGGACAGAGGAGCTTGGCGGGCTGCAGTCCATGAGGTCACAAAAGAGTCAGACAATACTTAGCGACTAAACAATAACAACAAGGTATATATATGAAGTCTAGAAAACTGATACTGATTAATCTATCTGCAGCATAGGAATAGAGATTCAGATATAGAGAACAGACTTGTGGGCACAGCTGGGGAAGGAAAAGGTGGGATGAAGGAGAGAGTAGCACTGAAACATATACATCATATGCATCGCTGTAGGTACAATAGATAACCATACGGAAGATAGGTAACCAGTGGGAATTTGCTCTGTGACACAGGGAGCTCAACCCAGTGCTCTGTAGGGGTGAGATGGGGTGGGAGGAAGGTTCGAGAGGGAGGGGACATAGGTATACCTAAGGCTGATTCATGTTGTTGTACGGCAGAAAACAGCACAACGTTGTAAAGCAGTTATCCTCTAATTAGAAATAAAAAAATAACGTAAAGAGGCAACTACTCTTCTGTCTTCTGTCACCACAGATTAGTTTCATCTATTTTTGTTCTTCATAGAAATGGAATTGTCCAGCTTGTGCTCCTCTGTCTCTGGAGTCTTTCATTCACCACATTCACCACGTGGAAGTGAGGTTTTTCCACGTAGGTACATATATGTGTAGTTCAGTTCAGTTCAGTCGCTCAGGCGTGTCTGACTCTTTGCAACCCCGTGGACTGCAGCACCCAGGCTTCCCTGTCCATCACCAACTCCCGGATCTTGCTCAAACTCATGTCCATCAAGTCGGTGATGTCATCCAACCATCTCATTCTCTGTCATCCCCTTCTCCTCCAGCCTTCAACCTTTCCCAGCATCAGGGTCATTTCCAATGAGCCAGTTCTTTGCATCAGGTGGCCAAAGTATTGGAGCTTCAACTTCAGCATCAGTCCTTCCAATGAATATTCAGGACTGATTTCCTTTAGGATTTACTGGCTTGATCTCCTTGCTGTCCAAGGGACTCTCAAGAGTCTTCTCCAACACCACAGTTGGAGTAGTTGTAGTAGGTAGATATAGTTGCAGTAGGTGATAGGTACAACACCATATTTGTAGTAGGTACTTATATTTGTAGACTGTCGTGTATTTGTAGATTATCCAGTCTTGTCTCTGAATAGCATTCTGTTTTGTAAATATACTGTGTAATGGGCAGCTGGGCAGTTCCTGTTTGGAAGCTATTACAGATACCACTGCTATGAATATTCATATGCCCTTCTAATAAACATGTTTATGCATCTCTGCTGGATTCGCAGCCACGAGTCGGCTTGCTTGGTCATGGGGTTGGCATAGGTACAATCTCAGTAGATCTGCCAAGCAGTCCTGCCACGTGCTTGACCGTTTTCCACTCCATCTGGTGGTTTGTGAGAGGCCCACATGCTTCCCAGCACTTGATGCAGACAATCTTGTTTTACTCAGTCTATTGGAGGTGAAGTGGAAACCAGTTTTCTGAATGAAATCTCAGTACAAGTCATCGTTTCTAAGACAAATCAAAGGTGAGATGTAGTGAAAGCCAATACTATGTACAAGGGGGAGTTTACTGGAATATCTTGCTATTGTTTTAGTTGGGTTTGCTTTATTTTATATCTTTATATTTTAGAGGTAATTACTTATTGTTAAATTTAAACTTAAAGCATATATGTGCCCTTGAAAAAAAACTACGAAGCCCTTCCTGCTAGAGCGCAAGCAGCTAAGAGGCAACACTAAATAAAGGAACTTGGGATTTGCCTGGTGGCCCAGGGGTTAAGACTTCGTGCTCTAAATGCCAGGGACCAGGGTTCAATTCCTGGTAGGGGAACTAAGATCCCACATGCTGCACAGTGCAGCCAAAGAAATAAATTTTGAAAAGTAAATAAAGGAACTCAGAAATGGAGTAGCTGAGGTGAGCATGGAATCCACTTCGGTAGTGGATTATAATTAACCAAGTGAAGAGGAATTCCCTGGTGGTCCAGTGGCTAAGACTCTGTGCTCCCAATGCAAGGGGTCAGGGGTTTGATCCCTGGTTAGGGAACCAGATCCCACATATTGCAACTAAGAGTTTGTATGCCACAACTAAAGGTCCCATATGCTGCAACAAAGACCCAGTGCAGCCAAATAATTAATTTAAAAAAAAGAAAAAGAGTACATGGTTTAAAAAAAAAAGCAAGCAAAACTTGATGGAACTAATAATCATGGTAGGAGACTTTAACACATACCTTTCAACAATTTGTGTGAATTTAGCAAAACTAGAAATAGAGTCAAAAATCAACTATATTTCTCTCCACTGACCACAAAAATAAAACATTTTAAAACTGAAACTATTGAAGTCCTAAAAGATAATATAAGAGAAAATTTAGATGACCTTGAGTTCAGTGATGACTTTTTTGATAAAACATCAAAGATGTAAGTGATGAAATCATTGATAAGCTGGACTTCATTAAAATTGAAAACTTATAAAAGACACTGTTAAGAGAATGAGAAGACAAGCCAAGGGCTGGGAGAAAATATGCTAAAAGACATATTTGATAAAGGACTCTTACCCAAAATATACAAAACTCTTAAAATACAAAAAATAAGAAGATGAACAACGTAACTTAAAAAAAAAAAAAGTAGCAAAATATCTGAACAGACACCTCCAGGAAAGATGTACAGATGGCAAACAAGCATATGAAAATGCACTCAATGTCATGTGTTAGTAGGGGTTTGCAAATTGAAACAACAGTGAAACACGACTATGCACCTACTAAAATGGCCAAAATCCAAAACACTGAAAACACCAAGTGCTGGTGAGGATGTGGAGCAAGAAGAACTTTCTCTCTTGGCTGGTGGAAATGCAAAAGGGCACAGTCACTTTGGGAGATGGTTTTTTATAAGACAGTTTCTTATAAATTAAACATACTCTTATACCATATGATTCGGCAATCCTTTACTTCTTAATATTTACCCAAAAGTGTTGAAAACTTAAGTGCACACAAATATTTGCACCTGGATGTTTATGGCAGCCTTATTCATAGCTGGCAAAATTTAGAAGCAACCAAGAAGTCCTTTAGTAGGTGAACAGTTAGATAATTGTGGTACATCCAGACAAGGGAATATTATTCGGTGCCAAAAAGAAACAAGCTCTCAAGCCATGAAAAGAAACAGAGGAAAGTTAAATGCATATTACTAAGTGAAAGAAACCAATCTGGAAAGTCTACATACTGTGGGATTCCAACTATATGAATTCTAGAAAGGGCAAGACTATGGCAATAGCAAGATGGTTAGTGGATGGGGGAAGGAAGGATGGTCGATGGAGCACAGAGGATTTCTAAGGCAGTGAGATTATTCTATACGGCACTATAATGATGGATGGATGTCATTATGCATTTATCAAAACACATAGAATGTGCAACACCAAGATTGAACCCTTATGTAAACTATAGACTTTGGGTGATGATGTATCATAGTTTCATTGATTAAAACAATGAGATGTTGATAGTGGGGGAAGCTATGCATGTGAAGGCAAGGAATAGATGAGAATTTTCAGTACTTTTCTCTCAATTTTTCTGTGAATCTAAAATTGCTGGAAAATAATAAAATTCTATTTTTAAAAAATAAAGCCATCTATAAGAGCATCAGAAATATCAACTTCCTAGGAAGAAATAAAACAAAAGGTGTGCAAGACGGCTACACTGAAAAAGACAAAATATTATTATGTGTTAGTTACTAGGAAAATGAAATAAAGACCACAGTGAGGTCCTATTTCACACCTAGTAGGATGACTATAATCAAAATGACAAACAGTAACAAGTATTGGCCAGGATGTGGAGAGATTAGAACCCTGTCACATTGCTGGTAAGATTGTAAAATGCTGCAGCTGCTTTGGAAAACAGTTTAGCAGCTCCTCAAAAAGTTAAATATAGAGGTGCCCTATGACTCAACAGTTTCACTCCTAGATATACAATACCCAAGAATTGAAAATATATGCCTGCACATAAACGTATACATGATGTTCACAGCAGTTTTACTCATATTAATAATAGCCCCAAAGTGGAAATAACCCAAATATCCATCAACGGATGGATGGATGAACAAACAATGTATATCTAGACAATGGAATATTCAGTTCAGTTGCTCAGTTCTGTCTTTGAGACCCCATGGACTGCAGCACACCAGGCTTCCCTGTCCATCGCCAACTCCCGGAGCTTGCTCAACTCATGCCCATCGAGTCGGTGATGCAATCCAACCAGCTCATCCTCTGTCATACCCTTCTCCTACCTTCAATCTTTCCCACCATCAGAGTATTTTCCAGTGAGTCAGTTCTTTGCATCAGGTAGCCAAAGTATTGGAATTTCGGCTTCAGCGTCAGTCCTTCCAATGAATATTCAGGACTGAATTCCTTTAGAATTGACTGGTTTGATCTTGTAGTCCAGGGGATTCTCAGGAGTCTCCTCCAACACCACAGTTTAAAAGCATCAATTCTTCGGTGCTCAGCTTTCTTTATAGTCCAACTCTCACATCCATACATGACTACCGGAAAAACCATAGCTTTGACTAGACAGACCTTTGTTGGCAAAGTAATGTGTATGGTTTTTAATATGCCATCTAGGTTGGTCATAGCTTTTCTTCCAAGGAGCAAGTGTCGTTTAGTTTCATGGCTGCAATCACCATCTGCAGTGATTTTGGAGCCCCAAATAATAAAGTCTGTCACTCTTTCCATTGTTTCCCCATTTATTTGCCATGAAGTGATGGAACCGGATGCCATGATCTTAGTTTTCTGAATGTTGAATTTTAAGCCAACTTTTTCACTCTCCTCCTCCACTTTCATCAAGAGGCTCTTTAGTTCTTCTTCGCTTTCTGCCATAAGGGTGGTGCCATCTGCATATCTGAGGTTATTGATATTTCTCCCAGCAATCTTGATTCCAGCTTGTGCTTCATCCAGCCCAGCATTTCGTATGATGTACTCTGCACATAAGTTAAATAAGCAAGGTGACAATATACAGCCTTGATGTACTCCTTTCCCAATTTGGAGCCAGTTTGTTGTTCCATGTCTGGTTCTAACTGTTGCTTCTTGATCTGCAAACAGATTTCTCAGGAGGCAGGTAAGGTCGTCTGGTTTTCCCATCTCTTTAAGAATTTCCCACAGTTTATTGTGATCCACACAGTCAAAGGCCTTGGTATAGTCAATAAAGCAGAAGTAGATATTTTTTTCTGGAACTCTCTTGCTTTTTCCATGATCCAGTGGATGTTGGCACTGTGATCTCTGGTTCCTCTGCCTTTTCTAAATCCAGCTTGAACATCTGGAAGTTCACAGTTCACATACTGTTGAAGCCTGGCTTGGAGAATTTTGAGCATTACTTTGCTAGCGTGTGAGATGAGTGCAACTGTGCAGTAGTTTGAATATTCTTTGGCATTGCTTTGGTATTGCCTGAATAATGGAATATTATTCAGTCATAAAAGAGAGAAAGTGCTGATACATGCTTCAACATGAATGAACCTGAAAAACATGATGCTAAGTGAAAGAAGCTAAACACAAAAGGCCACGTTTTTTATGATTCCACTTCTATATATTTAAAGTCCAGAATAGGCACATCCATAGAGACAAAAAGAAATTAGTGGTTGCCTAGTTGGGGACAGGGGAGTGTAGAGAATGACTGCCATTGGGGATGGAGTTTTTTGGGGAGTGATAAAAAATATTCTGGAATTAGATAGTGGTGATGATTGTACAATTTTGTAAATATACTTTAAAAAAAAACCCACTGAATTGTACACATTTTTCATTTGCCACGCCACGCGACTCATGGGATCCTAGTTCCCCAACCAGGGACTTGAACCTGAGTCCTCAGCAGTTAAAATACAGGATCCCAACCACTGGACCAACAGGGAATTCCTTGTACACTTTATTTTTGGCAGCACTAGGTCTTTGTTACAGTCTGTGGGCTCTTCGTTGCCTGTGGGATCTTTATTCTCTGACCAGGGATTGAACCCGCGTCCTTTGCATCAGAAGGCAGATTCTTAGCCACACAGGGAAATCCCACCCTGTCTACTTTAAATGAATGAATTGTATGGTATGTGAATTATATCTCAATTTTTTATTTTTTAATAGCATCATTATTTGAAATTAAATATGATCTAAATAAACCAAGAGCTATATCATTTTCAAGGACCAGAAACCTCAATATTATAAACATATCAATTCTTCTCAAATTAATTGCAAGATTCAACACAATCCCAATTCAAAAATCCCAGAGTTTCCCCCCTGAAATTAACAAGTTGACTCTAAAATGTATATGGAGATGCAAAGGAAAAGCCATTGACATAAAAAAAAAAAAAATAAAAAAGAAAAAAAAAAGAACTTACTGTACCAGACTTCAAGAACTGCTGTAGGAACAAGAATTTAAACAGTGTGGCATTGGTACAAGGGCAGACAGACTAACAGTCTAGAGACAAACCCACACATATGGCACATAGGACACAGCAGTGCAGTGGGAGAAGGACAGTCTTTTCAGGAAATGGTGCTGGGTCAGCTAGATAGAATATTGTGGGAGAAATGCATCTTGATCCCTCTAATAGCTTCCTGTAGCTGCTGTAAAAAAATTACCAGAAACTTGTGGCTTAAACCCATAGAACTTTATACCTTCACAGTCCTAGAGGTCAGAAGTTCAGAATCAGTATCACCGGGCCAAAATCAAGGTGTTAGCAGAGCCAACACGTTGGAGGCTGTCAGAGAGAATGTTATTTGCCTCTTCCCATCTCTGGAGCTGCGGGCACTGCTTGTTTCATGGCTACATCAATCTAGTCACAAGGCGAGCAACTTTTGTTACAGAAGGTAACAGTTCCAGGAATTAGGAGGAGTCTCTCCATCATTGGGAGACTGTTTTTTCAGCCTAATGTAACCCCTACCTCACACCATAAACAGATATAAATTCCATACCTAAATGTGAAAGAGCAAAATAATAAAGACTTAGAAGAAAGCATTAAGAGAACATCTTCATGACCTTGAAAGAGGCAGGGTTTTCTTAAACAATAAGTAAAGGAGCTAATAATTTTTTAGTGGACTATATCAGAATTAAGAACTCTCCTTTGACAAAAAATACATTTTGAAGAGTTAAACATGACCCACAAAATGGGAGAGGATTTTTGTAATGAACATATACAGCAAAAAAAACTTCTGCTTGAAATATACAGACCTCCTACAAATCAATACAAAAACACCCAACATGAAAAGACATCGTAATAGCAAAATAAATCAACTCTACGCCAACAAAACGTTTTAAAAAGAAAAATAGGCAAAAGACTTGAACAGATCAAAGTGGATACCCAAATGGCCAATAAATACATGAAAAGGTGTTCAACTTCATTAGTAATCAGAGAAATGCAAATTAAAACCACAATGCCATATCACTATACATAGGCTAAAATGAAAAAGGCAAAAATATCAAGCGTTAGTGAAGATATGGAGTAATCAGAACTGGTGGGAACTTCAACTGTTACCATCACTTTGGAAAACCTTTTGGCAGCTTCTGCTAAAACAGAACGTGTGTGGATGCATGCTTCAGTCGCTCAGTCGTGTCCAACTCTTTGCTATCCCACGGAGTGTAGCCTACCAGGCTCCTCTGTTCATGGGATTTTTTCCAAGCAAGAATATTGGAGTGGGTTGCCATTTCCTCCTCCTGACCCAGGGGATCAAACTCGGGTTCAAGTCTCTGGAATGGGTATCCATTCCCTTCTCCAGGGGATCTTCCCGACCCTGCATCTGCAGGTGGATTCTTTTACCACTGAGCCACCTGGGAAGCCAAAACAGAACATATGTAGACCTTTGACCTAGAAATTCTGCCTCTAGGTGTAGATCCAACACGTTCACCAAAAGACACATACTAAGTTAGAATATTCATAGCACACTATTTGTAATGAGCAAAACCTGGAAGCTATCCAAACGTCCATTAGTAGTAAAATGGATGAAATAAAGTGTGGTGTAGTCACACAGTGGGGCATTACAAGTCATGAGGATAAATAGTGTACAACCACAGGCAACAACGTGACTGGATCCCACAAACAAAATGTTGAGTGAAAGGAGCTGCCTACAAAAGAGGACATGATTCCATTTACATGGAGAACAAAGGCATCAAAATCTCAGAGGACAGTTAGTGCCATTTGCGGGCAGCTGGAAGGGGCACTGAGGAGACTTATGGGGAACTGGTTGTGTTCATGTGTTTTGTGTGTGTGTGTGTGTGTTCATGTATTTATCTGGGTGCTGGCTGCCTGTTGTGTTCACCCTGTATACACTTACTGTATAGATATAGATATCTGGTGGTTCAGATGGTAAAGAATCTCCCTGCAACTCGGGAGACCCTGGTTTGATCCCTGAGTCAGGAAGATCCCCTGGAGAAGGGAATGGATACCCATTCCAGTATTCTTACCTGGTGAATTACAGTCCATGGGGTGGCAAAGAGTCGGACATGACTAAATGACTCACTCAGACACACACACACAATCATAACAAATGTAAAAGCGTCATTAAGTGACAAAAACAAATGTAGAATGTTGATTGCTTGTCACTTTTTTTTTAATGGGAGTGTGTGAATATACATGCAAGGGCGTGTATATGTGTATGTATACGCACCTATATATAATCATATGCAGGGATCATTCCTGGAAGAATGTGGAAGAAACAGCTCAGCTTATTGCCTTTCAGAGGGGAACTGAAAGCCTCCATGAAGTTTCTAATCCAATAAGTATGTTTTTAAAGTTATTAAATAGTTCACACACATGAAAATGTTTAGAAAAAAACAATAAACACCTAATTGCTTTGTTTTGTTTTTTAAGACCAATGTTTGCAAAGTATGGAGAAGCAATGAGGTTCACAGACCATTTCAGTGAAAGACTGAGTTCTGGGTTCTTCGGGTTTCTCTGCAAGGGGCTGCCTGGGGGTGCTCATGTGCATCCCTGCCCGTCTTTCATGTGGGCAAACGTAGACCCTGAAAAGCCTCGCAGCCGCCAGGGTGGACAGGTCCCGCCCCCACCCCTGTGCACTAGTCTAGCTTGTGCGGTGCGGCTTTGGAGTCAGACGGGAGTGGAAGTTGTGAGACCTCAGCAAGTCACAGCCTCTCTGAGCCGGGGTCTCCTGGTCTGGGGGCTATGTCCCCCACTTCACACTGAGGCCAGCAGAACACATGTGTGAGGAGCCAGGCAACAGCCGGCCGCACCACTCCGCCTGTCCGCAAGGCAAGGACCGGGCTGGAGCCTCGGACTGCAGCGCTCCAAATGAACACAAGGTGGCGCTCACCCCCCACAGGTTTAGCCAGGTCCCCGCCTCTGAGGGCGTTGGCCGCTGGAAGAAGAGAGGCGGGCAGGAGGCTACTTCTGCACACGTGTCCGTACACTTCTGGGCCCTGGGGATGAAAGGTGAGCAGTGGGGCGTCCTGCCTGATCCAGGAGGCACGACTGGAGGGACCGGGAGCCCCGAGGAGGGGAAAGAGGGAAGACTCTCCTTCTGGGAGGAAGCACTGGGGTTAGAGTTTAGGACCTTGTGGTGTGTTGAATGGTAACCCCCACTCCCCAAAAGATAGGTTCACCCGGAACCTGTGGGTGACTTTATTTGGAAAAGGAGTCTTTGCAGATGTAATTCAGGTAAGGGTCTTGAGGTGAGATTATCCTGGATTATCCAGGTGGGCCCTGAATCCAATCACAAGCGTCCTCATAAGAAAAGATGCTGACGGAGAAGGCCATGTGGAAACAGATGCAGAGTTTAAACTCTTGCAGCCACAAGTAGGGAACACCTGGAGGCACCAGAAGCTGGAAGCCTTGTGAGGGAGCACAGCCTTGCCCACACTGCGGTGAGAGAATAAATCACTGTTTTAAAGCAGAATGCCTTAAGGTACCCAGGCTGTGGTCATTTGTTTCAACAGCCACGAGAAGCTAACAGAGATGTTGAAATTCTCTTCCCACTGCTTTGTCTGCTGACCTTCCCCCAACCCCAGTGGCCTATAGATGACACCCAAGGCCCCCCAACTCCTGAACCCCACTCTTTCCTCCCCAAACCCACTGCTTTCACATCTTCTGCTTTTGGTTCTGTCTGTCTAGGCAGCCCTTCCCTCGTGGGTCCCCTGGACAACTCCTATACACCCTTCAAGGCCTTTCCTAAGTACCCTCTCCTAAGTATATTAGTATATTCCGAATCGTGTTTCCCAACACACCTGGACTCCTCCATTCCCCCCAGCCCACGGTGCGCTGTCTGTTCACTCATTGTATTGTTGATGTTGTGCATGTTACTCACTCAGTCGTGTCTGACTCTTTGCGACCCTGTAGACTGTAGCCCACTAGGCTCCTCTGTCCTTGGGATTTCCCAGGCAGGAATACTGGAGTGGGTTGTCATTTCCTTCTCCTGGGGATCTTCCCAACCCAGGAATTGAACCCAGGTCTCCCGCATTGCAGGCAGATTCCTTATCTTCTGAGCCACCAGGGAAGATTGATGATGTTAGATGTCATGGAAAAACCAAATGAACTTTCTGGCCAACCCAATGTCATCGCGTCAGTTCAGCTATGTGTCCCCCTGACACTGGTCCTCATCTCCAGGTTTTTCCATCCCCACAGCTACTCATTCAGGCCTCCACATGTCTCACCAAGACCCTGGTACCACGTCCTCACTGGTCTCCCTGCCCCAGTCTGGCCTTCCAGCCCATGACCGCTCTGTAGCCTTGGTGCTCAGGTCTGCCACATCACTCCTTTGCTCAAAAACTGTCTGTAGCTCCGCACTGCCCTAAGGAAGGTGTCCCCAGGAAAGGACACTACTTCCAACGATCCTTCCTACCTCTCACTCCACCCAACCGATGTCCAGCACACCCATGTGCAGCACACTCCTGGGCCTTTGCATAGACAGGGTCCTTCACCGGAAAGCCCTCTCACTGTCTACCAGGCACGCTGTGACCCATGTGCTGACCACACACCAGGGGCTGTTCTAAGTACTTTACATGAGTGAAATCTTTTAACTCTAATAACAGCCCAAGGAGAAAGGCTTCATCATTGTGTCCAGTTCATAGCTGGGAAAACTGAGGCCCAGATGGGAGAAGAACCATTCAGAAGTGGCAGAAGGATCTGATTGCAGCCCATGCTGTCATTTCCCTGGTGTGGGCCTCAGAACTGCCAATATCTGACCCTGCTCCCCTATTCACACCACAACCACCCACCCCCAGATTAATGGCTCTCTCCTCTGTGGATTCTGAATTTGGTAAACCAGCGCCTCACTGCACTGTGGAGGAATTAGCCGATCATACAGCGTACAGTAATCTCCATATCAGGAAGCTTCTAGATAACTTCACTTTATTTCTCTGGGTCTGTGGTAACTGGCACAGTGTAAGGGGTTCAGTAAACTAGAATGAATGAGTGAATGGTTTCCAGGGATGTCAGATCCTGAAGCTTTCTCAGCTTCCTCAAAGAAAAGAATACATTATGCAAATTTTCTGAGGCCAGACCTCTTCCTTCTCCTCTCCCCTGTTCCCTCCTCCTGCCCCGCTCCCTGGTTTCTGGGAGGGCACTGGGCCCTTCAGAAAATGCCCCAGGCTCTCTAGTGGTGTGTTTCCTGATTACTGATGAAACCAGGGCTTAAAGCTGGTGAATCATGAGCCACCGCCAGCCAGGGCATTGTTGGAGTGCCAAGGGGGAAGGGAGAAGCCAGGTTCCCCACCAACCTCTCTTCCCACCACTGTGTGGCCTCCCCGAGCCTCTGGTGTCCTGGTGACACTAGCTGGAAAAGGACTACCCCTGGGGACTTCCCTGGTGGCCCAGTGGTTAAGACTCTGCTCTGCCAATGCAGGGGGCGTGGGTTTGATCCCTGGTCAGGGAACTAAGATCCCACATGCCATGTGATGCTGCCAAAAGATAAAAAAATAAGAAAGAAAAGGACTAGCCCTGGAGGTAGGTGACTTGAACAACTCCTAGACTGTCCCCAATCCTCCCACACCCTACCTTAGCTAGTCCCAGGTCCAAAAGAGCCTACAGCCTAACAGTTCACAACTCCCCTCCCCATCCGTGATCTTCTAACTTGTTGATGATACCTAGGGAGGTGCTGCACCCCCATTTAGAGGTAGGGAAATCACTTCTGGGAGAGAGAACTACCAAGAGGAAGTAAGCAGGGCACAGGAAGTTGAATTCCATTTTTCTGTTTCCCAAGGTGGTTTGAAGCAGGACTGGCCATATTTTGATTCAAAGGTCACACCCTTAGAGCAGGGGTTTCCAGCTTCAGGGATCTAATGCCTGATGATCTGAGGTGGAGCTGATGTAATAATCATAGAAATAAAGTGTACAATAAAGGTAATGTGCTTGAATCATCCCCAAACTATCCCCATTCTTACCCCGTCTGTGGAAAAACTATCTTCCACAAAACCAGTCTCTAGTGCCAAAAAAGTTAGGGACTGCTATCTTAAAGGACAAAGGAGCAAAAAATATGAACCCCTCAGCTCTGACCCGAGACACCTGGAGGAATCTCATCAAACAGCCCAGGGACTGGAAGCAGGTGGGGAAACTACAACCCAATGGTTAAGGGCTTATGTTCAGCTTCAAGTCCCAGTCTGACTCCTAACAAGTCACAGAGTTCCTGCCACCTTGGACAAGTTTCCTAGCTTTCGTAGGCCTCAAGTTTCCCCATCAGTAACATGGGAGCAATCCTGAGTACCTACACATCACAGGATTGCTGTGAGGACTGTCTGAGTTAACGCAGAAAGGGTTTAGAACAGGTGCTGCTGCTGCTGCTAAGTCGCTTCAGTTGTGTCCGACCCTGTGCAACCCCATAGACAGCAGCGCACCAGGCTCCTCTGTCCACCGGATTCTCTAGACAAGAATACTGGAGTGGGTTGCCATTTCCTTCTCTGTAGAATAGGTGAGGCATACTCAATAAACAGCACAATTTTTAAAAAAGCATGTTTTGAAGGAATTGTCTCCCCAAGGAGGAAGAATTTGGAGTGAATTCTTGTCATCAGAGAGGAATGTTCCCCATACCTGCCTGGTAGAAGGTCCAGGCCTGGGGCCTCTTTACAAACCCCACAGCTTGTCTCACCCCAGAGACTAGGCGTGGGAAGCAGGTGTTTTTAATAAGAGCCCCTGGGGGTTACTTGGATCACGCAAGCCTGGGAATCCCAGGGGCTGAGTACCGTCTTTTTCTGTAGACTCTTCTGGTAAAACACCTGCCACCCACCTGTCGTCATGTCCTTGGGGGAAAACCAACTTTCTCTTTTTCCCAATTAGTAATAATATTTAGCTGGTCGAAAAGACTCATGAGGGACTTCCCTGGTGGCTCAGTGGTAAAGAATCCACCTTCCAATGCAGGGGACTGGGTTTAATTCCTGGTTGAGGAACTAAGATCCCACGTGCTTCAGAGCAGCTCAGCCCGCACTCGGCAACTACTGAGCCCACATGCTGCAACTAAGACCTGAAGTAGCCAAATAAATAAATAAATTTTTTAAAAAAGATTCACTAGTGCCAGGTCCTATGGGCTTCCTAGGTGGTGCTAGTGGTAAAGAACCCACCAGCCAATGAAACAGACATAAGAGATGTGGGTTTGATCCCTGGGTCAGGAAGATCCCCTGGAGAAGGAAATGGCAGCTCACTCCAGTATTCTTGCAGGGAAAATCCCATGGACAGAGGAGCCTGGTGGGCTACAGTCCCTGGGGTCACAGAGTCGGACACAACTGAAGCGTCTTAGCACACACACACACAGTACCAGCCGCTGTGCTGTGTGTGATGCTGTCATGTCCGACTCTTCGTGACCTCATGGATTGTAGCCCGCCAGGCTCCTCTGTCCATGGGATTCTCCATGCAAGAATACTGGAGTGAGGTGCCATTTCCTCCTCCAAGGGATCTTCTCAACCCAGGGTTCAAGTCTCCTGCATTTGCAGGTGGGTTCTGTATACCACTGGTGCCACCTGAGCGCTTTGCTAAATTAATTCCATTCACCAACAGCCCTCTGATGCAGGTCCTCTCTTTAACCCCATTTTATAGAGCCCAAAACTGAGGCCAAGGAAGTTAATAACTTGCCCAAGGTCACCATTGTGGGGAAGTGCCTAGATGCTCTGGCTCAGAGCAGGTCTATCAGGAACTGGAAGGTCTTCCGTCTTTTTCAAGTCTTCCACCTTCTGGCCTGGGGCAAAAGAGGGCGCTCCAGAGCCACAGAAAGTCCAGGCTTTGAGGCCCTGAAGACTGATCTCATCCCCCACTCCACCCATAATCTCCCCTGGATCGCTCATCTGCACCTTTCCCCAGGTCCATCATGTTGCTAGCATTTCTCTGGAAATGTCATGCCTTTGATCAAGCTGTTTCCAAGGTCAGGCACATCCTTCTGATAGGTAGTTAGAACAGGGAAAAGGCGTCCAGAATGGCGGTGGCTACAAGACCTGGAAGGGAAAAGCCCACGAAAATAGAACAAAGGAAGGTCCAAGGACCGGAGTGAGAACCTCAGGTGAAACGAACAGCACTCCTGGCTGGCCCAGTTTACATAGGACAGGCCCAGGGAGAGAAAAAAATATAAAAAGAGGAGCCAAAACTAGCTCTCCCTCTCCCCCGCGTGCTGGGGCGCTCTTCTTTCTGCGTCTTTGGATCGACATGCCCTCACGCCTCGAAGATAGATTTTCCTGCTATCTTCTAAGTAAAATAGAGCTGTAACACTGATTTGTCTAAGAGCTATAACACAGTCCATTTGAGACCTGAGAGCTATAACATGGTCTGTCCAAGACCTGAGAGCTGTGACCCGCCTAGGGCTTTAATGTCCGTCACTCCAAATCTTTGTTGTGACGAGACAGAACCGAGGAGCATGCACTCACCTGACATCTATGGTGCCGTGACTCGGGTTTAACCTGGTGGAAATAACCTCCGAGCAGAAGAGGCCAAGCACAGCAGGATCCCAGCTCAGCGAAGCTCCCGCGGTGGAAGCGGAACGCGAAGAAAACCCAGCGCAGGGGAAGGCCTGTCGTGCTGGAAACCGGGGCAGCAAAAAATGAACTCAGCAGAAAGCCCACGCGGCTCAGCCTCAGATTCCAGAAGACCTCTGGTTAAGGTAGGAGGTCCTCACTCCTGTGGCTGGAGGGACATGCCTAACAAAATCTTAACTCCTTTACAATCTCTCATTTCTTGTTTCCTCAAACCCTCCGTGAACAGGTGGGCGGCGTGGGCGCAATTGAGGGACTCTGGAGAGGCTACTCTTCGGTATGTCCCAAAGGCTCTATCTGCTGGGCCCCAGTAGCTCTTACCCAAGCCGGTGGGGGTTCTTCTGTCCTTACTCTTCTCTATGCCAAGAATCAGGCCAATGAAAACTGTGAGCACCCATCATATATCTAGCAAATTTTCCAGCAGGCTATGAAGGGGATTCCTTGGCACATTTTTCCCGCTGCTTTTTCCTCCTGTCCTTCAGCTCTCTTTCTTGGGACTCGGGCCTGACCAAAACCCAGGATGCCCAGCTTTAGGACCTAATGAAGCTTAGGCTCTGATGTCTCATTGCAAAAATTCAGTGAGAGACAAAGCAATAGGTAAGAGGTAGATTTGTTAAGATTCAGAGAGAAGCGCCCATTCTACAGGGTACCAGCCATGGAATGTGGCCTGGTTAGGTTTTGTGAGCAGGGTGAATTCATATGCTAATGAGTGGGAGGATCATCCCAGCCATTGGGGAACCACCCACTCCTCTGTCTTTTGACAGTGCCTTAGAGCTGTCCTGCCACCTCTGGGTGAGTCTTTTGGCTTATAGATTGGGGATTAAGGTTTACTTGAATTTGACTTGTCATCTTGGACCCAATTGATTTTAATCGGTTTACGTTATACCCTTGTGCCATGTCATTCTTTCAAGGGTTGTGCTCTGCCACCCCTTCCCTCCTGTTGCATGCTCCTTTCCTCAGCCCCATCCGGGCCCACGGTGTTGCCTCTACAATCTTTTAGAGGGACAACCAGAAAATAGCTGGCCTTGGGAAGAAAGTACTGTATAATATCCAACCCCTTAATCCTACCTAGAGCACTGGTCATACTGGAGACATTGGGGATGTCCAAACTCCAGCCCGGGGGTCCCAGGAGGTCATCATGCCTTGACCTGCCCAGGGACCCAATTCTCGGGAGGTCGTCACGCCTTGACCTGCCCGGGGATTCAATCTCTAGGAGTCTGTCACGCCTCAGCCTGCCTGGGGATCTGCACCCTGACCTGGGGACGCCTGACTCTCAGGTTGCAACAGTACTACGTAGGATGAGCTTACATCATGATATCTATTCCCATCCATGGTGGGCAAACCAGCAATGAGTTAAGATTACAACCCCTTAATTCTACCCAGCACTGGTCACGCTGGAGACTTCGGGGATGCCCAAACTCCAGTCTAGGGGTCCCAGGAGGTCATCATGCTTTGACCTGCCTAGGGATCTGGTCCTTGAAAGGTTGTCATGCCTCCACCTGCTCAGGGATCCACTAGTCCCAGGGGTCCCAGGAGGTCATCATGCCTCGACCTGCCCAGGAACCCAATTCTCGGGAGGCCATCATGCCTCGACCTGCCTGGGGATTCCATCTCTAGGAGGCTGTCACGCCTCAGCCTGCCTGGGGATCTGCACCCTGACCTGGGGACGCCTGGCTCTCAGGTTGCAACAGTACTGGGTAGGATAAGCTTCAGAAAGCCTATTACTTGTGGGACTATGCCCAGTCTCAGCAATAACTCAGGAGCCCAATGAGAACCCCATTGCCTTTCTGGAAAGGCTAAAAGAGGCCCTCCAAAAGTTTACTAATCTGGATTTAGACTCTTACGAAGGACAGGTGATTTTATTTATTTATTTATTTATTTTTAATTTTATTTATTTATTTATTTTTTTTTTATTTTAAAGGACAAATTCCTGTCCCAGTGTGCATCGGTTATCAGAGTTAAGTTACAACAGCTACAGCAGCAGGACCCTGCTGCCTCTTTAGATGAGATGGTCCAGACAGCCACCAATACTTTTTATAACAGATAACAGGAGAAGGCGGCCAAGGCCCAGGAGAAGGAGAGAAAGAAAGAGATGAGGCATGCCCAGATGCTGGCCGCCCTCCAGGGAAGCCCTATGGTACACCCCGATTCCTTGAAAGACAAGGCACGAGGCAAATGCCTAATCTGTAGACAGGCGGGGCATTGGGCCAAAGAGTGTCCAAACCGTGACAGGTCTCCTAAAATGGCTTGCCACAAATGCCATCATCTGGGACATTGGGCGGCACTCTGCCCTCGGGACCCAAGAGCCTCAAGGTCAAGCACCAAGCCTTCCCTCACGATGGTTCAACAGGACAGAAGTGGCCCGCTCCAGCCAGCCCGCCTGTCACAGAGAACCATCACGGGGCTGGAGCCAACGGTGCAACTGGATGTGGCAGGTAGGTCCGAGAATTTCTTGGTTGACATGGGGGCCACCTACTCTGTCTTGATCTCCTACTCCAGAGCCTTCTCCTCCCAAACCTGTACCATTTTGTGTGCTACAGGAAAAACAACTACTAAAAGATTCACCCAAGCACTTCTTTGTTGCTGGGATGGACAGATATTCTCCCACTAGTTCCTGGTGGTCCCTGAGTCCCTGAGCGTCCTACTCCCTTAATGGGAAGAGACATACTCACTAAACTGGGGGCCACCCGTGTGATGGGAAGCTTTTCAGCCCCTAGAGCTCTACAGCTCCTGGTTACTACTGAAGAACCCATTTCACCTTCTCCAATAGAGAGGGACCAAAAACTATGGGAAGACAAAATTAATCCCCAGGTGTGGGACCAGGGAATTCCTAAATGAGCCCACCAAGCTGAACCAGTCATCATTGTCCTCCGAGATCCCACTTGATTTCCTAACTGGAAACAATATCCCCTCAAAAGAGAGGCTCAAGAGGGACTACAGCCTTTAATAAATAAATTCCTTGCTTGTGGGCTATTGGTCCCCACCAGTTCACCATGTAACACCCCAATCCTCTCAGTAAAGAAAAAGGACGGAACCTGGTGAATGGTTCAAGATCTCTGGATCTAAATGAAGCTGTAGTCCCCCTCCATCCCACAGTACCCAATCCCTATGTAATCTTGAGAGAAATCCCACCCAGTTCCAAGTGGTTTACAGTCTTGGATCTCAAAGATGTATTTTTTTGCATACCACTGGCTAAAGAATCCCAAAATCTTTTTGACTTTGAGTGGGAGGCCCCAGGAGAAAAACACCAACAGATGACTTGGACAGTATTACCTCAAGGATACAGAGATAGCCCCCACTTGTTTGGACAGGCCCTTAGCCAGGATCTCCTAGACCTGGACCTGGGACCTAATGGGAAAATATTACAATTTGTAGGTGACCTATTAATCTACTCTTCAGATGAGAAAAATGCCCAACAACATGCAATTTGGGTTCTAAACTTTTTGGCAGAAAGGGGATATAAAGTCTCCTGTGCTAAGGCACAGATGGTCGAGACAAAGGTCACTTACCTGGGAGTTCAGATTACACATGGGTCCAGGAGGCTGTCCTCTGATCGGGTACAAAGAATCCTCCAGTTGCCCTCCCCCACGACTTGAAAACAATTGCGAGCTTTCCTGTGGCTAACTGGGTACTGTAGAATCTGGATACCCAACTATGGTCTAATTGCCCAGGCTTTATATGAAAGCTTAAAGGGATGAGATGATTCAATCCCACCGATGTGGGGAACTCCTCAAAAGAAGGCAGAGGCTACACTAAAACAGGCCTTAACTCAGGCACCTTGAGGTTGCCAGACCCAGAAAAAGCATTCCAACTTTATGTCCATGAAAGAGAGGGAATAGCCTTGGGAGTGTTAACTCAAAGGTTGGGATCTGAGCCCCAGCCTGTAGCTTACTTATCCAAGAGACTCGATCCAACTGCTCAAGGCTGGCCCCCCTGCCTTCGAAATCTTGCAGCTATTGCAATCATGATAGAAGATGCTTTAAAACTCTCCTTTGGGGGCAAACTAACTATTTTCACCAGCCACCAAGTAAAACAACTCCTAAATGGGAGAGGCCATTTATGGATGTCTAATCAAAGAATCCTCAGATATCAAGTAATGCTGATGGAAAATCCAGGCCTCACTATATCCCCTTGTGAGGTTCTTAACCCAGCCACCCTCCTGCCTAACCCTGAGGGCTCTCTCCCCTTTCACTCTTGTCTAGAAACCTTGGACCACTGGACAAAACCTTGAGAGGGATTGTCGGAAGATCCTCTGACCAACCCTGAGGAAATCTGGTACACTGGCGGAAGCAGCTTTGTCTTGGATGGGAAAAGAAGAGCTGGGTATGCAGTAGTCTCCAATTTTGAGGCCATAGAGGCTAAGCCTCTGCCACCAGGTACTTCAGCCCAGAAGCTGAGCTCATAGCCCTGGCTTGAGCTTTAGAGCTGGGAAAAGGAAAAAGAATAGCCATTTACACTGACTCCAAGTATGCCTTTCTGGTGCTACATGCACATGCTGCTATTTAGAATGAAAGGGGCCACTTGACCACTCGAGGGTCCCCAATCAAATATGGTGATCAAATCCTTAGACTCTTAGAGGCAGTCCATCTGCCCACTGAGGTTTCAGTCTCCCGCTGTAAAGGACACCAAATAGGGAGCACAGAAGTGGCACAAGGGAACCAAGCAGCTGATCAGGCAGCTAAGAGAGCAGCGTTACAGAACCATGACCTAATAGGGGTTGCCACCCTAGTTCCGCAGACTAATTTGCCAGAAACCCCTTCATATACTGAAGGTGAGTCTCCTAAAGCTAAGAGTGAGGGCTTTCAAGAAGATCATATGGGGTGGTTCCAAAAAGAGGAACTCCTTTTTCTGCCTGGGAACCTCCAATGGAAGTTGGTTAACTCCTTACATGCCACCACTCATTTAGGGAAAAGGCCCTCCAAAGATTACTAGAAAGGTCCTTCAGAGGAACAGGCTTTCAAACAACTATAAGACAAGTGGTCTCCTCTTGTCCCACTTGCCAATTAAACAACCCCCAAGGAGCTCGAAGATCCCAGCTGGCCCAGCCCGTCCAACGATGTGGGACCTACCCAGGAGAGGACTGGCAGATGGACTTCATCCAGATGCCAGTTTCTCAAGGGTATAAATACCTATTAGTCATGATAGATACATTCACAGGATGGATTGAAGGCTTTCCCACCAGGACTGAGAAGGCTGAGGAGGTAGTAAGAAAACTACTCCATGAAATCATTTCAAGATTTGGTCTGCCCAGGTCATTACAAAGTGACAATGGGATATCATTTACTTCTAAGGTCACCCAAGGGGTCTCTAAAGCATTGGGCATTACTTATTATCTCCATTGTGCCTGGAGGCCTCAGTCTTCAGGAAAAGTAGAAAGAGCCAACCAATTCTTAAAATCAGCGATAAAAAAGATAACCCAGGAGACCTCCCTGGGATGGAAGGAGGCTTTACCAATAGCCCTCCTCCACACCCGTATTGCCCTTAAGAAACAGGTCAGTCTTAGTCCTTATGAGATGCTATATGGGAAACCTTTTGTTTATGTCAACAACCTCTTCCTAGATCCAGAGGTTCAGACCCTCCAGTCTTATACCATGGCCATTGGGCAGTTCCAACAGGATATACGCTTGTGGGGTATGGACTAGGACCCAAAAGATTCTAAGGAGTCACCACTATATGCTCCAGGGACTCAAGTCCTAATTAAAGTCTGGAAAGATAGGTCCCCAAGCTAGCTTTGGCTCCTCTTTTTATACGTTTTTCTCTCCCTGGGCCTGTCCTATGTAAATTGGGACAGCCAGGAGTGCTGTTTGTTTCACCTGAGGTTCTCACTCCAGCCCTCGGACCTTCCTTTGTTCTATTTTCATGGGCTTTTCCCTTCCAGGTCTTGTAGCCACCGCCATTCTGGACTCCTTTTCCCTATTCTGACTACCTAACACTTCCTAATTTTAGGCTTCCGTGTAGAGAGGGTAGCCTTCTCCAGGAAGCCCTCCCTGACTACCTTCTCTGGCTCCTGGGGCACCCACTGCCCACTATGGGATCACTGCCTCTAGCACTAAGGACATTGTATCCTATAGGTCTGTCTCCAGGTTCTCTGAACGAGAGAGTGGGATGTGGGAGAGGCGAGGTAGAGAAGAGGTGTCACGGATCTTCTTCTGGGTTAGGTAAGAGAAGAGGACAAGGTCAGGTCTCCCTCTGCCCAGCCTCTTCACTGGCCATGACCCTCAGGCCTTCAATCAGTACCTCCTGTTGGGCAACCACAGGCTGGGACTGCCTGGAGGTGAGGAGGGCGGGGGCTATTTGCTTCCCCCGGGACACTTTGGCCTACCCCACCTCTGTCTGCCCCTACTCCAGCTCCTCAGACCTGGGGCTTTGAACAGAGGGTGATACTTCTTGAAGGTGTGAAGTGACATCTTGGTACCATTTTCCTCTGGCTGGTCGCAAGCCCCCTGGGGGCCCTGCCCCATCCTTCCCAGCATGGAGGACTCAGGGGAAAACATGGTGCATGCAAGATGAGGCTGATGGAGTTATTGGCGCATCACCCCCACCCAGAGATGGGTGACTGAGACCTCCAGAGCCTGGTCTAGCCAGAGCTGAAGGCTTGTGGCCCCACTGGGGCAGGATAAGACCTAGCCTCCTCCTTCCCCACTCTTTCAGGCCCTTCCACTGGCAAAGCAGGGGAGGGCTTTGGAGATGGGGAGGAGAATGGGACAGGGCACGCAGACAGGGAGGAGGGTTGGGTCCTGGAGCCAGGGATGGTTCCTGTGGACACTGGACACTCTACCCCCACATTCCTGGCTACTCCAAAGACTCAGTCCTCCTTCCTTCTGGCCTTCCCCAGCAGTGGGGGGAGGGCAGTACCTGGGTCTGAGCTGGCTGCTTGGGGGCCCCTGCAGGGAGAGACTGAGGTCTTAGACTACAGGGGGTGCCCAAGACACCTCTCCAAGGCACCTCCCTGGCGGGGGGGGGGGGGGGAGTCCTTCTGATTTTCAAAAACAGGAAGTCCACCCGCCTGAAAGGTTGTTGCTGAACCACGAAAGATACCGGGATTCGTGGCCTCCGGAGAAGAATTCCATCCAGGGCCAGAGAAGAGGCTTGATCGCTCAGAGCTTTTGTGTAATAAAGTTTTATTAAAGTATAAAAGAGATAGAGAAAGCTTCTGACATAGACATCAGAAGGGGCAGAAAGAGTGCCCCCCCCCCCCCCCCCCCCCCCCCCCCCCCCCTTTAGCTGGATGTTACATAGCTACTAGCAGCCCGCTAATTAGAGAAAGGAAATGCTTCAAAACTCAGAGAATGGCACCAGGCCCCTCACCCACAACAGGCGCGGAGATAACATTGGCACCAGGTGAGTCATCCTGGGCCATAAAACGATTGACGTAATCATGAAGAAAGGCAGATTTCCAAACAAAGTATGGTTTCATTAACATAGATTAGGAGGACAATGTGTGAGTATAAGATACTGGTTTGTCAAGTCAGTTCTGAGCCTTTAGGTGGAACTTGAAGACAGAGTCTAGGGTAAATACATAATACATTAACATAGCTTAAGACAAACATTTCCATAAGAAAAATGTATTGGTTAGCTCAAGGTTTGAGAAAAGTTAAGCTCAAGGTTTGAGAAAAGTTCAAGAGGAACCAGGTGTTATTATGGCAACACAGAATTTTAAGAGAAACCTCTTTTTAAATTTGTATAGAGAAGGGGAAGAAATATAACACTAGTTTGTTTCCTCCTGCCACTTAAGAGAGAGATAAAAAATATGACACTTGCAGCCTATTTCCTCCATTTGGAGACCTCTGGTCTTCCTGGCTGTTACCCCCGCCTCCCCCCGTCAACAGGCCCCTGTGTATGCAGACACTGGACTCTGGAGGTCCAGGGACCCTTGACCTCTGAGGCCATTTCCTGTTTCCTTCCTCCTGGCCAGAGGGGAGAGAGAGAGAGAGAGGAAGACAGAAATGGCCTGAGTTGAGGGAGAGGCCTGGGAGAGTGTGAACACAAGAGAAAAGCCCAGAGAGCCTGAAGGGAAGGAGGTCAGAACAGGCCTGAGACATAGTAGGTGCTCAATAAATCATCTGGCTTGAGGTCAGAGATGGAGGAAAGGGCTGCTCTGGGGAGAGCGGCACAGCTGGGAGAAAGAGAGGCTGGAGGTTCCCAGCCCAGGGTCCCTGAGTCCTGGCACATGGTAGGTGCTCAATAAATATCTGAGATAATGTTTAGGATAGGCGAGGAGGGAGTGTCCTTGGGAGGGCAGCACTGTTGGGAGGCAGGGAATAGGGGCTCCCCTGGCCTGGTTGCTCACTGGAGGTGGATAGCCCCCGAGAATCGACATCCCATTGTCCCTGTCTGGCCCCCACCCCACCCTGTGGCCTGCTGGGTCGGATCACTGTCTCAATTCAAGGCCCTTTATTTTTAAAATCCCTGTGGTGTTCCCACCCCAGACCGAAGGAGCAGTGCCAACCACGGATCTGCTGCAGCCTGGGCTCGGGGCTCCTCAGCCATCACGGCGGGGAGTGGCAGCATCTGCTGGGTCGCAGTTTGGGGAGCCCTCATTCACATTTGGAGGCCAGAAATCACTGATGACTGTGACATTTCTTGTTATTGTTAGGTAGTTAGAATAGGGAAAAGGAGTCCAGAATGGCGGTGGCTAAAAGATAAGGAAGAGAAAAGCCCGCTAAAATAGAACAAAGGAAGGTCTGAGGACCAGAGTGAGGACCTCAGGTAGAACAAACAACACTCCTGGCTAACCCAATTTACATAGGGCAGGCCTGGGGTGTGTGGTGTGTGTGGGAAACATATAAAAGAGGAGCCAAAGGGCTGGGGCTCTCCGCATCCCCCCCCCCCACCACCACCGGGCGCTCTTTCTCTTGCGTCTTTGGTCAATGTGCCCTCATGCCTCAAGGATGGATTTTCTGCTATTATCTACATAAAATAGACTAACACGAGTGTAACACTGATTTGTCTAAGAGCTATATAACACGGTCTGTCCAAGACCCAAGAGCTGTGACATGCCGAGGGCTTTAATGTCCGTCACTCCAAATCTTTGTTGTGTCGAGACAACCGAGGAGAATACACTCGCCTGACATTATTAAAATGGAAGGAGATGTTTTCATTTCACAATTACCATGCGCACAGTGTCCTCAAGAGCTAACAGTGAGTCCTCACTTATCTACATTTTTTCGTGAATATGCAGAATGGAACTGCAGAATAGGTGACCTTCTAACTATTGTACTGGGGGCTTAGACGCTCAAGTCTAAAAGGTAAGGCTGTTTGTTTGGCTTAAGGTTACAGAGACAGGACATAGTCTCTCCAAGCAGGTTTCGTGATCTTACAATGGGGATAAAACCACATGATGTCAGTACAAAAATCACGAGTAAAATATCAGCAAACGGAGTCCATACCACGTTAAAAAATATAGCACAACCAAGAGGAATTTAATAGAGGAATTCAACCGTGGTTCAATGTCAGGAATTCTGTCAGTCTAAAGGCCAGCATCTTAACAGGGAAACACCGAAGGCCTTCCACCAAGATTAAGAAGAGGCACTGGTGAAGAATACCAAGTATCTCCACTATGATTTATGTATTTGTTTTTAAATATAAAACAGTTTGTGACTGCACTGCGTCTTCATGGAGCCACGAAGGCTCTTCCTTTCGGGGTGTGGGCTTTCTCTGGCTGTGGTTCTCTGGCTTGGCTGCTCCTTGGAATGTGGGGTCTTGGTTCCCTGCCCAGGGGTTGAACCTGCATCCCCTGCATTGGAAGGTGGACTCTTAACCACTGGACTACCAGGGAAGAAACCCACCATGATTATTTAAGTGGTACTGAAGTGTTAGCTAACGAAATTAGATCCGGGACAGTAATTAAAAGAAGAATTGGAAATGAAGAAGTAAAACTATCTATTTGTAGGTAATTTGATGGTACATTTGGAAAATCCTATGCAAGAAGACTAGTTAGGATATCTGTGAGGAAGCTGGATATTGAGTTAACTTCTAAGAATTAACAGCCTTCATTTTACAAAAGCAACAACCACTAAGGATATAGTAGAAGAGAAAATCTCCATTTAAAACAACAGCAGAAATAGAAATTCTTAGAAATAACAAGAAATATTTAGAAGTCTTTAAGAAAGAAACCTAAAACTCAGAACCAAGAATGGACTTGAGCAAATGCAAACTCATTCCTTAGTACTGGATAGTATCTCAACAAAATGGACATGTCACTTTCCCTAAGTTAATTGGTAGATTTAAGGCGACCCAATAAAAAGGCATAATCAATAAAGCAGAAGTAGATTCTCTGGAATTCTCTTGCTTTTTCTATTATTTGGTGGTTGTTGGCAATTTGATCTCTGGTTCCTCTGCCTTTTCTAAATCCAGCTTGAACATCTGGAAGTTCATGGTTCACGTTCTGTTGAAGCCTGGCTTGGAGAATTTTGAGCATTACTTTGCTAACATGTGAGATGAGTGCAATTGTGTGGTAGTTTGAACATACCTTGGCATTGCCCTTCTTTGGAACTGGAATGAAAACTGACCTTTTCCAGTCCTGGGGCCACTCCTGAGTTTTCCAAATTTGCTGGCATATTGAGTACAGCACTTGCACAGCATCAGCTCTTAGGATTTGGAATAGCTCAACTGGAATTCCCTCACCTCCACTAGCTTTGTTCATAGTGATGCTTCCGAAGGCCCACTTGACTTCACATTCCAGGGTGTCTGGCTCTAGGTGAGTGATCACACCATCATGACTATCTGGGTCATGAAGATCTTTTTTTGTATAGTTCTTCTGTGTATTCTTGCCACCTCTTCTTAATGTCTTCTGCTGCTGTTAGGTCATACCATTTCTGTCCTTTATTATGCCCATCTTTGCATGAAATGTTCCCTTGGTATCTCTAATTTTCTTGAAGAGATCTCTAGTCTTTCCCATTCTATTGTTTTCCTCTATTTCTTTGCATTGATCAGTGAGCAAGGCTTTCTTATCTCTCCTTGCTATACTTTGGAACTCTGCATTCAAATGGGTATATCTTTCCGTTTTTTCTTTGCTTTTTGCTTCTCTCCTTTTCTCAGCTATTTGTAAGTCTTCCTCTGACAACCCTTTTGATTTTTTGCATTTCTTTTTCTTGGGGATGGTTTTGATCACTGCCTCATGTACAATGTCACGAACCTTCATCCATAGTTCTTCAGGTACTCTGTCTATCAGATCTAATCCCTTGAATCTATTTGTCACTTCCACTGCATAATCGTAAGAAGGGTCTTTGATGTTGACTGTGTAGATTACAACAAACTGTGGAAAGTTCTTAAAGAGATGGGAATACCAGACCACCTTACCTGCCTCCTGAGAAATCTGTATGCAGGTCAAGAAGCAACAGTTAGAGCTGGATGTGGAACAACAGACTGGTTCCAAATTGGGAAAGGAGTACACCAAGGCTGTATGTTGTCACTCTGCTTATTTAACTTGTATGCAGAATACATCATGAGAAATGCTGGGTTGGATGAAGCACAAGCTGGAATCAAGATTGCTGGGAGAAATATCAATAACCTCAGATACGAAGATGACACCACCATTATGGCAGAAATTGAAGAGGAACTGAAGAGCCTCTTAATGAAAGTGAAAGAGGAGAGTGAAAAAGCTGATTTAAAACTCAGCATTCAAAAACTAACGTCATGGCATCCGGTCCCATCACTCCATGGCAAATAGATGGCGAAACAATGGAAACAGTGACAGACTTTATTTTCTTGGGCTCTAAAATCACTGCAGATGGTGACTGCAGTCATGAAATTAAAAGACCTTTGCTCCTTGGGAGAAAAGCTATGACCAACCTAGACAACATATTAAAAAGCAGAGATATTACTTTGCCAACAAAGGTCTATCTAGTTAAAGCCATGGTTTTTCCAGTAGTCATGTATGGATGTGACAGTTGGACTATAAAGAAAGCTGAGCGCCGAAGAATTGATGCTTTTGACCTGTGGTGTTGGAGAAGACTCTTGAGAACCCCTTGGGCTGCAAGGAGATCAAAGCAGTCAATCCTAAATGAAATCAGTCCTGAATATTCGTTGGAAGGACTGATGCTGAAGCTGAAACTCCAATACTTTGGCCACCTGATGTGAAGAGCTGACTCATTTGAAAAGATCCTGATGCTGGAAAAGATTGAAGGCAGGAGGAGATGACAGAGGATGAGATGGTTGGATTGCATTACCGACTCAATGGACCTGAGTTTGAGCAAGTTCTGGGAGTTGGTGATGGACAGGGAAGCCTGACACGTTGCAGTCCACAGGGTTGCAAAGAGCTGGACACGGCTGAGGGACCAAACTGAACTGAACTGAATGAAAAGGCCCATGACTTAAAAGCAAACCAAATGATTTATTGTGAAATTGTTGTAGATTCTGGGGAGTTGCAAAGTTAGTACAGAGGTTGTGAACATTGCTCAGTTGTGTCCGACTCTTTGCAACTCCATGGACTATACAGTCCATGGAATTCTCCAGATGAGAATACTGGAGTGGGTAGCCTTTCCCTTCTCTAGGAGATCTTCCCAACCCAGGGATTGAACCCAGGTCTCCCGCATTGCAGGCAGATCCTTTACCAGCTGAGCCACTAGGCAAGCCCACAGAGAGGTTCAGTGTACTCCTAGCCCAGTTTCCTCTAGTGACCATAGGTTACATAACATCACAAGTAGGAAAGTGACTCTGGTACCACGAGTGTGAATGTCTATGCCATTGCATAACATGTGGGTTTGTGTAATGATACACCACCAAGACCAAAAACGGTTGTATTGCCACAAAGATCTCTCGCCCCTCCCCTAAGAACCCTTAACTACTGGCAACCCCTAATCTGTTGAGTATGTATACATCTCTATAATTTTGTAACATTGAAAACGTTATATAAATGGAATCATATAGCATGTAAGTTCTCCTCTGTTCCTACTTTCTAAGAGTTTTAAATCATGAGTAGGAATTGAGTTTTGGTAAATGCTTCTTCTGCATCAGTTGGTATGATCACAAGATTTTCTTCTTTGGCCTGCTAATATGGTGGCTTAGCTTGATTTTTGAATATTAAACCAGCTTTGCATCCTTGGAAAAAAATCCTGCTTGGTCAAGATGTAGAATTCTTATATATTGCTGAATTCTATTTGCTAATATTTTGTGACATATTTCCCCCTCTCTATTCATGAGGGATATTGGTTTGCAGTTTTCTCTTTTTTGTGCTGTCTTTGATTTTGGTATCAGAGTAATACTGATCTCATAAAATGAGTGGGGAATAGTTTCCTCCTCTTCTATTTTCTGAAAGTGTACAATTGATTTTTTTTTAATTAATTAATTTGTTTTTATTGGGGGCTAATTATTTTACAATATTGTAGTGGTTTTTGCCATACATTGACAAGAATCAGCCATGGGTGTACATGTGTTCCCCATCCTGAACCCCCCTCCCACCTCCCTCCGCATCCCATCCCCAGGGTCATCCCAGCACACCAGCCCTGAGCACCCTGTCTCATGCATCGAACCTGGACTGGCGATCTGTTTCACATATGATAATATACCTGTTCAATTGACGTTAATTTTTAAAACATTTAGTGTAATTCTGTGAAACCAACTGAGCCTGGTTATTTCTTTTTTAGAAGTTTTAAAAATTATAAGTTGAATTTCTTTATAAGTTATAGGATTATTCAAATTATCTCCTTTATATTGATGAAATGTGGTAGTTTATACAGTTCAAAGAATTGGTCCTGCTCAAATAAATTTTCAAATTTATGTATATTGAGTTGTTCATATTTCTTATGCTTTTATATCTGCTGGACCTGTAGTTGTATCCCTTAATTTCTGATATTGGCAATTTGGTCTTCTTTTTCTCTTCAGTCTTGCTTGAGGTTTGTCAATTTTATTGATCTTTTCAAAGAATAAACTTTCTGTTTCATTGATTTTCCCCCCCCATTGGATATCTGTTTCTAATCTCATTGATCTACACCCTTTATCATTTCCTTCCTTCTGCTTGCTTTGGTTTTTTAAATTATTTAATTAATGGCTGTGCTGGGGTTCACAGCTTCACTGCTGTGCATGAGGTTTCTCTAGTTGCAGTACCTGGGCTCTTCATTCTGGGGGCTTCTTATGTTGTGGAGTATGGGCTCTAGGGCACATAGGCTTGGTTGTCCCTCAGCATGTGGACTCTTCTTGGACCAGGGATATAACCCCATGTCCCCTGCACTGGCAGGCAGAGTCTTAACCACTGGACCACTAGGGAAGTCTTTTTCTCTCTCTCTTTTTTTTATTTTTATTTTTATTTTTTTTTTTATTAGTTGGAGGCTAATTACTTCACAACATTTCAGTGGGTTTTGTCATACATTGATATGAATCAGCCATAGATTTACACGTATTCCCCATCCCAATCCCCCCTCCCCACCTCCCTCTCCACCCGATTCCTCTGGGGTCTTCCCAGTGCACCAGGCCCGAGCACTTGTCTCATGCATCCCACCTGGGCTGGTGATCTGTTTCACCATAGATAGTATACATGCTGTTCTTTTGAAATATCCCACCCACACATTCTCCCACAGAGTTCAAAAGTCTGTTTTGTATTTCTGTGTCTCTTTTTCTGTTTTGCATATAGGGTTATCGTTACCATCTTTCTAAATTCCATATATATGTGTTAGTATGCTGTAATGTTCTTTATCTTTCTGGCTTACTTCACTCTGTATAATGGGCTCCAGTTTCATCCATCTCATTAGGACTGGTTCAAATGAATTCTTTTTAACGGCTGAGTAATATTCCATGGTGTATATGTACCACAGCTTCCTTATCCATTCATCTGCTGATGGGCATCTAGGTTGCTTCCATGTCCTGGCTATTATAAACAGTGCTGCGATGAACATTGGGGTGCACGTGTCTCTTTCAGATCTGGTTTCCTCAGTGTGTATGCCCAGAAGTGGGATTGCTGGATTGCTGGGTCATATGGCATCTCTCTCTTTTTTTATGGTTTCTTGTGGTGCAAGGTTTGCTTACTGATCTGAGAGTTCCCTTCTTTTCTAATGTGGGTGTTTAGTACTATAAATTTCTATCCCAGTACTGCTAGTATGTCCAACAAGCTTGGTATGTTGTGCCAGTGGCCTGAGGTGGTCTGTCTTGTGCATATGAAGAAGTATTCTGCTGTTGATGGATAAAATGTTCTGTGAATATTGATTAGATCCCATTGGTTGGTGTCATTGTAGAGTTTTTCTGTTGTACTTGCTGATTTCCTGTTTAGCTGTTTTATCAATTACTGAGAGAAATCTCAAACTATAAACATGGATTTGTCTATTTCTCCTTTTAATTCTATCCGTTTTTGCTTTAGAAATTTGGCATCTGGACTTTTGGGTGCATACACATTTAGTATTTCTCGGTCTTCTTGATCGAGTGTTCCTTTTTGTTGTTATTGTTCACTCAGTCATGTCCAACTCTTTGAGCCCATGAACAACAGCATGCCAGGCTTCCCTGTCCTTCACTGTCTCCTGGAATTTGCACAAACTGATGCCCATTGAATCAATGATGTCATCCAACCATCTCATCCTGTCTCTCTCTTCTCCTCCTGCCTTCACTCTTTCCCAGCATCAGGGTCTTTTCCAATGAGTCAGCTCTTCGAATCAGGTGGCCAATATATTGGCGCTTCAGCTTCAGCATCAATCCTTCCAATGAACATTCAGGGTTGATTTCCTTTAAGATTAACTAGTTTGACTTCCTTGCTGTGCAAGGGACTCTCAAGAGTCTTCTCCAGCACCACAATTTGGAAACATCAATTCTTCAGCACCCAGACTTCCTTATAGTCATCCCTCTCACAAGACTACTGGAAAAACCATAACTTTGACTATAGAGACTTTTGTTAGCAAAGTGATGTCTCTGTTTTCTAATATGCTATCTAGGTTTGTCATAGCTTTTCTTCCAAGGAGCAAGCATCTTTTAATTTCATGGCTGCAGTCACCATCTGCAGTGATTTGGAACCCCCCAAAATAAAGTCTGTTACTGTTTCCATTTTCCCCCCATCTATTTGCCATGAAATAATGGGACCAGATGCCATGATCTTAATTTTTTGAATGTTTCATTTTAAGCCAGCTTTTTCACTCTCCTCTTTCACCTTCATCAAGAGGCTTTATAGTTCCTCTTCACTTTCTGCCATTAGAGTGGTACTATCTGCATAACTGAGGGTATTGATATTTCTCCCAGCAATCTTGATTCCAGCTTGTGCTTCATCCAGCCTGGTATTTCTCATGATGTACTCTGCATATAAGTTAAATAAGCAGGGTGATAATATACAGCCTTGGTCTACTCCTTTCCCAATTTGGAGCCAGTCTGTTGTTTCATGTCCGGTTCTAACTCTTGCTTCTTGACCTGCATACGGGGTTCTCAGGAGGTAGGTAAGGTGGTCTGGTATTCCCATCTCTTTAAGAATTTTCCACAGGTTGTTGTGATCCACACAGTTAAAGGCTTTAACATAATCAATGATCCTTTTATCATTATATAATATTCCTTTCTGTTCCTCATAATTTTCTTTGCTCTAAAATCTGATATTAATATAGCCCCTGCTGCTTACTTTTGATTATTGTTTGCATGGAATATATTTTGTAGTCTTACTATCAACCTATCTATATCATTGTATTTTTAAAATTAATTTTTATTGGAGTGTATTTGCTTTGCACTGCTGTGTCAGTTTCTACTGTATAGCGAAGTGAATCAGCTTTGTGTATGCATATCTCCCCTCTGTTTTGGATCTCCTTCCGACTTAGGACACCACAGGTCACCGAGCAGAGTTCTCTGTGCTCTACAGCAGGTTCTCATTAGTTATTTGTTTTACACACAGTAGTGTATATATGTGTCGATTCCAATCTCCCAATTCATCCCACCCCTGCCCCCACTTCCCCCCTTGGTAACCATAAGTTTTTTTTTCCTACATCTGTGACTCTATTTCTGCTTTCCAAATAAGCTCATCTCTACTATTTTTCTAGATTCCACATGTAAGCAGTATTATACATGATATCATTATATTTGAAGTCAGTTTCTTCTTTGTTTTTTTGGCCATGCTTGCAGCTTGGCCAGGGATGCATGGCCATGGGTTAGTTCCCTGACCAGGGATTGAACCCAGGGCCCTGAAGTGAAAGTGGTGATTCCTAATCACTGGACCACCAGGGAATTTCCTAAAGTGAGTTTCTTAAATGCAGTATATTATTGATTTATTTTTTGAAAAGCCACTCAATCTGTTTTTAATTACCAATTACATAAATTAGTTATGTATTTAGATCATAAACATTTAATGTAATTATTAGTATGTTAGGGCTTATAGCTACCATTTAATTTTTGTTATCCCCCCCTTTTTAATGTCCTTTGTTTTTCTATTTTCTTTCTCTTGCCTTCCTATGGGTCATTTGTACCCTTTTTAGAATTCCGTTTTGATTTATCTGTAGTGATTTAGAGTGTATCTCCTTGTGTATATTCTCTAGCAGTTGCTCTAGGTATTACATTAAACTGGTATCACAGTCTGCTGGTGTTGACATTTTACCAGTTTAAATGAAATGTAGAAAACTTACATTCCTTTAAGTCTTTTTTACTCTCCCTCATAATTATGTTTAATATTACTTTTAAAAATATTTATTTTTATTTATTATTTTGTTTGGGTGTTCTGAGTCTTAGTTGCAGCATTTGGAATCTTTCAGTTTCAGCATTTGAACTCTTAGTTTCCGCATATGGGATCTAGTTCTCTGACGAGGGATGGAACCCAGACCCCCTGCATTGGGAACCTGGAGTCTTAGCCACTGGACCACCAAGGAAAACCCTTAGATATGGTGTTATTTCTGTCTTGCTGTTTTCAAGATTATTTTCTTCTTTTGTCTTTAGAAGTTTGATTACAATGTATATTGATGTAGATTTCTTTGGCCTAATCTTGGGAGTCCACTCAGTTACTTGAATCTGCAGGTTTATATCTTTTGACAAATTTGGGAAATATTTAACTTGTCATATCTTTGAATAGTTTTCACTCTCACACTTTCTTCTTTTTTGGAGCTCAATGACACAAATGTTAGATCTTTCATTATATTAATAGTACCACCTTTGCCATCAAAGGTCCCTAGAGGCAAAACTATGGCTTTCCCACTAGTCATATGCAAATTGTGAGAGTTGGAACCTAAGGAAGCCTGAGTGCCAAGGAACTATAGTGTTGAAGAAGACTCTTGAGAGTCCCTTGGGCTGCAAGGAGATCAAACCAGTCAATCCTAAAGGAGATCAGTCCTGAATATTCATTAAAGGACAGATGCTGAAGCTGAAGCTCCAATACTTTGGGCAACTGATTTGAAGAGCCAACTCATTGGAAAGACCCTGATGCTGGGAAAGACTGAGGGCAGGAAGAGAAGGGGATGGCAGAGGATGAGAAAATTAGATATCACCAACTCAATAGACACCAACTCAATAGTTTGAGCAAACTCTGGAAGATAGTGAAGGACAGGGAAGCCTGGCACGCTGCAGTCCACAGGGTTGCAAAGAGTTGGACATGACTTAATGACTAAACAATCACAAGCCACTGAGAGAGACTCTGTTAGTATTTTTCAGTCTATTTTCTCTCTGCAGCTAGCATTAGATAATTTATATTGCTCAATCTTCAAATTCACCAATTCTTTCTTCTGTCGTCTTCTGTTGAGCTCACACAGCGATTTTTTTTCTTTTCCTTTTGAACCTTTGACATGACCAAACAAGTTTTTCTTTTTTAATAAGCTTTTCTTTTTTTGGTGCGTTGACTTTAAATACAGATTTTAATACACAGCATTTTACAACACAGTGTTAACAGTGTGCAATGTTATTTCCTTCCCCTGTGCACATATTCCCTGAGTAATAAGAAAGCCAGTAATTCAGAATAGTAACTCAGCCTTAATGACTGTCACTGAATTTGCTGTAAATGTGGCTCCTTAACTGTGTTCTTTTACTGTGGAACAATGCTAACGGGTTTATGCTCAGCTAGGCCTCTCACCCTCAAAGGTGGGCCCGGAGGAGGCGCTCCCTCACCGTGGAAGCCCTGGGCATTCCTCCTGGCATGCCTCTTGCACCTGGCACCACTTGGTAATGATGAGGTGGCAGAGTTTCTCCAGTTCTTTCTGCCAGTGTTTAAATTCCTCCTTTTCTGCAGCTGGATTCTTATTGAACCAGTTGAAGATTTCATTATACTTGTCCAGAATCTTCTATTTGTCCTCATCTTTGATCTTGCCTTCAAGTCTGTCATCTTCAGTCTTTGCTTTCTTATAGAATGCTCAGAATTCAAGTGAATTTCTGGAATACATCTTGTTTCCTCTTCTCATATACAGCTTTGTCCTTCTAAGCCCTTGGACCATATGCTTAGCGTTTCCTTTGCTCAAAGAGCCCTTGTCATTTTTGATGGTGATCTTGTTCTATTTTCCTGTACTCTCAGGCATAGCAGAGTCACCTGGGACGCCAATGGAATCCTGAAACTACTTCACTGGAAATAAATACATTAAACTGTGTATCAAATGAATACCACAACCACGTAGAAGAAAAAATATTCAATCCATGGAAATGAACACAATATTTTGATTATATATCTTCTGTGTAAAGATATAAAGAACAGAAAAAAATGACTTGAATTTAGTAAGTTTGCCATTGGTAAACAGCGTAGCTATTCTGAAACTCCCACTGTGTGTTCTCAGATTAAGCAAAGAAATAAATAGATTGATGCTAGTGGGAGCCAAAGTTCTCAGTAGAAGATGGAATACACAACTATGAAATGGGATAGAGCACAGAACAACTCTGTAACAGTGGATCATATTTCAGATTTGGAGTCTTCAATATGAACTCACGTTTGCTCCTTTGGATTTTTTTTTTTTTTTTAGATTTTTCTTCATATGGACCATTTTTAAAGTGTTTGTTGAATTTGTTAAAATATTGTTTCTGTTTTTATGGTTTGTTTTTTTTGTCCGAGAGGCATGTGGGATCTTAGCTCCCTGACCAGGGATCAAGCCTGTACCCCCTGCCCTGGAAGGCAAAGGCTTAACCCCTTGACCACCAGGAAAGTCCTCGATTTTGTTTTCTTAGCTCTGCCATTGAAAGAACTCAGAACCAATGGCATGCCATAGCATTGAGAACATCTAGTGCTTGTATCCTGGTTTCTAAATACCATCCCCCTCTAAAAGGAATTATGACTCACTGGAGAACTGGCTGATTTCAGGGCTGTCAGAAAAGTATTAATACAAGATGATCCTGGAATATCTTGGGCCAGAAGGTAAAGAAGTGCTCAAAAAATGATGGGAAACATGTCATAAAGACACAGGAGTCAGTTTGACAAAGCTCCTACTGGCCAACTGAGCACCAAAATTGACAAAGAAAGTACACATTGGATATAAACGAATTTTTGCATCCGAAGAAACAGAAAAGCAAAGAGAAGGAGGAGAAGGGAAAGCCCTCATTTTTAGCAGAATGCCAACTAACAAACATAGAAGAACCACGGCAGAATCATTAGGGATTCAAAGATAAAGGCAGCTATTAGTTTGAGCAGTGAAAACAGATTTTATTTGGTAACCACTGACAGTAAGGGAAAGAGCTGAACTCCATTCTAATTGGCACAGAGGTGACTGGGTGTTTCAAGGAGAGAACGGGGGGTGGGGTTGGGGAGGAGGCTCAAGTGAAAAGTCACAGACAGTGGCCTGTAAATGTGATCAGCTGCGTCTGCTGCTGGCAGGGCTCCCAGGGAGGGTTCTGTCCCCACAGAGACTGGGGATAGAGGTCCATGTCTCAGAGGTCCTTGAGACCTCTCAGGTCCTTGAGGAAGACACTCCTGAGTTGAAGGAGGTATGGATACATCTCCAAGGGACAGAAAGGATTCTCAATTATAAACCCTTTTGAATAAATACTCTGAGAAACTAGGGCGTACCACCTGGTATCAGTTAGAACAAACAGTAAATTATTTTGACAGCCTTGAGGCTTTTTCAGGCAAGAACTCAAAAGAGGGCTGGGTGTCCCAAGGATGTGGCTTTGCTGCCAGAGGCTATGTTAAGGTTTGATCTCGTCTCTCTGCTCTGCCTCCCACCCCCCCACCCCCCATGCCCTCACCTCCACTCTATTTTTTTTTTTAATCAAGCTTCTTTGTTCAGGGGTTTGGATGGAGTGTTTGTGTGCAGTTTTTATAGTTCTCATGGGTTAAAGAATATTTACATGTTCTCAAAGCATCTCTCCTCAGATTACTCATTAATTAAAGGGGGATTACCTTTACAGTGGAGAAATCTGGTGGGCATCCTCTTAACCTGGGATGGATGTTATCCTCACCAAGAGCAAGAACAATGGTCATTGGATGGCCTCTGACTAAGGACACAGAGGATACATCATGTACACAGCATGGCTGTCAATCACACGGAACCCAAATCCTATCAGTAGGAAGCAAGCTGATAAACCCAGATTAAAGAACATTTTGGGAAACAAGAAGCCTATACTTTTTTTTAAAAGGCCAATATCATATAGGACAATAAAAAGTCAACTCCAGAGGAAAGGAATCTAGAGACATTAAAACTAGATGAAAAACCAGTGATTGATATTACTATAAACCTATCAGAATGGCTGAAATGAAAAATAGTGACAACACTAAGTGTTGGCAGAGATGCATGAAAACTGGATCACTTACATACTGCTGGTGGAGATGTAAAATGGTATAGTCTGTAAAAGATTTTGACAATTTTTTAAAAAATTAAGCATGTATCATTATACTAGAAATTGCTCTTCTGGACATTATGCCAGGAAAAGAAAAACTTAGGTCCACACAAAAAACTCCCAAAAAATTGTTAATAGTACCTTTATTTGTAATAGATAGAAACTGAAAATAACCCAGATATTCTACAACAGATGAATGGATAAACCAACTGTGGTCCACTAAAATAAAAAGACACAAACTACTGATACATTCAACAACCTGGATGATTTTCTAGAGCGTTAAGCGGAGTGAAAAAGGCCAACCTCCAAAGATTACATGCTGTGTGATTTCATTTGGATAGCATTCTGGGTTTTTTGGCCACACCTGAGGTTCACAGGATCTCAGTTTTCCCCCACCAGGGATTGAACCCATGTGCCCTGCATTGGAAGCACAGAGTCCTAAGCACTGGACTGGTAGGGAATTACCCTACATAATATTTTTGGAATGACTAAGTTATACAAATGACGAACACATTAGTATTTGGCAGAGGTTGAGGTGGGGGGGTGGGGGGAGGAAGTAAGTGTGTCTATGAAGGGTGACCTATGGGATGCTTGAGTCCATGGACATGTTCTGCATGAACATTGGCTGCATCGATGTCAACGTCCTGGTCATGATATTGTTGCAGAAACCAGTACTTGAGAAACCAAGCACCACACTCAGAGAGCTGGAGAACTCAGGTTTATTACACTGGCAGGCCCACAGGAGTTAACACTCCAAGCTCTGAGCCCCGGACAAAGGGATTACAGAATTTTTATAGACTATAGTGGGCAACACTAATTGTTAATAGGCTGGTTTAAACTAAGGAGTTTCGCATGCATGGGAACAGCAGTCAAGGTGGGAAGGGGAATGCCTGGCCTGGACAGGCATGATTAAGCAGATTTGCAGGTGCTGGGTGATTGCAAAGAGCAGGACAAGGGTGAGTGAGATAAACTCCAGTTCCTAGTACTGCAAGACCCCACTTTCTGAGACTACGTGACCTACGTGATCTAGCCTTTGCAAGGGGCAAACAGCTACAGAGGCAGAGGAGAAGGAGGTTATGTAAAAATTTTAAATTTCCCCTTCAATATGTGCCACAGTCCTACTAGATGGGAAAACTTGAATCTCTCTGCATGATTTCTTACAATTGTCTCAAAATAAAAAGTTTAATAATAAAAAACCTAAATGAAGGAGATTATGACTTAGATTCTGTATTGGAAAAGAGTTGATAAAAAGGACAATACTGGGATAACTGGTGAAGTTTGAATATTGAATATGTTGAAAATAACGCACTGGTCATAGCAAACACCCTCTTCCAACAATACAAGAGAAGACTCCACACATGGACATCACCAGATCACCAACACCAAAATAGAATGATTATATTCTTTGCAGCCAAAGATGGAGAAGCTCTATACAGTCAGCAAAAACAAGACCAGGAGCTGACTGTGGCTCAGATCATGAACTTCTTATTGCCAAATTCAGACTTAAATTGAAGAAAGTAGGGGAAACCAGTAGGTCATTCAGGTATGACCTAAATCAAATCCCTTATGATTATACAATGGAAGTGAGAAATAGATTTAAGGGACTAGATCTGATAGAGTGCTTGATGAACTATGGATGGAGGTCTGTGACATTGTTCAGGAGACAGGGATCAAGACCATCCCCAAGAAAAAGAAATGCAAAAAAGCTAAATGGTTGTCTGAGGAGGCCTTACAAATAGCTGTGAAAAGAAGAGAAGCTAAAAGCAAAGGAGAAAAGGAAAGATATACCCATTTGAATGCAGAGTCCAAAGAATAGCAAGGAGAGATAAGAAAGCCTTCCTCAGTGATCAGTGCAAAGAGATACAGGAGAACAATAGAATGGGAAAGACTAGAGATCTCTTCAAGAAAATTAGATATACCAAGGGAACATTTCATGCAAAGATGGGCTCAATAAAGGACAGAAATGGTATGGACCTAACAGAAGGAGAAGATATTATGAAGAGGTGGCAAGAATACACAGAAGAACTGTACAAAAAAGATCTTCACAACCCCGATAATCATGATGGTGTGATCATTCACCTAGAGCCAGACATCCTGGAATGTGAAGTCAAGTGGGCCTTAGGAAGCATCACTATGGACAAAGCTAGTGGAGGTGATGGAATTGCAGTTGAGCTATTTCAAATCCTAAAAGCTGATGCTGTGAAAGTGCTGTACTCAATATGCCAGCACATCTGGAAAACTCAGCAGTGGCCCCAGGACTGGAAAAGGTCAGTTTTCATTCCAATCCCAAAGAAATGAGATACCAAAGAATGCTCAAACTACTGCACAATTGCACTCATCTCACATGTTAGCAAAGTAATGCTCAAAATTCTCCAAGCCAGGCTTCAACAGTACGTGAACCATGAACTTCCAGATGTTCAAACTGGATTTAGAAAAGGCAGAGGGACCACAGATCAAATTGCCAACATCTGTTGGATCATCAAAAAAAGCAAGAGAGTTCCAGAAAAATATCTACTTCTGCTTTATTGACTATGCCAAAGCCTTTGACTGTGTGGATCACAACAAACTGTGGAAAATTCTTCAACAGATGGGAATATCACACCACCTGACCTGCCTCCTGAGAAATCTGTATGCAGGCCAAGAGGCAACAGTTCAAACTGGACATGGAACAACAGACTGGCTCTGAAGTGGGAAAGGAATACACCAAGGCTGTATGTTGTGACCCTGCTTATTTAACTTATATTCAGAGTACATCATGAGAAACACTGGGCTGGAGGAAGCACAAGCTGGAATCAAGATTGCTGGGAGAAATATCAATAACCTCAGATATGCAGATGACACCACCCTTATGGCAGAAAGCAAAGAAGAACTAAAGAGTCCTGTGATAAAAGTGAAAGAGAAAAAAAAAAAAGTGAAAGAGGAGAGTGAAAAAGCTGGCTTAAAGCTCAACATTCAGAAAACTAAAATCATGGCATCCAGTTCCATCACTTCATAGCAAATAGATGGGGAAAAAGTAGAAACAGTGACAGACTTTATTTCTTTGGGCTCCAAAATCACTAAAGATGGTGACTGCAGTCATGAAATTTAAAGATGCTTGCTCCTTGGAAGAAAAGTTATGAGCAATCTAGACAGCTTATTAAAAAGCAGAGACATTACTTTGCCAACAAAGGTCCGTCTAGTCAAGGCTATGGTTTTTCCAGTAGTTGTGTATGGGTGTGAGAGTTGGACTATAAAGAAAGCTGAGTGCTGAAGAATTGATGCTTTTGAACTGTGGTGTTGGAGAAGACTCTGAGAGTCACTTGGACAGCAAGGAGATCCAACCAGTCCATCCTAAAGGAAATCAGTCTTGAATGTTCATTGGAAGGTCTGATGCTGAAATTGAAACTGCAACAGTTTGGCCACCTGATGTGAAGAGCTGACTCATTGGAAAAGACCCTGATGCTGGGAAAGATTGAAGGTGGGAGGAGAATAGGATGACAGAGGATGAGGTGGTTGGATGGCATCACCAAGTCAATGGACCTGAGTTTGAGTAAACTCCGGGAGGTGGTGGTGGACAGGCAGTCCATGGGTTGGCAGAGTCAGATACGACTGAGTGATTGAACTGAACTGAACTGCAAGTTGTCAATTTGTCCTTGAACCTTAACTTCTCTGCATGCCCCTCTGGTGATCCTCTAGTTTCAGCGACCTGGCATTTCATATGAAGGTGTGGCAGTGGGAATTAAGGTTAAGACCCCTCTGGAATCCTGGCCACAGCCCTTGTAATCTTGTGACTTTAGGCAAGTCACTTAGCCTCTTTTTTTAAAGATTTTTTTTTTTTTTTGGATGTGGGCCATTTTTAATGTTTTATTGTTTATGTTTCGTATTTTGGTGTTTTGGCCGTGAAGCATGTGGGATCTTAGCTCCCTAACCAGGGAGACCAGGAACCAAACTAGACCCTCTGCATTGGAAGTTCAGTTCAGTTCAGTCCAGTCGCTCAGTCGTGTCTGACTCTTTGCAACCCCATGAACCGCAGCACGCCAGGCCTCCCTGTCCATCACCAACTCCTGGAGTCCACCCAAACCCATGTCCATTGAGTCGGTGATGCCATCCAACCATCTCATCCTCTGTCAGCCCGTTTTCCTCCTGCCCTCAATCTTTCCCAGCATCAGGGTCTTTTCCAATGAGTCAGCTCTTCCCATCAGGTGGCCAAAGTATTGGAGTTTCAGCTTCATCAGTCCTTCCAATAAACACCCAGGATTGATCTCCTTTAGGATGGACTGGTTGGATCCCCTCACAGTCCAAGGGACTCTCAAGAGTCTTCTCCAACACCACAGTTCAAAGGCATCAATTCTTCAGTGCTCAGCTTTCTTTATAGTCCAACTCTCACATCCATACCTGACCAGTGGAAAAACTATAGCCTTGACTAGATGGACCTTTGTTGGCAAAGTAATGTCTCTGCTTTTTAATATGCTGTCTAGGTTGGTCATAACTTTCCTTCCAAGGAGTAAGCCTCTTTTAATTTCATGGTTGCAGTCACCATCTGCAGTGCTTTGGAAGGGGAAATCTTAACCACTGGACCACCCAGGAAGACCCACTTAGCCTCTCTGAAAATTAGTATTTTCGCCTATAAAACAAATAAAAATGGGGCCTCTATTAGGAACCTGTCATATAGACTTAATTAGGTTTAGAGCTTAGTAGCGACTTTCCTGGTGGCTCAGACGGTAAAGCGACTGCCTATAATGTGGGAGACCCGGGCTCAATCCCTGAGTCAGGAAGATCTCCTGGAGAAGGAAATGGCAACCCAATCCAGTATTCTTGCCTGGAAAATCCCATGGGTGGAGAAGCCTGGTAGGCTACAGTTCATGGGATCCCAAAGAGTCGGACACGACTGAGCGACTTCACTTTAGGGAACTTGGAATTTCTCAGGGACCCAGTGTACGAGACGTTCTAAGGTGGAACAGTCAGTTCACTTTCTTTTCCCCACCAGCACTGTGTCACAACGGGTTCCCTGTCCCCGCCCCCGCGCCGCCCCACGGGCACCAGAGGACAGCGAGCTTCGTACCCGTATCTCTCTACCGTTTGTCACCGAATCTACAAGCCATCGAATTTTAAGATACCCAACTTAAGAAATTACAAACAACAACAAAAACAAACAAACAAAAAAAACAAAAAACAAAAAAAGAAATAACATCATCGCTTCAAGAAAGAAAAAAAAAAATGCTGCCACGTGTATTAAGAAATGTCAAACGATTGTAAAGCACCTCCGAATGATTACGGAGATCTTAAAATTTCCAAACAAGAGCTTATTCTAGGAACGAGCTTAGGCTTCGTTCTGCAAACGGCGCTGCACGTTTAAACGCGTAACCAGCGGCGGAGGCTCCGACTCGGCGCTCAACTGCGCCTCCTCCGCTGAGTTTCGCTTTCAGTTCGCAGGAAACGAAAGCCCTGCGGCAGGGCGGGGGCGGGGACGGGGCGGGACGGGGGCGTGGGCGGGGACAGAGGTGCTGGCGTTAGGGCGCGCGGTGCGCGGGGACCCAGAGGGCCAGAAGTAGGGAACCGAGGTGAGTAGGGAGTCTCGGGGACCGAGGCGAGGACAGGGGCGCGGCGACGGACGAGGGGACCGAGGTGGACGGACCGGGCCTCGCCCGCCGCGCCAGCCCCGCAGCCTCCTGGAGGGCCGGACACTGGCTGAGCTTCCCCCGCTTTCGACTTGGCAGCGCGGGTCTGACGCATCGCGGCTCTTAGGGCAAGTTTGGTGGTACTTACTTACTGCAGACTTTGTCTCCAGGGAAGATAAGGCGAGGCTCTCTCTGCTCGTTGCCTCGTGGCTACTTAAGGGATTTATTTGGGCTTGGCGGATTATAATAATGGTCTGTATTCGTTAATAGGTGTATTGGATCGATGCAGTTTTCCCACGCTGATGTACTGATTTAGACTTTTTGCATGACTTTAATTAAAGAAGAAATTGCAAAACTGTCTAAGTTTGTAAAAAAAAAATTGCAAAAAATGCAGACAAATCTGTGAGATAGAAATAAGGTTTCTTTTAATCCTCAACTCGCTATCATTTTATTGGGTACTATGCCAGCAATTTTTATATGTACACCTCTTCAAAACTGCTCTGTAAGTTTGCTTCCTCCACCGCCCCCCCGCCCCCCCCAACAGTATATTATGGACATCTTTCCATGGCAAGAGATACGGTAGGTCCACCTCATTTTAAGAACTGGTGAAAAATATGAGAGGTACATCTGTCTATTTAAACACTCCGTGGACATTTAGGTTCTTTTTTTTTTCAGTTATTTTTATTAGTTGGAGGCTAATTACTTCGCAACATTGCAGTGGGTTTTGTTATACATTGACATGAATCAGCCATGGAGTTACATGTATTCCCCATCCCGATCCCCCCTCCCCCCTCCCCGCCCCGCCCCGACATTTAGGTTCTTTACCGTTTTTACTGGTGTAGATGATACAGCATAAGTATCGTTCATAGTCACAATTGTGCGAATATATAAGCATATTTGTGGAGAGTTCCTATAAGTAGAATTGCTGGGTCAGTGGGCATACAAACTGAGAAATTTTAAAGATTTTGTTAAATTGTGCAAATCAGAATATTTTAGTCTGAATTTAGACCTTTAAACCTAAAACTCTATTCTATGACCCCTGAAAATCTGGACTTAGAGTGTTTTGAAAATTAAAGCACAGCCTTTACTTTCATGCTTTTTACAGCATTGAGGTAGCTATACTTTGAAATCATTGATATAGGGGCAAATATTTAAAACATTTCTTTTTGGTGGCTCAGATGGTGAAGAATCTGCCTGCCATACGGGAGACCTGGGTTTGATCCCTGGGTTGGGAAGATCCCCTGGAGAAGGAAATGGCAACTCACTCCAGTATTCTCACCTGGAGCATTCCATGGACCTAGGAACCTGGTGGGCTACAGTCCATGGTGTCACAAAAGTGTCAGACATGACTGACACATACTTTCCATTTGGTGTTACACTGTGAGGGTGAGGTGGGGGCTTCAGCTTGGACATTTAGGAGGTCTGCTGTGCTCATAGGAACCAGACAGGCCATCAGCTAACAGGTACACAGCTCCTTCCTGGTTTTTGGATCTCTATCAAGGAACTGGGGGAAAAAAAAAAACCCAACTTTTTATTTATTTTTTTAACCAATAAAAATTCGTTGCACAGTATGGATGCCTTTATATTAAATATGGTGATGAGCTTGCAAAGAGGTTTCATCTGGAGTGTTTCAGTCTGTGTGCCCAGCGCATTACCGTTACTGGAAAAGCACACACAGACATGAAATATGAGATCTGAATCTGTTGCCATGATGGGTTGGATTTGGACTGTGAGGCTTGTATCACATTCCAGGCATGTAGGTTTTGTTCTTCTTTGGGCATTTAAAGATGGAGTTGGTTTTCCTTGCAGAGAGTCTAGTAGTGAGTGAAGAGCCAGTTAGAGCCCGGGGCAGCCCAGGTTTCCTGCATCGTGTCTTACGCTGTTTCTCTGAAGTCTCCGGTTGTTTCTGTGGCTACAGTGGTGGCCAGTCTAAGCCAGCTGTTTCTGTCCTTCACATCTCCCATTTATAAGAGTAAAAATTTTAGGAAGAGTGGGTTAAGTTAGTTTTGTTCTTTGGAACCTAAAATTTTGTTAAATAAGAGAGTATTTTTCAGAGCAATTTTAGGTTCACAGCGAAATTGAGTACACAGAGTTCCTGTATACCTCCTGCCCCTCCAGCCTCCTCCACTGTAAACAGTTTGTTACAACTTATAAACGTAGGTGGTTATCATCCGAAGTCTGTGCTTTACATTAGGGTTCATTGTTTTGTGCATTCTATGAATTTTGACAAATGTATAATGACATGTATCTACCATGTATCAGACAGAATAGTCTCACTGCCCTAAGAATCTTGTGTTGGAGCCCATTTTTCAGTCATGCATTGAATTTGAAAATTCAGCATCCTTAAAATATAAATATTCCTCAAAATATATCCATTCTCCTTTCCCCCATCACCACCTGCTTGGCTCATTTTCCCCATCCTTCTCAGATCTTTAAGTTTCACTTTCCTCTCTTTTTTGCCCCACCTACCTGTCTCCTCTGTGACTAGCTCTGAAGTTTCTTGCCTTTCTCTGTTGCCCTTTGGGATCTGGCCTCTCACCTCTCCAGATGATACCTCCACTGGGTTTTACTGTCTTATTTTCAAGGTCTGGCAGACTGCAGAGTAATGTCTCTGGAAAACAGGCTGATCCCTTCCTACTATTTCATCAGATTTCCTTTGATGTGGTCTCAAAGTCCTAGGTTTTGCTCATGGAATTGTCAACTGCCATCATTTCTCTGTCAGTTTAACTTTTCTAGGCTGAGCCTCGTAAGAGGAACAACTGTTTATGACTACAGAAAATATTTACTAAGAAAAGAGACTGTTATCTGAGCCATTTAACATGAGCCTGTTAATTATGCCACTTATATTTAGCTGTTTCCGAGCTTCTTATGTTCTCCTCCCTTCACCTTTTATAAAAGGATTGAGAAAAAATTGTAAAACTTCTCATTCCTAATTCACTAATTTTTTGGATCTTAGAATAAAAACACTATTGTTAACAAAGGCTCCCTTAAAAGATATTGAATCTTTTAATATCTTTATGCCTTAAATGACTTATTGCTTATTTAAAATCATATTAATTATAGGAAATTAAGAAATTAAGGGAAATAATCCAGGGAAAGGCAAAAATGATTTGTAACCAATTGGAATTACCCTTTAATGACATTCTTGATATATTTTGTCCCAGTCATTTTTTCTCTGTGTGTGTAGTTATGTTTTATAAAATTGTGTCCATACTATGTAATTTGTAAAATACAGAAAGAAAATAGGCTGTAAAAATGAATTTTGGTGAACAGTCTTCACATAGATCTTTGTATATATCTCTGTTTCTTAAAGCCAGAGTCCCAGAGCAGAGTCATTTTAATCAGTAGTCTTTCAGCTAAAAGTGTCAGGAACCCATTTCAGGCTAATTTTAAAAACAGCAGAGGGGATTCTGAGTGGAGATCTCTGGGGGCAGGCATCTGGAGGCTAGGTTGGTCCAGAGTCTTAGCTGGCTGTCTCAGGACTCTGTCTCCTTCTCCATCTCTTGGTTCTGTTACCTGTCATTGGCTGTTTTCCTTGGCTGGGGGTTTTTCTTCCTGTAGTGGGAAAGATAGTTTGATTTACAATCTTCTGGCCTAAAATCTCATCTAAGAAGTCTAAAGGCTGATTATTTTCAGTCTTGATTGGGTCCCGTGACCATTGCTGAAACAGCCACCATGAGCCCTGTGAGGCCAGGCTTCTGAGCCAGGCAGTGGGTGTGGGCTCCACGCAGTCTTCATAGTCTGAAAGTCCAGAGAGTTTTCGTAAAGAAAAAGTGAGTCTGCTACGAAAAGGTGGGGTACTGGGCTGCAGAAATGACCGCTGTCCTCTGAAGTCGTTTTTGAGGTCGTGGTGCACGTTGCCGAGTGTGCGCCCAAGCTGACTGTGGTTGTCCACTCCCCATGGCCGTGTGTGGATGAGGAGCTGATGCTCTGCACCTCGTCTGTGTCTGCACAGGTGACACCATGAGATCCTCACGGCTGACGCCTTAAATGGGAATAAAACAGCCGAGAAATCATGCCCCTTTAGGGAGAGCAATACTGGAACTGAACTGAAAACAGTCTTCATGAAATGACTTGAAGGTGGCTGGTCTGCACGCACGCCTCTGTGCCAGTGGTCGGCCCCCTGCAGCCTGAACTTGGTCAGTGCTTGTTGAGAATAGCTTCTCAGCCTTAATGTGCCTGGAGGCGCATTCACCCGGGAATCTTGTCCAAATGCAGATTCCAGTCCTGCCTCTTTAACAGACTTCAGGTGATGCTGATGCCACTGGGCCAGAGACCTGCCTTTCTAGTGACAAGACGTTAGACAAGTGGTGGCCAATATTTTAGCAAAACAAAAGAAAACCTCCCCTTCAGATCAGAATTATACTCTCAATATTCATTAATTGAGAAAACACACTGGAAATTTCTACATATTCAGAAAAGCTTTTACACCTTTTGGCAGAACACTAAAGGGCTGAGTGTTAAACTCAATGTTTGGTTAGAGGTGAGGCTGTATGCCTCTCGCCTGTGCTGAAATGCACTCCAATTTCAGCACATCGCTGGGGTTGAAGAATGGGAGGATCTTACAACTGGTGTCCCCTGAGAAGCTTTGGATTCTCAACAAGGCTTTTAGTGTGGTTACTTCTTCAGTAGTTTCCAGTGAACAAACTGCAGGTGCTAAGTTCTGCAAACTACAGCGTTAGGGCGTGTGTGTGTGTGTGTGTGTGTGTTATTGTTTGAGTAGCCTTTTAATCACATAGTGTCTGCTATTCCATAGTGTTTGAACATCTCACATTAAGTGTGTGACAAAACCATTCCAAAATCTCTGATGAAGGACGGCAAAACTGTCTTGCTGTCTTTCTCTGACCAGGATTTCTTGTTACATTCTTCTGTGCTGTAGTTACCTCCTGGACACATACTGAAGGGTGTGAACAAAACACTGTATGCCAGACATGCTATATAAATTGTGGGTCCCCTAGTAAAGTAAGAATATGGGGCTCCTTATTAAACAATTGTGAGGAGTTTCAAGACTGCAACAGGGGAGTGTTAAACCAAACCAGGCACTTCTGAGTGTGTCTTTGTAGCTACACAGGTTGTGTACTCATCAAGCCAGCCCTGACTATGTCTGTGACCGCCACACCATTCATAGCTTTCATCTTGTTTGTTCCACTGTTGATGACAACTGTATGACATTGACATTTAAAAAACTGATTTTCCAGTCTATAAATATTCTTCAAACTTTTTAGGAGAGAATCTTACTGGACTCACCATTAACCCATCATGCTGTTTAAAATAGGCTCTGGTTGTTTCTGCCTGTTCAGATGCTTGGTGTATATGATATAGAAGTAGCACATTTAAAATGATCACTGTTTATTCGATGTGTACAGCAGAATGTAATTCAGAAAATTTGTTTTTAGAAACGTATTTTCCAGAGCAGGTCGTCCTTAGGATTCACAGTTTAGGTAACTGTCAAAAGTCAAGCATTTGGTTTCCAACCATTGAATTGAGTGACTGTCTAAAGTCATCATTTAGACAAGAATTTTTAACCTCCACAAGTAGACCAGATCTTAAAAAGAGCGGTGTGCTTGATTCATGTGTATAGTCTGTGATGTCTGAAGTTTGATAAGTGTGAACAAACTGTGTTTTGGGTGTTTGGTTTCTTTTCAGATTTTTTTTATATTGTTTCTTACACCTGGATTGAATAGTGTTTTATTCTTGATTTTTTGTAGATATTTTTGGAATTTTTCCTCCTGATGATAACTGGTAAAACTGATGTTCTGGTTTAAATTCATCTACACAAGATTTGGAGTATTTGCAAAAAAAAAAAATAATCTGCAAATGAGTTTTTTTTTCTTGAAAGACTCGTGACTTAATTGGAATTACATAATTAAAATTTAAATACAATTCTTAAAGATTATTTTGTTTAATATGAGAAGCCTGACATACCAAACAATTTTGCAAAGTGTAGAATTGTTACAATCTAACTCCGTTATTCTAAATTACTTTAAAATTTAATAAAATTGCCTAACATAGCTTTGTAAATCAGCTATATTCTAATAAAAATTTTCATAAAGTTGAAAGCCAAAAAAGATATAATATCCTCTGTAAGATATTTAGCAAACTTATTCACTCTTTACTATATGTATTTTCAATTTCCATTCCTTTTTTAATATTTTAAAATAATTTTATGCATATAATTAGTGGTCCAAACCATTCACTGTTGCAGCATCTTTCTTTTGCAGTGAAAATTATGCTTTAGTGTCTCAACATAGAAAGTATATGAGATTCTCTACCCTAAGTTGTGTGGATTGTTTGCAACTGGATCTTCAGATATTAACAGTTAACCCAGGTGACCATCGTTTTTTGTTACACTGGTCACCTGGGTGGTGACCACAATGACCATTTAATCATGTGCCAGTGCAGGGACACCAGAAGGGACACTGAGGAGGGCGTCTGGTGGTTGGCCTCTCAAAGGCTGAGGCCAAGCAGTGGATGGATCTTGGCTGAATAATAATGAAGTGAAGCCATGCTCTGGTACTTCCTACTCCATGTGAAAAATGAAAGTCTTCATGCAGTGTTTAGCGTGCGTCTGGCTACAGTGCCACTTTCGTCCAGAGCTCTGGCTGTAGATGGGAGCGACTGGTCTTTCTGTCAGATCTAGGGTTTGGTATTTTGTCTTTTACCATCTGTTCTTCAGCGTGGGCTCCGGTCTGCCTACTTGGTACTCTGTTCTGCAGTCTGTCTTCAGCCTCTGTCTACCCGGTCATTCCCCTGCGTCCCTCTAGGGGACAGGGCTGACACACCCACATGATTCGGCTTCTGCTTTTCTCGCTGGAGACAGAGCTCTGAGGGAACCTGCCTTTAAGGTTAGGGTTCTTCTTAATTAAATTAATTAAACTGAGTGTCTTTGGGGAAAATCCTGGGAGTGATCTGTGATTCAGGTTTGTCAGCAGCCGGTCCGCTCTGCGTTCCCCGCTGGGCTGGGCAGTGTGAGTGACTCCTTCATGCCGGCGTCAGCCCTGTGTCTTCAGGCCTGTGTCTTGTCTCCTCATACTGGACTCCAAGTTCCAATTAATTCATTAGCTAGTGAATGATAAACGTTTATGAGCCCCTTTCCCCTAGCTGGAACATTACTGGCAAGTACATGCTTTCTGCTTGTCTCTTCCCTCTGCTTTCCTGTCGGAGGTAATGGCCTTTTTGATCATAGTTATCCATTTAAGAAGTTTTACCTCCCGTGCCCATTGATGCCTGAACAATGTAATATCTCATTTTCCTTGAGTTTGAATTACAAAAGAAATATTATATATTATCTTCTAAGAATTGTCTTTTGACTCAGCACTGTTTCTAAGATTCACCCTTTCGGGACATGTTCACTCAGGTGCAACTAAGGAGTATTATTTCACTGTGTAAATTTATTACAGCCCATGTACCCATTCTTCTGACCTTTGTGCCAAGTGCTTGGATTGTTTCCACGTTCTTGCTGTACAAACAGGTCTGATGTGAGCATTCTTGTATATGTCTCCAGGGACGCATGTAAGAATTTCTCTTTAGAATTTTTGGGTTGAAGTTAAGGGAAACTAGATGATGCCAAATTGTTTTCCCACGTGATTGTACCATTTTACACCCCCCCGCCCCGCCAGTGGTGTATAAGAGATCCTATTTATCTACATTCTTTCCAACACTTGGTTCAATCAGAATTTTTTTTTTTTTTTTTTTACTGCATTGAGCCCTTGTTGTGGTGCACAGGCTTTCTCTAGTTGTGGAGTGCTGGCCCTAGAGCATGGGCTCAATAATTGTGTCATATGGGCTTAGTTGTCCTGTGGCGTGGGGAATCTTCCCTGACCAGGGATTGAACCCATGTCCCCTGCATTGGAAGTACAGTCTTAACCACTGGACCACCAGGGGAGTCCCCAGAATTCTTAACCAATGCCAGTTAAGCAGTGTAAAATGGTATCTCATTATGGTCAAGGTTTGCAGTTACCTGACCACTAGTGACCACTTAGCTTTTTATAAAACTTCTATTGCTGCAACTCTACATTTTTTCCAGTCCTGACTTGGATTCACCCATGCAGATTTGCTCAGAGTCCTTTGCACACTCTTCCCACATGCTCCTCCCCCAATCATTGGGCTTCTTTGCACATCATCTGCCTTGCCCCAGGGTGTCCTTTATTTTAAACCATACCCTTTCCTCCATAATAAACTCAGATCCAGACCCACTTTTCCCACAAAACTTGCCCTTGTAAACATCAGGGAATTTAGGTCACTTCATTTAAACACTGAGTCCTGATGGGCCTCTCAGCCAGTGGCTAAAGTGCAGATGGGTGCAAGGTGTTTAGCTACGTTTATTAAGAACCTTAGGGGGAGTTCCCTGGTGGTCCAGTGGTTAAGAATATGCATAAGACTCTGTGTTCCCCATGAAGGGGCCTGGGTTCAATCCTGGTCAGGACTGCAGCTAAGAGATCCCTCATGTTACAGCTAAGATCCAGCACAGCCAAATAAATGTTTAAAACCAAACCCTTAACTTTGTACACTGTGACCTTGTAATTATATTTCTAAGAATCTCTCCCAAATATTGATTTAGCGACTGGTTGTATCTGATGGTCAGGTAAGTTAGAAAGCCACAGACTTATTTGCACCGGGATAGGGAAACAATGGTCATGAGTTTTCGCAAGCTCTGGAAGATAAAGAACAGGGAATTCTGGCGTGCCGCAGTCCATGGGGTCGCAAAGAGTTGGACACGACTGAGCGACTAAACAACAACAAAGGGAATGCTTGAACAAACAATATGGGTTGTGGCCTCAGCTTAGACTCCGGGCAGGCCTGAGCCCTGAGCTGCCGGCAAAGCTGAAGCCCTTTCAGCAGAACTCAGTGAGATGAAAAGGCAGGAGGCTGTGGGAGGCCTGGGCGTGGATCACACTTCCATGTCAACCCTGCTTGTAGACACAAGGGAACCTTTGTGCTTGGATCGCTGTGTTGGGCAGTGCCCTGCAGACACCCGTGTGCACTCTGGGCAGGTACGGACAGGGTACGGTGCTTGTGACCTTGTTCCGAGACTCCTCCTGAGATTCCAAGCATACCGGGGCGGGGGGGTAGGGGGGAGGACACACAGGTAGCTGAAGTCTGTGCTGTCTGGAGGAAGTGGGTTCTGGTTCACATGACCTCTTTTAATGCTGTGGTTTTGTTGCATCTCTGACCTTTGGTTTGCCTGAGGAAAAATCAGATACGTAGAGAAAGGTTTTATACCTAAAGATATTCACTGTGGTGTTTTTTTTTTTTTAAGTAATGGTAAATAATTGAAAACAACCAGACTATTCCATAGTTTTTGTTGCTTTATTAGGAATCATTGTGAAATGGTTGATAATGTACTGCTTTTTCTATCTCATGTTACAACAAGAATTTTCCCAAGTCATTTTAAGCGCTTCACAAATTTTCTTGTGTGCTGATAGAGCAACAAAATTACAGGCCTCTTGTCAATGACCCGTGACCATGGAAGGGGAAAAGGAAAAAGCCCAGGGCAGAAAAGAATGTGTGTTAAAGTTTATTATGTGACTGTGCACACATGGGCGTGGTGTTTGGGTTCCCAAGGACATTTGCCAGTCAGTGCTGGCTGAGTGGCATTTCTTGGTGGAGCCTGTTGAGAAGGGTGTATACTCTGTGTGTGTGTGTTGTCTAAGAAACCTCAATAGACTGAGGACCTGCCATTGACTTGCTCCTCCGTTGATGGTGTCGTCCCAGCTGAGATGATCGTGCGAGAGGTGTGCTGGGGAGCACCCTTGGGAAGACACCAGGGTAGGGGGCAGGGAGAAGTGAGCCCAGCAGGGTGGGCAAAGGGGGGACTCGAACTGCCAGACTCTGAAGCAGAGGCCTCAGCTGATCCTGAGGGGAGCTCGGGACTGGGTGACCCTTCAGAGCTATCACACCTTCAGGCAGGTGGTAAGGCCCTCATGCGCCTCATTGTCCAACCCCTGGAGAGGGACTGGGCCAGCTGTCTTCATTGGGGTGAATTCCTCGGGGGCCTCAGTGGGGGGCTGTCGACCACCAACACCCGTCGGCCTGGGGAAGGGCTTTGTCCTGCCAGAATCTGGGTGTCGCCACCTCCCACCACAGGCAACACAGCTGTTCCCACATCAGGGTACAATGAGTCAGGTATTGGGATGGCCCTGTGCACGGCACCCGTGGGGCGTCAACAGCACCCTGGTTTCCCCACCGAGGAGCCAGGACAGGCTTCCTCGGCCCCAGCGTGAGGACAGCCTTCAGGCAGTGGCGCTGATGGCCCCCAGGGATGGTTTGGGCCTGGGAGTGAGCAGCAGGGAGACTCAAGTGTGTGGCCTGGACCCTTGGTGAATGTGGAGCCATTTGCCTGAATAGAGAGCCCGGAGGTAGGGGGAGAGGTTGTGGCCGTGGGTCCTGATGAGGAGACAGTGGGGACGAGGGACCACGGGGACGGTGCTCGCTGAGTCGTCATTTCTCTCCCTAGAGCTTTGTGGCTGGTCTCCCCAGACACTGACCCTCTAAGACTGGCCCTTGGAAGTCAAAACTGGTCACACAGACGTTCCTCCTCTTCACAGAGGGCCCCCCAAGGCCAGCTCATGAGAGCTCTTCTGGGAAGTGAGGTCGAGCAGTCCTGAAGACGCCTGCAGCTGCCATTGGCCCGGGGACCTTGGAGCGACCGCTGATGGGTAGGTATGTGCCGGGACCCCCGCTGGTCCTGGCTGTCTCTGCATTTCTCGGCAGAGCCCGTTGAGAAGGACAAGGCAGAGGAAACCCAAGCCCTCCAGCCGAGGCCCCGCTTCTGCTCTTTTGTCTGCTTAGAAACGCTTTGCTTGTCCACTGGACCCTGAAGCCGTGGAGCTGTGTGGTCCATGAGGCCTGCTCTCTTGTGCCTCCACTTCTGCAGCTGTGAAGTGGGGACTATTGAGCTCCTGAGCACATAGGCTTGTTGGGGAAAATGGGGACTGCTTTAATCCCGCGCACCAGGGGCTTCTGCTGAGTGGGGAGCGGACATCCGTGGCCCTGCTGGCCCAGATTCCTGGTTCTTGTTGCCCTAGCATGTACGCCAGAGCCCTTTCCCCAGGAACTCTTGAGAAAGTGGACTCCCTTCCTCTTAAATGACACATTGTACGGTCTGCTGAGCACAGGGTGGGTGGGAAAGGGGAGGTTGGTGGTTAGTGGGTCAGAGAAAGGCTCTCTTGGTTTTCCCACATCCATGTAAGTTCCCTGTAGCTGGTAGCCTCTTGAGGTGAGTTTAGATGAGGTGGGTCCCCCAAGCTTTCTCTTGATTTCCTCCCACTGTGTGGTAGGGCCTGGGTAGGGCGTTTGCACCAGGGTCTGGAATAGATTGTCTGGGAGGGTGCTCTTGCCCCGACCCCGTGGATGCCCACCCTGGCCCAGCTCTGGGGGGGCTGCCGGGCGGGGCTCTGAGCTCCCTCAGGTGCTGTCCGTAGTTTTCTCTTCCTCTGCCTTTACTGCTGCGCTGTTACCAGTTTTTTTTTTTTTTTTTTTTTTCACTGTTACCAGTTTGACAGCAAGGGCTGCCCCTCGTTGTGGCCTGTCTCTTTCCTGGACAGTGGAGACTTCGGCTGCTGTCTCACTTTTCAGAGGCTGGTGTTTCTCGTTTCCAATTTGTTTGCAAGCTCCTTAGTGAATTCTTTGTGCCCCTGAGAGTCCTTCATAGGATTTCACGTCCTCATGAGGGCCGAGAAGAATGTTTGGTGTTTGTTGAGTTCCACGGAGGGCCTTTCTCTCAGTATCTTCCGTCTGCACCTTGCAGGCCCAGTCGGTTTACACAACATTGGACAGACATGCTGTCTTAACTCCTTGATCCAGGTGCTGGTTAGAAACGTGGGATTTGCCAAGATACTGAAGAGGTAAGACCGTTCTTAAGGCAGATAAATGTGTGTATTGTTTTTTGATGTCGTTTATTCAGTTATTCACAGTTATTCGGACTTTGAGAAGTCTTCTTTCAAAAGCTGCCAGAGAAGAGATCTTGTTTTGTACAATCTGGACTATACATTGTAATCATCTGGGAAGTTTAAAAAAATGTGAAATGCCGATCCCATCCCAGATATTTGGTTTCACTTGGGGTCTGGATGGGTGTCTAGGGTGGGGCCCAAGCTTTCGCACTTTCCAGAAAACTCCCCAGATGATTCTAAAATGCAGCCAGACTGAGAACCACTGATGTGGTTAAAAGGAAGTTGAGATAGTATCAGTGGGTGGGTCCATGAGTCTGTTGATTTTTCTCAAATAGCACACACAGTACACACACAGTGTGAAAACCCTTCTCAGTGGGTTCTGCCAAGAAGTGTTGAGGCTCAGCCAGCAGTGACTGAGTGGAACACCATGCCAGTGTGTGCATGTTCACATAATATACCTTATCACTCATTCTTTTCTGCCTTAATCTTCCTCCTTTTCCTGTTTCATGGACACAGGAGATTGCCTGTAATTAAACAAATCATTGCCAGAATACACTGATGTTCCTTCCTGTGTCCTTCCCAGGACTAGACCTTACTTGCTGTTTCCCTTTGAAGGGCTTCAGGCTGGGCGTGTGCTGTGGACCCAGGACCTACTGCTCTTGCCCTTCATCTTGGTGTGATTCTCACGCAGGGTCGGGAGAGGGTGCCCCATCTCGAGAGGACGCTCTATAGCTGATTTGCTGACATGGCTGCCCTCAGCCTTGTCTGTACATCTTAGTCATCTGGGAAATAAAAATTTTGATAACTGGGCCCCACCCCCAGAAATCCTGATGTGGTCCATCTGCAGAGTGGCCTGGACATGGAGATTTTTGAAAGTTCTCCCAGGTGACTCTAGTGTGGCCCTGGCGTTGAGAACAGCGGGGACAGGGAGGTTCGTGGCTCTTCTCACCCGGCAGGATAACGGTGCCAGCTGGAGCTGAGGAGCGGAGGAGGAGTGTCCCCTTCCAGCTGCTGTTGCTGCTGGAGAAGATGCAGGACGGCCGGCAGAAGGCGGTGCAGCCCAAGGAGCTGGCCTACTGTCTGCAGAAGTACAACATTCCATGTAAGACGGTCCTCCTGCTCTGGCCCTGGCCTGGTGCTCTGAGGGAACGGGGAGATCTCGGAGGGATGAGGGGGAGGGAGCAGAAGAGAGGAGAGTGGAGGGAAGGGGGGCCTGATGGCCCTTGAGTGCACAGGAAGGAAACCCTCCTTGTGTTGGATGCCCACGTGTGGATCTGAAATACCTCAGACTCCCTCATCCTGCAGGGACAGCATTCCTTTCATTGTTCATGAGTGAGTTACTTTCTCGTACTCACTCTTTTCCTGCCTCTCAATGGAGTAAGTCAGCCTAAGAGTCTCCTCAAAGCTGGTTCAGCTGCAGATAAAGCATCCTAAAGAAACAGAATAAAGGATTCGTAAGGAGAAACCATATTCTACGAAAGGAAACTCTTAAATAGCTTAGTTTTTTTTTAAAAAACAGACTCAAATGAAATATACATCACATACTATAAATTCGGTCATTTAAAAGTATACAATTCAGAGGTTTTCAGGATTTCACAGAGCTGTGGAATTATCACAGTCTAAATTTAGCAAATTTTTATCATCCCCCCAAAGAAATCCTCTACCCATTAATAATTGCTCGCCATTCTCCTTTGTTTTTTTTCTGGGTTTCATACATCTAGCTCTTAGATCTAGACCCGTGTTTCATTTAGAGTTAAATTTTGTGCATGGTGTGAGGTAGGGGTCCAGCCTCATTCTTTCGCGTGTGGTATCCAGTTGTTTCAGCACCAGTTGTTGAAGGCGCTCCTCTCTTCTTGCTGAGTTGGTCCAATCTCTTTCCTTATCCCAGTGAGCATCCTCTCTCTTTAGCCTGGCAAACGCCTCTCAGCCATCCTTGTGAGGCAGGCCTGGTGGTGGTGATCTCTCAGCGTTTCTATGTCTGGGAAAGCCTGTGTCTCTCCTTCATTTCTGAAGGACGGCGTTCCTGCATAAAGTTCTGTTCATCAGCAGTTTCTCCTTCCATCCCTTTGTGTATACCTTCCTACTTTCTCGTGGTCTGTAAGGTTTGGGCTGAGAATGTACTGATACCCTTATGAAGCGGGTTCCCTTGTGGGCCATAGGCTTCTTTTTTCATATGGCTTTTAAGATCTCTTTGATTTAAAAAAAATTATTTTTGGTTGCTCTGGGTCTTCGTTGCTTTGCATGGGCCGTCTCCCCAGTCTGGGGGAGTGGGGGCTACTTTTCTTTGCAGCACGTGGGCTTATTGTGGTGGCTTCTCTTGTTGCGGAGCACTGGCTCTAGGGCACGTGGGCTTGGCAGTTGCAGCTCCCTGACTCTATTGCACAGGCTCAGAGTTGTAGCCCATGGGCTTAGTTGCTATGTGACTTGTGGGATCTTCCCAGACCAGCAATTGAACCTGAGTCCTATCCACTTCACCGCCAGGAATTCCTGTCTTTGACTTTTGACAGTATTATGATGTGTTTTAGAGAACAGCTAGTTGAGAGGAATATGTTTGGGGATCAACAAATTTCATGAATTTCAATGTCTGAATGTCTCCCCAGATTTGGGACGTCCTAGCCACTGTTTCTTGAGGTAAGTTTTCTACCCTTTCCCTTTTCTTCTTCTGGGACTCCATCAAAGTGTAGGTTGTTTCCATGCCTTGTAAGTTAGGTTGTTGATTTGAGATCTTTCTTGTTTTTTTAACATAAGCATTTGTAGTCTGAATTTTTCCTCCAGCTTTGCTTTCACTGCATCCCATGAATTTTGGTATGTTATGTTTTTATTTTCATTTGTCTCTCAATATTCTCATTTTTTTTTCTGTTATGCAACAAAGTGATTCAATATTTCTGTACATTTCAATTAGACAATAGGTCTAATTACCATGGGTTACCATGCAAAGATACTACATAACTCTGTTCCCCACACTGCACATTTAGTACCTGTGCTTCACTTATTTTGCAACTGGAAGTTTGTGCCTCTTAATCTCACTCACATATTTCTTTCCTCTTTCCACTTCACACTGGAGACTGCTCAGGTTCCTTTTTTGTTGTTATTCAGTCGCTCAGTCGTATCTGATTCTTTTGAGACCCCATGGAGTGCAGCACACCAGGCTTCCCTGTCCTTCAGTATCTCCCAGAGTTTGCTCAAACTCATGTCCATTGAGTCAGTGATGCCATCCAACCATCTCATCCTCTGCGGCCCCCTTCTCCTCCTGCTGTCAATCTTTCTCAGCATCAGGGTCTTTTCCAATGAGTCAGCTCTTTGCATCAGGTGGCCAAAGTATTGGAGCTTCAGCTTCAGCATCAGCCCTTCCTGTTAGGTTGTTTGTTTTCTTAGTGTTGAGTTTGAAGAGTTTTTTGTATATTTTGTATCTTTTTAAAATATCTCTTTTGTGAATATTTTCTGTCAATCTGTAGTTTGTTTTCTCATGCTTCTGACAGAGCAGAAGTTTTTAATTTTAATGAAGTCCAGCTTATCAGTTCTTTCTTTTGTTGATTATACCTTGCTGTCATATCTAAAAAAATAATCACCAAACCCAAGGTCGTGTGGACTTAGTCTTATATTATCTTCAGGAGTTTTATTTACAGTTTTGCGTCTTACATTTAGGTCTGTTATCTATTTTGTTCATTTTTTTCTTTTTTAGGATATAAGGTCTGTGTCCAGATTGGTTTTTTTCATGTGGATGTTCAGGTATTTTAGCAACATTTGGTGAAAACACTGGTCTCCATCGTGAAAGAGCAGTTGACAGTTGTTTCAGTCAGTTCAGTCGTTCAGTCACATCTGACTCTGTGCGACCCCATGGGCTGCAGCATGCCAGGCTTCCCTGTCCATCACCAACCCTTGGAGCTTGCTTAAACTCATGTCCATGAGTCGGTGATGCCATCCAACCATCTCATCCTCTGTCTTCCCCTTTTCCTCCTCTCTTCAGTCTTTCCCAAGATCTTTCAATCTTTTGACATTGTTTATTTTGATGTATTTTTGGGCTCTCTATTCTGTCCCATTGATCTATTTTTCTATTCTTTGGTAATACCACTTTGTCTTGATAACTGAGGCTCTGTAGTTTGATATTAGTCTTCTGATTTTATTTGATTTTTTCCTTCAGTACTGTGTTGGCTATTCTGAGTCTTCTGCCTCTCCAGGTAAACTTTGGAATAAGTTTATCAATATTCATGAAATAACTTTCTGGCATCTTGATGGGAGTTGCATTGAGTCTAGAGATCAGGTCAAGAGAAAGAACTGGCATGTTGATAATTTTTAGTCTTTGTATCCATGAACATGGAATATCTCTCCATTAGGTAGGTCTTTTGATTTTATTCATCAGTGTTTGTAGCTTTTCTCCTATCGATCTTGTACATATTTGGTGAGATTTATATCTAAGTATTTCATTTCATGTGCTCTAATATAAATTATATTGTGTTTTAAATTTAAAATCTCACTTGTTCATTGCTGATAAATAAGAAAGTGATTGACTCTGTATATTTATTTGCCTTGTAGCCTTCAGTCTAACCATAATCACTTATTAATTCCAGGAGTTTTTGGTTATTTTGCATTTTTTATGTGAACGATCATGTCATCTACAAAGAAGGACATTCTTAAATCTTCCTTTCCAGTCAGTATACCCTTTATTTCCTTTTCTTATCTAATTAGCTAGGGCTTCCAATACAACGTTGAAAAGGAGTGGTGAGAGGGAACTTCCTTGTTTATTTTCCTGATCTTGGAAGAAACACTGCTAGTGTCTCACAATTAAATGTGATGTTAGCTGTAGGTTTTTTGAAGATGTTCCTTATCAATCTTAGGAAGGTTCTGTCAGTTCTTAGTTGGCTGAGAGTTTTTATCATGAATGGGTTTTGGATTTTGGCAGATGATTTTCTTTTTCTTTTTTTTTAAATTAATTAATTTATTTTTTATTAGTTGGAGGCTAATTACTTCACAACATTTCAGTGGGTTTTGTCATACATTGATATGAATCAGCCATAGAGATGATTTTCTATATCTATTAATGTACTCATGTGAATATTCTTTAGAGCCTGTTGATGTTATAAGTTCATTAATTGATTTCCAGTTGAACTAGTCTTGCATGCCTGGGATAAGTCTTGGTTGTGATGTATAATTCTTTTTACATTTTTTGGATATTCTATTTGCTAATATTTTCTTATGGATTTTGAATCTGTGTTCATGTGAGTTATTGATCTGTAGTTTTCTTTTATTGGAATGTTTTTGTCTGGCTTGGTATTAGGGTGAAGGTGATCTCATAGAATGAGTTGGGAAGTATTCCCTCTGCTTCTATGTTATGAGGAGATTTGGGGGAATTGGAAGAATTCCTCCCATAAATGTTTGGTTGAATTCATCAGTGAACCTAGTGGATGCTCTGTTCATTTTTCCTCATTCATTTTTCCTTTCATTCCTCAGACTGTATAACCTCAATTGACCTATTTTCAGGTTTGATGATTCCTTTGCCAACTCAGATCTGCTCTTGACTACTTCTGGTGAGCACGTCTGTCCTTGTACTCTTCCAGTTAGGAATTTCAATTTGGTCTTTTACATATTTTTTCTCTCTATTGATACTTTTTGTTTGGTGAGACATTGTTTTCATTCTTGAGTTATTTGGAGTTTTTGGATGGTTTAGTTCTTTGAACATATAGTAATAACTAATCTGAAGTCTTTGTCTAGTACAATAACATCTGGGGCATCTCAGTGAGTTTCTAGTGATTGCTTTTTTTCCTGTGTGTGCACCATATCTTTCTGTTTCCTTGTGTGTCTTGTAATTTTTTGTTAGAAACTTGACATTTTAGATAATGTGACAACACTGAACATCAGAAACCCCCACAGTGGGGTCTGTTCTTGCCATTGTTTTTACTGTGGCTGTTCGTTTAGTGACTTTCCAAGACTAATTCTGTAACGTTTATATTCCCTGTAGTATGCGGCCATGGGAGTTTTTGTGTGGTTAGCTAAGTGTCAGGTAGTGATTGACTAGAAATTTCTTTAAATGCTTTGCACTAACAAGTCTTCTAGTCTTTGCCAAGGGGCTCTGTGTGTTGACTGGGTGCATCTTCAAAGCCCAGGCAGTTTATGATGCTTTGAGCCTTCATTTCATGCTTGCACAGAACCTTAAAATCAGTCAGATGGAAGAGACTGGGGTCCTTTCAGGTCCTGGGCATGAAAATGACTTTCCAGATCACCAGGAATATGTCAGAGCCTTTGAAAGTGTGAGGGCTTCCCTGGTGGCTCAGACGGTAAAGCGTCTGTCTGCAGTGTAGGAAACCTGGGTTCGATCCCTGGGTTGGAAAGATCCCCTGGAGAAGGAAACAGCAGTCCACTCCAGTACTCTTGCCTGGAAAATCCCATGGACGGAGGAGCCTGGCAGGCTACAGTCCACAGGGTCGCAAAGAGTCGGACACGACCGAGTGACTTCACTTTCACTTTGAAAGGGTGCAGTGAACATGTTATTCCCTTCAAGATCTTTCCTTTGAGTTTCTGGCCAGGCTTTTCTTGCCTCAGCTGGCATAGTTGCCTTAGGTAACTGCATTGTTTATTGTCGCTGAGCATTTTCCACAGATGCCCTAGGAATAATACAGGCTTTCAGCTCTGAGTCAGGTTAAATAACAGCAACCTTCTTTAAATGGGCTTTTCCCTGGAGCTGCTGCAAACAGGTCAGATCCTGGGAATGCTCCTGGCCGGGGCTTTCCTAGGTGCCCAGTCCAACCCCAGCCTGTTGCCTTGTGGCAACTGCAAGGCTTCTGGTTTTCAAGGCTTCTGCAGAGCAGTGAAGAGGGCGTGGGAACCAGCCAGATTGAGGAAGCCGCAATCCCTGCTCTGCAGTTTTTCCTAAATTCCTAAGATTTTTGTAAACTCTTGATTTTGTTGCTTTTGTGGAGGAGTGGGTTTAGAGAGACCCTCTTTCTGCTGCCCCAGGTGTAGCTCATGTTTCTCTAGTTTTCCTAACAGTTTGTACACCTGGGGAAGTCTTATCTAAATTGTGAGTCCATAGATGTGAGTGCATGGATACTCACCTTCTGCTAGAATGTAGATTTCCTGGGGACAGGAACTTTCTCTGGCTTGTGCAGTACCTGTATGTAGCAGGAGTGAAGGAAATTATAGATTGGGCAGGGCCCCTGTATTTCTCAGCTGAATTGAGACTCCTGATTCTGGAATGCGCAGATGAGGCAGGATGTCTCTGCCTGGCAAAGTGACTTGACCCTCTTCATGTCCTGTGTTGGCTCTGGGGCAGGCAGCCTGCTGAAAGTAATTCCCTGGAGACAGCATCAGTTCAACTTGTTCAGTTCAGTCGCTCAGTCGTGTCCGACTCTTTGCGACCCCATGAATCGCAGCATGCCAGGCCTCCCTGTCCATCACAAACTCCCGGAATTTAATCAAACTCATGCCCATCGAGTCGGTGATGCCATCCAGCCATCTCATCCTCTGTCAGCCCCTTCTCCTCCTGCCCCCAATCCCTCCCAGCATCAGGATCTTTTCCAATGAGTCAATTCTTCGCATGAGGTGGTCAAAGTATTGGAGTTTCTGCTTCAGCATCAGTCCTTCCAGTGAACACCCAGGACTTATCTTCTTCAGGATGGATTGGTTGGATCTCCTTGCTGTCCAAGGGACTCTCAAGAGTCTTCTCCAACATCACAGTTCAAAAGCATCAATTTTTCGGCGCTCAGCTTTCTTTTTAGTCCAACTCTCACATCCATACATGACCACTGGAAAAACCATAGCCTTGACCAGACAGACCTTTGTTGGCAAAGTAATGTCTCTGCTTTTTAATATGCTATCTAGGTTAGTAATAACTTTCCTTCCAAGGAGTAAGCGTCTTTTAATTTCATGGCTGCAGTCACCATCTGCAGTGATTTTGGAGCCCAAAAAAATAAAGTCTGACACTGTTTCCACTGTCTCCCCATCTATTTCCCATGAGGTGATGGGACCAGATGCCATGATCTTAGTTTTCTGAATATTGAGCTTTAAGCAAACTTTTTCACTCTCCTCTTTCACTTTCATCAAGAGGCTTTTTAGTTCCTCTTCACTTTCTGCCATAAAGGTGGTGTCATCTGCATATCTGAGGTTATTGATATTTCTCCCGGCAATCTTAATTCCAGCTTGTGCTTCTTCCAGCCCAGCGTTTCTCATGATGTACTCAACCTGTAACTAGCCTGTTAATCCCTGTTTTGGGATTATCAGCTTGGAATTTGAATTGATTAACCATTCAGCTGGGCTTTCTGGGTGACTCAGATGGTAAAGAATCTGCCTGCAACACAGGAGACCCTGGGTTCGATCCCTGGGTGGAAGATCTAATTAGTGATGCTCACCGATTATGTGCTGGTTATTGAGTTGGTAAGGGAATTAGACTGACAGAGTCTTTGCTTCCATGGAGCTGACAACTGAGAGGAGAGATAGGCCAAAACAAAATAAAACCCCCAAATATTGAGTACAAATTGTGATAAGTATCACAAAGGAGATGGTGTTGAGTTAGCAGGTATGAATACTTAGTCCGGCAGCTGGGGCAGGAGGGCATGACCGGTGTCCTGGGCCCTCACCCTGGGAGTTGCTTTTCTCTTTGGCCAGTGTTTGTCCAGCACGACGCTGCCCAGCTCTACCTCACAGTCTGGAACCTGATCAAGGACCAGATCACAGACGTGGACTTGGTAAGTCCTAGAATGGAGAGCTCAGAAAGGGAGGGTGCTGTGTAGAAAGGGTGCTGCCATGTAGAAAGGACTGAACGAGGAAACGTGTAGAATGCTCACCACAGTTGTGCAATGTGGCCACTGTGACTTCTCTGCACCTTAGTGAGCAGGGGCGGGGGCAGCCGCTGTTTCCAGAGCTGTGTGGTGGCTCCAGCTCTGGACGTGGCCGACCCGCTCACTCTGGCTCTCTTTGCCCCCCTTCCTCCTGTCCACCCCCCCACCGCCCCACCTTGCAGGTCGCGAGGCTGCAAGCCCTCTACACCATCCGCGTGAAGGAGTCCTTGGCCTGTCTTGAATGTGCCTCGGAGGTGGGCAGAAACAGCAGCATGCTGGCCCTCCCTCTGTCTGTCTTTGACATGGACTCGAAGCCCCTGAAAACGCTGGTGAGGTTCCTCCTGGGGAGTTTGCTATTCCCTGCAGCCCAATGTTGCCGGCTCTCCCTTGTTTCTGTAATGCACCCTTGGCTTTTAAAAACTAATTTCCATTTCCTAAGCATGAGTCTGGCTAAGTTCTTTGATTTGCAGGAAAAATAAGTCTCTCCTCCCACTCCCCTTGTCCTTCCTGAGATTCTCTCTGAGATCCTGGCATGTGCACCATGCGGGCTGATGTTAGGAGGACCTGGGGAGAACCCTCGTCTGTGGGGAGAGGGGTGACCCCAGCTGGAGTAACCCTGGCTTTCTCTGCTCTCTGGGGCAGGAGGACGCCCTCCACTGTTTCTTCCAGCCCCAGGAGCTGTCCAGCTCGGACAAGTGCTTGTGTGGGAGCTGTGGAAGGAAGACTCGCTGGAAGCAGGTACTCGCTGCTGATCAGAGGTTTCCCTGGACCGTGGGGCAGGGGGGGCGGGGTGCTGGGGAGAGGGCACGCTGAGGGAGGGAATCCGCCAGGCTGGGTCCAGGATCCTGGGGCTTCAGATGCCCGGAGCTGTGGATATGCTCCTGGGGCCCCATCACTGTGGGGGTGGGAGGGCACAGGAGCCACACTCAGGCCCACCCTCGCCTGGACTCAGGGAGCAGACTCCGCAGTCCCCTACAAACCCCTGTGGAGCCCTGGGCTGCTCAAGCCTTCTGTGGGAGACCCAGCAGATTCAGAGGAGGGGTGCTGTTCCACTCCCTTCTTTTTGGGGAGGAAGAACATCCCGTTGGCCCTGGTGCTTTTTGGAATTGACCTGTTTCAAGTGCCTGGGACTCATCTCCATGGTGACTATGTTTTTTCCAGGTCTTGACATTGACCCACCTGCCCCAAACACTGACCATCCACCTCATGCGATTCTCCATCAGAAACCTGCGGGCAGAAAAAATCTGCCACTCATTGTATTTCCCCCAGAATCTGGATCTAACCAAGCTCCTTGAGACAGAGGGAGAGCCCTACAGTGCTGAGGAGCAGGTGAGGGCCCTCGTGTTCCTTACACACACAAACACACACACACACATACACATACACATGCACCCTGGCCTCATCAGAGCTCATGTCTTTTGTCTGTCTCCCTCCCCTGAGCTGCCCAGCGTCACACACACCAGAGATGTGTTTTGGGTTTGGGGCGTCATCCTCTCCCAAGCTCGGGAGGCACAGGGAGGAACACTCACCAATGCTTAATGTGATTCGTGGAAACACACTCACACATTCAAGAAACACTGATCTTTCAAATAGGGAGTTTAGAGTCTTCTCGAATAGCAGCCTGGGGGCTGTTAGCTTCACATTCCCACCAATGTTGTGTTGGCAGCTGCATTTCTGTTAAGACTCAGAAGACTTTATTTCTAATGACTGGATTTGTGCTCAGCTACCTCGCAGCACTGATGGAAGGAACCATACGTCAGAACCTTCCTTTTACATAGGATGTGCCTCAGGCGACCCGCGTCCTGGGTGCTGAGTAGCACCAGCCTCGTTTCCTTCTCCCACCAGATTACACTCGCCTAGGGGATAAGAAAGCAGCCAGCACTTGGGGCCAAATTGATTTAGAGTAAAGTTGGATCCAGTTGTCTTGAGCTAGTAAGTTGTTGGGAGATTCTGAGAAAAGTGACATAAAAGTCTTTTCTCCATAGGTTTAAAATCCTACATTTATTGCCATATATACATAGGTCCATTTTTGGACTGTCTGTATTGTTCCACTGGGATGTTTACTATCCATGTTCTAGAACTATGTGTTTTTGTTTTTTTTTTTTTAAATTGAGGCCTGACCATGTGTTTGAGTGGCTCCTATTATAACAGGGTTTCCTTCCCTGTTTGGGGCATAGCATTCTGTTCTTTCCTTCTAGTTTCCTTATTTCCACTTGCACAGCCTACCTAATGAAGTATCTTAAAATTCTTTTATCTTAAAAAGACGTGTGAGGAATTATATAATGTCTCCCTATCTACCAACAGCCTAAACAGTTGTGCAGACTCAGAACCAGTCTTTCTTTACTGGCACCCCATCCTCTTCCTTCTCCAAACCTCTACTGGGTTATTTTGAAGCAAATTTCAGATGCCATGCATGTCATTTGCAAGTATTTCATTATGTCTCTGTAGGGCTTCCTTGGTGGCTCAGACGGTAGAGTCCACCTTCAATGGTGGAGACCTGAGTTCAATCCCTGTGTCAGGAAGATCCCCTGGAGGAGGGCATGGCCACCCACTCCAGTATTCTTGCCTGGAGAATCCCCATGGACAGAGGAGCCTGGCAGGCTACAGTCCATGAGGTCTCTAAGAGTCGGACATGACTGAGTGCCTAAGCACACACCACATGTCTCTCTAAAGAAGAAGCACAGTTTTTCCAAACATGACCAATCCATCTCATAATTATGTAATATCCTCTAATATCCAGTCAGTATGTGGATCTCCTTGACTGTCCTGTAAGCTGTTTGCTGTGTTTGAATCTAGATCCACATAAAGTCTGCACTTGCATTTGCTTCAGTTTGTTCCTTACCTCCCTTGGCCTTTCTTTCTTCTGTAGGTTCCGTTTCTTTGTTGTTCTCCCTCCTTTTCTTTTCCTTGAGATGAATTTATCTGAAGGGTCTTGTGTACACCCAGAATTGGCTAGTGGTCTTGTTTGGCGCATTTCTCTCTCCTTGTGTTTCCTGTAAACTGATAGTTTCATCCAGAGTTTGCCGCAGTGTAATGAGTTTGCTGCAGTGTAATGTTAACAACCCAGCATAATGTCCTCATGCAAGAACAGAAAATGATTTGAGCCCTCCCTTTTAGGGACCAAGCTTTGTTTTGTCAACTAAAAAATATAGTCACAACCTGAAAGTAGAGATTTGTTTTATTTGCTGGGAATGTTTAGGACTCGGAGTCCCAGAGACAGTATCTCAGTAGCTCTGAGAAAACTGCTCCAAGGAGGCAGGAGGGCAGTGAACCAGTCAAGTTGCTCAGTTGTGTCCAACTCTGCAACCCCATGGACTGTAGCTTACCAGGCTCCTCCAACCCTGGAATTTTCCAGGCAAGAGTACTGGAGTGGATTGCCATTTCCTTCTCCAGGGGATCTTCGTGACCCAGGGATCGAACCCAGGCCTCCTGCATTGCAGGTAGATGCTTTACCATCTGAACCACCAGGGAGTCAGGCTATATACAAGTTTGCAATGGAGGGAGCAGGCAGTCTGAACATCAAAGATCAGGTATTAAGTTAAGCAGTTTAGCATTCTTTGTATGGGAAGATGCAAGCCTCTGGGCTTGAATTCACTCCTTTCTTGTGTACCTCAGCTACCTGAGCACCTCAGCCAATCCTGTTTCCTTGTTTACCTTGCGTCTTGCATCTCCCCCACCCCCACCAGCAGTCACTGTGGGGGGTGGCAGCATCCGCTGGGCCTCAGTTTTGGGGAGCCCTCTTTCACATTTGGAGGCCAGAAATCGCTGATGGCTGTGACAGTTCTTGTTTATTAATAGGCAGAAGATATTTTCATTTCATAGTTTGTACCACCCTCATCCTGTCCCCTTCATAATCCCATTTCAGAATATCAGGTAAGGGACATTATTTGACTGTATTGAGAAGAAAAATACAATTTTCCTGACTCTTGTGGAGATCTTGCTCAAAATGAAAACTCTCACCACTGTTCCCTTTTCACAGAGAATCGTCTCTTATCTAGCCTTTCTGAGACCAAAGGGAGCAGGGTTACTTACCCCAAACCTGGTGACTATGCTGGTCTTTCCCTTACCGTGATGCTCTCTTACTGATTCTGCTCTGCTTCAAATCTGTCTCCTCCAGGCTTCTCTCCTGGGGCTTCTTTCTCTGCTTTTGGATCCTTTCCTGCCCATTTTTATTGGTATTTAGTGTTTCATCGCATTCCTTTTTCTTCCCATTGTTCAAATGTCTTCTCATTAGTTCTTAAGGTTTCGATCATCAGATACTGAGGACTTCCGAGTCCCTATCCCCTACCCAGGTCTCTCTTGTTCCCCAAACCAGGGTATCCACCTCCTGCTGAGTCCTGAGACTTGCTGTCTTCATCCCCAGACACCTCTGTTCCATGTGTAACTTTATAGCACTAACATCTTCCTAATTTCCAAGCCAAGAATCTGGGGTTCATCCTTGTGGTGCCCCTACTTACTCCTCCCCACTGTATCCATCAGTTACAGTGACTTACTGTTTTTCCTTGACTTTGCACAAATCTGTCCCCCACTTCCTCAGTACTGGAGTGAAAAGCTGGTGCTTTGGAGCCAGGCAGGCTTGGGTGGAGGTCCCACCTCTTGATGAGCTCTGAATCTGACGTGACTTTCTCTACTCCCTGAGCTCAGATTCCATGTCTGCAAAATGGGATTGATGCCAACACCCCGTGTACAGGTTTGCTGTGGATATTAAATGAAATAGTGCATATGAATCACATTTATCTCTAAACATAGAATCCTATTTAGTCATTAGCTGTCATCAAAATCCACTTCAGAATGCATCATGTTAGATGAAGATATACCATGTTGTCTTGTGAGCCTTGAATGTCTTGTTCTGAAGATGTATTATTATTTTTAACAGTGGACCTCCAGGGAAGTCCCCATAGCATCTTTTTTAAAAATTTTATCTATTTTGACTGTACTGGGTCTTTGTTGCTTTCTACTGGCTTTCTCTAGTTGTGGAGATCAGGGGCTACTCTTTATTGTGGTGCGTGGACTTCTCATTGGGGTGGCTTCTCTGGTTGTGGAGCACAGGCTCGAGGTGCGTGGGCTTCAGTAGTTACAGATCCGGGCTCAGTAGTTGTGGCTCGTGGGCTTAGGTCTGCAGCATGTGGAATCTTCCCAGACCAGGGATCAAACCTGTGTCCCTTGCATCGACAGGTGGATTCTTATCCACTGTGCCACCAGGGAAATCCCTGAAGATGTATTATTAAGTGAACTGCAAAGTATTTCCTGCTTCTAATTCTTACACTTCTCATGAAAGATGTGAAGACAGTTTTCTCTCAGTGGCTAGACATATTTAGGCATATTTTTTGTATACAGCGTAGGTGTGTGAATATGTCTGTAGTTGATAAAATTGTCATCAAGAGACTGCTAAAGGTGCTGTAAAATCATAAAAAGCTGTAACTTTTAGCACAGCAATAAATAATACAAATCTACCAGGAGATCCAACCAGTGCATCCTAAAGGAGATCAGTCCTGGGTGTTCATTGGAAGGACTGATGCTGAAACTGAAACTCCAGTACTTTGGCCACCTCATGCAGAGTTGACTCATTGGAAAAGACCCTGATGCTGGGAGGGATTGGGGGCAGGAGGAGAAGGGGATGACAGAGGATTAGATGGATGGCTGGATGGCATCACCGACTCAATGAACTTGAGTTTGAGTAAACTCTGGGAGTTGGTGGTGGACAGGGAGGCCTGGAGTGCTGTGATTCATGGGGTCGCAAAGAGTCGGACACGACTGAGCGACTGAACTGAACAAAGAACCAGAATGATAACGTTTAAGCTTATTTTGAAGTAGTTCACTTGAGCAAGTATGTCATAAAATATTTGAGTGTGTTGCTAATGGAAATATTCACTTTTTAAATTTTATATTATATATACATTTGTCTATCACCTATCATGTAACAATTCAAATATGCTATTAGTATTATAGTGCATAAATTATATATTTATGCTCATTATTTTTCTTACAGCATATGAACCTTAGGTTTCTAAAGAAAAAAATGATAGACTCAGCATCTGGATATGACTTTTTAGTTGGTCAGGAGGAATAAGAAATATTTAATTCACAATGCAAAGTAATTTTTTTCTTTGAGGGCACTTTATGATGTAATATGTAAGAAGAATATTGTATCTGAAAGTGAAAGTCACTCAGTTGTGTCTGACTCTTTGTGACCCCGGCAAGAATACTGGAGTGGGTAGCTGTTCCCTTTTCCAGGAAATCTTCCTGACCCAGGAACCGGGGTCTCCTGCGTTGCAGGTGGATTCTTTACCAGCTCAGCTCCCAGGAAATATTATATTTAAATCATGGAAAAATGGGGAAAAAAAACAAGTAATGTATGTGAAGACTTAGCCAAATGCTGAAAGTTAGCTGGTAATTATCATGTTAATAATGCTTGTTGTCGTTTCCTGGCGCTTCTTGCAGGCGGTCAGTCTCTCACCATTTCTTCCTCTCTCAGCTGTGACTCTGCCTCACTTGGAGTCTCAGGCCATTTTCACATCCCTTCACTCTGGTGTTCTCAAACACAAATCTGATGATGTTGCTCTCCTGCGCAGAGCCTTCCAAGGCCACCACTGCTGGGATGTTTTGACTCCTGACTTGGCCTCAAGGGAACCTGATTGGTTCCCTGCACCTCTGCCCCATCCCTCAACCCCATCCCCCTCCACCATCCCCCGGGGTGTGCTGCCAGGCCTCCACAGATCCTTCAGGGTCAGTTTAAGCACATTGCCTCTGGGGAGCTTTCCTCCACTGCTCATTCCTTCTTGTTTTGGGGGCAGAGACTGGTTCCCAGATTTATCTGTAAGCCTGGTATGAAAAACCTCGCTTCACAGCTGTGCTGTAAGTAGGTATGAGCATCTGTGGTCAGAGATGGTCTTCTGGGGCCCTGGGCGCACCAGTGCCTGGCAGAGAGGCTCTGAGAAGCAGAGGGCCGGAAGAGGAGGCGTCATGGGGGTCCCTTTATCTTTGTGTCCTTCAGTGTGGAGGGTACTATGAGCTCTTTGCTGTGATCGCCCACGTGGGGAATGCTGACTACGGTCACTACTGTGCCTACATCCGGAGTTCTGCAGATGGAGAATGGTTCTACTTCAACGATTCCAATGTTTGTTGGGTGAGAAGCGTCCTCCCAAACTGCCCCTTGCCCTGGGTTCTCCATCTCTAATGGGTTCTGAGCCAGGACTGGAAGGCCATTGAGACCCAGACACACTGGGGTCCTGTTTTCTCTGTGTGTTGGGGGGCCTTTGTGAAGTCTGAAGCCCTTTTCTGCATGGAGCCCCATCTGGTTCACAGTTCTGCTACAGTCTGCTGAGCTTAGCGTCCCGGTTTCTGGAATTCTTGGCTCAGGGCCCTGAAACCTTGTGCTCTGGGCTAGCCTATGAAGGTAGGAAGCTCTAGAAAGAGTTACAAAGTCTGGGCCCAGCATAACCAAGTGTAGACAATGCACTTGAGGGACTCGGTGTGCCGAGTGCCTATCACTGGGTGATCGAGCCTGGGGGTAGTCAGACTGGCCGAGGGAGGGCAGCTGGCAGCATCATCACTCTCTGGCCACTTAACCTGGTTTGTCTCTGTCCTGCAGGTGTCCTGGGAAGACGTCCAGTGTACCTATGGGAATCGCAGCTACCGCTGGTGAGGAGGGCTGGGTGGTGGGTCCCATGAGCTCACGCAGGGCATCTCTTGCTGTAGGAAAGGGCTACCACTCACCTTTGGAGGCCCAGAGAATATGCTCAGCCTCGTCTTTTGAGCCCCATCCACTGCACTGCTCCTCTCCTAGTTTATTTTTTAAATTTTTTTCACAGGTAAAGGTTGGACATTACGTATGTATTTTTGAATTAGTTAAAAAAATTTTTGGCAGTGCTGTGTCTTCGTCGCTTTCTCTAGTTGTGGCGGGTGGGGGCTACTCTTTGTTGCAGATGCGCAAGCTCCTCACTGTGGTGGCTTCCTTCGTTGCAGAGGACAGGCTCCAGAGCTTGCGGGCTCAGCAGTTGTAGTGCACAGGCTTAGCTGCCCCATGGCACGTGGAACCTTCTCAGACCAGAGATGGAACCCGTGTCTGCGGCACTGGCAGGTGGAGGCTTAACCACTGCACTGCCAGGGAAGTCCTCCTCTTGCAGTTTAGACCCAGCAGTGCTGAAGTGTCTGAGGCTCCCAAACATCACACCATCCCTGGCTTTGCACGTGCTGTCCCTTCCCCTAGTTTGGCCCTGGGGCAAACCCCCTTCATGCTTCCATGCTTCTGCTCATGCCCACCTGCCCGGTAATGCCTTCCCGGCACCATCCAGGCAGGTTTGCAGGAGCCCCTCAGATGCTTTCCGTCATGTGCTCACCTCTTCACAGCCAGGACCACACTGCTCGGTCACCGTTCACCTACATAACATTCTTTCACGTTAACCATGAACTCTTCGGAGGCAAGGATCACTCCTGTCCTCCTCTGTTGTCTGGTACAGAGGCTTGACTTTAGTCAATAGCAGTAAATATATTGTTGAAAATCAGTAACTACACAGAGGGGAGGCTGGAGAGGAAAACGCTGGGCAGAGATAAAGCAGAGACTTTGCAGGTTTTTTCTGCAGAGCTTCTGGGCTAGAGGTGACATTGTACACTAAGTGTGGTGTGGGATGTGGCCCCAGCCACACGAGTAGGTCTTCACTTGGAAACTGATAAATTGGGTGAAATTTTTCTTGAAATCCTGCCCACCCCCAACCTGCTACTTTTCCTCTTCTCCTTTTCTTCTAAGCATCTCCCTTAGATATACTCTTAGATACACACTTTGTCACCTTTTGGTTGTCAGTGATCCCCCCGTTGTTTAGATCAGGGTTTGGCAGAATTTTCTGTCAAAGGCCAGGGAGCAAATGTTTCAGTTTCTGGGATACACAGTCTGTGTCTTGGCTCCTTGGCTCTGCTTCTGCAATGCAAAAGCAGCCACCGGTGGTACGTGAGTGAGCATATGTGGCTTTGTTCCTGTTACATTTACTTAAGTTCATGGGCTTATAGTTTGTCAACCCCTGCTTGAGATGTTAGCTAATAGCTTAACAGTAGTTATTTACCTGGGTCCCCAGTTTTGTCCGCTTTGAGCTGATAGAAGAGCTGATCCAGTAACCCGGGAAGTTTTCTGACGGGTGTTCTATCATGAAGTAATAATGTGGTAATGAACTGTGACTGTTTTGTCTCAGTGATGCCCTTGCACTTTTTTTCTTTCTAGGGGGGAGACTGCCTATCTCCTGTTTTACATGAAGACTGAGTCCTAATGGATGTTCCTTAAACCTTCAGAGACCTACAGAGTATCATCTTCCTCTTCTGTTCCTGTCTCTGCAGACTCTTGTAAGAGATTCTGCAGTGAGGAGAGGCACCATTTTCAAACTGTTTACGTTTTATTTATAGTCAGTGGTGATTATTAGAATATTTAGCAGTGACACTACACAGGTCTGGATCGGTCAGAACGGGTGCCACTGGTGGACTCATGGCTGGGTCAGGTCTGGATTGCTCCTGCTGCACAAGGCGGTGATCCTTTAGCTGGGAGCTGCAAGGTCCGGGTGCTCCCAGGGGAGGAGAGACCAGGCCAGTGCTGGTAGCAGGAGGCAGTTGGGTAACAAAGGGCTGTGGTCAGGAATTATTTCAATATTCTACTGCTAATGTGACTGTACTGGTAGGTACTGACTGTATGTCATTTCTGTTTATAATTTTAAAAACTTTTAGGGCTTCTCTAGTGGCTCAGTGGTAAAGAATCCACCTGCCAATGCAGGAGACGTGGGTTTGATCCTTGATCTGGGAAGATCCCACATGCCGTGGAGCAGCTAAGCCTGTGCACCACGACTACTGATCCTATGTTCTAGAGCCCAGGAGCCACAAGGACAGAGCTCACATGCTTTAGAGCCTGTGCTCTGAAACAAGAGAAGCCACTGCAATGAGAAACCTGTGCACCACAACTAGATAATAACCCCTGCTTGCCACAACAAGAAAAAAGCTCTCGCAGCAACAAAGACCCGGCACAGCCAAAAATTAAAAAAAGAAATTTTAAAATGCGTATCAATTACATGAAACTCAAGTGCTTTGTGATTGTTATTCATTTATTTGATAAATATGTGTTGATCACCTATTCTGTGAAATGGTATGCCAAACACAATAATGAATACAATTCTTTCTCTCAAAAAGAACTTTTTAATTTAATGAAGCTTGATTAAAATACATAAAATACTGGGGGTTTATGCTACAGGAGTTTGAAGGGAAATAAATGAAAATTCTTCTGCTCTGTGCCCACAGGAGAAGCCTGAAGGCTTGGAAGGGGGCTGAGAGTGAGGACAGTCAGTTTACAGGGAGAAGCAGACCCAGTGGCATGGCTCAGGCTTCAAAGACCCTCCACACACTTGGATGGAAGGGAGGTGGGGGCTCAGCCCGTTGATCTCGATCCACGCTCAGAAGTTTGGGTCTAGCTTAATAAGTAATGAGGATTTTTTTTTTTTCTTTTGGAAAGTGTTCAAAAAGGAAAGGAACAATTAGTGGTGTTTCAGTAAAATGGATTTGCTGGTGACATGGGTTAGAGACAGGATGGCAGCATGTGTGGACAGGCGTGCCAGCCCCTGGAGCCATGTCAGAGGAAGAACGTGAATCGTGGGGTACCCAGGGAAACTCTGCACCAGCCTGGGAAGAAGTGTGTGGACACCCCCCACCTACAGATGAAGTGACTCGGTCATTCACGTGTTTAACGACTTGTTCGAGATTTCATAGTTTGTGAGTGGCAAAGCCAAAACCTCCAACATGAAATGAGGGTGATTTATTCTTTTTATTGGCAAGAATTTAGCCACACGAGAGTAAATTCTCACCGTATATTAGCCAAACAATGTAGTCATGGACAGATCCTCTTCCTTAGTGCTAACCGTCGCTAAACAGGTGTGTGTATATTCCTACCTCTACCGTCACAGACGATCATAAAGCTCTTGGCTGAAAGCCACAGAAGCTGTGTTTTTTTTTTTTTCCGCAATCTGGAGGCTGGAGTTTGAAATCAGGGTGTCACAGGGCTGGTTTCTCCAGGAGGCTGTGAAGGAAAGTCTGCCCTGGCCTTTCTCCTGGAGCCTGGTCAGGCCAGCCCCACTTTCATCCCCTGTGTGGACCTGAGTCCCTCTGGCCTCCACCTCTGTCTTCACTCACTGTCTTCCCTACATGTGTTAGTTGAGGACACCAGCCATGGGTTAGGGGCCATCCCAGTGTAGCATGACCTCTCCTTCACTTGGCGAATTTCATCATTCTGAGGTTCCAGGTGGATAGGAATTTTAGGGGGACCCTATTCAGAGTAGTAAAATGTATTGATTCCTTTAGGCCTCATTCTAAGCATTGGCATGCATATTCACAGATATGAATAATTTTTACATCATGAATTCTACTGGACAAATTATTCTGCTCATTGTTTTTTCTCATAATAGTGTCTTAGGAAAGTTTCCAAGTCTGTATGTAGATGGATAACATTCTTTTGAATTGTTACATTTACTCCGTAAATATACTATATTTTTTCCATTCCCATATTGGTAAATATTTAGGGCATTTCCATTTTTTCACTATTCTGAGTACCTTTAGATGTGTTTTTGTACATGAGTAAATATTTCTGTAGGTACTGAGGGGTGAAATTATGGATCAAAGAGACTGAAGGGAGAAGTTACATGTAGACTCCAAGTTAAAGAGGAAGGGTACTCATAGATCATTTTTAACATCCTGGATTGAAGGAGAAGAGAAAGGAATCAATTGACTTGAGTTTCTGGAAGCAGCTGATTTCTGCGCTATTTTGTTTCTTCTCCAAAGTGCTCCCTTATCCATCCATATATCCGTTTGTCCAAAAATCAAGGTTCACAGAGATGCCCAATGCCTGACCTTGTGTGAACTTTGCTGTGGTCTTGTTTTGAGGGTTTGAGGTCTGTTTTTATTTCACCCCCATGTACCCCTGCTGTCTGCCACCCCAGATTTCTTCAGTGCGTACACCCGATATCTTTGCCCCCTTGTTTTAAAGTAGTACTTTAAGGAATTCCCTGGTGATCCAGTGGTTGGAACTCCACAGGGTGAAGGGCATGGGTTCAATCCCCAGTCAGCCACCCAGGCCAAGGCCAAGTCCTGCCTACTGGGGTGCCCACAATAGTCTGCCCACATAGAGTTCCCATAGACCATAAAGCTCCATTGCTGGTGACCAGATGGGAGTGTGCTGTTGGGCCCCATAGAGTGTCTCCTGTATGAGGCCACTTCTCCATAACAGGGAAGCATGAGCAACCTACATAACATACAAATAAGCACAGAGATTTAGGCAAGATGAGGCAGCAAAGGAATGTCTTCCAAACAGTGGAACGAGATAAAATAAGAACTAAGTGAAATGGAGATGGCAATCTACCCAGTGGATCTCAAAGTCCTGATCATAAAGGTGCTCAGTGATCTTTGGAGAAGGCTGGGTGAACAGAGAAGTTTAACAGAGACGATGTTAAGAAGAAGCCAATGGAGCTGAAGAAGGAAATCACTAATGCACTCAAAGAAAACAGTAGTGGATTGGATTGACACAGCGGAATGGATGGTGAACTGGAAGACCATAGTGGGAGTCATTCAAGCTGAACAGAAAGAAATTTTTTAAATGACAGTTTAGGGACTTTCCTGGTAGCCCAGTGGTTAAGAATCTGACTTCCAAGGCCGGGGATGAGGTTTCCCACCTTGGTTGGGGAACTAGGATCCCACACGCCTTGGGGCAACTAAGCCTGTGTGCCACAACTAGAGAAGCCCGTGTTCCAGACCCCACAATACACAACTACAGAGCCCGTGCTCACCTCTGTCCTTGCTGAGTTTAATCTTCATCCTTCACCGTAACTCACTTTGAGCATAACCACTTCAGGGGCTTCTGGGAGCCTCCACGTAAAAAGAAGCCGAGGAGGGGGTCTCTGGGTCCCTGACTCTGTAGCTGGGGTCAGAAGCAGATGGGGGGTGCGTTGTGGGGCCCTCTACCAGGGAGGGGCAGGAGATCCCAGGTGGTAGTTAGCTGAGTCCCAGGCACTCCTGGGTATGAGGCATCCTAGCCCCCTTGGTGCATCACAAAGAGACCAGCTCCCTCCTCCCCACAGCCCCCAGGCCTGGTCCCTGCTTCTGAGAAATTCCCTAGGGTGGGTCCTGGTGCTGGAGGTCGCCATGCTGTGGGTTCCTGAGTCTCTAGGGAGGATAGAGAAGTGGGGGGAGACGTCCACAGAAACAGAGCATCTGTCAGAACAGATCCTGGGGCTGCTGCACTCCAAACTCCACCACCATCCCCAGGTCCACTGAGGCAGGACCATGAAAGCAAGGCTCCTTCCCTCCCCAAGACAGAGACACAGAGGAGACACCAGGTGAAGGCGAAGATGGGAGGGAGGGCCCCATGAGCCCAGGGATGCCTGGAACCTGGAAGAGGCAGGAAGGACTCTCCACTGGAGCCTCTGGAGAGGGAACTGCACTGAGACACCTTGATCTCAGATGTCTGGTGTCCGAGACTGAGAGAGGACAGGCTTCTGTTATTCGGAGCATCTGCCCCAGGAAGCTCATGCAGCTGGTGGGAAGCTCCTGCCCTGATCCAAAGCCTCCCTCCCATTAGGTGAGGGGCCCCACAGACTCCATCTCTTCTTCCACGTCTAGTAGGTGGGAGACCCGCTTCTCCTTGCTACTCCAGGAGCGGTTCTGGAGCTGATCTGGGAGTGGTTCTGGGGTTTTGCAGACTGAGCCCCTATGTCCCCATACGAGCATCCAGAGCTCTGGATGTCTGCCTTGCTGCCTGAATCCCTCCTCCCCCACCCAGTATCCGCAGGAAAAGTCAGGGATTCTGCAGCAGGGTCTGCAGGCAGTCTGTCTGGGCCCATGTGGGAACCACGTTTTACTGTTTTCTCAGAAATGTCTCCAGGAATTTAATCTTACTCATTTCCTCTTCCTGATCTCTCTCCCCTACCCTTAAGTTAGACGTTCTGGCTGACCTGTCAGCGTTAGTTAGATGCTGTTCTGCATGCAGAACAAGCCCCCTTATCTTCAAACACCTTTCTTGATGACTCTCTTGTGATTACCTCTGGATCTCCAGGAGGAAGCCTCCTTTAATCCCTGCATCCTGGTCTCTGTTTTGCTTTACTGCTCTCAGTTAAAGATTATAAGATAAATTACCAATAAATATGTGCTCAGTATTTTCTTGGGAAGTTGCTTCTCTGAGAGCTTTCCCTGCACTGTCTCTTACAATCCTGTGTGTTTGTGAGAATCGTTGATTGTGAAACTGCCACAGACCCACGTTCACATCTTCCCTGTAAACACGGTGAGAACCTCCCCTGACCTCACGCTCCGTGCTGACCGCCTCCACATCTGGCTACAGGCCCAGTGCAGGTGTAAGACTGACTGCCCTCAGCCTCCTTGTGTTGTCAGGGCTGCTGCAGCCCTTGGTCAAAACCCGTGAACCCACTTTAATAGGGGTGTCCTTGCTCACAACCCTCTAAGCGCCTCCTTTAGCAAGAGTAACAGAAGTCTTTAAGTCAAAGGGTCCAGAGAGAAGAAAGGAAGCTACAAAGAAAGAAAACCAGATGAAGCCAGCTGGGACCAAGATGGCAACCAATTCTGACCTCCAGCAGACCCTGAGTTTCATTGTATGCTGATTTTACTGTATTATCTATCATATATTAAAAAGCAGAAACATTACTTTGCCAACAAAGGTCCAATCTAGTCAAGGCTATGGTTTTTCCTACTGGAAAAACTACTGTCATGTACATATGTGACAGTTGGACTTTAAAGAAAGCTGAGCGCTGAAGAACTGATGCTTTTGAACTGTGGTGTTGGAGAAGACTCTTGAGAGTCCCTTGGACTGCAAAGAGATCCAACCAGTCCATCCTTAAGGAGATCAGTCCTGAATATTCATTGGAAGGACTGATGCTGAAGCTGAAACTCCAATAGTTTGGCCACTTAGTGCGAAGAACTGACACATTTGAAAAGACCCTGATGCTGGGAAAGATTGAAGGTGGGAGGAGAAGGGAATGACAGAGGATGAGATGATTGGATGGCATCACCAACTCAATGGACGTGAGTTTGAGTAAATTCTGGGAGTTGGTGATGGACAGGGAGGCCTGGCATGCTGCAGTCCATGGGGTCACAAAGAATCAGACACAACTGAGCAACTGAACTGAACTGAACTGATGTATCGTATTAAGTGACACATCTACCGGTGACTGTGACCAGACAGGAAGAACCTAAACAGGGTAAAGAGGTGGCCTTCCTCTCCCTTTCCCAATGCATGTGCCTCCCCAGCATTAGCTTCACTCCTCCTTTTCTTTACTCTGGAGAATGAAATCCCTCTCTGCAGAGGGCAAGAAGTTGAGCTGTGAACTTGCTTTCTTCTCTGTTCTTTGACCTCTGAGTAAAGCCTGTGCTGTGTTGTTCTTGGCTTTGGTTTCATAATCGCCTACGTGAACCTGCTTGGAAAAAGGAAACCTTCCTTGCTGAGGCAGGGAGCCTCGGCCAGGCTAGGGCCCGAGCAGGGTCCCTAGGACTTAACTTGTGACAGTCTGTGAGGGGACGGTGGTCTGAGCCCGTGGAGCGGGTGGAGGGCACGCCTACCACCACAGCACCCGGTCTGTGGACAGCATGGCCCCTCATGGGCCTGGACTGTGTGCTCTTGTCCCCCCCACCCCTGACGCCACCTGACAGTCTGACTCGGTGACGCTGACTGCTGGGCCTCCCGTCAGGAGGGATCCAGAAGCAGCACTTGGAGCCAGATCAGTCGTGTCTTTTCATGGGCAGTGGCGATACTGGATATTAGGATACTGTTTCTAGAAAACAAACAGCTGCTAGAAGCTGATGTATGCTCTGGACTTGAAACCCATGCGCAAGACAAGAGTTCCCACCAGACCCTGGCTTGGAAGCTTCTGTACAAGTGATGACCACCCCGGTGCTTCCTTGCCAAGTCCTCCAGGCTTCCTTGGTGGGCACAGCTGGACTCACACTCCATGGGCTCCCCAATCCAGAGTCTGAAGGGCCAGTGCTGGCAGGGCCTGGGGATGAGAGTGGTCACTCCACCAACCACCAAAACCAAGCCCATGCCAGGCTCTGCTACAAGCCTGCTCGCATTTGCTCTCCCCACGGCCCTTCTGAATATTAAGTGCCCATCAGCACAGCTTTCAACGCTGTTGTTATGGAAAATGGCCACAAGGCGGCAGCATTTTTCATGCCCTTTTTTCTTTTTCTTTCATTTAGATCTTATATTGAAATAGAGTTGATTTCCAATGTTGTGTTTGTATAAGGCATACAGGAACTTAATTCAATCATGCATCAATGCATATGTATTCTTTTTCGGGTTCTTCTTCCCATATACAGAAGATCCTAAGAAGTACTGAGAAGCAAGAGTCAGAGAAGAGAATAAAAATGCAGCAAGTGGTGGTGGAGGTGTTGGAAACAAATGCAAAATAAAAAAAATGTAATCCTGTAGAAGCAGGGCTCTACAAATTTAAAGCATGGAAACTGGATTCTGGAATTTTTTTTTACAGTGGGTGCGTTTTCCCTAAGAAACTTCCAGAGAAGCCACCCACCGTGCCTATTGGCTTTGATTTTGAAATGGAGAAAAGAAACAGCGAGAAGCAAAGAGGATATTGGAGGATAAACACTTTAAATTTATGCAAAGCCTTGCCCTTATTATATCTTGTTAGGTGTTGTGGGTGTTCCGGATAAGAAAGAAATTCCACTCACTGTCTCCAGGACTCCTGCCTTTGGAAGACAAGAACCCCAAAACCCACCCAAGGGGGTGAGGATGAGGAGCAGTCAGGAATGATAAGAGCTTAACAACTGCCCCCTTGTGGAGTACATTTTAAGCCCCAAATCCCGGTGAGGAGAACTGTGGAAATACCCCTTTCTCTTTTGACTCAAAAAAGTCACTTACAGAAAGAGAAGAAAATAAAACAGCTGCAGAAAGGGGAAGTGTCCGAGTTCTAGGCACTTCCTTTGCCTCATTTTACTGCCATTAACCTGCAGGAGAAGAAGATGAAGAACGCAACTCAGGCTGAGCCTTCCGCTTGGAGCCTGGCAGAAGAGGTGCGTGAAGGCACAGACGTGGTTTCTCTTTATGCCCTGGTGACAAAGAAGGCTCCTTCTGGTGTGATGAAAAGAGCAGCTCTGGTTCCCGGATGGTGTCTGCAGACGAGTCTAGCGGTGGAGTCGACTGGAGAACTTGGGTGGTACCCACATAGGCAAGGGCTGCCCACTTACAGTAATTTGTGCGGCTTCCATCCTCCTCCTCTATTTTATATGTCACAATATACAGTTGATTTAGCTTGTAATTTATTCACTTAAAGTATAATTTTTACTGATCTTATCCTTCACTTTTTATATTTAAATTTAAAAATAGAGATACTTGATTTAGTTTATAGTTTATGTCTGATTCTTTCCTCTTCTCTGTGCAAAATAAATTTGGAGTTAAGGAGCGCTTTGCTATGAGCGGGGAGCCTCATTAACCACCTGACGAGGAAGAGACTTGACTGCTGAGTCCCTCACTGAGGCTGTCTGCCGGCTTTGGGCAGAGCTGCTATTCATGCACCTTCTAAGACCCTTGTTGGTTCTGACAATGAGGCAACCCTGAGCAGGACATGTTTTAAGTCCTCCTGTGACCTGGTCTGGAATCAATATGTTTGTCTTACTAAAAATTAACAAAGGCAGTTCCATACTCCTCTCGACAGTGATTCTTAGCATCTCATCAACACCGTAAGTGTTCTCTTTCCATGTCTTCCCCACCATTTTCCTTTGTAGACTGAGGATGGCCCTTCAAACAGGTGCAGAGTGTTCCCTCACTGTGGTTTCGATTTGCACGTCTCTAACAATTCCTGATGTGCAGCATGTTTTCATAGGCTTTGATTTTAACCAGTGTGTGTGGAATTGATTGTGGAGATTTTCTTCTTCACAGTCTGCCTAGTTTTTATTTATTTTCAGTTAGTTACCCATGGAAATCTTTAAAGTGCTGCTATCATTTAGAGCCCAGCAGTCCTTGTGAATATGAAGTGTTTATAAGTGTTGCAGTGAAATAAGAAATAGTTTTCTTTTTCTCTTTTGCCTGTTGAATCCTTGTCTACTTTAACTGTTCCTGATCTACAGTGTGCGCTAAGTTTCCTTCTTTTGAGAAGACTGACCCATTATGTTAAGCACCTGTGTGTGTGTGTGTGTGTTAGTCGCTCAGTCGTGTCTGACTCCTTGTGATCCCATGTACTGTAGCTCACCAGGCTCCTCTGTCCATGAAATTCTCCAGGCAATAATACTGGAGTGGGTTTGCCATGACCTTCTCCAGGGATATCCTGTACCTATCGCCCTCTAACTGTGCATGAACCATACTTCGCATCTATTATGTTTTAATTTCCTGTTAGTCACATCCTTAAGTTAAGTGATGCTTAACTTTATATTACTCTCTCTGCAAACCTTCCCTTGTCATTTGTTTGTCCCTCTTTTTGCCTTACGGAAAGAAAGCCACAGTGCAGTCCACAAAAGGCAATGGACCCACCTGGGCTCTCTGATGCCAGTCTGTTGACTGTTTTGAAACAATGCAAAAAGAAAGAATACAGGATCCTTACATGTTTGCTCTTTATCTCCAGCCTCTGAGTATGAGGCCCAACTGTGTAATCCCCTTGATTCCCCATCGGGGGAGACACAGTTCTTGAGGCACAAGCCTACTGTGTTCTCTCCTCTGCCAGGAGGAGATTAAAGCCATCTTTCTATTTCCTCAAAAAAACATTTATTTCCAGAAATAAGGTTCCTATATTCTTGTTCCTTCCTGCATTGTTTCAAAACAGTCAACAGGTTCATCTTCTGAAAAGAAGGAAACTCAGTTATCAATGCAGACTGTAGGTCAGGAACAGCTAAAGTAGAGAAGGAATCAAAAGACCAAAGAGAAAAAAGTTTTTCTTATTTTACAGCAGCATAAGCAGTAGCTTTAAAGTTTCTGTTGTGGGAAATGGCCACAAGGAGACAGGATTTCTTCATGCTCTACTCCTGTTACTATAGTAACCAGAGCTTTAGGGTTACTCCTAGTTCGTGGTTTCTTCTGAGACATGCCAGAAACCTGTCTCATTGATTCTTTTTTTTTTTTTTTTAAACTTAATGTTTACTTCTTTTGGAGGATAACTGTGTTTGTGTGTGGAGAGATTCTTCATCAGTTATCTTCATACACATATTGATTCATCTTTTTTTTTTTTCACATACACATTATTATAGGGTGTGTAGCACACCACCCTTTCTAAAGTAGGTCCATGTTGATTCTATATTCTATATGTATTTGTGAGTATAAATTAATCCCAACTTCCCAATTTATCCCTTCCACCCATAACTCCCCTTTGGTAAAACTCCATAACTCCCATGCTTGTTTCCTAAGACTGTGCATGTATTTTGCTTTTATAAAATAGCTCATTGGCATCAGTTTCTCCTTCTGAAGTACTTCATTTACTATGATTGTTCTAGATTAATCTATGATAGCTCTAGATTATCCCTGAAAATGGCATTCTATTTTTTCATGGCCAAATCATATTCCATTCTATGCATATATGACTTCTTTATTCACTCATCTGTCCATGTATATTTTGGTTATTTCCATGTCTCAGCTGTTAATGCTGCTGCAGTGCAGGCTTGTGGGTATTCTTGTTGTTGTTCAGTCGCTACTTCTATCTTGCAAAATGGAGACAGTCCCCATGAGACACTCAATCCCCTTTCCCCTCCCTCAGTCCCTGGCACCCAGCATCCTGCTCTCTGTGAATATGGAGCCGACTGCTCTAGGGGCTTGTATGAGTGGACTCAAACATCATTTGTTCTTCGAGTCTGGCTTATGTCACTGAGCATAATGCCCTCAGGGTTCATCCACACTGTAGCATGTGTCAGAACTGCCTTCCTTTTAGGCTGGACAACATTCATTGCGTGGATGGACCATGGTCTGCTTGTCCATTCTTCTGTTGAGGGACACATGGAATATCTACATTCATCTCTCACATCTTGTAATATTTCTGGAATAACTTCAGAAAGTCCCATGAACCAAAAGTCATTCACCATTAGCTACTTTATAAACCTTTTATTTTGAAAACCATCAAAGCTCAGAAGAAGGGAAGAACGCATGTGAGCTTCACTTGTGTTTAGGAAGGAACGCTTTAGGTATTCATTTTATTCCCCCTGTGTGTGCTATGCGTGTGCGTGAGGACATGTGCTGTTTGTGGGTACGGTGTAGGTGCTCAGCACATATGTGTGTGGCGTCTGCGTGTGTGTGTGTGTGTGTGTGTGTGTGTGTGTGTGTGTGTGTGTGGTAATGGGTCATGGGCTGGGGCCTTGGGGCCTGAGGTGGGCAGGCGGGGAGCTCCCTGTGGGTTCTCTGCTCTGATGGTGTCTATGCCCCACCTCTGCCTGCATTCTCCGCTTGGATGCAGTGCGGGGCCCTGTGGGCGTCAACCCCTGCACGAAGTCACTTGCCAGGGAGCCTAGGAAGTGTCAGGCCCCCTCCCCACGACCCTGCGGGGAAGCAGGACCTGAGCGTGCTTCACCCTTAACTGACCATCAGGATGGACGGACCTGCTCTCCCCGCAGGACCCTGCAGGACAGTCCTGCCTGGGCCACCGGGGCAGCGCCTCCTGCTGGAAGCCTGGGGCGCTGCAGCCGGGCCACTTCCGGTCTGTCCTTGCTGGACACTGGGCTGCGCTCCAGGAGGTTCCTGGCTCTCCCGGGGCGCTGACCACCACGTGTCTGTAGAATCTGGTTACAGTTTTGTTTTACCCGTTGAAATGTTTAGTGACAACGCTTTTGTTCCGTTTTCTGATGTGGGTGAAGTGTGGAGCCAGTGATGATTTCTTCAAGAAAGGTCCTAATTCCCACACGCAGGTGAGCCCCCTGTCCAACGATGAGAGACCCCGGGTGTGTGACCTGTGCCTCCTTGGAGTGAAGCCCTAAGCTACTGACCAAGTTCTGTCTACACGGTAGGTTCAGACCTCCCCAAGCCCTGTCTACACTGATTACGTTTAGATGAGACCGTGGGCTTCTGCAGTGAAAACATGTACACCTGACCGCGTTCTCTGTGCAGTAGGACGTGGAGACCCTGGTAGAGACCCGGCCTGGCCTCTGTCCTGGAAGACTCCTTGCCTGCGTCTGAATGTCAGTGCTCAGACGTCTGGGGTCTGCAGCTGAGGTGGCTCTCTCTGGGTAACTGGGGTTCCATGGTCAGTGCTGAGGTAGGGCTCTTAGTCTTTCCCTCTGACAAGTTCACCTCCCCTGGGCTCATCGAGACACCTCAGGTGGGCTACCTGGTTGTCTTTGTTAAGTCTCTAAGTCGTGTCCAACTATTTGTGACCACGTGGACTGCAGCATGTCAGGCTTCCCTGTCCTCCACTATCTCCTGATGTTTGCTCTAACTCATATCCACTGAGTCAGTGATGCCATCCAGCCATCTCATCCTCTGTTGTCCCCTTCTCCTCCTGCCTTCTATCTTTCCCAGCATCAGGGTCTTTTCCAATGAGTCAGCTTTTCCCATCAGGTGGTCAAAGTATTGGAGCTTCAGCTTCAGCATCTGTCCCCCCAATGAATATTCACAGTTGATTTCCTTTAGGATTGATTGGTTGGATCTCCTTGCTGTCCAAGGGACTCTCAACAGTCTTCTCCAGCGCCACAGTTTGAAAGCATCAGTTCTTTGGTGCTCAGCCTTCTTTATGGCCCAACTCTCACATCAGCCGTAGCCATGGTGTCCTGACCAAGGGAACATGTGACCCCAGTTGGTGGGGCGGGGGCGGGGGGGGAGGTCTGGGGACTATGTGAGTCTCACCCCATCTGCATGGGTCAGAATCATGTACAGAGGGAGACCATTCACTCAAAGCTAAGAAAAAGGGAAGCATATATGTGAGCTTTACTTGACTTGTGTTTAGGAATTAATGCTTTACAGTATCATTTTATACAGGCCTGTGCCTATTCCCTGCTTCACCCTATCAGGTTCCACATCCCTGGGGCTCTGGAGACTCCTCAGGTGAGCTACCTGGTAATTATTCCAATTCACCAGCACGAGCATGGAAAGAAGGAGCAGGTTTACCTTCGCAACTGATTGCAGGGCACACAAATCAGGCAAAAAGCCAACAAGCAGCAGGTGAGGTTGCTGCTGGGCTCTCCTTCCAGTAGAGTGTCCATACTCAGCAGAGACCAGGCGTGCCCCTCGTCTTCCAGCCCAGTGTCTGGCGAGTTTTCACAGCACCTCAGCAGGACAACGAAAGACCGAGACTGCCAGCACCAAGGTAGTGTGTTCAGCATTATCATGACAGCTGTAAAACCAGTTAATATCACATAGAACCGAAGGGAAAGAGGAGGACTTCTTTGGAACAAGTGTGGGGGAAGGAGACTGACCCAACACTTCTATCTACCAAGCCAGGAGCTTACAGGAGCTCACTCGTTTCCACCAGAGGGGCCCAACCAGCAGAGACCTGGTGTCCTAACCAAGGGTCTTAGCACCCTAGGTGCAGGGTCTGGGAGGGGGGTCATCCTAGAGACTGTGGACATGTGACCCCAGGTACAGGGTCTGGGAGGTGTGTTACCCTGGAGACTATAGACATGTGACCTCAGGTTCAGGGTCTGGGGGGTCACCCTGGAGACTGTGGTTGGGCAACCCCAGGTGCAGGGTCTGGGGATTATATGGGCCTCACCCCATCCACATGGGTCTGGATCCTATATGCAGAGACCCCATATGTGCTCTTTACCTCAGTGTGTCTATTCCACTCTGAGATTTCCAACATCTGAATTGAAGGTGTTGCCCTGATTAACCTGTGGTCCTTTTTCTTTTCTTTATATTGTCACATTCACATGAGGTCAGGCACCTTTGAGTGAGTTGCTGCTCTGCATTCTGCTGAGTGAAAAAACCTTTGGTGGTATCATGTTAATATCATAGCATATCATATATCTAATTCATAGGGTCACCACTGCCTGATTTCCTCTAGACCAAGTTCGTGTAATTTAATGTGTAATTTATTGTTATTTTATATTGGGGGTAAAGTTGGTTTCTGATGTTTTGTTTGTTTTAGATGTACGTGAACTTGATTCAGTTATACATAGATGTATATCAGTTCTTTTTCTGTTTTTTTCTCATATAAGTTATTACAATTTGTTCAGTAGAGTCCTCAGTTCTATTCAGTAGGTCCTTTTTCATTATCAACTTGATGTATATTTTCATCCCAAACTCTTAATTTATCTGTCCTTTCTAACTTTCCTTTGCTAGTCATAATTTGATTTTCTCTGTCTATGAGTCTATTTTGTAAATTAGTTCATTAGTATGAACTTATAGATTTCACCTGTATGTGATATCTTAGGATATTCATCCTTTTCTCTCTGAAAAGTATTTATAGTATGATAATTTCTTGGTATATCCAAGCTGCTGCCAATATCATTATTTTATTCTGTTTTATGGTTGAGTAGCATTCCAGTGTTTAGATGTACCATGTAGTCTTCATTTTTCTGTCAATGGACATTTTGGTAGATTCTGTGTCTTGACTATTGTAAATAGTGCTGCCCTGAAAATCAAGGTGCACATGTCATTTTGAATGGTGATTTTCTCTGGACCTAAGCTGAGGAATGGGATTGCTGGATCATATGATACCTCTATGTTTAGTTTTTCAAGGAAACTCCATGCTGTTTTCCATCATGGCCTCACCATTTACATCCCACCAAGACTGTGGGAGGATTTTATTTTCTCTACATTCTTTGCAGTAATTGTTCTTTGTAGATCTTTTCGATGAAGGCCATTGTGACCAGTGTGAGGTGATACCTCATAGTTTTGTTTGGCATTAATCTAATAATTACTGATGTGGATTATCTTTCCATGTGCTTTTATTATTATTTTACATCTTGTAAGAACAGTTTACCTCTTCAATCTGGCTTCTTTAAAGTTGGCCCTGTTTGGAATTTTTTCCCATTGATTTACCCCAGGACATTTCTTGAGGGCAGGTGTTATTTACAGCCCTCTTGGACTTGTGACTATTATGAGCCCTTTAGCATCTCTTTTAAGGTGTATATATTGATCTGAACCAGCTAATTACTCCCTGTCCCTCTGCCTTTCTTTTTTGGTAACCATGAGTTTCTTTCCTAAGTCTGTGAGGCTGTTTCTCTTTTGAGAAATTTATTTGTATCCATGTGTAGATTCCACAGGAAGTAATATCCTATACTTGTCTTTCTCTTTCACTTACTTTGCTTAGTATGATTATCTCTAGTTTCTTCCTGGTAACTGGAAATGGCATTATTTCATCCTTCTTTTCATCTGAGTAATATTGCATTGTGTACATGTACCCCATTTTCTGTCTTCATTCATCTGTCCTTGTGCACTTAAGTTGCTTCCATGTCTTGGTTATCGTACTAGTGACGCCATGATCGTTGGGTGCAGGTATCTTTTTAAATTTTGGTTTTCTCTGGATTTATGCTTAGGTATGGGATTGCTGGGTCACTGGGTAATTCTATGTTTAGTTTTTTAAGAACCTCCATAATGTTCTCCCTAGTGGGTGTACTGACTTACGTTCCCACCAACAGTGTAGGAGGGTTCCCTTTTCTCCACAACCTCTGCAGACTTTATTGTTGTAGGGTTTTCAATGTGGCCATTCTGATCAATGTGTGGTGATACCTCATTGTACATTTGATTTGCCTTTCTCTAAGAACAAGTGATGCTGAGCATCGTTTCGTGTGCTTTATGGCCATTTCTATGACTTCTTTGGAGAAATGTGCATTTATTCTTTGGCCGATTTTTTATTGGGTTGTTTTTTTTTTTGACATTGAACTGTACTAATGGTTTGTATGTGTTGAAGAGAAATTCCCTGTAGGTATCTTTGTTTGCAAGAATTTTTTTTTCATTCTGAGGGTTGTCTGTTTCTTTCACTGATGGTTTCCTTTGCTGTGCAGATGCTTTTAGTGTTTATTAGGTCCCATTTGTTTTTGTTTTATTTTCATGATTCTATGAGGTGGATCAAAAAAGAACTTGCTGCATTTTATGCCAAGGCATGTGCTCTTTTCCTCAAGTTTCATAGTATCTGTCCTTTTATTTAGATCTTTAATCTGTTTGGAGTTTATTTTTGTGTATGGTGTTAGGGAGCATTCTAATTTCATTTTAATTTTCATTGCTAAGGAACCTGCCCGATGTCCTCCACGGTGGCTGCTCCCAATTTCCATCCCCAGCGTCAGTGTAGGAGGGTTCCCTTTGCTCTACATCCTCTCCAGCATTTATTGCTTGTAGAGTTTCCATGTAGGCCATTCTGATTGTTACGAGGTGATACCTTCTTGAAGTTTTGATTTGCATTTCTCTCATACTTAGCGATATTGACATTTTTACATGTGATTTTTTTAAACAGTGTGAGTTAAACTTATTCAAATTGGCTTCCTGAAGGCCTGCTCTGTTTTTAATATTTTTCTGTTGACGTCCCCGAGGGCATTTCTTGAGGGCAGGTGTTTTTAACTTACAGCCCGCAGGCCTAGTGTGGCCTAGTTGGCACCGCAGTGCCGGTGAGCAGAGGATTTAAAGTTGTTGTTATGGGAAATGGCCACAAGGTGGCAGCATGGCTTTATGCCCCTACCCTGGTTACTGGGGGAACTAGAGCCTTAGGGAAAGTCCTGTTTCTGGATTGTCAATTAGAGTGGAATGTGCCAGAAGAAATACCCAAAGCTTGTGTCCCATTCCTTCTTCCTTCCTTACCCCTACCCCCTGGACATATCCCAGTTCCTGCAACACCACTTCTTGGAGGGTGCTTTAATCATAGGTGGGGTGACCCTAAGGAAGGAAGCTGGGGGTGGGAACCCCATCACCTGGAAACATGAAGTCCAGGGGGCTTCCAAAGCTCCTCCAGCCAAGAGGCTCCACGTCCTTTGGGTGCAGTAGGTGTAGTTTCACTGCAGGGGGACCTGCCAGGATCTGGTGGTTGTGGGCCGGTGCGTAGGGGAACAGGCTTACCAGGTCCATGGGGCAGGGCTCATTGGCTGGCTCATCCTCCCCAGCTCCCTCAGCCCCAAGACAGTCCATCCAAGGGACCCAAGCCTGCCCAGGCTTCAGGGATATGGCAGCAGCCCAGGTCGCTAAGGCCTGAAGGGAATAGAGCCAGCACTCTCTTTTTGTAATTTGTATTTTGTAATGGTGTAGAGGTGACTTACAATGTTTTGAGTTTGTTTCAGGTGTACAAATGCATCACTCATGCGTAGTGATGCATAAATGTTCTAGTGATGCATAGTACATGTTCTTTTTTGGGTTCTCTTCCCATATAGTTTATTATGCAGTGTTGATTAGGGGTCCTCGTCCTATAGTGGGTTCTTGTTGATTATTTTACAAAGACTCATGTGTGTATGTTCATCTCCACCTTCTCATTTCCTTTGCCCACCACCTTTCCCTTTTGGTAACCATAAGGTGCTTTGCTATGTTGTGAGACCCTTTCTTTTTTTTAAAAAGAAGTTCATTTGTACCCAGTTTTAGAATCCACCTCCAAGAAATATCATATGATACTTGTCTTCCTTTGTCTTCCTTCACTTACTGTGATCATCTCTGCTTCCTTCCTTGTTGCTGGACATGGCGCGACGTCACCCTTTTTATGGCTGAGCTATTACTACTCTGGGTTCATGACTACATCTTGTTTACCATTCATCTGTTCTTACCCACTTAGGCATCATCCATGTGTTGGCTATTGTACATAATGTTGCCATGAACATTGGGTGCATCTGTCTTTTAAAATTATGGTTTTCTCTGGATCTGTGCCCAGGACTGGGATTACTGGGTCCTATGGTACTTCGCTGTTTGGTTTTAAATGACCCTCTATCCTGTTCTCCTTCGTGGATTTAATGACTTTCATTCCCACCAACAGGGAGGAGGGTTCTTTTCCCTCCATTCCCTCTCCAGCATTTATTGCCCTAGATTTTCTATGCTGACCATGCTGACGTGTGTGAGGTGATGCCACTTCTGACTCACAGTTCTCTAATACTTACAGATACTGAGCATCTTTTCATGTGTTTCATGGCCATCTCTATGATTTCTTTGGAGAAAGGTTAATTTAAATCTTGTGCCCCTATTTGACTGGGTTGTTTCTTTGATATTGAGGTGCATAAACTGTTTGTATGTTTTGGAGAGAAATTCCTCGTGGGTGTCTCCATTTACACATATTAGTTTCATTATGGGGTTTGTCTTTTTGTTGTGTTTATGGTTTCCTCTGCTGTGCCTGTGCTTTTAAGGGGAGTTAGGTCCCATTTATTTTTATTTTCTCATTTATTTATTTTTGTTTTATTTTTCATGTTCTAAAAGGTAGGTCAAAGAAAAACTTGCCGCATTTTATGTCAAAGTGTGTTCTGCTTTTTCCTTTAAGAGTTTCATATTATCTGTTCTTTTATTTAGGTCTTTAATCTATTTGGAGTTTATTTTTGTGTATGCTGTTAGGGAGTATTCTAATTTCATTCTCATGACCATTTCTTAAAAAACCTGCACACTGTTCTTCATGGTGGCTGCTTCTAATCCATCTTTTCACTAAGTGTGGGAGGGTTCTGTTTTTCCCACACTTTCTCCAGCATTTATTGTTTGTCAACTTTTGGACAATGGTCATTGTTAACCATGTGAGGAAATACCTCATTGTAGTTTTGATTTGCATGTCTCTAATATTTAGTGATGTGGACATCTTTTCATGTGATTCTTTGAAAGGGTGTGAGTTAAACTTACCTCTTGAAATTGACCACTTGAATGCCTGCCTTGTTTTGAATTTTTTTTTTGCCGGTGACACCTAGGACATTTCTTGAAGGCAGGTATTTTTTACCTTCAGCCCCTTGATCCTTGTGCATATTAAATACCCAGCAGCACTGCCTTTCAAGGTGTTATTAAATTAGAAGGCCACAAGGGGGCAGCAGTTCTTCATGTCCCACTCTTTTTTCCCCTGTAATTTCCTTGTTATTTTATGTTGGAATGTTGTTAATTTCAGATGTGTTTGTTTGAGTTGTACAGATACATGATTCAGTTACGCAGGATGTTTATTTATTCTCCTTGGGTTCATTTTCACATATAGGTGGTTATGTCTGCTCATCAACTTTTCTATGCTATCCAGTAGTTACTTTTTAATCATCTCTCTGATATATATTACTGTATATGTGTTAATTCCGAACTCTTAATTTCTCCCACTTGTTTCTGAAGGCTGGGGACTCAGCAGAGGGCAACAGGCACCCCAGGTTCATTGTGGAGGTCCACTGCCTGCTACAGGCTCCCAGCCCCCTCAGCCCCAGGACATTCCAGCCTTGCTACCCAAGCCATCAGGCTCCAGGGATGTGACATCAGCTCAGGTCACTATGGCCCGAGGGGAATAGAATCAACATTTCTTTTTCCATATTTTTCTGTTTTTACCCTGTAATTTGAACAGGAATGAATGAAAATCTTGTGTGTGTGTGTGTTTTTTTTTTTTTTTCCTTTCCATCTACTGCATCTTGATTTTCTTGGTGACCAGGAGTTTCTAAGTCTGTGAGGCTGTGTCTCTTTGGGAAAGAACTTCATTTGTATCCATTTTTAGGTTCCACCTACAGGTGATATCGTGTGATACTTGTCTCTCTCTGTCTCCCTGACTTCACTCAGAATGATCATCTCTACCTTATTTCCTGTGGCTGGACTTGGCATTATTTCCTACTTCCTTATCACTGAGAAACACTGCATTGTGTACATGTGCCCCATCCTCTGTTTCCATTCATCTGTAATTTCTACATTTAGTGTGCTTCCCAGACTTGACTATTGTACCTTGTTGGGCCGAGATTGCAGGGATTCCCTTGTCTTTTAAATTTTTTAAAAATTTTCTCTAGGTTTATTCCTAGCTGTGGGACTGCTGGGTTCTAAGGTATTTGTGTTGCAGTGAAAAGGGATAAAAAAGAGAGAAATGAGTTTTTCTCTTTCCCCTTCCTGAGAACAAAGGAAATAGAGAAAACAATGAGCAGACCTGAATATTCCTTTTTTTTTTTAGCCATTCGTGGCTCTGCATGTCTGTAACTAAGTTTGCTTTCCTGCCCCCTAACTCTGCAGGAGCTATACCTTGCACCCATTTAAAGTCTCCTCTATACTGGGAACAATTAAGTCATACTAAGGGTAATCAGTCTAACAACACTAGAAAACTATGCTGGGTGCCTTATGGACAATGCCAGTATATAGTTTCTCTGAAAAATAAGAACAGGTATGGAACAAAGTAAGTCAGATGACTTAGGTATATATTGGGCTATACATCTGGTCCCATCACTTCATGGCAAATAGATGGGGAAACAGTGGAAACAGTGGCAGACTTTATTTTGGGGGGCTCCAAAATCACTGCAGATGGTGACTGCAGCCATGAAATTAAAAGACTTCTCATAAAAGAAAAGTTATGACCAACCTTATGACAAAACCCACTGGAAAAAAAAAAAAAAAGTTATGACCAACCTAGACAGCATATTAAACAGCAGAGACATTACTTTGCCAACAAAGTTCCATCTAGTCAAAGCTATGGTTTTTCCAGTAGTCATGTATGGATGTGAGAGTTGGACTATAAGGAGAGCTGAGTCCTGAAGAAATGATGCTTTTGAACTGTGGTGTTGGAGAGGACTCTTGAGAATCCCTTGGACTGCAAGGAGATCCAACCAGTCCATCCTAAAGGAAATCAGTCCTGAATATTTATTGGAAGGACTGATGCTGAAACTGAAACTCAATAGTTTGGCCACCTAATGCGAAGAGCTGACACATTTGCAATGACCCTGATGCTGGGAAAGACTGAAGGCAAGAGGAGAAGGGGATGACAGAGGATGAGATGGTTGGATGGCATCACCAACTCAATGGACCTGAGTTTGAGTAAACTCCGAGAGTTGGCAATGGACAGGGAGGCCTACCCGCTCAGTCTGATGTGACTGAGCAAACTGAACTGAACTGAACTGAACTGACGTTGGATGGCCACCAGAGGGCACTCTTGACCTCCTCACTGTCCAAGCACTATACCAAGTAGTCACTGGGACTCCAGGACATTCAGGTAAGTTTCCACACACAGACTCCTTGCTTCTGATAGCACAGACCCTGCCCCCAAGATTTTGCACAAACGGACGGGGACAGAGTAGGATATTTGTGGCCCAACCACTTAGAAAAAATGAGCAGAAAGCAACCTGTGAGGCAAGCAGAAGTCATGCCATGGCAGGCAGCTTAGATTAGGAGTAGGCCTTCCTACTTCTGGGTGGTAAGATTATCAGGCCACCTGGATCAGCTTTCGCTTAACACTGACCGCTGTTTGCCAATTAGGAACAGGGCAGAAACCCCCGGGAAAGTCCCGCACATGCGAAAGTTTTGACCAATGAAATTGCTTTGCAATCCGCTTAAACCAACTACCAACGGCGTGTGCTCACTCTATAAATTTGTGTAACAGTTTGGGCTCGGGGCTCTCTGACCCCGCACCACTGCGTTGGATGCGGCAGGAGCCCTGACTCGAGTCAGCAATAAACTTCCCTTTTTGTGAGTTGCATTGTCTTGGAGGCCTTCTCTCTTCCCGCTCGGAGATTCGGACATCGGGCATAACAAACCCTGCTAGCAGCAGCATTGAGGAGCTTAGATCCAGTGAAACAGACTGTTCTCTTGTGGAAAGGGGAAACTAAGAAGAGACCACCACTGTGCTATGACCAGCGCGCCCGTTGCAAAGAGACTGGGCGCTGGAGGAATGAGCGCCCCCATTGCAGAGGGACATCTAAAGGGTCGAAGAAGTTCAGTCAACCCAACACAGAAAGGTACCAGCCTGAGCTGGCTGTCCAAAACCTTATCTGCCTGGCTGGAGCAATATCAGACTAGGGAAGACCTGGCTTCCTGATCCTGGGCCTCTGGGAGCCCACGGTCACGATGAAAGTAGGGGGCCAATCAATGAATTTTATGGTGGATACCAGAGCTGAGCACTCCGTGGTAACCACACCTGTGGCTCCCCTCACAGGCCGAACAGCATCTATTGTTGGGGCCACAGGGGACTTGACAGCCCGCTCATTTTGTAAGGCCCGTTCATGTCAGCGAGGGGGCCATCAGGTGACTCATGAATTTCTGTACTTACTAGAATGGCCCATTCCCCTGCTGGGTAGAGACTTACTGACAAAACTGGGGGCACAAATCACCTCTGCCCCCTCAATCAGCTCTGATGATGGCCGTGACCGTGCCCAGGGAAGATGAATGGCATCTCTATTCCTCAGGAAGGGAACAAATAAATCCCCCCAGACTGCTAAAAGAATTCCCTGATGTTTGGGCAGAGAAGGGGCCTCCAGGTTTGGCCAAAAACCATGCCCCCATTGTAGAGGACCTGAGGCCAGGAGCTAGTCCTATTAGATAAAAACAATATCCATTACCATGGGAGGCACGCCTGGAAATTCGGGACCACATCCAGAGGCTACAAGATGCTGAGATCCTAATCAAATGTCAGTCTCCCTGGAGCACTCCGTTCTTACCAGTTAAAAAGTCTGGAGGGAACAACTACTGCCCCGTCCAGGACCTCCACACCGTCAACAGTGCAGTGATCGCCATCCATCCAGTGGTCCCAAATTCCTACTCTCTCCTGAGTCTCTTACCTGCTCAGACAAGCTGGTTCACCTGCTTCAATCTCAAGGACGCATTCTTCTGCCTCCCTCTGTCATCAGCCAACCAGCCGTTGTTTGCCGTTGAATGGGAAGACCCACACGGGGAGAAAGACACAGATGACTTGGACTCAACTGCCACAGGCTTCAAAAACTCACCTACCCTGTTTGGTGAAGCCCTGACTGCAGACCTTGCTGCCTTTCCTGGAGAAACTTTGAACTGTACCCTACTCCAGTATGTGGATGACCTGTTGCCAGCCAGCCCCACCAGGGGGGCTGCAGGAGAGGCATCAGGGCCCCGTGGGCTCTACTCCACCACAGGGTACAGGGTGTCATGGAAAAAGGCTCAGATCTGCAGACAGGAGGTCAAGTACCTGGGGTCTGTCATCTCAGAAGGGCATCAGGCGCTCGGACATGAGAGGGAGCAAGCCATCTGTTCAGTATCTCGGCTGAACACAGGGAAAGAAGTCTGTGAGTTCCTTGTGGCTGCCGGATTCTGCCAGATCTAGATACTGGGTTTCTCTGAAATTGCCAGGCCTTTGTTTAAGGCCACAGCAGGGTCTGGTAAGGACCCCCTGGAGTGGGGGCCTGAACAGAAAAAGGCCTTCGAGGAGATAAAGAGACTCTTGACCAGCGCTCCAGCATTAGGACTGCCAGAAGTGATGCGGGACTTTAACCTCTTTGTACATGAGAAAAGTCACACTGCTCTGGGGGTCCTCACACAAACTGTTGGGCCATGGCGCGCCCGGTTGCATATCTGTCCAAACGACTGGATCCAGTGGCCGTGGCTTGGCCGTCATGCCTCCGGGCATTAGCTGCCACTGTGGTTTTGGTCAGAGAAGCAGATAAGCTTACTTTAGGACAAACTATAAATGTAAAGGTTCCCCATGCTATCACTGCCCTGATGAACTGCCAGGGGCTTAAGTGGCTGACCAACTCCAGGATGACTCATTATCAAGGACTGCTTCGTGAAAACCCACGGGTCCAACTCGAGACTATGCAGACACTGAACCCCACCACCTTTTTACCTGTGGAATCAGAAACCCATGATCATAACCGTGAGGAGGTCATAGATGAGATTTACTTGAGCAGGCTGGACCTGACAGACATTCCCCTCCAGAACCCAGAACTGGAACTGTTCACTGACGGAAGCAGTTTCATCAAGACGGGCAGCGCAGAGCAGGCTCTGCCATGACAACACCTGAGGAGACAGTGAAGGCTGAGGCCTGGCCACAGGTGGTCAGCACAATGGGCTGAGCTATGGGCACTCGCCCAGGTGCTAAGGCACGCCGAAGGGACACGAGTCAACATCTGTACTGATTCAAGGTATGCCTTTGCTACTTTACATGTACATGGAGCCATTTATAAAGAAAGGGGCCTATTGACAGCAGGGGGAAAGGAGATTAAACACAAAAAGGAAATCCTTCAGCTGTTTGAAGCAGTCTGGAAGCCTTTCCAAGTGGCAGTCATCCATTGTAAAGGCCATCAGAGAGAAACTGATCCAGTCATGAAAGGAAATAGGTTGCCTGACCAGGCAGCCAAGGAGGTGGTGACCCCACAGAGCCCCACAGTGGGCCGTGAGTCAACCTTTAAGGTCCACTTGATGCCAGAATTGCCCCTGTCTCTGAGATACACCAAGGAAGAAGATCAATGGACTCTAAATGAGAGAAGAATAAAAGAAAAAGAGGGCTGGAGGAAGCTCCCAGACCAAAGACTCTTTGTTCCCAGCTATATAGCAATCCAGCATGAGACAGCCAATGTAGGAAAAACTGCGCTGGAGAGTTTACTGAGCCACTACTGTTTCATTCCTAAGCTCCCAACCCTGTGTGCCCAGATCAGTGCAAGATGTGTGACTTGTGCGCAAAACAACGCCAGCCAAGGACCAAGACCCAACCCAGGGGTGCAGACCACTGGGACACTGCCTTTGAAGATCAAGAAGTGGACTTTACTGAAGTCAAGCCCTATAGGGGCTGTAAGTGTTTACTTGTGGTAGTCTGCACCTACTCGGAATTGGCCAAAGCCTACCCCACTTGCACTGAACGGGCACAAGAAGTGGCCAAGGCCTTACTAAGAGACATAATCCCGAGACATGTGCTGCCTCTCTCCATAGGGTCTGACAATGGGCCAGCTTTTGTGTCTGAGATAATCCAAACTTTATCCAGGACACTGGGAATCAAATCAGTGGAAGCTTCACACTGCTTACAGGCCACAGAGCTCAGGGAAAGTTGAGCACATGAATCGGACCCTCAAAACCACATTAGCTAAACTCTGTCAGGAGACCCAGTTATCTTGGGTCAACGTGTACCCCTTTTCTTTACTCTGAGCCCAGTGCACCCCAGGGTCCTCAGGCTATTCTCACTTTGAGATCTTAAATGGGAGAGTGCCCCCAGTGATAGGAAAACTCAAGGGAAACCCCTAACAGCTAGCTGACCTGGGGAGATCCCAGTACCTCCAGGTCCTGGGAAAAGTCTTCCAACATATTGCCTGAGAAACCTTAGAAAGGACACCCATTCCTTTGGGCAACTGGGTTCATCCCTATCAGCCAGGAGATGAGGTATGGGCTATGGACTGGAAAAAGGAACCACTTCAGCCAGTTTGGACAGGCCCCCACAATGGTCGTCCTGGCAATCCCTACTGCTGTTAAAGTTTCAGGCGTCACCCCTTGGATCCACCACACCAGAGTCAAGAAGACAGTGGCTTCCTGTAATGAGGACACCTGGAAAACAGTTTTGGACTCCCAAAATCCCCTCAAAGTCTGGTTCAGAAAATAACAGCCCTCACCCACGAACGACGCTGAGCCCGGCTCTAGTCACTCCGGAAGCTGGCTCGTCCACGCACGGCAGAAGCTGGAGGATTCTTCAGCCTTGCTCCAGCCACACTCTGGCAAGCTGGCTGGCCAACGTACGGTGGAAGCTTGAGGATCCGGGCATCAAATTATCAATGGATTTTCATTGTCAACCCTGGGACTCTAGCCCTGATTGGTATTATTGCTCTGCTCTTTGCTATAGGACTAGCTTCAGTCACACTCCATGACTGGGATTTGGGTCAGAAGTTGTGGTTAGCTGTCTGTTATCTCACTATAGTGAGAAGCCTCATTCTGATTAGATGTCTATTATGATTGATTCTCCCTACTAACTAAATTGCTCCACAGTATAACTGACCCCCCTCATGATAGGCTCGGTTGCTATAGCCGTGACGACCTAAAGATGGGGAGAAAACCTTTTGCTAGTGTTTAGTTATCTGTTAGGTGCAGGCTGCTTTGCAGGCTTTTGGTGCCCTTGCTGTAACAGATGGTGCTGTTCCTTATCCATCACGCACCTGTCAACATTACAGTCAACCCTTGGAAAATCACTTACTTAACCATCAGCTAGAATAATGTACAGATAGCCAATCTTATAGGCCATCACCTATTGTCTTCATAACCATTTGATGTATATCCAGGGGCCTGGGTGAAAAAATGTTTTCCAGTTATGCCCCCAGCTGCAACTACCTTTCCCCAGAGAATCAAAACAGCGGACAGTATCCCGACACCATGGTGTTGCCATCATGCCCCTGTGCCTCCATATACCCCCAAATGTCACGCAGATATTACAACCCAGAACAGATGTCTGTCTGCCAAATAAATGGAAAACGCCAACTGGACTGGGACAATAATGCAGACAAACAAAATCAAGGACCAGCTTTGCCCTGAAAAATTAGGCTCTGCCTGTTGGCAGTATGACTCAGGTTACAGAGTTAAATCCCCCTTAGACCCTCGTCTGCATCAGGTTCTCAGTGAAACACATCACCTTCTTAATAACACCAACCCCCAGTTGGCCAGGGATTGTTTGCTTTGCTTAGGAACTCCACAGTACTTAGCTACACCAGTACCATTAAATACTGCATCAGCTATGGGAACTCCTACAGATCCGTCCTTACAAGGGCCAGTCTTAAAGGCAATTGAGTTAACTCAAAAGGCTCCAGAATGCTTTACAAATGATGGAGGAACTGGACCTGTAGGCAATTTAGCCAGGGACCAATGTAATCAGACGTTAATTGGTGAGTGGCCCACTCATCCTCCCACAAACAATATGGTGCTGCCCGCATCAAGGCCTTTTCTTTGTTTGTGGGACAGATGCTTATGTTTACCAGTTAATTGGGTGGGTATCTGCACCTTAGCTGTCCTCACTCCTCAGATGAATATTGTCCCTAACAACCAGACTCTCACATACGTACCTCTGGCAGCACATACGCAGTCAAAAAGAGCCATCCAGTTTATACCCCTACTAGTTGGTCTAGGAATCACGGCTGGGATAGGTAGGGGAATAGGAGGAATTGCTTCATCAGCCACCTTTTACCATACACTATCCAAAGACTTCACAAATGATGTTGAGAGAGTAGCCAAATCTTTAGTGGCCTTACAGGACCAACTAGATTCCCTGGCTGAGGTGGTTTTTACAGAATAGGAGAGGGCTAGACCTCCTGACAGCTGAAAAGGGAGGACTCTACCTCTTCTTGAACGAAGAGTGCTGCTTTTATGTAAACCAACCAGGAATAGTCAGGGACATGGCCCAACAACTAAGGGAATGAATCATAAAAAGGAGAGAGAAACTGGCAAATTCCTGGGGTAATTGGAACAGTATCTGTAGTGGCGGATCGCGGCTTCTCCCTTTAACCTGTCCTCTCTTCATGTTCATTGCAGTGCTCTTGTTTGGTCCTTGTGGTCTCAGTCCAGTCACCCAGTTCATAACTTCTCAGATTGAATCCATAAAGTTACAAATGGTACAAGCTCATATATAGCCCCCTAAACGATGGGGAACTCTAAATGTCCTACCAAAACATGAGATGATGCTTTCTACAAGTGATAGAAGCATCAAGAGGGGAAATGAAGAGGAAAAGTTAAAATTTCTACATAACCTCCTATTCGTTCTGCCTCTCTAACTCAGCTTGCTCCTTGTAAAGTCTAGATCATGTAGGTCTCGGAAAGAAGGGACTCACAATACTAGGAACTGGAGCTTATCTCACTCACCCTTGTCCTACTCTTTGCAATCACCCTAGCCCCTGCAAACCCACAAACCCACTTAATCATGCCTGTTTGTGTGTAAAAACTCTGTAACCCTTTGTTGGGGGCTCAGAGCTTGGAGTGTTAACTCCCCTGGGCCCGCCGGCATAATAAACCTGACTTCTCCAACTCTCTGAGTGTGATGCTTAGTTTCCCTAGTACTGGTTTCTGCAATATTTCGTGATGCTGAGCATCATTTCGTGTGCCTATCTGCTATCTGTAGGCTTTCCTCAGAGAAATATCCATTTTGATCTTTGGCCCATTTTTTTTTTTTCTTTGTATGTATTTTTCATAATGAGCTGCATGAGCTGTTTGTATATGTTTTGGAGTTGAATTCCTTGTGGGTCTCTTTCTTTGCAAATATTTCTTCCTATTCTGAGGGTTGTCCTTGTCTTTCCTTGAGGGTTTCCTGCGGGGTCCAGCCCCAGCAGGATCCAGGGGAACCCTCAGGATGAACGGCGTCGGTGAATGAGAGAGAGAAAGAGAAAGAAAAAGAGAGAGAGAGAGAGACCAGACCAGGAAGGTGCAGCAGAGTCTGGCAGTTGCTTTATTTTTCACCATCGCCTTTATACCCTAAGTTGGTACATTTCTTAGGGGCAGATAAGCACACAGACTTAGTTTAACATTACATCAGCTTGTCCTTCACGAAACCAGGTGTGCTCTGTATATTTTTTGTTTACAAGAGTCTTTTCCCATAGATTTTTTGTACATTATCTTTTGGCCTTGAGGTTATCAGAAAACAGAAAATTGGCAGTCTCATGGTACAGCAAATTGCAACATAATAGAAATACAATCTTGTTAACATAAAAGACAGTCTTTTTGTAGAAATTCTCAGCTAAATTTATCTGAAAAGTTTAACACACAAAGACTCTGTGGCTCTGGTGAGGCAGCCCCTGTTTAGCACTCCTGGTTAAAATGAACAATTATCTTATTGTTTTTACACTAGGGCTAAACTCTTATTTTACTAGATCTCCAACTATATTAACAATAGTTTCCATTGCACAACCTCAGCACATTAACATCAATCAAACGTTGATCTAATAACCACTTTTAAAACAATATTTTTTGTATTTTCTAATAGGGCTTCCTCACCCCCCAAAGGGCTCTGTGCCTATTAGGGCCTTTTTAATGGTTAATCTCTATGTATAATATCTTTTGGCTTTCAGGCCTGTTGATAATTTATGGTTTGCACCTGGTGACACTTTAAGCAACTTCAGTAGCTGACCCTGTCTTTTTTGTGGTTAATCTGAAGAAGGAATTCATAGGGCCAGGACTCCATCTCAGGCCTGTCCGTGCTGATCGTGCTCGGCTGCCTCTCCAGTGGACTCTGAACTCTCTGCTTAGTGCCTGTGGGAACGACAATGGAAGGATAAGACCCCCTCCAGACAGGGGAATCTTGAAGATCACATCCAGGTTACTCATTGCCTAAGAGGAAACATACCGTAATCACCCCTGTCTCCGGACAGGTCATAAACTTTTTCCGTATCTATCAGGATGTAATCACAGGCTTATCGATTATTAACTGGTTGGAAAGTGACCACAAGCTTATTGATTATTAACTGTTTGGAATGTAACTGCGGGCTTATTGATTATTGACTGACTGAACACATAACACGTGAATGATGGAGTTATTGTAGTTGTATTTACCCTACCTTTGTTTATGTAAGTCTCAAGGGAATTGGGGTGGTGGGTTTGGACACGTACACATGGGGTATAAAAGATTTTCACAAATGCTGGTTGGGGTCCTTGGCTAAGAGGAGACTCTGCCTTGGGCCCGCCGGTGTAATAAACTGCACTCCACTATCTGTATTGTCCTTCTGAGTGAGTTTGTTTCCCGGAAAGCGTGGCTATAACAAATCTATTTTCTTTCTATTAGGTGTCATCTCCAAGGGAACTAGATAGGATTACATTTTCACAGAACAGAAATGCAGATTGCAAAAACAGCAGATATGGCACAAAACAGGTTCTTAGTCCAAAAGTTAATTACCTGCAAGAAGTCACCAGCTAATCTCTATCTAAACTATTTTCTATTAGGCGTATATGTGGCTATAATATTTGTGGGGCTTTTCTCACCCCGCGAAGGGGCCTAAGCTTAATAGTTTCTTTTGTTAGCGTACTGTACTTAGGATGTTTAGAACGATCATGAGCATTTTGTGCAATGAGAGCACACATTTATCAAACAAGCCAGAATGCCAGCAAAAGGGTTTGAATTGAAGCATTTCCTTCATCCCTGCCCCCCTCATAGGGTACCAGCGTCCAGGAGATTTATTAATTAGGGTTTTAAGTTGGTCTTCATTCAGTGAAAGAGGAGCAGGAGAGCTCTCGGCAGGCAACACAAGAATCTGCAGGAGGGCAAACAAGAACAACAGCAGAAAAGGGGGGAGGATATAGGGTAGGGTAGAGGCCGAGGCCAACCTGGAGGGTCCCTTATCCTAGACGGCCTTGCCTGTCAGGTATTTTCCTCGTGACCTCGTCATGGATGGGGTCCTGGACGGCCTTGCCTGCCCGGTATTTTCTTCATGACCTCGTCACGGGCGGGACCCCCCATAACGGCTCCCGGCAGTTTCCTTTTGGTATACAAAAGCTTTTAAGGTTAATTTGGCCCCATTTTCTGATTTGTGGTTTATTTTTCATTTTTCTAAGAGGTAGATCCACAAAGAACTGTATATCTGATCTTTGCTGTTCAGACTGCCTGCTCCCTTTGTTGCAAACTTGTATATAGCCTGACTCCTCTTGCCTCCTTGGAACAGTTTTCTCAGAGCTACTGAGATGCTAACTCCCAAGACTGGAGTAGTAAACATTCCCACTAAGTAAATTAACTTTCTACTTTCAGGTTGTGGCTGTATTTTTTAGTTGACGACTTTAGTTCAGTTCAGTCGCTTAGTCGTGGCTGACTCTTTGCGACCCCATGGACTGCAGCACACCAGGCTTCCCTGTCCATCACCAGCTCCGGAGTTTACCCAAACCCATGTCCATCGAGTCCAATGGACATGGGTTTGGGTGGACTCCGGGAGTTGGTGATGGACAGGGAGGCCTGGCATGCTGTGGTTCATAGGGTCGCAAAGAGTCGGACACGACTGAGAGACTGAACTGAACTGAACTAAATGCAGATGAGGGGCTTCCCCAGTGACTTAGATGGCAAATTAAAAAGAAACAGAAGTTATGTCTCTAGAATTTAATCAGAGTACAATTGTGAGAAAGCAGAAATAACATAATAGCAAAATAGAAAATATATTCAGCTCACCGGCCACCAACAACACGTTGTGTATCAGTGTTACTATAATACGGAATAAATGTTAATTTAAACAAGAATACTCAGGAAAAACACAAAAGCTCTTGGGTGTTCGTTCAGGTACATTGCACATTAAATTACAACCCTGAATTAAAACTCAAAAGCTTTCATTTCCCAGGTAATCACTTAGGGCTTGAGAAAAGCCTGCCGCCTTGTGGCCATTCCCTGCAATAGCAACCGTAAAAGTTTTGCTTGTGAGTCCTTGTTCAGTCGCTCAGCGGTGTCTGTTGTTCTGACACAAATTATTCACGGCACATACAACTCACTGTGGGGCTTCAGCGTAATGGGTCGCCAGGCTGGACCAGGCTTCAGGGCAGGAAAAGCAGGTCCAGGGTTCAGAAGAAAGCCTTTCAGGGGAGGTGCTCAAGTGCGCTCACTGAAAATTCAATTTAGAGAATTTAACACTCAGGTTACCTCTTAGAGGATAGTGGGAGTTCTCCAGGCAGTCAGGAGAAAACAACATGTGCAGAGGTGATGAACAGAAATAATCACAAATGATTCTGCATACCTAAGACGAAGAAACGTTTGGGTGTAAGAGAAGGTGAGGGAGATTTACAAGGTTCAGATTAGGAGCACTTCTGTGTACTACTTCAGAGGCTTTGAATATTGCACGTAGGAACTGAGGAAACACTGAAACTTGGGAAGGGGATGTAGATGTTTGAAGGAAGACCCCCTGAAGACAGAAGGCTTCTCATGGGGCTGATCTAAATGACCCCAATAAGACCTAATTTTTTGTTTTTTAATTTTAAAATTTATTTTTATTACTTTTCCAGTTTTATTAGGAAATAATTGACATACATCATTGTATAAGTTTAAGGCATACAGCATGACAGTTTTGATTGATGTGTATTATGAGATGATTACCACAGTAGGCTCAGCTAAGGTCCATCTTCTCATTCATCATTTTCTTATCTCATGAATTATGCTTTGAGTACTTCATAAGGCTTTAGAAGATTCACGTATTTCTAGCTGAGCTGTGCTCATTCTAATGCTTCTAAATAGAATTGTAACAGTCTCATTATGTTTCTTTCCTTTTTTTTTTTTTAACTGGAGTATACTTAAGGACTTAAACTGTTGTGTTAATTTCTGCTGTTTGACAAAGTGAATAAGCCACATGTATACACATATTTCCTCTTTGTTGGGTTTCCTTCCCATTTAAGTCACCACAGAGCACTGAGTAGAGTTTCCTGTGCTATATAGTAGGTTCTCATTAGTTATCTATTTTATACACCACAGCCTTCTCCTGGCGAAGGGGCTTGCAAAACTCAGTGAAGCTCTGAGCCATGCCGTGCAGGGCCACCCAAGACAGACAGGTCATAGTGAAGAGCTGTGACAAAATGTGGTCCACTGGAGAAGAAAATGGCAACCCACTCCAATATTCTTGCCTGGAAAATCCCATGAACAGTATGAAAAGGCAGCAGTCCATGAGATCGCAAAGAGTTGGACACAACTTAGCAACTGAAAGACAGCAAAGTGAATATAAGACCCAATTTTAAGAAAAGTATTTCCTGTTACTTTTATAGAAGTACAATGGAAAGATCTAGATTACTGGTAGTTACTGCTTCTTAAACTGTTTCATTGAAGTACTAAAGTGTAATTGTCATATGTGTGGGTACATGCTTTAGTCATGTCCTACTCTTTGTGATCCCATGGACTGTAGCCCGCCAGGTTCCTCTGTCCGTGGGATTCTCCAGGAGAGAATACTGGAGTGGGTTGCCATTTCCTCCTCCAAGGAATCTTCCCTACCCAGGGATCAAACCTTTGTCTCCTGTGGCTCCTGCATTGCAGGTGGATTTTTCACCCACTGAACCACCAGGGAGGCCTGTAGTTAGCATATAAACAATGATATTTTGTGCCGTGTTTAGTTGCTCAGTCATGGCCGACTCTTTGCGACCCCTTGGGCTGTAGCCCGCCAGGCTCCTCTGTCCATGTGGATTCTCCAGGCAAGAATACTGGAGTGGGTTAGCATGCCCTTCTCCAGGGGATCTTCCCAACCCAGGGATTGAACTCAGGTCTCCCTCATTACAGGCAGATTCTTTACCGTCTAAGCCACCAGTGAAGCCCTTAAACAATGACAGATTGAAGGAAAACAGGAAAGCTCTATTTGATCAGGTATACTTGGTGTGGCTCACAGAACAGAGTGACTCAGAGGCGGAGGAGTGAAGGGTATTTCTAAATTCATGTTTGGGAAAACCGGGGACTATTAGCTGGTACTATTAGCTCCACACACACTTTATCACTCACTCTCATCTCCATGATCTAAAGCAGATGGAATCCAAGATACCATTTTGAAGTGGAGAAAAGTATATAAAAAATAAAGCCATAGTAAATTTATTTCAAGTAGTAAATGCTCAGGCACAAGACCAAATGTATCATAAAAGGAAGGACAGTAGCAATTAGATGAATCAAAAATACTGAGTCCAGGGACTTCCCTGGTGGTCCAGTGGCTAAGACTCCACACTCCTAATGCACAGGGTGTGGGTTTGACCCCTGGTCAGGGAACTAGATCCCACATGCCACAACTAAAGAGTTCACATGCTGCAATGAAGATGAAACAGTCCACATGCTGCAACTAAGACCTAGGGAAGCCAAATAAATTTTAAAATAAGTTTTAAGAAAAATTTAAAAAGTATTGAGTCCATTTTTACTAAGTAAGAATATTGAGTAATGTTATATGATTGCAAAGAAATGTTATAGGATGGTGAAATGGGCTGAAGGAAAATACTGTAATACAAAGTTTAAACACTTCAGATAAACAAGGACTATAGCCATCATTTTATTTATTTATTTATTTTAAATAGTTTATTTTTTTTTCATTTATTTTTATTAGTTGGAGGCTAATTACTTTACAATATTGTAGTGGGTTTTGTCATACATTGACTTGAATTAGCCATGGACTTACATGTATTCCCCATCCCGATACCCCCTCCCACCTCCCTCTCTACCCAATCCCTCTGGGTCTTCCCAATGCACCAGGCCCGAGTACTTGTCTCATGCATCCAACCTGGGCTGGTGATCTGTTTCACCCTAGATAATATACATGTTTCGATGCTGTTCTCTTGAAACATCCCACCCTCGCCTTCTCCCACAGAGTCCAAAAGTCTGTTCTGTACATCTGTGTCTCTTTTTCTGTTTTGCATATAGGGTTATCATTACCATCTTTCTAAATTCCATATATATGTGTTAGTATACTGTATTGGTCTTTATCTTTCTGGCTTACTTCACTCTGTATAATGGGCTCCAGTTTCATCCATCTCATTAGAACTGATTCAAATGAATTCTTTTTAATGGCTGAGTAATATTCCATGGTGTACATGTACCACAGTTTCCTTATCCATTCGTCTGCTGATGGGCATCTAGGTTGCTTCCATGTCCTGGCTATTATAAACAGTGCTGCGATGAACATTGGGGTGCACGTGTCTCTTTCAGATCTGGTTTCCTCAGTGTGTATGCCCAGAAGTGGGATTGCTGGGTCATATGGCAGTTCTATTTCCAGTTTTTTAAGAAATCGCCCCACTGTTTTCCATAGTGGCTGTACTAGTTTGCATTCCCACCAACAGTGTAAGAGGGTGCCCTTTTCTCCACATCCTCTCCAGCATTTATTGCTTGTAGACTTTTGGATAGCAGCCATCCTGACTGGCGTGTAATGGTACCTCATTGTGGTTTTGATTTTCATTTCTCTGATAATGAGTGATGTTGAGCATCTTTTCATGTGTTTGTTAGCCATCTGTATGTCTTCTTTGGAGAAATGTCTGTTTAGTTCTTTGGCCCATTTTTTGATTGGGTCATTTATTTTTCTGGAGTTGAGCTGCAGGAGTTGCTTGTATATTTTTGAGATTAATCCTTTGTCTGTTGCTTTGTTTGCTATTATTTTCTCCCAATATGAGGGCTGTCTTTTCACCTTGCTTATAGTTTCCTTTGTTGTGCAAAAGCTTTTAAGTTTCATTAGGTCCCATTTGTTTAGTTTTGCTTTTATTTCCAATATTTTGGGAGGTGGGTCATAGAGGATCTTGCTGTGATTTATGTCGGAGAGTGTTTTGCCTATGTTCTCCTCTAGGAGTTTTATAGTTTCTGGTCTTACATTTAGATCTTTAATCCATTTTGAGTTTATTTTTGTGTATGGTGTTAGAAAGTGTTCTAGTTTCATTCTTTTACAAGTGGTTGACCAGCTTTCCCAACACCACTTGTTAAAGAGGTTGTCTTTTTTTCCATTGTATATCCTTGCCTCCTTTGTCAAAGATAAGGTGTCCATAGGTTCGTGGATTTATCTCTGGGCTTTCTATTCTGTTCCATTGATCTATATTTCTGTCTTTGTGCCAGTACCATACTGTCTTGATGACTGTGGCTTTGTAGTAGAGTCTGAAGTCAGGCAGGTTGATTCCTCCAGTTCCATTCTTCTTTCTCAAGATTACTTTGGTACAGCCATCATTTTATTGCAAGAAAACTATGCATGCTATGGCTGACAAAAGTGGCCCATGTTTTCCTCATATAATTGACTCTCTTTTTGTTATGTTATTCTGCCAAATAAGAAGCCCACAGAGATGCTTCCTAAAGGTTTGCAGTAGGTTGAGTCTGCACTCCCAGAGCCTGGTTATTTCTCCAAGTGGAAACAACTTGCTTGACTTATAAAAATTTGTTGCAACACGTTCCTAAAGTGTAGAATATGGAACTGTGACAATTCACACAATTATAATACAATGTAATGGGATCTAAAACAGAAATGTTTTGGTTCATGTTACATAAATGGCAAGAGAATAGTAGAAGTTCAGCTGTGTACTTATTATTATAAATTCAGCAGCAGCAGAAATAATGGCTGTATTTCATTATTATCATTTTTAGTCTCACTGTTAGTGATCTTAAGCAGAAAGTCAGTTAAACATATATTAGACAATTTACAATTTCTTATGACTTACACGAAAGGATTACAGCTGAATTATTTACCCAGGTGTGTCAAGAAAAAAAAGATTACACTTGTTTATTCATGACTGGTAATCTAATACCTAATAAAAGAAAACTTGTTCTCCTCAAGCATCGAGGACGACAGAAACATTCCAGCGCCTACAGTGGTTCACTGTGAAAAATAGTGTGTTTACGTCAATAAAAACTAGACTAATGCTTCTGATGACTGTTTCTCAGGAGTAAGAAGGCTGATAATCATCACAGCTTTATTTCCAGTGAGACACACTTAGAGGAGATGAACCTGAGGTGCCTTCTCTGATGAAGGAGGAAGCGCTGTGTTTGCTCCGATGACTGTGGAGCTGACCTCCACTCCCTGGCTTTGCTCTCACCTAAGGAGCAGTCCGGTCTTCCTAGGTGGCTCAGTGGCAAAGGATCTGCCTGCCAAGCAGGAGACATGTGTTTGAGCACTGGATCAGGAAGATCTCCTGAGAGAAGGGAATGGCAATCCACTCCAGTATTCTTGCCTGGGAAATGCCATGGACAGAGGAGCCCGGCGTGTTACAGTCCATGGGGCCCCAAAGAGTCCACCGACCACCAGCGTTTACAGACTCAGTGAGACCTGGGCTGTGAGGTCACCCAGCCCCGGGACCAAAGGCGTGAGATGAAGAGGAGGAGCAGCGAGTGCCTTGTGTCCTGTGTCCTCTGCCTCAGGTAAGTATGTCTGTCTCCTTTCTACAAAACGACATCCGGAGTTCCTGCTGCAGTCGGGTCCCCAGCATTGGTTAGGTGAGCCTGGGTTAGCCTGCCCTGCCCCCGGCTCCCGCCCCTGCATGGATGCGCTCTCTCTCATTCAGGGACCAAGTGGAACATCAGAGTTCTCCATGCATCACAGGCATCTCCACCCGCCTAGGGGTGGAGACCACCCCTCTGCGACGATGAGCCCTCCGTCACACCTACGTGGAGTCAGGGGCATGAAATGCTTGTGAGCCTAAAACCAACACGCCAAGATCCAGGGGCACAATGTCAAGTATCCAGACTAACAAGTGGGACTTCCCTAGTGGTTCACCGGGTAAGCATCCACCTATCGGTGCAGGGGACACAGGTTCAATCCCTGGTCTGGGAGGATCCCACAGGCTGTGGGGCAACTGAGTCTGAGTGCTACACCTATTGAAACACATGCACTGAGAACCCACAACATGCTCCACAACAAAAATGAAACCGCCACAATGAGAAGCCCTCGCATGCACGGGAACTAGACAGTAGTCCCCTGACGCAGCAACTAGACACAGCCTGAGTGCAGTAACAAAGACCCAGCACAACCAAAAATGAAATAAAAATCAAAACCGAAAAAAAAAAAATAAGACTAACAAGTGGTCCATGCTGTAAGTTTTAAATAGCAAAACTATAGCTGTGCTGAAAAGTACGAATAACACATTTTTTGACTGCAGAGATCTACTCTAAGAAGCGAGTTTGAAAATACATCATTTTAATGATCTTTGCTGAGTGTTTAATCTGCTCTTTAAAAACAACTTTCTGTTAAACAAATACTTTCTAATGATCAATAAATGTGCTAGTACTAACGTACATTCTTTACAACAGAAAGAATACATACGCATGAAATATTTGAAAGTGGGAAAGAGCCTTTTTTAGAGTACTATGATTATAGAAGGATTTGTATACTAGAGAAAGTGTGTATCATCTCCTAAGATGATTTCACATTCATGAGACAGTTGGCATCTTATTCTCCAGCTGCCACTGAACCCCTGGGCATTTCTAATGCTTTTCTTCATTTGACAATATGCTCAGTTGCTCAGTCATGTGTGATTCTTTGCAACCCCATGGACTGTAGTATGCCAGGCTCCTCTGTCCATGGGATTCTCCAGGCAAGAATACTAGACTGGATTGCCATGCCCTTCTCCAGGGGAGCTTCCTGACTGCAGGAATAGAATTCGTGTCTCTTGCATCTCCTGCACTGGCAAGTGGATTCTTTACCACTGCACCACCTAAGAAGCCCTAATATTATGTTAGAAAGTTAAAAACAAATCCCCTGTGTGATAGAATTGGAGGCTAAATGTAAATCTACCAGATGTTCACACTAAGTCGACAAATCCTTTCTTTACCACCCCCTCCAAAGCAGTCCTGTCTCTTGGGGCTGGAGCCACAGTCGTCACAATAAATAACCTGTGAGCCCTGCGTCTCCTTGGTCCTGCTCCCTCTCCCTGGCCCCAGACAGACAGGCTTCCTCGCTGTGCCCCTGCCTCGGGGTCTTTGCAGTTTCCGTTCTCTCTCCTGAGAACACGCTGCCACAAGTGTCCCCTTGTCTCTGGCACACACAGAACTGCACTCTCAGCCTGTTGTTCAAGTGTTACCTTCTTTGAGAGATACCCTTAGCTGTCTTTACAAACACTGTATCCTCACCAGAAATTCCCTAAGTCGCTTCCCTGCTTGTTTTGTTCACAGCACTTAACAACATGTATCTCTGCAGTTTCCTTTGTTTATAGGTTTATTAATCTCCCATCTTCTTTTTCTCCCCACTAGACTTTGAGATCCATGAGGACAGATTTTGATTGCTTATCCAATGTTTGCAACCCCAGAGCCTACACAAGTGCTTTGTATGCAATCAGGTTTTATTTTTATTTTCAATGGGGTACAATATAGGTGCTTTACAATGTTGTGTTCATTTCTACCATACAAAGTAGAAAGTGAGTCAAAGTGAGTGAGCAAAGTGAGTCAGTGGGCAAGTGAGTCAGTGAGTGAGAAAAGTGAGTCGGCTACACACATACATAAATCCCCTCATTTCTGGATTTCCTTCCCATTTAAATCACCACGGGGCATTGAGTAGAGTTCCCTATGCTATACAGTAGATTCTCATTAGTTATCTATTTTATACATGGTAATGAGGGCTGAGGGTTAATTTCATGTCAACGCTAAATATCCTTTTTCTTTTTTTTTTTTTTTACCATTCAATAATATCTGCCTCTGAAGTCGCATCTTAAAATCTGAGTTATCACCAGCACATCAACTTAGAGAGACTGTGCTCATCCTAAGCCTGTTTTGCCTGAGGCCCTGCAGGGTCTCCCACATTCTCCTGTGGTCCACATTGAAATGGGGCAGCACAAAGCCTTACTAGTAAAATTCCACCACCTGATTCTGGTGACTCAGCCCTGACATTACACTGGAAATCAGCATCAGTGCTGTGGATGGAACTGTTTCAAAGGCTGAATGCAGTAATCAGAGCCATTATTCAATCAATACACTACTTAAACAAAAAGTGGGTACTCTCATCTCCTCACAAATATGTTTTTATTGGTTCTTTTCTTTTTTCAAATCTTTGTCCTTTTTATTTAAGTACTACAAAATGGACATTAAGCCAGTTATTTGGAAGGCTGTTTTCTTTTTCATGTCATTTTTAAATTGCCTTATGAAACAATATTATGTTTATTCATGTAAACCAAATGCCATAGTCAAAGTTTAAACTGGTGTTTATTTTAAAATAGTTTCTGCTCTGTTCTCCAGCTGATTCACCTGACTTTGCTTCTTACTCACCAACACCATTGACTTTTTGGACAAATTTAGCTGTGGTTCTGGATTTCCAGTGAAACTTTTAATGTAAATATACAAACCCAGAATTATTCAAACTATGGAGATGATATCATTAGAGTGCACACATAATGTGACTTTTAGATATCTTCTACTTGGATTCAGAATCAAGATGTCTGTCTAGACAAAAAGAAGCATCTTTAAACAAAGCAATCTGTATTTCACCCTTAAAGTGAACTAATTTGTTTGAATACAGACATTGGATTAGCCATGACTTATGTTTGCTTTCCTGAGCTTAAAATTATCTTCTAACTTTATTGCTTGATTCTTCTGTGATTCCCAATCTTATTTTTATTATATTACCATTTTCTTGTTCTAAAACACTTGCTTATTTTTTTGTGGCGAACAGTGTTCAGTTTTTACAGTTTCACATTTGTTCTAGGTGGTTTCTGTACTTTTGTTCACACAAGGCCAAATTCTGAGGGTTTTCAAAGAAGAGATTGGAGTTCATTGAAAAGTAGCATTTTCTGTGATAAAACTCAGCACATATTAAAGGTGTAAAGAAAAAGTCACTAAGGGAAAGCTAAACTCAGGTCATGGGAAAAATGAGAAATCACAGCCAATTCACAAGTACAGATGGAGAAAACAACATAATTACTTATTTGCTGGGCTTTCTTCTTCTTTATGCTTTCCTGGTCTCAAAAAATATCAGAAATGTATGTGGATCCAAAGGTAGATGACAATGAAGTGAAAAGTTGATGTTTGGATGTACTAAAGTCAAGGATGTTGTTAGTGGTTAAGACGAATGCGTCTAAGAAAGGATTTATTTCCCATGACTCCACACTAATTAATGATTGAAACTGGGCACACTTGAAAATCAATTCTGGGACAGGGGTAAATACATGCATTTCTGAAAGTCACTGCAACTTCAGGAAGGGAGGATATACCTAGATGCATGGTTACAACTTTTTCTCTCTTCTGAAACAGTTTGTGCAAACACTTCATAGTTTTAATACAACTTTAATCAATGTCAGATCACCATTGCAGGAACTTCTTGTGTAAAAGTTAATTTAATTAGATATTTCTTCTCTGATACACAGTTTCAAAGATGACTTTACCCTTAGTTCATCACATTAACTATTGTTTCATAGAAAAATAACAAAATTTGATTCTATGTTACCTTGTTCAGCAAAAATGCACAATGATTGTAGTAATTCATTACTGAAAATGGACTTCCCTGGTGGCTCAGTGGTAAAGAATCTGCCTGCCAATGCAGGAGATGCAGGTCCAGTCCCTGGTTTGGGAAGATCCCCTGGAGGAGGGCATGGCAACCCATTTCATTATTCTTGCCTGGAGGATCCCATGGACAGAGGAGCCTGGCAGTCTACAGTCCATGGGGGTCACAAGAGTTAGACACAATTCAGTGACTATGCAACCACCACCAATGTTGAAAATAGAAATCCTCCCTAGGGCAAAAGAGTTAATGCATTCATTTGCTATTGATTCTGAAATTTTAAATGAAAGTTTTAATGACTACACAAACACTTGCATATGTATTTACTTGTCTTTATGAATTCTGATCCAATAATTAAAAATAGCCTGGCTCCATGTGAGTTACCAATGACAGCATCTTGAGTCATTTAGAAAGTGTTCATGAGAGAAAAAGGAAAAATTAATAAAGTGATTTAGCTATTGAATCTGTACAATCCAATACATATTTGCAAATTTGCTGCAATTCTTCTCAAATACTTGTCTTTCTCGAATGTATTCTGTTTTAGTTCATGAGATGTTCACCCCCAGCCACTGGGAAGGGAAAGGGTTAATGCATAAGCCAGGAAGATAAAGCAAAGTTCATGACTTTAAAATTTTTCATTTAAATTTATATTTAAAAAATTTTTTTCAAATGATTGAATTTTGACCCATATACCTTCATTACATATCCCACAGATTTTTTTTTTTTTTTTTTGCAGGGGGGAATGATAATACTTTTTAAAAAATTTCTTGTTTGGAGGATAATTGCTTTACAATGTTGTGTTCACTTCTGTTGTACAACAATGTGAATCAGCCATGAGTATACATGTGCATCGGCCTGGAGGGGTGGGAGGCAGTGGGGTGCAGGAGGGAAGGAACATTTTTATTTTTTATTTTTCCTGTGCTGGGTCTTCCTTGCAGCATATGGATCTTCTCTAGTAGTGACTTATGGCCTTAATTGCTCAGTGGCATGTGGGATCTTAGGTCCCTGACCAGGGATCAAACCTGAGCCCCTTGCAGTGGAAGCATGGAGTCCTAACTACTGGACCACCAGGGAATTAATTTCTCCCTTTCCTTATCTAAAAATAAAGAAAGTATTTTACATGCTACCTGGATGATATGATTTTTTAACAAATCAAGTTAAGTTGGAAGAAACAGATAAATATCACAGACAGCTAGGAAAGGAGAAAGTGATGATCAGGAGAGGAAGTCTTTGCATAAAAAATAAAAATAGGATTACAAAATTAAAAAAAAATTAATTGATGCCAAGTAATATGTTGACTTTATTTTTTTGGGCTCCAAAATCACTGCAGATGGTGATTGCAGCCATGAAATTAAAAGATGCTTATACCTTGGAAGGAAAGTTATGACCAACCTAGATAGCTTATTAAAAAGCAGAGACATTACTTTGCCAACAAAGGTCCATCTGGTTAAGGCTATGGTTTTTCCAGTGGTCATGTATGGATGTGAGAGTTGGACTAAAAAGAAAGCTGAGCGCCAAAAAATTGATGCTTTTGAACTGTGGTGTTGGAGAAGATTCTTGAGAGTCCCTTGGGCTGCAAGGAGATCCAACCAGTTCATCCTAAAGGGGATCAGTCCTGGGTGTTCACTGGAAGGACTGATGCTGAAGCTGAAACTCCAATACTTTGGCCACCTCATGCGAAGAGTTGACTCGTTGGAAAAGACCCTGATGCTGGGAGGGATTGGGACCAGGAGGAAAAGGGGATGACAGAGGATGAGATGGCTGGATGGCATCACTGACTCAATGGACATGAGTTTGAATAAACTCCGGGAGTTGGTGATGGACAGGGAGGACTGGCATGCTGCAGTCCATGGGTTCGCAAAGAGTCGGACATGACTGAGCGACTGAACTGAACTGAACTGAATATGTTGACATCATGAGATGTGCTTATGTAGAAATGGACTAATTTCAGTAAGAAACAACGCCAGCAGGCGTAACACAAAAATATTAAATGTGAATGATAAAAGAACGCATTAGAAGAAAATCCTTCAACTATAACCTCCTGAGATGTGTGTCTTGCAAGCCTTCCATAACACGATTAAGCCAGAGAAGCTGAACTAATGGAAAGAGAGTATTAATAGATGGTGGTGAGTGGTCTTTACTTGAAAATGGGTCATTAAAAATCAATATCCAACATATCTTTGGCACAATTACATAAAAAGTGGATAATGCATTAAAAGTGCATATTGATGCATGGTACACAATGACCACTCAATAAATACCAGCGATTATTATTAGACAGTGGAAGTGACAAATAGATTCAAGGGATTAGATCTGATAGACAGAGTGCCTGATGAACTATGGATGGAGGTTCGTGACATCGTACAGGAGGCACGGATCAAGACCATCCCCAAGAAAAAGAAATGCAAAAAGGCAAAATGGTTGTCTGAGGAGGACTTACAAGTAGCTGTGAAAAGAAGAGAAGCGAAAGGCAAACAAGAAAAGTAAAGATATACCCATTTGAATGCGGAGTTCCAAAGAATAGCAAGGAGAGATAAGAAAGCCTTCTTCAGCAATCAATGCAAAGAAATAGAGGAAAACAATAGAATGGGAAAGACTAGAGATCTCTTCAAGAAAATTAGAGATACCAAGGAACATTTCATGCAAAGATGGACTCCATAAAGGACAGAAATGGTATGAACCTAACAGAAGCAGAAGATATTAAGAAGAGGTAGCAAGAATACACAGGAAAACCATACAAAAAAGATCTTCATGACCCAGATAATCACCATGTTGTGATCACTCACCTAGAGCCAGACATCCTGGAATGTGAAGTCAAGTGGGCCTTAGGAAGCATCACTATGAACAAAGCCAGTGGAGGTGATGGAATTCCAGTTGAGATATTTCAAATCCTGAAAGATGATGCTGTGCAAGTGCTGCACTCAATATGCCAGCAAATTTGGAAAACTCAGCAGTGGCCACAGGACTGGAAAAGGTCAGTTTTCATTTCAATCTCAAAGAAAAGCAATGCCAAAGAATGTTCAGACTAACACACAAGTGAACTCATCTCACATGCTAGCAAAGTAATGCTCAAAATTCTCCAAGCCAGGCTTCAACAGTTCGTGAACTGTGAACTTCCAGATGTTCAAGCTGGATTTAGGAAAGGCAGAGGAACCAGAGGTCAAATAGCCAACATCCGTTCGATCATCGAAAAGGCAAGAGAGTTCCAGGAAAACATCTGCTGCTGCTGCTGGTAAGTCACTTCAGTTGTGTCTGACTCTTTGTGACCCCATAGATGGCAGCCCACCAGGCTCCTCCATACCTGGGATTCTTCTGCTTTATGCCAAAGCCTTTGACTGTGTGGACCATAACGAACTCTGGAAAATTCTTAAAGAGATGGGAATACCAGACCACCTGACCTGCCTCTTGAGAAATCTGTATGCAAGTCAGGAAGCAACAGCTAGAACAGGACATGGAAAAAGAGACTGGTTCCAAATCGGGAAAGGAGTACGTCAAGGGTGTATACTGTCACCCTGCTTATATATGAGATATGCTGGGCTGGATGAAGCACAAGCTGGAATCAAGATTGCCAGGAGAAATACCAATAACCTCAGATATGCAGATGACACCACCCTTATGGCAGAAAGTGAAGAACTAAAAAGCCTCTTGATGAAAATGAAAGAGGAGAGTGAAAAAGTTGGCTTCGGTTCAGTTCAGTTCAGTCACTCAGTTGTGTCCGACTCTTTGTGACCCCATGGACTGCAGCATGCCAGGCCTCCCTGTCCATCACCAACTCCAGGAGTTTGCTCAAACTCACGTCCACTGAGCCGGTGATGCCATCCAACCATCTCATCCTCTATTGTCCCCTTCTCCTCTTGCCTTCAATCTTTCCCAGCCTCAGGGTCTTTTCTAATGAGTCAGCTCTTCTCATCGGGTGGCCGAGTATTGGAGTTTCAGCTTCAACATCAGTCCTTCCAATGAACATTCAGGACTGATTTCCTTTAGGATGGACTGGTTGGATCTCCTTGTGGTCCAAGGGACTCTCAAGAGTCTTCTCCAACACCATAGTTCAAAAGCATAATTTCTTTGGTGCTCAGCTTTTTTTTTTTTTTTAATAGTCCAACTCTCACAAAAGTTGGCTTAAAACTCAATATTCAGAAAACTAAGATCATGGCATCTGGTCCCATCACTTCATGGCAAAGAGATGGGGAAACAGTGACAGACTTTATTTTTTTGGGCTCCAAAATTACTGCAAAAATGGTGACTGCAGCTGTGAAATTAAAATACGCTTGCTTCTTGGAAGAAAAGTTATGACCAACCTAGACAGCATATTAAAAAGCAGAGACATTACTTTGTCAATAAAGTTCTGTCTAGTGAAAGCTATGGTTTTTCTGGTAGTCATGTATGGATGTGAGAGTTGAACTATAAAGAAAGCTAAGCACCGAAGAATTGATCATTTTGAGCTGTGGTGTTGGAGAAGACTCTTGAGAGTCTCTTGGACTGCAAGAAGATCCAACCAGTCTATCCTAAAGGAGATCAGTCCTGGGTGTTCATTCGGAAGGACTGATGCTGAAGCTGAAACTCCAATACTTTGTCCACCTGATGCGAAGAGCTGACTCATCTGTAAAGATCCTGATGCTGGGAAAATATTGAGGGCAGGAGGAGAAGGGGATAACAGAGGATGAGTTGGTTGGATGGCATTACCGATTCAATGAACATGAGTTTGAGTAAGGTCCAGGAGTTGGTGAAGGACAGGGAGGCCTGGCTTGATGCAGTCCATGGGGTTGCAAAGAGTCGGACATGACTGAGTGACTGAACTGAACTGAATGCAAGAAAGATGACCACCGTCATCCATGAGGCTCAGTTATTTCTTTTTGAGGCTTACTTAGTAAAACAGTAACTCCAAGGCTTTCCTGGTGGCTCAGGCGTAAAGAGTCCACCTGCCAATTCAGGAGACACGGGTTCCATCCCTGGTCAAGGAATACTCACAAGCTGTGGGGCAACTAAGCCAGAGGCCACAGCCACTACACACACACACCATAGAGCCTGGGAGCCACAACTTCTGAGCCCATGTGCCGCAAGTATGGAAACCTGCACGCCACAGCAAGAGAAGCCACTGCAGTGAGAAGCCCATGCCTGCTAACTAGAGAGCAGCCCCCATTCGCTGCAACTAGGGAAAAGCGAATGCGGCAACAAAGAGCCAGCACAGCTGTAAATAAATAAATACATAAATAAACATTTTTTAAAAAGTCTAACTCCAATGATTGATGAGTGATTTTGACCCTGTTTGGTTCTGCCTCATCATGGAACTGTTAATATTTAATGGAAGCCACACAAGCAGTGAAATCTGTTCACTAAAATCTGTTTGTAAGGCCTTCCTCATAAACTGCAGAACATTAGAACTTGAGCATTTTTGACTCACCAGATTCTGCTGCTTCACACAACTCAAATAGGTCCAACCGCACTCTCTAATAAAAATATGTCAAGGGCGTGCTTGGGGTTCCGAAAATGGGGTGTCTCATTTGCCCACTAGCATGTACAGTTCATGGGATGGGAACCTGCCTGGCCCATCACACAATATTTCCTCAATGAATACAGGAATAGCTTTTTCCACCAAGTTTTTTGTTTTTGAACTTGCACTTGTCTCACATTTAAAGCAAAGTGTTAATTGCCCTTTTCCCTGTTGTTTTATTTAAAACAACAAAACTCCTAAGTCTTCTATTCTTAAATTCTTCATCATATCCAGAGCCAGTCTTCCTATATAGAGCCTTGGTTGCCATATTCAGAGCTAACAACTAAATAAAAATTAGGGAAAAAATATTTTTTCTCCCAATACAGGGGGTCTGGGTTCAATCCCTGGTCAGGGAACTAGATCCCATATGTCACAAACAAGACCAGGTGCAGAAAAATAAATAAATATCTAAAAAATAAATAAAAGTTTCTATTTCTTATGAGATTGTTTCAGAAACATTTCAGACCCATAATACTGTATTTTCATTTTTATGCAAAACAGGTTTTACAATAATCAATGCTATAGTTTCATAGAGCATGACGTTGAGAATAATCCTCACCGAAGACCAGATAGGTCTTAAGTGATATGACATTGCTTAATTTACCGCAGTCCAACACTGGTCTTCCATTTCATCTGTATTACAGCAGTAAAATGTATAAATAAAAGCATAAAGATACCACAGTAAAAATAAATAAGTACTGTGGTCAAGAAACCATGGTCAAAGGCCCTCTATAGTTTCTCTGGACCTAGAGCTCCTCTAGGCTCCACCTGTGCCCCATCCCCACTCCAGCTCCTTGGGACACCTGTGCTTCCTCACTGCCCTGCCAGCTTTTCAGATGAATTCAGGAACCCTCCTGCAGCCCCTCCTAACAGTCATGAGCAACAGTGCCAGTAAGGTGTGTGTGTGATGTGTTTACATTTTTAAAGACAAAATCACAAGTGCCAATAAACTATCAAATAATATGTGAATCTTCAAGACAAGACTTTAAAATGTGTGAAATTATGAGTGCTATGTGACTGAAATTTGACAAAATATCCAAGACTGCTGACTATCACTGCCCAGCTTTCATGTTCTGTTGAAGGGCTATTTATATAAATAATTGAAAACAGTGATTTTGCTAAAATGACGGTAATGAAAGTTTACAAAATATAACTCAATTTTTTTCCATCTAAATACTACTTTCCCTTCAATAGATCACCTTGATTTGTTCAATCAAAATTATATTACTTCAACATTATCTTTAAAATGAAAAGATAAATTAAAATGAAAATAACCTCCAACTAATAAAAATAAATGGAAAAAAAATAGTTGTAATATCACACCCCCCAAAAAAAGGAAAAAAAATGATCAGAATGGCTTGAATTAAGCTGAATTTAAATGCTTTTGAAGATGTAATTAAATCATTTATTTTTATAAAGATAAGACTAATGCTTATCTAGTTTAATATCATTTACCTGCCAAAATAAACTATGGATGTAACGTTCCACTCACATTTCATCTAAAGCTACCAATTTGACAATGGTGTTAATTGTTTAACATGGTAAAAGTTTTGTAAAGTATTGTGGTCCTTTAAGACTGTATGAATTCTATGATAATTTGGGATAAATTGATACTTTTATTTTTCTCTCACTTTTCCATTTTGTTGACATTTTCCATTACTTCTTTCAGAATGACTCGATTGCTTTATTTATACAGATCCTGTGCCTTTCTTGTGGACATTGTTTATAAGCATTTTATTATTGCTCTAAGTATCATGGAAAGATTGTTTCCAGTTCTGTTTCTAGGAAAGCCTTGCTA